>NC_142461.1:121487500-122112500 GCF_049115385.1 Moschus berezovskii
GGGGCAGCCATGACCCCTGGACTGGGGTGGGTACAGCCGGATCCTGCTTTTGCACGGTTCTCTCTCACCCTCATGACCAGAATGTCACAAATGTGGTGTCACTGTGACGCTGTGCCCATGTCCACCACCTGCCTAAATTTCTAACCCTGACTGATCATCTCTAATCCCACGATTTCCTTAGAGCTTAGGAAATAGGGTTCTGACTCTTCCATTCTCTTGACTGGAGAATGCCTTCTACAGTTGTTTTCTTCTGAACAGTTTTCTCTCAACTGAAACAACGCCTTACCCTGAACTGAGTAGTCATCAAGCTGTTAACACTGTATTTCTATTCAGCTTTGGCAAAATTTTATTACCTATGATCGACAGATATATTCCTGATTTACTCTCTCCATATTTAAAAAGAATTTCAAAGTAACAAAATAATTTTATACACTATACAACTCAGAGCAATTGTATATAGGGGACCAATTCATTCCTCACTGCGTGGGCAGAACCCTCTGCCTCCAAACATTTTTTGAGCTAGTTTTATTTTCAGCTCTTGAGTCTTGGTCCCAGGTTTGAAATCACAGTTTAGGGGCTGGAATTACTCAGCCACAGGGATTGAGCTTCTAGTTCGGAGGTGAGGAGATGGCTTCTTGGAAGCAACCAATGATGCCTCTGCAGCAGGAACAGAAGGGCAGAGGGTAAGAGGGAAGAACCAGAGGGGCCTGGCGTGTGGGGGGAGGGTGAGGAGCCCTCTCACCATTTCCCTGTGTTCACCTGTGTGTCTCCACTCCGTAGAACAGGGGCTGTATTAGAGCAGCAGCAGCCAGCAGACCTGATGTAAAAACGTTCTCATAGTTTCTCGTAGAATTTAAAGACAGGGCCCAGTGGAACCCTTGATTGGACCCAGGAGATCCCAGGATGCCAGGAACTACAAGCCCTTGATTATTGAGGTGGCCCAGCCAATGGTGCTGGAAGGCACACTCAGGTTGTTTAACAAGGATAATCCTCCACTAGAGTTGACAGCGGAGAAGGCAATGGCAAGCCACTCCAGTACTCTTGCCTGGAAAATCCCATGGACGGAGGAGCCTGGTAGGCTGCAGTCCACGGGGTTGCTAGGAGTTGGACACGACTGAGCGACTTCACTTTCACTTTTCACTTTCACACATTGGAGAAGGAAACGGCAACCCACTCCAGTGTTCTTGCCTAGAGAATCCCAGGGACGGGAGAGCCAGGTGGGCTGCCGCCTATGGGGTCACACAGAGTCGGACACGACTGAAGTGACTTAGCAGCAGAGTTGACAGACCCGTATAATCACACTGGCCTTGGGCACGAAGATTCCATAGTCCTCAGGCAGGAACCCCATGTCCCAAATCCAGTGTTCCAGAGACACAAAGCGGACGCCCTTCTTGAGGTTGGAGAACACGTGGTTGGTCTTAAAAGGGATACTGGTTCTACCTTGATGGACTGGACTAGGAGAGAAATGATGTAGCTGGGCCTGCTCGGCATCTAGAAGTCAGACAATCAGTTCATACAGACAGACCAAGGTTTCTTGGTCTGCCCACCAGGCAGAGATACAAATCTCAATCTTTCCACTATCCAGGAGTTCCGGCCACAGACCCTCCTTTTCCAGGTCCAACACTTGCTTCTTGTAACACCACCTGTAGAAAGGCTGGAAAGAGTTCTCGGGAACTAGCCTGCGGTCTTCCTCCCAGCTTTCCCCCTGTCTCCAGCTTCTACAGTTGAGTGTCCTCCAAGGCAGGAAGGCATCTATGCCACGGGGGTTCGGGTAGAGATTGCGTCCTAAGGGTCTGCGCTCGCAGAAGCGGCCCAAGAGGCAGGGCCTGGGGTCGTCGTCGTCGTCTGGGGGCAGGCAGGTGCGGAGGACGGGCCACAGCTTAGCGTGGCTGTAGGGTAAGATGCTCAGCCACACGGCCCGGGTGTCCACCAGGTAGCGCCAGTACCAGCACACGTGGCGGCACTGCCTGAGCAGCACGCTTGTTGGCAGGTAGCTCAGCACTTCCAGGAGCATCTCGATGGGCAGTTGGTTTAAGCCGGGCGCCTCCTCGGGTTTGGGGTCGGCAGTGGGAATACAGGCGCGCGGGCCCTGGGAGGCTGAGGCCCCCGTGGTCTCCTCGCCAGGCCCTGTGGCTGCCTGCATCTCAGCCAGAGCTCCTCACCAGTGGGCCTTCACCTTGCCTCCCCTCCATCTAAGTAACTTAAACATGAATATTATACAGCAGTCATACAACAGAATTTTTCTCCAATCCTCTATTGTTTTCTTAGAAAATGTTTTCAATGACATCCTGGGTCCAATGATCTTGTAATGTTAATGGCTAATATACACTATAAAATTACTCTCTACAACACTTCTGTATGAAACAGTCAAGTCATGAGAGTTTTAACTGAAAATAAACCTTCACAACATATATATACTACTGTTTTGTTTATAATTTTTATTTTCTTAGATTCTTAGTGCAATTTATTGAGAAACACCTACACAGGAGCTCTGGGAGAAATAGTATCTGACAACCAAAATGTTTTTTGCCATTTCCAAAAAACTCTTGTAATGGGGTTCTTGCCCTCAGTTACTTCAACCTTAATGGAAGAGATGAGATGGGTAAATAGTCAAGCAAAACAATGTAGCAATGATTGTACAATGATTGTAGCAATGATTCAAATAATTTGAAATCACTTATGTTTATTACAAAAGTGGGTTAGAGATGGTAACTAAGAAAAAAACTAGTTAGAGCATAAGAATGTTGTTAAGTTCCTAGGTGTATGATACTAAGTTGACTAAAACTAGGGGAAAGTTTTCTGGAAACAAAGTAGATGTGATTTACTTTTTGATTTTATATTTTCTAACATAGATTGGTTAAAAAAAAAAAAAGAGTAAGACTTACTGTTTGTTAATAACCAGAGAGGAAAAGCAGAACACCACACTAAATGAAAATCTTTTCATGTGGACTGAATACCCATCTTTGTTGAAATATCTCTCCCAGTGTGGTTCTGTGTAGCATTCAGGATGCAACGTGGCTAGCTGACATGGCATACGATGGCATATGATGCCATGGATAATGGGCCCTTGCCTATGCATCACCATTTCCTCCTTTAACTGAGCCCACCCTGGACATTCAGTGCTCCTTAAGGGTGCCATGCTCTCTCACTAGTCTTGCTTTAATAAGGGCTGTCCTGCTGCCTGAAATCTTTGAGCCCCTTCTCTTCCTGACCTCTTTTTCATCTTTCAAGATTCATCTCATGCTGATGATTTTGGTCTTACATTTTCTACTGAACTGTTTACTTTTCTTTTGATCTATTTTTAAAAATGAGTTGTTTTTCATTTCCAAGGGCCTGGATGCTTCTGATTTGTCTGAACTTACACAGCTGATTTCTGGATGTCAAACAAATCCAAATAAAAACAACATTCTTGTGATTACGCATTTCTTTTTAATTTTGAAACTTCCTACATAATAAGAATACTTTAAAAAGCATTATTATAAATTACACATTTTAAAGTTATAATTTGGAGCAATATTCTCAAGTCAAAAATCCCTCAGAGTCATTTTTTGCTCCTTTTTTTTTTTCTTACATCCTGCGTATCTGATACCCTTAGAGTCCTGTTGTTTTGACTTTCAAAATAAAACTGCATTGAAACCTGCTTCAGGCCTTACCGAGATCCCTGTGGTAGCCTCCCAACCAGGTTTTCTGTTTCTGGTTTTGCATCTATATAGCTGACAACTGCTTTTAAAATACTTCCACCAAGTTTAAAACAGAAATCTCTTCAGGTGTGTTTCTATATATTAGAATAAATAAATTGTGAATGTTTGCTTACTAATAGTATGCCATTCTTTCGGGCTTTATCTTTTGGTGCCTGTCCCCTTTCCTGTCCTAGTATCTTAAATATTAATATATTCGTAGCTTCTACCTTTTTCTACAAGATTTTAGTACTAGAAAGCAAAAACTCAAAAACAAAAGTTTAAGTATTATTTTTGACTCACTGGAATAACCTCACTGCCATGATTTTCT
Organism: Moschus berezovskii; assembly: GCF_049115385.1. Lineage (NCBI taxonomy): Eukaryota > Metazoa > Chordata > Mammalia > Artiodactyla > Moschidae > Moschus > Moschus berezovskii. Next base: position 121,491,509 of record NC_142461.1, read on the forward strand.
TTGCTAAATTCATGCTTTCAGAGTCCTAAATTAATCTGCAAACCCATAGCAGCAGATGCTCTTTAGAATACAATGTTCCTCAACATCTCCACATTCTCTGCTTTACTCTTTTGTATAAGCTGTTTTTGAAGGGTACAAGGCTGCTGTTTGTGTCTGCCAGCCTGTGCAAACTATCACTCTTTCACAACAGACAGATAAGCAGTTCGGTCTGGAGAAAGCACTAAACATGACTCTAAAATCTGATTTCTGGCTCTGCCCTCAGGAGGTGAAAGACTGGTCCATCACACAGGACTGCTGACACGATTATAGTCATTATATGTAAGATACTTGAGCACAGAGGATGGTAGGAATAGTTGTTAGTCTCTGTTTTTCTCACTTGTTCTGAAGGAAAAAGTTCCATTTATCATTCTTTATAAACCTTGTCTCACATCTACATTTTTACAATAAAATCCATGTATTTCTTAAGCAAATTCCTGAACTAACTGTTTTATTCTATGCTTTTAAAAAATGGGAAGAGGAAGAGAAAGTTTTGGGCTTCCTTGGTGGTTCAGTGGTTAAAAATCGGCCTTGCAATGCAAGGGACACCAGTTCGATCCCTGGTCCGGGAAGACTCCACATGCCGCAAAACAACTAAGCCTGAGCACCACGACTACTGCCTCCACCCCCCAGAGCCTGTGAGCCGCGACGACGAGCTCACGTGCTGCGACCACTGCAGCATGCCGTGCACCCTGCAGCGAGAGAGGCCGCTGCAGTGAGAAGCTCGCACACGACAACGAAGAGGAGCTGTCGCTCCCTGCAACAGAGGAAGCCTGAGTGCAGCAACGAAGACTCTCCGCAACACCCTCCCCTAAATAAATTCATCTAAAAAAAGAGAGAAAGTTTTAAGTAAAGAGCATTTAAGTAAGTTTTAAGTAAGTGTATGTAAACACTTTGAAACAAGTTTCCATTCGCTTGGTGGACTCATCTGCTTCTCATATATTATGATGCATTATGAATATAAAGGCTATATAATAGCATTTAAGTATTTTAAACAAGTGCTAATTTATTTCACTGAAAATATCTAAATTCTAAAAATAAGGATGGAATAAAAATAACTCAAAAATGGTAACTAATGTTAAAATGTACATTATTTTTAAAAACTTAAGACAATATTATTTAAACATCTAAACTTTAAAACTCTAGAAAACATGTAAACTCTAGAAACAAAAGAAGCAGGTTAATATAAATCATGATAACTGAGGAAAAACAACTCATTAGCAGAGAACTTTCAAAGGGTCACTTAAAAATAAACCTCAAGTACAGCAAAGACATCTTTTGGCATGCACACACACACAAACTCAGTTACACAGTCACATGTACGTACAGTTTTAACATATGCTCAAAGTAATTTCCCTTAGAATGCACCATCAGTAACAGGCACACCATAAACGTATGACTATTTCTAATAAAAATGATGCAAACTGAGGTTGATGCCCCAGTAAACAAGTGTATTTAAATACATTAATGACAGTGGCTTGCCAAAATGGGTTCTAAAACTTAATTTCAATCAGGACCTATTGCTCAGTCGATATGAATATTAAAGCAAACACAGTTTCACGCACAACCCTTATCAATGTGACCTCTCAAATGGTTACGTTTATATGCAAAGTAAAACCTTGGAGGTGTGCTCTTAAAATCCACCATAATAAGTATCTGAAGAGGCCAAAAATGCATGTGACTAACTGACATTTATTCCCGGCCAGGTTGACTTCCAAAGACTACATGAGAGAATTTCAGGATGTATGTGAGGTCAAAACAGGCAGAAGAGCATAATAAAGAAACGTGAAGCATCTGGCCAGAAGAAAGAATACGGAAAAATGGGATCACAGACTCCAGCTGCATTCTTACGCAACTGAGAGTGTATCCTATTTGCACCTATGGTTCTTTTCTACAAAGAAAATCACACAGATGATTCTAGAAATATTTGCAATGCTAGTCAAAATTACTGCCATAATAAATAATCAGAATAAGGATAGCTTATTTCAGTGACGTGGTATCACCTCCTGTCCAGAAGCATGTGAAATCTCATTTTAAAATGTAGTGGCAGCAACATAGAGTACTTCTGCATTCCATATGAAGTGTAATGATACCAATCTGAACTGTGGAGAATAAGCGATGGATAACTGCAATGGTTACTACTTATCATATAGTTCATCTATGAGAGCTATTGGTTTCTTTTTCATTATGTTCTGTTTTCAGTGATAAATCACTAAAAAAAGAAATCTGAAAATTTTCAACTTTCATTAATTCTAAGCAGAGGTAGTCAACTTTATGATTATTTTTACATAAACAAGAAATTTCATTTCCCCCAAATTAGAAACGTTGAAGATGGTAGTTTATACCGTGTGTGCCCACATGATATGTTACTAAATAGCTAAACTTAAGTAATCATTTTGGCAAGAAAAACAGATCTTTCCCTAAAATGTGACCTGTGAAAACAAAGTGTAGAAAACATCACATGATGAATATTAATTTTCTAATTTACATGTAATGCTCATAAATAAAATGTAATTGAAATGAGGTTGTTTTTAACGATAATCCCATTGCCATCATCACCATCATTTTAAGAATCCTCATCTCTTTTCTCTAGTTTCTTCACTCTTTATCCATTTGAGCTGGTCCATCATTTCAAAAATGCACTAACACCTTTGCTCCTGATCCCACAGAGCAAAGCACAAATGCTGGAGGAATCCCATCACCCACATTCTCTGCTGCCTGCATGTTAACAGCCAGCCATGTATTCACAGGAATAGGTCAGAAAGTTTCCACCATAAAGTTAGGGCCAACACTACCTAAAAGCACATCTATATATCCATGATAATTTCACTCTTACAATCTCAAAAAAAAAAAAAAATTCTCAATCATTTCCATTCGATTTAAACTTCTAATCATCTTTAACTACTGTCCTTTCCATCCCTGCCCTGCCTCCAAACCTCTACCACAAAGCAGATCAAGTTTGTCTCTTACCTTACAAAAAACACCTCATCACTCCAGAACTCAGTCATCTTCTGACATACACAGAGGCAACTCTGAACTCATCCCACCTAGTTCCCTCCTGTTACAATGGAGTTAGCTCTCTTCCATTCTAAAGCTAATCCCTTCAGTTCTCCTTTGGAGTCCATTCATTTCCACCTTGTCACAAACTTGATAGTATTAATTATTCTTTCTCTCTTGCATATTCAACTCCTCCCTCCAAACAGAACCTTTCCTCCTCCAAACTAAGCCTCTTAGTTTCCCATATTACAAAAACAGACAAACAAACTACACTGCCCCCCTCCCCATACGTTGACATCCTAAGCCCCAGTACTTCAGGATATAACAAACATTTATCTGAAGACAGGGTTCTTTAAAGAGGCAGTTAAATTAAAATGAGGTTATTAGAGTGGGCCCTAATCTGACTGGTGTTCTTAAAAGGAGACAAAGTTCAAACACAGGCAGGTATAGAGGGAAGATGACGTGAGGAAACAGAGAGGAGAAGGCTGCAGCGTGCCAAGGAGAGAGGCCTGGCACAGGTCATCCCTTCACTGTCCTCAGGTAGGATCACCCCTACCAACTCCCTGATCTTGGGCTTTTAGCCTCTAGAACAAAGAGAAAACAAATTTCTGTTAAGTCCGCTGCTGCTGCTGTCAAATCATGTCAGTTGTGTCCAACTCTGTGCGACCTCATAGATGGCAGCCCACCAGGCTCCCCTGTCCCTGGGATTCTCCAGGCAATAACGCTGGAGTGGGTTGCCATTTCCTTCTCCAGCGCATGAAAGTGAAAAGTGAAAGTGAAGACGCTCAGTCATGTCCGACTTTTCGCGACCCCATGGACTGCAGCCCACCAGGCTCCTCCGTCCATGGGGTTTTCCAGGGAAGAGTACTGGAGTGGGGTGCCATTGCCTTCTCCGGTTAAGTCTGCTAGTCGGTAACATTTCAATACAGCACACCTAGCAAATTAACACACTCTCACTTCTAGTCACTGCTCTATTTCTCATCCTTCCTTCAGAGCCAACATTCGCAATGAGTTCTCTGCACTCAGCGTCTCCTCTACCGCATTTCACTCATAGCTGAGTTCACTCCAACGAGCTCCTGGCCCTGCCATCACCAGCAACCTGGATCTTATGGATTCTTAGTGGATATGTTTTCATCTTCTTATTCCGCCCTTCTGCAGCATTTGAGAGGGTTCCCAACTCCTTCCCTGACATGTTTTCTTCTTTGGGCTTGCTTTCACGATACACAGCTCTTTATACTTTTATTCTTTATCTCTGGCCAATCCTTCACTGCCTTCTCTTCAAGAATATGCTCCTATATCCTGTCATTAAATGCTGGAGTTTCTCAAAGCTCAGTTAAAAAGCCCTCCTCTCATCGACTCTCAGTTCCTTTCCTGGGCAACTCTCACCCCATGAATGTTTTAATTACTATTCATACACCAATGACACACAGGCCCAGATTTCTCATTTCAGGACCTGTTGGAACTACCTTTATATATCTTTTCTTAGATGTCTCAAAGTCCCCTGAAATGTCTAAACATGTCTAAAGTCAAACTCATGATTTTCCACACCTTTCCCCTCTGCACATAATCCCAAGCCCTGTCCAATGCTCCCTAGAGCACACTAGAGAACACCACCATCCATTAAGTCTCGCAAGTCAGAAATGCTTCATCTCTGATACTGTCTTCTTTCTCAACCTTCCTCCCTTCACTGTCCTTGGGACTTGGCATGGTAGCAATTTTACAACTATTTCTGTAATTATGTAACTATGCACCGAAGAGTGGGACGTTGTCTGTTTTTACTCACCACTACATTCCACCGGGCACAATGTCACACTACTGTATAACAGATACTCATTTTAAGAGGTGAGAAAATGCTATTATTAATAAAAACTCATTATGTGCCAAGCACTGAACACTTATTAAATTAAATCTTCTTAATCTCTGTTAACAGCCCTATTCAGTTCAGTCGCTCAGTTGTGTCCGACTCTTTGCGACCCCATGAATCACAGCACGCCAGGCCTCCCTGTCCATCACCAACTCCCAGAGTTCACTCAAACTCATGTCCACAGAGTCGGTGATGCCATCCAGCCATCTCATTCTCTGTCGTCCCCTTCTCCTCCCACCCCCAATCCCTCCCAGCATCAGTCTTTTCCAGTGAGTCAACTCGTCGCATGAGGTGGCCAAAGTATTGCAGTTTCAGCTTCAGCATCAGTCCTTCCAGTGAACACCCAGGACTGATCTCCTTTAGAATGGACTGGTTGGATCTCCTTGCAGTCCAAGGGACTCTCAAGAGTCTTCTCCAGCACCGCAGTTCAAAAGCATCAATTCTTCGGTGATCAGCTTTCTTCACAGTCCAACTCTCACATCCATACATGACCACTGGAAAAACTGTAGCCTTGACTAGATGGACCTTGGTTGGCAAAGTAATATCTTTGCTTTTTAATATGCTGTCTAGGTTGGTCATAACTTTCCTTCCAAGGAGTAGAGCATCTTTTAATTTCATGGCCGCAATCAGCATCCACAGTGATTTTGGAGCCAAAAAAATAAAGTCTGACACTGTTTCCACTGTTTCTCCATCTATTTCCCATGAAGTGATGGGACCAGATGCCATGATCTTAGTTTTCTGAATGTTGAGCTTTAAGCCAACTTTTCCACTCTCCTCTTTCACTTTCATCAAGGCTCTTGAGTTCCTCTTCACTTTCTGCCATAAGGATGGGGTCATTTGCATATCTGAGGTTATTGATATTTCTCCCAGCAATCTTGATTCCAGCTTGTGCTTCTTCCAGCCCAGCGTTCCTCATAGTGGACTCTGCATATAAGTTAAATAAGCAGGTTGACAATATACAGCCTTGACGTACTCCTTTTCCTATTTGGAACCAGTCTGTTGTTCCATGTCCAGTTCTAACTGTTGCTTCCTGACCTGCATACAGGTTTCTCAAGAGGCAGGTCAGGTGGTCTGGTATTCCCATCCCTTTCAGAATTTTCCAGTTTATTGTGATGCACACAGTCAAAGGCTTTGGCATAGTCAATGAAGCAGAAATAGCCCTATTAAGTTGCTATTAAGTAGGTAAGAAACAGCCCTTTTAAGTAGGTATTAATATCACTGTTGCTCTCCTCGGTTTGCTGAGGAGAAAGCGAGGGCACTGAGAAGTACACGTCCTTCCCAAGATCAAACAACCTGGATGTGGTGGAAGAAGGTGGACACAGGTGACCGGGGCACGTTACACTGCTGCGCTATTCCACCTTATGGTTTTCAAAGCTACTCTCACGCTACTTAGCTAAAGTTTATCTGAGTTTAATAAAAGCTATCTTTAATTGATGAATATAATACATAGAAAAAGTTATATATCATTAACACATGCTCAGAAATCTTCAGTTTGTATGTAGTTATCATGAGATAAAGCCTAAATCATTTTGCCTGGAATTCAAGATCTTCCATGATCCAATTCCATCCTTCCTTTCAAGCCTTCCTCCCCGTGATTCCCTAATGCTCTAGTCTAAGGTCAGCAAACTACTGCCTGCAGGACAATTCTAGCCCACCACTTCTTTTTAATAATCTAATTTTATTTTTATTTTTAATTTTGGCCGCAACCATGACATACAGGATCTTAGTTCCTTGACCAGTGATCAAACCAGTGCCCTGCGCACTAGAAGCATGGAGTCTTAACCACTGGACTGTCAAGCAAGTTCCCGCTTGTTCTTATAAATAAAGTTTTACTGGAGCACAGTCTAACACATTTGTTTACATAATGAATATGCATTACAATAGCAGTTAAACTGCTATAGCTGCAAGAAAACTATATGAACCAAACAGCCTAAACATTTACTATTTGGCCCTTCACAGAACAAGTTTTCCAATAGCTGAACAAGAATTCTAGACCAGAATCTAGTTCACTGGGAATAAATAAAATAGATACCATTAGATGCGTGCTGGGTTCTTTCAACAAACCTTTCAAAAGAGGTCCTGTTATCCCTGTTTTATATGTGAAAGAAAGAAGGAAGAGAAACTGAGTTTCAGGTGGTAAAAATGTGACCAGGATCACACAGCAAATACATGGAGGAACAGGGACTCAGCTCACGCTCACGGGCCACGCTTCATGATTACAGGCCAAACACTTCCTGGTACCTATGGCTGCCTTTTTCTTCAGTAGATCCTGGGATTTAATGCTGTTATTATTTACTAATGTGATCCTTTCTCCTCCACAGGATGCCAATTCTCCTTTAAAACCGAAAGTAGAGGTTACCCATTCTTGGGGATAAGCTCACGCACTGCCTTTTTCCACTAAGTCTTACAGATCTGCCCCCAGAGGAATGATCCTTCCTATGAATGCCCACAGCACTGCAATCATTCCCTGGAAACACCTAACACACTCTCTCCCCTCTTAAGCTCAGTGTAGCAAAACCCAAATTTATATATAATAAATACATAACAAATACTTACCTAATGAATGAATCTATATTAAAAACCTGGGACACTCCTAATCTGAATTTTCAAACTGAAATATTTAAGATTTACTTCTTAATAATTCAACAGATAAAAGTCCAAAATGTAGCCTAAATACAGAAATATCTTCCTAAGTACTGATTTTTAGTATTTTTAGACTACTGACAAAAATCAATTTTAAAAAGAAATAAAACTTTGAAAGTATTAAATATATTTCATGTTTTCTATCAGTACCATACAGCAACAAAATAATAATACAGTTAACATATCACAGGTAATCATTTAGGTAGGATAGAAAATCTCTTTATAACTCCCAAATTAACAACAACAACAAAAATGTTATTAGAAATTTAAAATAAATTCAAAGTGAACAATAAAATGTTATTTATTACAAGACTACAAAGACCACAACAGATGTTCCCAATAACTAGTTATTTTTGAAGCTCATTCTGATATAGTAAGGTGAGTGCTCAACATCATCACCACAGAAATAATATAATTTAAATGTCAATACTAATTGACCAGATGGTCAATACCGAAATCAGATTGGTTACATTCTTTGCAGCCAAAGATGGAGAAGTTCTATACAGTCAGCAAAAACAAGACCAGGAGCTGACGGTGGCACAGACCATGAACTTCTTATTGCCAAATTCAGACTTAAATTGAAGAAAGTAGGGAAAAACACTAGACCATTCAGGTATGACCTAAATCAAATCCCCTACGATTATACAGTGGAAGTGACGAACAGATTCAAGGAATTAGATCTGATAGAGTGCCTGAAGAACTATGGACGGAGGTTCATGACACTGTATAGGAGGCAGGGATCAAGACCAACCCCAAGGAAAAGAAATGCAAAAAGGCAAAATGGTTGTCTGAGGAGGCCTTACAAATAGCTGTGAATAAAAGAAAAGTGAAAGGCAAAGGAGAAAAGGAAAGATATACCCATTTGAATGCAGAATTCCAAAGAATAGCAAGGAGAGATAAGAAAACCTTCCTCAGTGATCAATGCAAAGAAATAGAGGAAAACAATAGAAAGGGAAAGTCTAGAGATCTCTTCAAGAAAATTAAAGATACCAAGGGAACATTTCATGCAAAGATGGGCACAATAAAGGATAGAAATGGCATGGACCTAATAGAAGCAGAAGATATTAAGAAGAGGTGGCAAGAATACACAGAAGTACTATACAAAAAAGATTTTCATGACCCAGATAATCATGATGGTGTGATCACCAACCCAGACCCAGACATCCTGGAATGCAAAGTCAAGTGGGCCTTAGGAAGCACCAGTTGCGCTATTTCAAATCCTAAAAGATGATGCTGTGAAGACTGCACTCAATATGACAGCAAATATGGAAAACTCAGCAGTGGCCACGGGACAGGAAAAGGTCAGTTTTCATTCCAATCCCAAAGAAAGGCAATGCCAAAGAATGCTCAAACTACTGCACAACTGCAGTCATTTCACACGCTAGCAAAGTAATGCTCAAAATTCTCCAAGCCAGGCTTTAACAGCATGGAACCATGAACTTCCAGATGTTCAAGCTAGATTTGGAAAAGGAAAAGGAACCAGAGAATAAGAGAATTCTAGAAAAACATCTATTTCTGCTTTATTTACTATGCCAAAGCCTTTGACTGTGTGGATCACAACAAACTGTGGAAAATTCTTCAAGAGATGGAAATACCAGACCATCTGACCTGCCTCGTGAGAAATCTGTATGCAGGTCAAGAAGCAACAGTTAGAACAGGACATGGAACAACAGATTGATTCCAAAGAGGAAAAGGAGTACGTCAAGGCTGTATGTTGTCATCCTGCTTATTTAACTTGTATGCAGAGTACATCATGAGGAACCCTAGGCTGGAGGAAGCCCAAGCTGGAATCAAGATTGCTGGGAGAAATATCAATAACCTCAGATATGCAGATGACCCCATCCTTATGGCAGAAAGTGAAGAGGAACTAAAAAGCCTCTTGATGAAAGTGAAAGAGGAGAGTGAAAAAGTTGGCTTAAAGCTCAACATTCAGAAAACTAAGATCATGGCATCCAGTCCCATCACTTCATGGGAAATATATGGGGAAACAGCGGAAACAGTGACAAACTATTTCTTTTGGACTTTATTTAGTTTTGGGGGGGGACTTTATTTTTTTATTTTTTTGGACTTCCAAAACACTGCAGATTGTGACTGCAGCCATGAAATTAAGACGCTTGCTCCTTGGAAGAAAAGCTATGGCCAATATAGATGGCATATTAAAAAGCAGAGACACTACTTTGCCAACAAAGGTCCATCTAGTCAAATCTACGGTTTTTCCAGTAGTCATGTATGGATGTGAGAGTTGTACTATAACGAAAGCTGAGTACTGAAAGAACAGATGCTTTTGAATGGTGGTGTTGGAGAAGACTCTTGAGAGTCCCTTGGACTGCAAGGAGATCCAACCAATCCATCCTAAAGAAAATGAGTCCTGAATATTCACTGGAAGGACTGACTGATGCTGAAGCTGAAACTCCAATACTTTGGCCACCTGATGTGAAGAACTGACTCACTGGAAAAGACCCTGATGCTGAGAAAGATTGAAGGCGGGAGGAGAAAAAGATGACAGAGGATGAGATGGCTGGTTGGACATGAGTTTGAGTAAACTCTGGGAGTTGGCGATGGACAGGGAGGCCTGGAGTGCTGCAGTCCTTGGGATCGCAAAGAGTCAGACACAACTGAGCGACTGAACTGAATTAAACTGAACTAATTGTAAAAATAGTCTGAATGTCTGGTCTGACATAAATAAAGTTCTCTATATAGTGTAAATAGGGCTTAGTGTAAAATCGGGTTCAGAGTAGGAATAACAAAAAAAAATTTAGATTTTAAAAAGAATTTAATATATTTAAAACAGACACCTACCTGCATCACCTTCTGCTGAATCTCTTCTAACTGTGTACGCTTACTTCGTTGCCTACAAACTTCCTGGTAGCGGGTATACTGCTCTCTCAGGGAATCTAATAATTTCATAACCTGTGGCTGTGCAAGCAGTTCATCATCCATAGGAGACCATGAGACCCCTCCATCTGAGCCATTAAATCGACGCTGCTGTAATTCGGATAACAATTCATGCCCTTTACAAATGAAAGATACTTAGAATTAATATCCATAAAGAAATACAAATCTTATTTCTCAATGTTCTCAATTTTAGTCCCTTATTTTTAGAACATACCTGCCTATGATTACCTAACAGGTCTTAAGTACTAAAATGTAATTTTTCAATTTATGTAGAAATAAACAGGAAAACTGCATGTATACACACACATATGGATATACACTATTTCATTTATCTATACATTATGTTCTATATCATAACTGTATCATATACAGACAGTCCTTGATTTAGTGATGGTTTGACTTGCAATTTTCTGACTTTGCAATGTTGCATTCAGTTGAATCCATATTTCAAATTTTGAATTTTTTTTTTCTGGGCTAGCAACATGCAGCATAATACTTCTGTGATGCTGGGCAGCAGCAGTGAGCCACATCTTGCAGTCAGCTACACAATCATAAGGGTAAACACCTGATATACTGACAACCATCTGTAATCGCACAACTATTCTGTTCCTCACTTTCAGTACATTATTCAATAAATTACATGAGATATTAAACACTGTATTATAAAACAGGCTTTGCTTTAGATGATTCCACCCAACTGTAGGGTAATGTTAAGTGTTCTGAACATGTTTAAGGTAGGCTAGAGTAAGCTATGATGCTTGGTACTTTAGGTGTATTAAATGCATTCTGACATGCTATTTTCAACTTATGATGGGTTTATCAGGATGCAACCACGTTGTAACTCGGGGAAGACCAGTGTCATAAATTCATACCATATACGTCATACTACATAGTAAGTATATAGTATACATATGGCATATATATTTTCTAGATCTAACTATCTTTCTATCACATTCTTATTATTGGATTCACTGCTCAGGATCCTGTGCCATCCAACACTCTTTCCCTTCAGAGCACAATTACAATCTGGGACTTCCTGTCTGATGGTACCAATTATATAGCATATTTGTCTGAGGGTACTAAACAATACTAAGCAATATGTTGTAGGATTTCAGTATTAACTCATACCCTTAATCATTTCACCTTAGAGAAATGTTGGTGTGTAACGAATGATTAACGGGACAAAGTCTTCACTACTGGTACAAAATAATATTCAGATAATCTCTATATAAGTCTCTACAACATACTAACTGTGAATCATGAGGGGCTATCCTAGTGTAAAAATTGCATTCAATGTTCTTTGATTACAGCAACCTCATGGAGAAAAATAACTCACGCAAAAGAAATTAAAATTACAGAATGTGCAACATTTAAAGCTATACATATAATATTAACAATTTTAAAAGTGAATAAACTGTAAATTGTTTTTCTAGGATAATACAACTATAATTATTACTAAGGAGCCCAAAATGCAGACACTTAAAATTCTTTCCTCTTCAATTTTATTAAAGAAACTGTCCTAAATTTGAATGGCTTTAAATAATATAAACATTTTTTCTTATGATTTAGAGGTATTTCCAATTTCTGAAAAATATCCAAGGTTGTTTTAAATGTCTCCATTTTATATTTTCTATCTTTGCTTTATGAGCCAATAGCAAACAAAAATGATTCAGTGACATATAAAGATAATTCTAAAATACAAATCTTAATTCAATTGCTTGAGCAACTCTTAAAATGTTAAATATAAACATCATATTAGGTATTTTTAATCTAAAGCAACATTTTTACTGACAGTCTATTTTACTATCTAAACATGCAGTTACTCAGATTACAGTTATTTCCTTGTTCTTTCAAGAAATAAGACCCAAATCATACTGAAAACACTAAGGAAAACTGAATCTATACAATAAAGATATTCAGAATTTATTTCTTTACTCTTTATTACACTTTATAATTGGAAAAACACCTGTTTTAAAGACTTACGTAGTCTTTCGACATATATATACACACACACACACATTCTTTACATATATATATCCATAAAAGTCATTAAGTTCAGAATACATATTAATTTTTCTATTTTGATGACTGCTACCTTTATTTAATGTTTTCCTTGTGGATATCATTTCCATTACAGAAGCAGCACTATATACTGATTTCAAAGACCACAGTCAGAAACCAAACTGCCTTGCTTCAAGTACCAAATTTAGCATTATCAGTTGTGTAATCTGCATAAGTTACTAATCCTATTGCCTCAGTTTCCCCACCTTAACACTGGGATGACAAGAGTACCTACTTCACTGGGGTGTGGTGAAGGATAAGTGAGTTAGCACACTTAAAGTGCTTAAAACATTACCTGCTATGCAGGAGGACTAGAATTATGTCCTATTACTAGAAAAATACATTATAAATAAAATTAAGGTATTTTCATTTGAACAAATTCCAACGCATTGCAGAATCTGTGGAACCACTATTTGGGCTGGAATATACACATCACGCAGCTATGAGCAAGTGAACACATTATGTGCAAGGCGACTGCAAGGTGCTTCATGTTTTTACATAGAGACCTGTAGAGCACAACAAGTGGCTTTGGATTTATACCTTGTCTTTAGTGTTATGGTGATAGAACTTAATAATCATTTCATCTTGAGCAAGGGTTTTAATATCTATAAGCCCTGGCTTCCTCAAACACAAATAGAGAAAATAATACTTATTTTTTCTAGGAGTTGTTATGGGAATGAAATATGAAAATGTATAAAAGTACAACACTAGCAACATAATCCATATTCAATAATCCTCATAGCAACCCAATGAAACAGAAGTTTTTATCTTCAAGTCACAGATAAAGAAGTAAATTCAAATATTTCAAGAAAATTGATCATTATTAATAATTTTTAATATTATGGAGTATATTAATATACTGTCAGGTTAAACCAAAGAGTAGTCTGAAAAATTTCTTGAGTTTCTACAACATAATACATAGTCAATTCATTTTTATCTTATTGATTAATATATGGCTGGTTTAATGGATTATGATTATCAGTAATGAATACGTTGTCTCATCTTACCTGTCTGAAGAACAGTTTCAGGATCAACTGATGGAAGAAAGTTTAAATCCACAGACCTAGCAAGCACCAAAAGAGTAATTTTTTAAAACTACATGTATTTCTATTTATTAATATATAACTTAAGGAAATTCTTTATACATACGTACCAAAACAGAGACATGTAAATATGAAAATCTGAAATATATTGGCCTACCAGGCTAATTTCTCTTAACCATCAGGAAGCCCATTAGAGATAATTAAACAGCAGCAGTCAAAGAAACATCTATGTGATAAATCATAAAATACTTGGAAATTACAATGTATTGCTATTAACTACAGTATTATTTCAAGTATATCAGAGGAATCCATTTTGTTATTTTCCACTGGATACATGCTTTAAACTGAAATTTGTCACTATACAATAACTCAAGAACATTAACATTAAAAACATGCATGCAGCCATCCTCCAATCAAAAGTTTCTTAGCTACAGCAATACTTGAGAGTTGCAAACAGTCTCTGACAATCGTATGTGTGTCCCCTAGCACATGTGCTCTCTTCCCTGGACTAATAACATTTCATCTGCAGCTGAACCATGGCCTTCACTTTCTTAAACACATACGGTAAGTGGAGATGATAAAGCAAAGATGCATGACAAATCAAAGTCTGGGGCCTAGCTACCGTAAGAGGTCTAGCTCTATGCCTTTCACTTTGGTCAGCTGATCTGGGACTTCCCCTCTTGTATAGCCCAGGTGCTTCCTAAGGACTGACATAAGTGATGGAAATTTCCAAGAGGGATTTTGTTGTATGAAGCTTAAAAGAGACTATGTAATAACACTTGAGTTCCTTGGGAAGAGACTGGCAAATACAAGATTTCACCAGATACTTCCTGCAGTCACAAGCCATGGTTTCCCAAGACACTGAATGAGATTACTATTAGGTAGGAAAAAACCAGGGTTCCAGTGGCATGTAAGTACAGGAAATTTTAAGAAAGCAATTAAACAGGTTTCTTTACTGCAACACTTTCTCAGAACCCATGCATGCGTGCTAAGTTGCTTCAGCTGTGTCCTACTCTGTGACTCCATGGACTGCAGCCTGACAGGCTCCTCTGTCCATGGAATTTTTCAGGCAAGAGTACTGGAGTGGGTTGCCATTCCCTTCTCCAGAGGATCTTTCCCACCCAGGGATCGAAACCATGTCTCTCCTGTCTCCTTTACTGGTTCTTCACCACTAGCGCTACCTGGGAAGCCAGTATTCTGTGAATATTCACAGAGATTCCCAGAGAGGGAAACAGAAAACAGCATTAAACTCTGTGACTATGAACTCGTTTTCTACCAGTACCCGGTTAGGATGTCTTACCTAAAGAACATGTTTCTGAGAAACACCAGACTTCTTGTTAGACTATTCAGAAATAAAGAGGTTTGGCCAATTTTTGTCAACTTGCGTGATATTTTCACAATTACACAGCATGTGTGTGTGTGTGTGTGTGATAACTATACACATACTCACGTTTACATATATGTAAAATTTTTACATTTACATTTTTATATGGTCTCTAAGGTAGGAATGTTACTAAATGTTAGTTCTAACTTTAGACTTATATTCAAACCACTTGTTTTACTTTGTTTTAAATCAAGATTTGGCATTAAACTATGACCTTCTGATAACTGTCCTACCTTATCTCTCTTTACTGGTCTGTGACTATTTTGGATTAACAGAGTAACAATGCATTTGTCAAAATTTCATTGTATTTTTAAGGTCAGATTCAAAAGAGACAGACAAGGTAAGTGTTGATCCTTTCAAATTTCCTAATGAAAAATTACTGTCTAGTGACTACTTTATTACTGAGGATTAATTTGCTTCCTACAGTGCTTTCACCTGGGGAAATAAAATTGGTCTGCAAATTGTTAAGGCTGAAAAGTGCAATGGAAATCTCTTAAAATGATACATCTAGGTAGTTACATTTAGATAATACAAATGAACAATTACTTCATCCAATGTCATAAAACACTATAAATTCCCCAAGCTGAACTCATGAATATCACATATTTTACAAGGGCACAGGAGTTCTACAAGATAGACATTTAAGTGCTAATGTATTTAAATAAGGTTATAATGATTTTATTTCAAGCTGCAAGCTTTTCTGTACTCTTTACAAGCAAAGTACAACTCTAAAAAGGAAGGTGAGTCTTTCAGTTTGAAAATATTTCTTGCAAACTATTTTACACAGGGTCAGAAAAAAAGTATATTTCTATTTAACAAAAAACTCTTTTGTAAAGAAACCTGGATTCAAATCAATAAATTTTACATGTAATCAAATTCTCAAGAATTAAAAAATAAATTTAACACAACTTTTGTATGCTAAGTTTGATTGATGGAATGTGCTTACCTTAGTTCTCTTGGCTTGCATTAACAGAGGTTATCTTTTAACAGATAACTTATAGCTTTGTGAAAGTAAAGTGACTGCATGAATAGATTCAAGGGATTTGATCTGAGAGAGTGACTGAAGAACTACGCATGGAGGTTTGTAACACTATACAGGAGGTGGTGACCAAAACCTTCCTCCCAAAAAAGAAATACAAGAAGGCAAAGTGGTTGTCTGCAGTGACCTTACAGGTAGCTGAGAAAAGAAAAGTGAAAGGCAAAGGAGAAAGGGAAAGATACACCGAAGTGAATGCAGAGTTCCAGAGAATAGCAAGCAGAGGTAAGACATCCTTCTAAGTGAACACTGCAAAGAAACAGAAAACAGTAGAATGAGAAAGACTAGAGTGCTCTTTAAAAAAACTGGAAATACCAAGGGAACGTTTCATGCAAAGATGGGCACAATACAGGACAGAAACGGTATGGACCTAACAGAAGCAAAAGAGATTAAGAAGTGGCAAGAATACAGAGAACTATACTAAAAAGGTCTAAATGACCCAGGTAGCCATGATAGTGTGATCACTCATCTAGAACCAGACATCCTGGAGTGTGAAGTCACGTGGGCCTTAGGAGGCATCACTACAAACAAAGTTAGCGGAGGTGATGGAATTCTAGCTGGGCTATTTCAAATCCTAAAAGATTAAACAGTTACAGTGCTGCACTCAATATGTCAGAAAATTTGTAAAAATCAGCAGTGGCCACAGGACTGGAAAAGGTCAGTTTCCATTTCAATCCCAAAGAAAGGCAATGTCAAAGAATGTTCAAACTACTGTATAATTGAGCTCATTTCACATGCTAGCAAAGGTAATGCTCAAAATCCTTCAATCTAAGCTTCAACAGTACATGAATCAAGAACTTCCAGATATACAAACTGGATTTAGAAACGGCAGAGGAATCAGAGATCAAATTGCCAACATCTACTGGATCACAGAAAAAGCAAGTAATTCCAGAAAAACACTTGTTTTTCCTTCCTTGACTATGGCAAAGCTTTGACTATGTGGATCACAACAAACTGTGGAAAATTCTTAAAGAGATGGGAATACCAGACCACCTGACCTGTCTCCTGAGAAACCTGCATGCAGGACAGGAAGCAACAGTTACAACTGGACATGGAACAATGGACTGGCTCAAAGTTGAGAAAGGAATATGTGAAAGCTGTATACTGTTACCCTGCTTATTGAACTTATATGCAGAATACATCATATGAAATGCAGACTGGATGAAGCACAAGCTGGAATTAAGACTGCCAGGAGAAATATCAATAACCTCAGATACACAGATGATACAACTCTAATGGCAGAAAGTGAAGAGGAACTAAACAGCCTCCTGATGAGGGTGAAAAAACAAAGTGAAAAGGCTCATGTAAAATCCAACATTCAAAAAATTAAGATCAGGGTATCCGGTTCCATCACTTCATGGCAAATAGATGAGTGAAAATTGGAAACAAGTGACAGATTTATATTCTTGGGCTCCAAAATCACTGCAGATGGTGACTGTAGCCATGAAATTAAAAGATGTTAGCTCCTTGCAAGAGAAGCTATGATAAATCTAGACAGGGTATTTAAAAGCCGAGACATCACTTTGCCGACAAAGGCCCGTACAGTCAGAGCCATGCTTTTTCCAGTAGCCAGGTACAGATTTAAGAGTTGGACCATAATGAAGGCTGAGTGCCGAAGAATGGATGCTTTTGAATAGTGGTGCTGAAGAAGACTCTTGAGAGTTCCTTGGACAGCAAAGAGATCAAACCAGTCAATCCTAAAGGAAATCAACATTGAATATTCATTGGAAAGGATGATGTTGAAGCTCCAATACTTTGGCCACCTGATGCAAAGGGCTGACTCACCAGAAAAGACCCTGATACTGGGAAAGATTGAGGGCAAGAGGAGAAGGGGCAACAGAGGATGAGATTGTTAGATGGCATCACCAACTCAATGGACATGAACCCCCGCAACCCCTGGAGATCCTGAAGGACAGGAAAGCCTGGCACACTGCAGTTCATGGGGTCACAAAGAGTCAGGCAAGACTCAGTGACTAAAAAACAAACAAACAAACAAACAAAAACAAAAGTTTAGTGACTGAACAACAACAAGCCACTTACCTTTCTTTCTCTTGCTGATTTCCTTTATCACTTCCATTGTTAATCAATGCAAGTTCATCTAATAATGACGTAGATTCCTTTGTAAACTTCTCAAAAACCTACAGTATGAGATTTTATTAACATATTAAGAATAACCTTAAAAGTTGATATGAACAGAAGGATTTCCAACAAAGAGCAACATAATCAGCCAGGCGGGATTCTGGTTCCAGCTCTGGATATCAGAGTCCACAAGTCAATCACTAGAGCCCAGCAGTGTAAAAGACAAAAACCACTTGCTTCTTACAACTGAGAAGACAAAACTGCTTCCTAAAACAGTGAATAGTTTTAATGGATAAGGAATTTTTATAATTTAAATACATTAAGAAATTATTTTATTCCTCAATCAGATCAGTTTATATTTATTCCTGTTTCCTTAAGAAACATCTGCACCAACAATCATTTTCACTGTATGAACATTATTTAGACCACTTCTAAGCCTCTAATTTCAGTTAAAAGAATATTTATGTTATTCTATTAATCATTCTGACTGTATGTAATAGTTTAAAACTTTTATATACAAGCATGTAGCAGAAGAATAAATTAGTTATAATCGTAACATGGTTTCTTAAAATATTTCTAAAAAGGGATTTGGGCAAGTCTGTTTATAAAAAAATAGACACTTATTTGTCTAATATCATTATTCAAAAAAAGGTGAAAAAAGAACTGGTTATCCATTCTGAAATATCCATTAACTCATTGTTCTCCAAAACATTAGCATATAGTCTATATTTGTTCTTTTAGTCCCCAGCTGTTCAATTAAAAAATAATGTATTTGTGTACAGAATAGCAGATTTCCAAAGTCTGTCCCGAGAAAAAAAGATATATTTTCAGAAATAAAAACCTTAACCTTGCTTTTCAACTCAAATTGATGTCTAAATATTTCTCTGAAAACGGTGTATCAACTAGATTCTCTCTCAGGAAACTATGCTACTATTATTCAACTCAAAAGATTTACAATTTTAATACTGCTAATAATGACAACAGTAGTAGTTAATACTTGTGAGTCTGTCTCCAGAGTATCTGCTTTCAGGCATAATGCTATCACGTGGTACATGTTATATTTCTTTGGTTTTATACAATGAAAAACAATCTACATTTTTTAGTGGGTTAAAATGAAATAGCTATCAAAATATGTCTTATTTATATGTAATAACATGTTAACTCATTGTAATATACCAACCAGCCTCTTATTTAACCAATCCATGTGATCATAGGTGAGACTCCCACCAAAATCTTCCGTTAACTGGCATGGTTCTATATAACGAGTCAATTTATTGGCAGATACTAAAATAACCTATAAAGGTAAAAAAAAAAAGAAAAAAAAAAAAACAATGAGCCACTATTAATGTCAAGAAAAGTGATGAGGAGGTAATATCCAATATTGTTTCCAACGTGACTGAATATTATGTAAATATTTAATAATACAACAACATTTAAAAGCAATTCAATAAACTGTCAATATCTGTTAAGAAACGAGCTACCATAATCCATTTCTAAAATCTCATTTTAAAAAAAGAGACTAGCAGCTCAGATTAAATATTTCAAAATCTTATCAATATGAGTAATTTCTTGGTATAAAAATCAATCCCTTTAGTTGTTGTTCAGTCACCAAGTTGTGTCCGACTCTTTGTGACCCCATGAACTGCATCATGCCAGGTTTCCCTGTCTTTCACTATCTCCCAGAGTGTGCTCAAACTCATGTCTGTTGAGTCGGTGATGCCATCCAATCATCTCATCCTCTGTCGCCCCTTCTCCTCCTGCCCTCAATCTTCCCTTTTTTGGCACAATATTCAAACAGTGAAAACATATCTCCTGAGAAATTGGTATCATATATCCCTTAGAACTTAACATTTTAATTATATGTTATTCATTTGTTCAACATTCACTGTTTTGTGTCTGACTCTCTGCGACCCCATGGATTGTGGCCCCTCAGGGTCCTCCGTCCATGGGTTTTCCAGGCAAGAATACTGGAGTGGGTTGCCATTTCGTTCTCCATAGTGGACACTACATGTATTTATTAGAAGTGATGTGTTCTAGAGCTGGGAATATAAGGATGAGTAAGATGCTTCTACAAAGTAAATGAGCTTTTTTGTTAATTTATTTTTTTACTGAAGGATAATCACTTTACAGAATTTTGTTGCTTTCTGTCAAACCTCAACATGAATCAGCCATAGGTTACTTCTGTAATATTCCAGAGAGTTTTACACGTTTTTATAAAATGATGTAGATTAAAGTTTTCCAGTTTGTTTCTAAAACCTTTACTGAAAATACTCTAACTAAATCTAAATGTTTTCTCTTTGGTCATGGTAGCACATTTGGGCCAAAAGCCCAAATGATTTCAAATCCCTTTCCTGGGTTAAACATTATTATATGATAATTGGAAGGACACTAAGCCAGGAGCCAATATTCCAGGTTTCTGTCCTAGCTCTGCCACGAATGCACTGACATGAAGACAACCTAAAGGAATTTGCTCCAGGCGCATCCATGTGCAAAAGAAAGCAGCTGCATTAAATTATCTATGATGTTTCTTTAAGCTCTAAGAGGTCGTAATTCTAATGAGTTATCATCCTATACATTTAATTTGGGTCATTTTCTCTAATAAATAACCTATGCCCAGTGAAGACAACAGTTGTCATCTTCTATACACTCTGGTTAATCTCACTATGTACACCTAAATACATTAAGATCATTTGCAGTTGTAGTTCCTAAATACCTTAAAGTTCATTAGCAACAGATTTCAACTTTAATAAGTCAAAGCGAGGGACTTCCTTGGTGGCTGAGTGGTAAAGAATCTGTTCTGCAATGCAGGAGATGCCGGTTCGACCCCTGGGTCTCCCTGGAGAAGGAAATAGCAACCCACTCCAATATTCATGCCTGGGAAATCCCATGGGGAGAGGAGATTAGCAGGCTACAGTCCATGGTGTCGCAAAGAGTAGGACACAACTTAGCAATTAACAACAACAAAAGGAAAAGGAAAAATTCGCAGTTATTTTCTGCAAATTTGTAAGTTCTGAATATTTATTTTTCCTAAAAATCAATTTAAATCTAATTACTACAAATTCACTTTCTTTCATGATGTAAAATGTATTTGAGAATATACTATCTCTGACTAAATATAATTTTTTAAGTAGTTGGCTAATATTATGCTATTATGATATTTTTATTTATGCAAAACAAATGTAAATAAAGGAACACAGTAATTATGGAAATTTGCATAAAACAAATTTTTTCTATCACTCAAAAATGTTTATAGTACCCATATTATAAAATTCACTGGTGGCTGTTCAAAGTGAAAACAGTTGATCTGCTATGTAGATACACCAAACTGTATGAACAGCAAAGGCATCTCAAAGCTAAACAAAGTCAAGAAAAAAACAATGGTTTAAACAGTCCCGTGATCTGACTCAAAACCACCATCACTTCAAATTAACAATTTAGAGAACTATCTACCATGGTGAAATATCTCCATTTCCGCTGCAATAATCTCATTTTTATTGAGACAGTGAGAGTGAGGAGAAAGTGCAGAGGTGGCTGGCAAAACAGCCACAACTGTTTCTATTTTACTGCATAATATATGTTTCAAAAAGAATGAGGGAAACAACACTTTAGGACAAGCCTGCAACAGTAGGAAAGAATCTTATTGAATGAAGACGCTTGTATCTAAGAATCATCTTTTCAAGTGAGTCAGCAGTGGCATCCTAAGGAGGAAGGAGAAGCCTTCCTCTCAGCACACAGCTGGTGTTGTTTTCAATTGCCTTTGGAAAATGACACCACTTGCCAGAATGCAGCGTATGAACTATACAGACAACTGCTTCCAAGAGGACAAATCACCTTTTAACAGACAGCAAACTGAACTCTAAGTGACAGCAACCATCACAGAGGAATGTGATTTTACAAACATAGTAATTTCAAATACACAAGCGAAAATATGATACTACATTTTTCAGGGCTGAGCATGGGGAAGTGAGGATTTAGATCTGAGGTGAAATTAGAATGCTAATTCTAACCCTAGGCGTAATTTTAAAAAAGGAAATTGTTTAGAGAAAGATTTCTGTAATTAGTAAATTACAGAAACAAATTGGAAAGTAAATAATCTATATATTAAAAAAAAAAGAACAACTAACACATTTCCGAGTCAATGTGGTAAAACAAATTTGGATTCCCACACTAGGTTATTTTCTCTAAAACCATTCATTGCAGCTTCTTAAATTACAAAAATTTATACTAGGAAAATTTCCTATATTCCCTTTTCTTACAGTTCTTAAAGAACACCAAACCTGCCCAAAAGTTAAAATATAAAACAATGCAAATCAGGAAGTCATTTTATCTCATGGGAGATGTTTTATTACCTGGCAAAGAGGAAAATAAGAATAAATAAATAAAAATTCAGTCCTCCAAAGCAATGATCACCAAAATTAAAAAGAAAACTAGAAAATAAGAGTTCAAAACATATTGAGGTCACATGTATTATGTATGACCCCTTTTTACCCCAAGATTCTTAATATGAAAACACCGAAATAATGACACAACTGCTGAAAATTCTAAAACAAAGAACAAAAAACACAAAAAGATATAGACTTTCCTAGCAGCTCAGATAGTAAAGAATCCACTTGCAATGCAAGAGACGTGGGTTCAGTCCCCGAGTCAGGAAGGAGAAGGGAAGGCTACCCACTCTAGTATTCCTGCCTGGATAATCATGGACACAGGATCCTGGCAGGTTTATAGTCCATGGGGTCACAAAAAAGTCAGACATGACTGAGCGATTAACACAGAAAAAGTTACAACTGCATAATAGTATTAGAACATTGATTTAAACATACTATTATCGGTTCTTTATTATCTGTAAAACTTCCATATCTATTGACATTTTCATCTACTCTAAAATGGTTAATTAATAAAAAGACCCATTTTGCTAGCTCAAAAGCAAGTCATCTTAAAAATCAAACAATGCCTACTAGTGGAGAAGATGGAACCATGAATTTGACATTTCATTTTTCAAAAAATACTTAATACCATTCTCAGAGGAATGGAACATTTCAGAAAATAACCCAATGTATCACTCCAAAGCAGCACTTCCCAGTTACAAAAATCTTGTATCATTCTACAGCAATTTTATTGCTTTGTCCAGAATATAATGTAAAAATAATATGCAATGAGTTTAAGTTTAAAAAGGAAATTCACTAAACTATTACTATTATAAAATACTGCATCAAAGTGAACTTCATACTATCTTAACATATACCAAAGTAAAAAGACCAATTTTGACTTTTCTCATCTACAAATGGAATTCATAATCATTAATTTTAAAATAGTTATGTAAGACACAGAATGAATCATAAATCATCTTTAAAATTATCTATTTTCATGTTGGATAAAATTACATATAAATTAGGATGAAAAGTGGTATTATGCCACCACAAACAGAGGAGGAAAATTATTTTCATAACCTGATCTTTGAAATTTTACTTTTATACTAAAAAAAAATTCAGCTGGTTTATATTTCCTTTTAAGCAATTATATGAGTACAGGTTTGTAAGCCTAGCCTGGCAGACTATTCTTTGTGTAGAAAGTCTTTCAGTCCCCATAATGAAGATCCAAATTTGATCTAATCACATTATATACTATCTTTTTTACCATAATTTTTAGAGTACTAAAGACATTATGATAAAGAAATAATAATTTTGGTGAAATGAGTACAATTTATTCATCAGGGTAACTGCTCTGAGTCGAGTTTTTAGGATTATGACCATTTTATGCTCCTTATTAAGTTGTTATACGTAACAACTAGCAGTGACTCTAAGTGTTTCTTTCAGGTAAAACCACCATTTCATTTATAATTTCCAGCTTAGTAATAAATCTTAAATGACTGATAGATTTCCAAATGATTGACAGATTTCCAGCTAACTAGTCAATTGATAATATTAGAAAGATTTTAAACTCAATAAAGCTTAAGTCAATTCAGCTTAAGTTAACTCAAAATAGCTCAAAGATCTGAGCATAAGACCTGGAACCTTAAAACTCCTAGAAGAAAATATAGGCTGTAAGCTCCTTGACAGAGGTCTTGGCACTGATTTTTTCTTAAATCTGACACCAAAAGTAAAAGCAATAAAAGTAAAAATAAATAAGTAGGACTGCTGCTGCTGCTGCTGCTGCTGCTGCTAAGTCGCTTCAGTCATGTGCGACCCCATGGACGGCAGCCCACCAGGCTCCCCCGTCCCCGGGATTCTCCAGGCAAGAACACTGGAGTAGGTTGCCATTTCCTTCTCCAATGCATGAAAGTGAAAAGTGAAAGTGAAGTCGCTCAGTTGTGTCCGACTCTTCGCAACCCCATGGACCCCGAGGAGCCTACCAGGCTTCTTGGTCCATGGGATTCTCCAAGCAAGAGTACTGGAGTGGGTTGCCATTGCCTTCTACACATCATACTAAAAAGCTTCTGCACAGCAAAAGGAACAATTAACAAAATGAAAAGGCAAACAAACTCAATGGAAGACAGTACTTGGAAATCATATATCTGGTAAGGAGGTAATATCCAAAAATGTATAAAAAACTCAGAACTCAACAGCAGAAAACAAACATCCAATTTAAAAATGGGCAGACAGCAAACACATGAAAATGTGCTCCATGTCACTAATTATTAGAGAAATGCAAACCAAAACAGTGAGGTATCACCTCACACCAGTCAGAATGGCCATCATCAAAAAAATACAAACAATAAATGCTATACAGGAGGTGGAGAAAAGGGAACCCTCCTACACTGTTGGTGGGAACGTAACTGATACAGCCATTATAGAGAACAGTATGGAGATTCCTTAAAAAATGAGGAATAAATCCTCCATACGACCCAGCAACTGCACTACTGGGCATATACTCTGAGAAGGCCATAAACAAAGACGACACGTGTATTCCGATGTGCACAGCTGCACTGTTCACAGTAGCCAGGACATGGAAGCAACCTAGATCTTATCAACTGATGAATGGATGAAGAAGATCTGGTACATATATACAGTGAAATATTACTCAGCTATAGAAAAGAACGAATCTGAGTCAGTTCTAGTGAGGTGGATGAACCTAGAGCCTGTTATCATAGTGAAGTAAGTCAGAAAAACAAATATACTATATTAATATATATGTGTAATCTGGAAAAATGACATTGATGAACCTATTTTCGGGGAAGGAAAGGAGAATGGATTCGTGGACACAGCAGGGGAGGAAGGGAGTGGGACGAATGGAGAAAGTAGCATCAATACACATATACTACTGGGGATAAGGCGGACAGCTAGTGAGAAGCTGCTGTGTAGCACAGGGAGCCCAGTCTGAAGCTCTGTGATGACTTGGACGGAGGGAAAGAGGGAGGGGAGAGGAGGAGAGGAAATGGAGGGAATGGATGTGTAATTATGGCTGATTTGCATTACTGTATGGCAAAAAACAACACAACAAAAATTTTATTTAAAATCTAAATAAAAACAGCATGGGAGTTTCTCCAAAACCTCTTTACCTTCTTGCTAAGTCAGAAGGAGAAAGATAAACAGAATCTCATATGGGGAATCTTGAAAGCTGGCAAACAAAAATAGGCTCATAAATACAGAGAACCATTAGGTGGGCTGTGAAGAAATGGGTTAAGGGGATCAAAAGATATAAAGAAAAAAAAAGCTAATGTATTATTGGGAAAGGTGTACATCAAGGCTGTATATTGTCACTCTGCTTATTTAACATATATGCAGAGTACGTCATGCGAAATTCTGGGCTGGATGAAGCTCAAGCTGGAATCAAGATTGCCAGAAGAAATATCAATAACCTCAGATATAGAGATGACATCACCCTAATGGTAGAAAGCAAAGAGAAACTACAGAGTCTTTGATGAAGGTGAAAGAGAAGAGTGAAAAAGCTGGCTTAGAACTCAACATTCTAAAATCTAAGTTCATGGCATCTAGTCCTATCATTTCAAGGCAAACACACGGGGAAAAAAATACAAACAGTGACAGACTTTATCTTCTTGGGCTCTGTGGACAGTGACTGTAGCCATGAAATAAAAAGATAATTGCTCCTTGGAAAAAAAGCTAGGACAAACCTAGACAGTGTATTACAAAGCAGAGACATCACTTTGCCGACAAAGGTCCTTATGGTTTTCCAGTAGTCAGGTACAGATGTGAGAGTTGGCCATAAAGAAGGCTGAGTGCCGCAGAATTGATGCTTTCGAAGTATGGTGCTGAAGAAGACTCTTGAGTCTTGGACAGCAAAAGACATCAAGCCAGTCATCCTAAAGGATATTAACCCTGAATATTCACTAGAAGGATGGATGTTAAAAGCTGAAGCTCCAATACCATGGCCACCTGATGCAAAGAGCCGACTCACTAGAGAAGACCCTGTTGCTGGGAAAGACTGAGGGCAGGAGAAGAAGGGGGTGACAGAGGATGAGACGGTTGGATGGCATCACCAACTCAATGGACGTGAGTTTGAACAAACTCAGGGAGATAGTGAAGGACAGGGAAGTCTGGCATGCTGCCGTTCATGGGGTTGCAAAGAGTCAGATACAACCGAGCAACTGGACAACAGCAACATTTTAAATGAAAAAGAATTTGCTTATATTTTTGAAAAGGGGGAATTTTAAAAAATGAATTCTTCCTTTAAGCATTTAATAATTTGGAAAATAATATGGAAAAACATTAAAAACAAAAAACACTAGTCTTGATTAGGAATACAAAGCTTAAAGACAGACTGATACTAAAATCAGTAGTATCAAATTTCAGAAAGCAGCTTCTATTATTCTGCAATGATATGAATGTTCAGGAACTCTTGAGAGTCCCTTGGACTGCAAGGATATCCAACCAGTCCATTCTAAAGGAGATCAGTCCTGGATGTTCATTGGAAGGACTGATGTCGAAGCTGAAACTCCAATACTTGGCCACCTGTTGCAAAGAGCTGACTCACTGGAAAAGACCCTGACGCTGGGAAAGACTGAGGGCAGGAGGAGAAGGGGATGACAGAGGATGAGATGGTTGGATGGCATCACCGACTCAATGGACATGGGTTTGGGTGTACTCTGGGAGTTGGTGATGGACAGGGAGGCCTGGTGTGCTGTAGTTCATGGGGTCACAAAGAGTCGGACACGTCTGAGCAACTGAACTGAACTGATGTCACTAATTTTCAAATTCAAATTTTACAAAATATAATTCTATTAAAAATATACTTCACATATCAGAAACATTATCTAAATCTTAGGGAATGGGCAAAAGATATTCTTGGGTGTTCGTTCACGCAGAGGTAGACTCGTGACTTTAACTGACTTTCTATGGACTAATCAAAGGTCCGTCTAGTCAGGGCTATGGTTTTTCCCGTGGTCATGTATGCACGTGAGAGTTGGACTGTGAAGAAAGCTGATCGCCGAAGAATTGATGCTTTTGAACTGTGGTGCTGGAGAAGACCCTTGAGAGTCCCTTGGACTGCAAGGAGATCCAACCAGTCCATTCTAGAGGAGATCAGTCCTGGGTGTTCATTGGAAGGACTGATGCTAAAGCTGCAACTCCAATACTTTGGCCACCTCATGCGACGAGTTGACTCACTGGAAGAGACTCTGATGCTGGGAGGGATTGGGGGCAGGAGGAGACGGGGACGACAGAGAATGAGATGGCTGGATGGCATCACCGAGTCGATGGACATGAGTTTGAGTGAACTCTGGGAGTTGGTGATGGACAGGGAGGCCTGGCGTGCTGTGATTCATGGTGTCGCGGAGAGTCGGTCACGACTAAGTGACTGAACTGAACTGAACAAGTACAAAGTGAACCAGGGTGAAATGGAAGAACTACAAGATGGAGGGAAAAATACTACCTATGTGTTTTTCAAACTTTTGCCAAGTCCTTTCAAAGGAAATAAAAACATAACATTTTTAAAATAGTAATGTCCTACATAAATAGTATTTTTTCCTTTATTTTACATGTGTTAGAGAGAGGTTAAGACAAGAAAATTAAAAAACTAAACCACAATATTTTAATAACTAGCACATACCACTGTTCAACAAGTTTGAGGAAAAAAGTATTTATCATATGGTTTTTAATCAAACATTTATGAAGGTTTTCTGGAATCTAATTTACAGAAGGACCCAAAACTTATTTCTCCTTTACTCCCACTCTTCCATCTATAACTAAAATACTTATCCTTCCCTAATAAAATATTCTCAAAGAATCTAACACTGAACCTTTCACTCTGTAGGCACTGAGATGCTTTTACTTTTTAAATTTTATTCATGCTAACAATGTGTCTGCAAGATCTAAAATGAAAGTGTGTCTCTGAGTGCTTAATACAGATTCATAAGTATCTTATCTGTTATACTATTTCAATGTGTATATTTGGTTGTATCTGTTGGTTGGGGAATATTTTTCTCACTAAAGAAAATAATTTTCTGCAAAAACTAGAAAGAAGTCAGAAGTGATGGTACCAGAGGTATTCTTGACAGAAACATGAAGGAAGTCTGATCCTGGATCCCAACACTGGTATGGCCTCAAAAAGAGGAAAGGATCAGATGCAGTAATAGAAGAAATAAGACAAGAAAACAACTTAGAATAGTGGTTAACATTACTAGTGGTTAACATAACTGCTCTTACTGGTTAACATTACCAGTAAAAAGAAAAACAAATTTTTGACCTTCATGAATGACAATAAAGAATGAGAAAATAAGATCCTTTTGATTATTAGTTTCTCAATTTAAGATTAATGCCAGCACTAGTTCAATTTTCCCTTGTCATTAGACAGACTATTTAGATACTACCAACTAGCCAGCAAAAGGTACCAAAGCACCGGGTATAATGCTACCAAAGGTCAGAAAGTACCGGAATATCTGAGTTGCTAAAAAGGAAAATGAACAGGTAGGTACCTATTTCAGAGACAGTAAGGATATATAAAGAAATATTTATATGACCAATGAGATGTCCTGAGATGAGGAATATTCAATGGCTGATGAAAAACACTAGGAAACTGAACAAGAGGAAGGTCATTCAGAGGAAAAAAAAATAGAAAGGATAACAGGCAGGAAAATATGAAATCACTGGAATAAGCTGTCATTAAAGTGACAACTGGATATTTTTTTGATGAATATTGTGGACAGCTGGTAATAAATCTTTGTGATGAACAATTCAATAAGGTAAAACATAAACTTTAGCTTATAGGAATACCAGTACTTGTAACAGTTATTCTTTTAAAAATATTTAGAATATATACAAAAACATAAGCTCAATTATGACAACTCAAATGATCCAAAATAACATCAAGGAAAGTAACTGTTAATCAAACAAACATTTATAATGATATATAGTTCTAAGTATCATTCAATGACTGGTTTTGAATTGCCCTTTAAAGCAGATTATGTTTGGTGGTATATGAGCCAGCATTTGAAATTACTCTCATCTCATTAGGACATTAGGCTTTTAAATAAGTATCTAGTGCTTATTTACTTATCCAGCTAGAAAAATAGCTGGATCTCTTCAATATCTGAAAGAAATATATTGATACAAAAAGCTGTAAAACCATAGTTTTAAAACTAAGTTAAAACTAAACTATCTATGATATCAGTTCGAGGCAGATAGGAATTCTCTGTCTTCCATTTTACCCTCCAAGATGCAAGGTATTTAGCCATTAAAAATTCATATAGCATGAAACCCAACTAGGCATACCATTTCTGAGCAGATGCCTACACTTAAGCAGGATGTGAGAAGTTCCTCACGAAAGGGATCTTTGCTCCTATTTGGTGTTCACAGTGTTAGCTTCTGAACTACTGGCCTCTGTCCACTTTGCATTCCATCAGAGCAACATTTCCTGCATGGCCCTGGCATAAAAGGCAGACTTCCTTGCCTGAATGAAATATTCACTCACCATGGCTACATGCAGGCCTCCTGCATTCAGCTTTTACTATCTTTCCTCAGTACATTTTGACTCCCCTGAATGGGATGCAGTTTTCCATCTAGCAATTAGGCTAACACCTTTCCTAACATAATCCAACAGCCAGGGCTGCCTTCCCTTCCACTGCTGGCAAACAGTTTCTAGTAAGTCTACATCACAGTCAAATCAACCCATGACAAAAGTTTACCAGATAACACTGAAAAACAAAACACCTGTCTTCTGCTTAGGATATGTAGAAAGATGGAAAGAGCACTGCTCCAATCCTTATAAGAACAACAAAATAATGCAAATTAATCTGAAAAATGACAACATTTTTTTAACACATCATAGAGTTAAGTCCACAGGAAAACCAATAAAGACCATCCTTCAAGGACAAAAGAAGCTGGAACACTTGCTTACCTGGGGAAAATACCAGGTATGATACAAGTCAGATTAAGAACTCAGCCAAATTTCCCAATGAATTGCTAAAGGCCAAATGTGGTTTGATATAAAGGTACTGAACCCGTTGGAAACAAAGATACGAGAATAATTCAAACGCACCTGCAGATTCTTCTCCACAGACCTCTCAGAGACTCATGAGAAAGATTGTGGTTAGGTAGGTAAGAAATTACAAAAAAGACCTGGGGGAAGGGGACAGCAACCACCAAGGGAAAGGCAGGAAGCTGAAGCACAGCCCAGATTCCTCAACTCTGTCATCCCTAGGGGACAAGAACTTTCAGGTGCTGAGGGAAGCCAGTGAGACAGGATGACCTTTGCTGTTTTGTTTTTTAATCACTCAATTGTGTCAGATTCTCTGCAACCCCATATAGACCATAGCCTGCCAGGCTCCTCTGTCCATGAGATTTCCCAGGCAAGAATACTGGAGTGGGTTGCCATTTCCTTCTTCAGGGGACTTTTCCAATCCAGGGATCAAACCCACCTCTCCTCCTTGGCAGGTGGATTCTTTACCACTGAGCCACCTGGGAAGCCCTTAGAACACAAATAAAACCCCACTGCAGCTGGAGGAAGGGGAAAGAAAGGCCCTCTTTCCTTGTGGAGGCAGGGATATATTATGAACCCAGACTGTTAGTCTTCCTAAAGCTGGGAAAGCGGGTCCTAGACCCTGGGTCCCAAAGCATTCCTAAGACCGAAGCTGAATCAGAACAAGAAAAAAATGAACCACTGACAAACACTGAGTAACAAGGAACAGTAGTCTATTGCCGAGAGGCGTGCAAAGAGAAACCTTTTCTGAGACACAGGCACAAAGGAAAGATCTCCAACTGAGGGTGAAACAAACACTAACTCTAGGGGAGTCTGAAGCCTATAATCCCCGAGGAAGAGAAGAGCAACAGCCAAAGCCAGTTCAACTCCTGTCTAGACTAAATCAAGCCCTCCCCTGTCCCACTAAGAGCCCAGCAAAAACAAGATGGGCTCATGTGCAGGTACAAATACAATTTATCTCAGTCTTTACTGTCCTAAACAAGATGGCCAACATCCAACATACAAAAAGCAAGGATGAAAACAACATACTGTCAAGAACAAAAACCAAATAATATAGCTAGAGTAAGAGAGACCCAGATATTGGAACTATTAGCTAAGGAATTAAGATAACTATCATTTATGCTTGAAGTTCTCATGGAAGATCTGCAAGACAACAGGCAAAACAGGGATTACATCAAAGAGACAGAAACCATCAGAAAGAACCCAGAAGAAATGCTACAAACCAAAAACAAGATAACAGAGATAAAGTCCATTTACAAATGGCTCATCAACAGACAACACAGCTAAGGAAGCAGGCAGCGAATTTGAAAACAGATCAACAGAAAATATCCAAACTGAAACACAAAAGGAAAAAAAAAAAGGGAAAAAAATGAAATAGAACACCAACCTAGAATGGTGAGAAATTTTCATATCGTCTAACATACAAGCAATAGTTCTAGAAAGAGTAGAAAAATAAAATGAGGCAGAGGAAACACTTGAAAAGAAAATGTCTTAAGAATTTTCCAAAATTGATGGCAGAAGTCAAACCAGACATCCAAGAAGTACAGCAAACAACTAACAGAATTAACACCAAATAAAACAATAAAACTGCTGAAAATTAAAAATGAAGCAAAAATTTTAAAGGTGGCCAAGGAGATTAAAAAAAAAGATATATAACCTATAGAAGACCAAAGATACAAGTAACAGCAGAGTTCTCAGGAACCAAGGAAATGAGAAGGCAATGCTATAGATATGATATAGAAGGTGTGATACAGTTAACATGCTAAAAGAAAAAAAAAATCAAATAATGGAAAAAAAAACTATACCAACTGAAAATAATTTTCAAACCTGAAACAGAAATAAACACTTTTTTCAGGAAAACAAAATCTACCAAATTCAAAGCCAACAGACCTGTAATTCTAGATATGTTTAAAGGAAGTTCTTTAGGCAGAAGGAATACACCAGCCAAAAAGCTGAAATGAGTAATACTGGAAATATCATAAGTGAAGACATATGAAATTAATTTTTTATTTTAATTGCTATAAAGATATTATAGTAAAAATAGTAGTAGTATATTGTGTGCTTACAGTACAGTGAAAGTAAAATGTATGAAAACAATGGAGAAAAGTATTAGAGATATACTGTACTAAGGGATTACCAGAGTCCCTTGTACCGCAAGGAGATCCAACCAGTCCATTCTAAGGGAGATCGATCCTGGGTGTTCATTGGAAGGACTGATGCTAAAGCTGAAACTGCAATACTTTGGCCACCTCATGTGACGAGTTGACTCACTGGAAAAGACTCTGATGCTGGGAAAGGTTGGGGGCAGGAGGAGAAGGGGACGACTGAGAATGAGATGGCTGGATGGCATCACCAACTCTGTGGACATGAGTTTGAGTGAACTACGGGAGGTGGTGATGGACAGGGAGGCCTGGCGTGCTGTGATTCAGGGGGTCACGGAGAGTCGGACACGACTGAGCAACTGAACTGAACTGAACTGAATGGTATATTATTTGAAGATAAGACTCCATTAATTAAAGATGTATATGATAAACCCAGGGCAATCACTGGAAAAAATTAAGAGATATAAATTTCTCTTCAAATTCAATAATGAAGAGAAAATATAAAAATAATCCAAAAGAAGGCAGAAAAAGAAAAACTACATAAAATCTAATAAGATAGAAGATTTTAATCCAAACATATTAACAATTAATTAAATATAAATGGTCCTCAGTCAGTCAGTCAGTTCAGTCGCTCAGTAGTATCCGACTCTCCGTGACCCCATGAATCACAGTACGCCAGGCCTCCCTGTCCATCACCAAATCCCGGAGTTCACTCAAACTCATGTCCACACAGTCGGTGATGCCATCCAGCATCTCATTCTCTGTCGTCCCCTTCTCCTCCCGCCCCCAACCTTTCCCAGCATCACTAAAAAGAGACTGTCAGATTGGATATGAAAACAAGACCCAACTATACTAAATCTATGAAAAAAAAAACCCACTGTAAATGTAAATGAAAAGAAGCTGGGATGGCTACAGTAGTATCGGTAGTATCAAACAATGTGTACCTCAGAACCAGATACATCATCGTGGATAAAAGAAGGACATTTAATAATGAAATCTTAACTAGTCACCTCAGTAAGAACTTCAAAACACATAAAGCACAAACCAACAGAAATGAGAGGACAAATAAACACACAATTATAGATGGAGAGTGTAATATTCCTCTTTCAGTAATTGGTAGAATAAGCAGACAGAATGCTGCAAAGCCCATGAACACCACCATGAACTATCTTGATGGTTGCAGATCATGCCACCCACAGAAGCAGAATACACACTCACAGTACATGGAGAAAACATGCACATGAAGAAATCAGCAAACGGAGAATGTACTGGCTCAAAAACCAAATCCTAACAAACGCAAAATAATTGAAGTCATTAAATATATACTGTCAGACAATACTTTACACAAGTATTAACTCAAAATAGATCAAAGATCTAAATATAAAACCTAAAATTATACAACATCTAAAACAAAACATAAAAATCTTTGTGACCTCAAATATCTCTCAGCTGATACCAAAAGCCTGATTCATAAAAGAAAAAATTTAAAATCCAGATTTCCTGGGTGTTCATTGGAAGGACTGATGCTAAAGCTGAAACTGCAATACTTTGGCCACCTCATGCAACGAGCTGACTCACTGGAAAAGACTCTGATGCTGGGAAAGGTTGGGGGCAGGAGGAGAAGGGGACGACTGAGAATGAGATGGCTGGATGGCATCACCGACTCTGTGGACATGAGTTTGAGTGAACTCCGGGAGTTGGTGATGGACAGGGAGGCCTGGCGTGCTGTGATTCATGGGGTCGCGGAGAGTTGGACACGACTGAGCGACTGAACTGAACTGAACGCCTCTTTAAAAACGCTGTGAAGAAATCCCTAGCATTCCTATACACTAATAATGAGAAAATAGAGAAATTAAGGAAACTATTCCATTCACTGTTGCAACAAAAAGAATTAAATACTTAAGAATATATCTACCTAAGGAAACAAAAGACTTGTACATAGAAAACTATGAAACACTAGTGAAAGTAATCAAAGAGGACACTAATAGATGGAGAAATATACCGTGTTCGTGGATTGGAAGAATAAATATTGTGAAAATGAGTATACTACCCAAAGTAATTTATACATTCAATGCAATCCCTATCAAGCTACCAACGATATTTTTCACAGAACTAGAACAAATAATCTCACAATTTGTATGGAAATAGAAAAAACCTCGAATAGCCAAAGCAATCTTGAGGAAGAAGAATGGAACTGGGGGAATTAACCTGCCGGACTTCAGGCTCTACTACAAACCCACAGTCATCAAGACAGTATGGTACTGGCATAAAGACAGAAATATAGATCAATGGAACAAAATAGAAAGCCCAGAGATAAATCCACGCACCTAAAGACACCTTATCTTTGACAGAGGTAAGAATATAAAATGGAGAAAAGACAGTCTCTTTAACAAGTGGTGCTGGGAAAACTGGTCAGCCACTTGTAAAAGAATGAAACTAGAACACTTCCTAACACCAAACACCAAAATAAACTCAAAATGGATTAGAGAGCTAAATGTAAGACCAGAAACTATAAAACTCCTAGAGGAGAACGAAGGCAAAACACTCTCTGACATAAATCACAGCAGGATCCTTCAAGACTACCTCCCAGAATATTGGAAATAAAAGCAAAAATAAACAAATGGGACCTAATTAAAATCAAAAGCTTCTGCACAGCAAAGGAAACTATAAGTAAGGTGAAAAGACAGCCTTCAGAATGGGAGAAAATAATAGCAAATGAAGCAACTGATAAAGGATTAATCTCCAAAATATACAAGCAGCTCCTGCAGCTCAATTCCAGAAAAATAAACGACCCAATCAAAAAATGGGCCAAAGAACTAAACAGACATTTCTCCAAAGAAGACATACAGCTGGCTAACAAACACATGAAAAGATGCATTTCTCTGAGAAATCAGAGAAATGCAAATCAAAACCACAATGAGGTACCATTTCACGCCAGTCAGAATGGCTGCTATCCAAAAGTCTACAAGCAATAAATGCTGGAGAGGGTGTGGAGAAAAGGGAACCCTCTTACACTTCTGGTGGGAATGCAAACTAGTACAGCCACTATGGAGAACAGTGTGGAGATTCCTCAAAAAACTGGAAATAGAACTGCCATATGATCCAGCAATCACACTCCTGGGCATACACACCCAGGAAACCAGAATTGAAAGAGACACATGTACTCCAATGTTCACTGAAGCACTGTTTATAATAGCCAGGACATGGAAGCAACCTAGATGTCCATCTACAGACGAATGGATAAGAAAGCTGTGGTACATATACACAATGGAGTATTACTCAGCCATTAAAAAGAATACATTTGAACCAGTTCTAATGAGGTGGATGAAATTGGAGCCTATTATACAGAGTGAAGTAAGCCAGAAAGAAAAACACCAATACAGTATACTAAC
This sequence comes from Moschus berezovskii, assembly GCF_049115385.1. Classification (NCBI taxonomy): domain Eukaryota; kingdom Metazoa; phylum Chordata; class Mammalia; order Artiodactyla; family Moschidae; genus Moschus; species Moschus berezovskii. Next base: position 121,527,410 of record NC_142461.1, read on the forward strand.
TCATATATATGGAATTTAGAAAGATGATAACGATAACCCTTTATATGAGACAGCAAAAGAGACACAGATGTATAGAACAGTCTTTTGGACTCTGTGGGAGAGGGTGAGGGTGGGATGATTTGTGAGAATGGCATTGAAACATGTATATTATCATATGTGAAACGAATCACCAGTTCAGGGTCACATGTTACAGGATGCTCGGGGCTGGTATGAGGGGATGACCTGGAGGGAGGATAAGGGGAGGAGGGAGATGGGAGGGGGGTTCGGGAAGGGGAACTCATGTACACCCGGGGCAGATTCATGTCAATGTATGGCAAAACCAACCGATATAATATTGTAAAATAATTAGCCTCCAATAAAAAATGAAAAAAAAAAAAAAAACGCTGTGAAGAGCATGAGAAGGCAACAACAAACTGAGATGCAACTTTTGCATATGGCATATCTGATAAAGGACTTCTATCCAAAACACATAAATAATTCTCAAAAGCCTTATTTAAAAAATATGAGTAGAACAGACATCATGAAAGAAAGTAGATGGATGGCTAACAAGTACTTGAAAATATACTCACATCATTAACCATTAGAGAAATGCAAAGTAAAACAATACTGATAATCATCTACACACCTACTAGAGTAACAGTATAATTTAAAAACAAAATCTGATAATACTAAGCGCTGCCAAGACGCAACTGGGACTCACACAACTTACGGGAATGCAAGATGATACAGCCACCTTGAAACTGTTGGTTTGGAAGTTTCTTAGGAAGTAAATAAACATACACTTACCATATGACCCAACAATCCCACTCCTAGATATTTTCTCTCTTAAAAAAATTTCACACAAAATCTATACATGATTAGTTACAGTGACTTTATTTGTAATCACTAAAGCCTGAAAACAATCCCAAACGTCTTTCGATCAGGGAATGATAAACAGACTGTGTACGTCTACATAGTGGATTACTACCTACCAATAAGAAAGGAACCACCAATACACCCAACAACACAGATGAATCCCAAATGCAAATATGTATGTGAAAGAAATAAATTTAAAATGCTCCATACTTTGTCATTTTACTTATATGGGATTCTGAAAAAGGCAAAACACACAGAACATACAACAGATTGGTGGTTGTCAGGGACTAAGATCGAAGAAGGAGTTGACTAGAACATGACAGAGTTTTTGGAGTGACGTAACATTCCCTGGATTTCTTGACTGTGGTCATAGTTAAAGACCAGTCTGCGTTTATCAGAACTCTCAGAACTGTACACTAAAATGGATGAATCTAATACTTAACTTTAAAGTACAGGAAAAATGTTACACATTTTTAAGATATTTCAGGCTACCTCATTAAAAGAAAATTTTAACTAGACTTTATTAAATCTTAGACACCTTGGAGACTTCCCCCATACCAAAAGTACATTGATTTTATTGAAAATAAAAATGATTATTGTAATATGGCAAAGTCCACAAGGTGTCTTCATTGCCTGACTCCTGTAAACATTCCAAGGCTCTAGATTTTACACGGCTAGGTTAGGCTTTGGCATCCTTCAGTGCTGCCACACTTTATTTAGCTAACATAGAGGTTAATATCTATGGACTCTCCAGCTAGGAAGCTGGGATTAATGGGCTGTGGAAGGAAAATGTGACAGAATTGTTTAAATTTGCATTCTACCTTAAGACTTCTTTCTGACCCACAATAATAATATGTAAGCCTTCCCTCAATGTCCACAGGGGACTGGTTCTAGGACACTCCACTGACATAAAAATCCGTGGTGCTCAAGTCCCTTACACAAAACGGCAAAGTACAGTGAATGGCCCTCTCTATCTGTGCACGTTAAACCTGAAGATACGGAGGGTTGATGTGTACTTATTGAAAAACTCCACTTGTAGACAGGCCTGAGGAGTTCAAACCCATGTTGTTCAAGGGTCAACTGAAGTTTCACACAAGAAGAGGGAGAGCATACTGTGAACAGGGAAGGATGAATACCTTTTATATACCAAAACCAAACCAGACATGAAGAAATAATCATGACATCACACCAAATAGGCTCTGACTCCAATTTCTAAATGTCTAGGGTTTCACAGTATTAGCTACATGTCTTCTTGGTAATGTTATATATACTTATACATATATATATATTTTTTTTTTTTTGCCATGTTGCACAGCCTACGGGATCTCAGTTCCCCAACCAGGGATCAAAAAGCAAATCTTAACCACTGGATCAACAGGAAAGTCCCCAAAAATGTTTTTAATGGAAAGGTTGTACATATTCAAAAGAATTCACAAAGATTAATAAAAATGAAAACAAGAAAGCATTTGTGGCCTTGACAAAGAGTAATTCATTCAATAAGAATGCTGACTAAATATTAATCATTACTTAGGCTGAGCACTGTGTAAGCACTGCATAGTATCCAATGCTGAACAAACAAAATAATACCAGCAAAATGCTGTTTTTAAAGATATAGCACACTTCTGCTTTTTCATAGAGTATATTTACCTCAAAGCCAAGTCTATCCTTTTCTTTCCAAAAACAAAAATGTGTTACTTTCTTATCCCAGAATTCATCTGGCTTCACTACACAAACAAGGGACACTTCAGCTGGAACAACATTCTACAAAATACAAAAAAAAAAAGGAAAAAATTATACATGTAAAGTTAGTAATTTACTGAAGTTGTAAATTATTAGATATTCATGATTGAGCAGAGTGAGTAAGAGACCTCTGGAAAATAATTAAAGTGATAAAATACAAGAAATGCTGTAAACTGCAACATACATGGCAATAAAGAAATATTTGAAAGACAAGCTGATTCAGAAAACAATGTTTAAAGACAGCTCATGCGAATTCTTTTTGTGTTTTATTGAATCTCTAATAGGAATAAACTGCAAGATAATTTTTAGTTGAGAAATTATTAAATTTGGCTTTTCTATGATATGAAAAAAATTTTTCCTAACACAATCATCTTAAGAGAATTTCTTCCAATAATGTAAATCAATTTTCTAACAAAATAAGCTTCTTATACCATTATACAAAGAAGCCAAGATTCTATATGATTATTAACTTGAAGAAGAGGACAAAGCTAAACCTCCACAATTTCACATTTGCTAGAAACAGTTATTCACATCATCACCTAAAGAATGGAGATGAACATTTACTGAGCTAATATATATTCCATATATATCTTATCAGCAAGTCACATAGAGTCTATTTTTAAAATATATCTTAATTAAACCTACCCATTTCTACCACCTACATTGCTAATATCCCCAAACAAGTCAGCTTTTTGAAACCCTCTTAGCAGGCTTCCCAGTTTTGCATTTTTTCATACTCAGAATAAAATTCAAACCCCTTAGCAAAGCCAAGAAGCGCTCCCAGCTCAAAGCCCCATGACCTCAGATCTCATCACACACCTCTCCCCTCTTAGCTCACTCCTCAACCACAGCCATGCTGACCTTCTTGTTGCTCCTGGAATGTGACAGATCTGCCCCAGCTCAAGACTACGCCCTTAATGTTTCCTCTGCCTGGAATGTTCTGTGCCCTACACCGAGGAGCACTTTCTCAGTTTATCTAGGATTCTACTCAAATAGTCCCTCCTCTTTAGAGAGACTTTCTCTGACCGCCCTATGTAAAGCAGCAACATTTGACTCAGTCTCCTTTCACCAATTTATTTTTCTAAATAGCATTCATCAGTATGTGATGTTACATTGCTTAGTAATTTGCCTAACCGTTGATAGTCTGACTCCTCAGACAGAACATAGACTTCCCAATGGCAGCTACCTCGTCTATCCTGGCACTGCTGTATCTCCAGGGCCTATGACAGCGCCTAGCATATAGAAGACACTCCATGAGTCTCTGCTGAATAAATGAATTCACATTAACAATGTGGATTGTTAATGTGAGATCCACATAGTGGATCCACATAGTGGATCTCATCCTTCCAATTTTACAGAAGCATAAACTGAGCTTGAGAGAATAAAGTAACTTGTCTAGAGGAACAGAGTTTGAAGGAATAGTACTAGAACAAAAACCATGTCGGTCTGACTCTCAAGTTTTACCATAACATTCCAAACATTCTAGACGGGGTGTCAGTAAATTCTTTCTCTAGGTCCAGGTAAAAAATATTTTAGGTTTTAAAGCCTATACAGTCTCTGTTGCAACTATTTTTATTCTGTCCACATAGTGTGAAAGCTGCCATAAACAATATGTAAACAAAACTGTTTACAAACTCTAGGGGTCAAGCACTATTCTAGACCATAAATAGCACTACTGAATAGTAATAATGCTATATGATAATAAGTATTACTATTATTGGTCAGGGGAAAATAGAAAACCTTTCCATTTAAATATCTCACTGGACATGTCACAAATCTAGTGCCCCCTGCAATGACTGGGTTATGAATAAAGTAAAAAAAAACAAAAACTCAATGCTATCAAAACTTTTATCAGAGAGGGTAGGAAATTTAGAGTAGAATGAGGTTTATTTATTAATGATTATGGAAATCAAATATTCAAAATCATTGAGTATTAAAGCTGTTAGGAACAAAAGAAAACAAGCCAGTCATTTCAGAGAATATTTGTACAGGCAGAGCTAGCACTAAGCTCTGGGCTCCCAAACAGCTGTTTCCAGCACCTTCTGAAATAAAACCAACATAACTAACTTTGCATGCAGCAACTATCTGACGAGGAGTAAACAACAAGCCATTGCAACTGCTGAAAATGTAATTATTAACAAAAGCCAAAAGTTGTTAAAACACCTATCAGAACAGAACTCACAAGAGGGGCTTAAACCATCCATTGATTGTCCTTCAAAACTGCCACTGATCAAAGTCCAGTTCATACAGCAAGTCCCAAACAGCTCACTGGTGACACAGTTGAATGGAAGAACACAAGGTCATAATTAACAGATTTCTAACAATTTGTACAGAGAAGAGTTTATCTTCAGGGTTTAGAACATAAAAGTGCTGGGAATATATTTAACAGACAGAGTGATTAATGGGACACCAATCTGTATTCCCTTAAAAACTGATCCACTGGAGCCTATGTACTTTCCAACCCAAAGAAGGGAGTCTAATGATGAAGGTTTAGGCCAACCAATCAAGAATAAGGTAATGGGCAGAAAATTTGGGAACCATCTCAGATACATCCCATTGCTAAATATACACTTTTAAAGGGGCTTAGGCTGTTCCAGGTTCCAACTGTGATTTTCTCCCAAGTTCACCACAAGAACATAGGTAAGTTATTTAAAATCCTTGAAGACTTTTGAGGATAACAGAACTTGTTTCCCAAGTTTGTAAGGATGAAATTAAAGAGATCATTTATATAACAAGCTTAGTACATAGCACTTGAACCATACTAAGCACTAAAACTAAAATTATGAGTACCAGTTCCTTGAGATTCTTTTTCTAGTTATTTTAAAAAATAATTCATTAACAATCATTCTCCCGAGTTGTCATTTAAAATTTTAAATGATATTGCTTTCCACAGAACCCTAAAGTAGCTACTAATTATTTCCCAGGTCATTTAAAATTCTTGATCTTTCTTTCAATACCACTGATACTTACTTAATTGAATGTTCACCTTCCATGTAACAGCCAACATACCTTCCCCAAACAAGCCTGCCATCAGCTTTTACTGTATTCACTTAATTTTTGAGCTATCAGTAAATCAGCCAGCTATGCCCTTTTCACTTCCTTTATTTTAAATTAGATAATCTCTTTAACTCACCTAACTTTAACTTTCTACACAAGCCCTTCTAAGGAAACCCAGGTACAAGAGAGCAATCTGTCCCCTTTCACTCACTCAACTGTTGTATTTTTCTCAATATCCTCAATACTCTCATAATAAAGCAACAAATATCTACTAGGTACCTACTGCATGCAAGGGATTACAGAAACATTCTGTGAGGAACACAAGGAAACATAAGCAAAGACTAGGAGCCAGACCAGGGATTCTGTAGCCATAGCTGTTTATGAAATGCTTGTCTGTGAGCTGCTAAAGTCACCAAGCACACAGCTAAAGTTGAGTCATTTCTTCTAGATTAGAAACAGATACGACTATCACAAATCCTGATGACTTTTGGAGGAAAGAGGGAAACAGAAGGGAGAAACCTATCAGAATTCTCAGCTTAGACTTACCCAGTCCTACTCCCTCCTTGAGGTGGGATGATGCAAATACTACAGTGTGCAAGAGTGCCCAGATGAGTCTGATAACCTATGCCCTCACATTTTGAGACTCACTGGCTTCAATGCTTAAATTAAACATGACATATCATTTTTGGTAATTTACATACCTTTAGAACAGGGCCAAAATTTATTTTACTACTCAAGCTAAACCTATAAAGATTGATCTGAACAATTCAACACTGATCTGTGCATTTCAGAACTCAGTCACTGCTTAGAAGCTTGGGCACAGTCCAATAAATGAAATGCATTTGCCACTATCATCTAATCTGTTGCTGTAAAATAAAAACGCTTCCTGATAGCCAAAAATAAAATTACCTGTAGCATTAAGACTACTGTTTTCACCACATTCCACTGGGATTTTCTGCCATCCACAATCACGGTAAATCCTCTAGCCTTACACTTCTCACTGAAACAAAACAAAATTAGAGAGTGTATTAAAATAAGCTTCCTATTTTATTCTTCAAAATCCTAAATAAAGTTTACAGCTGAATCATATATGGCACAGCATTAATTTCACTTGATTTGATTTGCACTGTCAACAAAATTCTTCAGGGTGTCCTTTCAGTTTTCTTAAGCAATTTACTTTTCTCACTTCAGGAAACATCAACAATTTATAAGCTAATTTTTTGAGAAAATTACTCTAAAAGCATGTAAATTTAATATCTTAATATGAGAAAAAAATAGAACATTCAAACAGCCTCACTGGCCCCTCAACCTCATCTGTAAAATGGGATCACAGTGATAGGTAACTAATGACTGCCAAGTGTGGATGTACTTCTTATCTTTCCTTCCTGCCAAGAGTATAAGGTTGTGAAGTGATATTTCAAAATCAGGTAGAAAATAAACTATTATTAAACCTTTAAAAAGCAGAAACATTACTTTGCCAACAAAGGTCCGTCTAGTCAAAGCTTTTTCCAGGAGTCATGTATGGATGTGAGAGTTGGATCATAAGGAAAGCTGAGTGCCGAAGAATTGATGCTTTTGAACTGTGGTTTTGGAGAATACTCTTGAGAGTCCCTCAGACTGCAAGGAGATCAAACCAGTCAATCCTAAAGGAAATCAACCCCAAATATTCATTGAAAGGACTGATGCTAAAGCTCCAATACTTTGGCCACCTGATGCGAAGAACTGACTCACTGGAAAAGACCTAATGCTGAGAAAGATTGAAGGCAGGAAAAGGGGACGACACAGGATGAGATGACTGTATGGCATCACCAACTTGATGGACATGAGTTTGAGCAAGCTCCGGGAATTGCTGAAGGACAGGGAAGGTGTGCTGCAGTCCATGGAGCTGCAAAGAGTCGGACACAACTGAGCTACTGAACTGAACTGATTATTAAACCACTGGAAATAAGAGGTTCTTGTGTTCTTTGGGAGAAACTTAAAGAGGTGAAAATTTGGTGTATACAATAATTCAAAGCTCGAAAACACCATATCGGACCTACCTCTGTTCTCACTTTTGCCTCTTAGTCGTTGACCACAAAATCTTGAGTGCTGGAAAATGTGTTACTGCTATATATTATATTCAATTATTCTGGTACCAACTAAACACCACCTAGAAGCCTGCCCTAGTAAAATGGAACAACTACATTTAAAAACTCTATCATAAGTGGAAAACTACATAGCTTTATCATTGTTACCATTTGTTTTACTATAAAATCAACTTAATGCAAGGATCTCAACTGCCCTCCCTCTAATACAGTGGAAGAAACTGAAGATTTGCCTAGCAGAGCAAGGATTTGGTAGTGAAAATTCTCCCCACTCAAAGTTATCCCAATTGCCTACATTATAGGAAAAGTTAATAGGAGGCCTCTCCTGAGATTTACATCCAAAAGTCCATGGAATTTTACTACTTCTCCTTACTCTCTCCAAGCACTCATACTAATCTCTAGAGGATTACTGGAGAAGTAATATCCAATTCTACTAAGAAACAGTAAGGTGACAAGAATGAGGACAATATTGCTAAAGACCTGGAAGAACAGGTGCTTCAGTAAGCGGGGACAGAAGCTGAGCTTTCAAAAAGAAGAGAGAAATGTTCAAGAGGTGAGGCAGACGGAAACACATGTCCATACAAAACACTTGCCCACAAATGTTCATAGCAGCAGAATTCATAAGAGCCAAAATCTGAAACAACTCAAATCTTCAGAAACTGATGAATGGAAAAACAAAATGTGGTAAACCATTCAACAGAGTATTTTTCAATCATAAAAAGAAATGAAGTGCTGATATGAACTACAACATGGGTAAACCTTGAAAACGTTATGCTCAGTGGAAAAAAAAGCCAGATCACAAATCCATATATTGGATGATTCCACTGATATGAAGTTTCCAGAATGGGTAAATCCACAGAGGCAGAAAGCAGATCACTGGGTACCAAGGGCTGGGAGGAGGGGAGAACGGGATGAGGAGTGACTGCAAATGCGTACAGGTTTTCTTTTGGGGTTGATGGCAATATTCTAGTATTAGAGTGATGGTTATGCAATCTAGTGAAAATACTGAAAAACCACTGAGATAAACACTTTTAAAAAGTGATGGGTATGTGACTTGGATTTTGTACTATAAAATAAAAGATCCACTAACCACTCTTGAAGGGTGGGGGTAAGGGAATATAAAGATCACTTTCATATTGGCAACATAAAGACTTGCTGGGGAAACAAATCTGATTATCTAACTGCTAGGCGTGGGACCAGGTAGGAAGAAAGACCACTGTGACTGAGGGGGATACAAGCATTAGAAGGACCAGCCTAACAGAGTAACTGTCACCAGGGGAGTGGCAGGGCCTCTACCAGTGCAGAATGGAAGTTTGCAGGAACAGGGAGCTAAGACACGTGGAGCTTCCCAGTGAAGGGCCTTCGCTGGTTAGGACTGGAGCCAAGAAAAATGTGTCATCCCCATAATCTGGTACTTTCTTGTCACTGGCATCTGCATCTCTGAGGAACGGGTTGCACAACCAATTTGTTGAACAAGCAAGTTTTATACAAACACATTTATATTTCAAAGCACAATAAATTAATCTGTATATTAAGACAAAGAAAGTAATGAAGCTTGCAAATACCATCTGTATGAACTTAAGGGTATAAAATACTCTAAATTTATCTTTTAGAGTACTTAAAAACAGCCTTAATCATAATTTTCTCACATTTTACTAAGATAGATAAAGAAAATACACACATTGCAAAGATACTACATATTTGAAAACTGCAAGACCAACTGACACTACAAACTACTTGAAAGGAATTCTTTTTTTTAATTTCAATCCTACAAGCGGACTGATAGTTTAAACTGTGTTTAATGAGAATATACTTAGATTTAGAAGCACATTATGTCCCTTACAAATGGTGTACTGGAGTAGCTGAAGTGCTGTATTAGTAAATTCCTATACTACTATTAACATGTTCATAGTTTTAAGACAAATATACAAAAAAAAAAAAAACTATTAAGACCTTACCATGTTGTTCATACTCCACTAGAGCCTTTTAAGGGTCTGGTGGCTGAATTAAAACAGTTTTTAACAGAGAAGTGGCTCCTTAACTAACTCATTCACTTCGGCAAGAAAGAGACTATCAGTGGATTTTCTGGGTTCAATATTATGTAGCTCTTTACTAATTTCTTTGATTACAACTAAGGGCTCCTTTTTTTCCCACTCAAAGAGCTCTGCTTATACTTCCATGATGTCACTAACTTCATTTATGCTTTTCTTATAATTGCTTGTTTATAATTCATCTTCATTAGATAACATGCTTCCAGAAAGCAAGGATATTATTGTCTCACTGGCATCTGGGAAGCTTCCAGCTCAATGCTTTAAATACAGAGGGCCCCTAAAAATGTTAGAAGACACACATCACACCACTCCTTGGCCAGAACATAACTGGCTTTCTTTCTCATTCAGGCCCTCTGAGGTCTGACTCCAGCCCCTCTGGACACTACGCTCTCCCCGAACTCTGTCTCTCTCTCAAACGCCCCGCCCACATTACCCTTCTTACTGACCCCACACCACACTGAGCTGCTACTGCCTCAGGGTCCTTCTTCCCACTTACTGCTCCCTCTGTCTAGAATATTCTTTCTGAAATGCTCTTTTACCAGCTATCGATATAGCCTGGCCCTCACTTCACTCCTCTCTGGTAAAATGTTATCTTATCATTTTGTACAATATTGCCACACACTCCTTCCCACTCCATCCCTCCCTCAACTCTTTTCAAGCTCTGTTCTACAGTACTTATGGACAGCCAATGTACTGGGTATAACGTTCATTTCATCATTAGCATATAAGGCCCATAAATGCAAGGACTGGGCCTTTGTTCACCCATTACCTCAACACCTAGAAAGATGAGGAACTCATTACAGGATCTCATGTATTTACTGAGTGACTGAAGACTTATGAGCTTAATTTCTGTGTCACTCTTGCCAGGTCATTCATTAAATCCTTGTATGATGAAGCTTTTTTCTGTAATATAAATGAGTTTTTCTACAATTAGGAAGAATAGACCTAAAATTCAATTTCAAAGAGAAACAAAACTTGAGAAACAGAAAGGCAACTTCTGTAAATGGTGACTCTACAGAATTAGATTAATCTGGGCAATTACTTGGCAGCATTTCTATAAAGAGGATTTAAGTATGGGCAAAGTGTTAGTCTAGATGATAGAAGATGTTGGTCTAGATTACTGTTAAGGTGCTTTCCAATTTTGACATTCCATGATTCTATAACTGGATGATCAACAATTTCCCTGTGAGCTAGAAAAATGCTATAATTTTAAATTTACCTTGAATACATGGTTGAAAGAAAATGTTAAAACAAAGAAGATCTAAAAGATTTCCATTATGTTCAACTATGTTCACCACAGTTATCTTTATATGTCAATTCTAAGTTGTGATCAGTTCAGTTCAGTTCTGTCGCTCAGTCATGTCCGACTCTCCGCGACCCCAGGTTAAATGTAAATGATTATCAGAGTTTTCAATCGCAATGGCACTGTGCTTATGACAGAGGTGAGTTCACAGTGACTAGAAACACAGGCTTTAGTTAGGCCACCAAATCCAAATCCTAATTTGACACAGGTTCTTGATCAAGATACTTAAATTCCACACACTTTCTAAGCCTCAGTTCCCTTATATGTAAGACAGGGCCAGCCAAGGTTAACAGTGATAGTCTCAGAGGGCTGTTATGAGAATTTAATGACTTACTGTTATCTATTATTTTTTAAAGTGCAGAATACTCTTTTCACGTATGCATCCCAATCATCCATAAGTAAACTAATGCACTTTATCTTCCATAAGTAAATTCTCAGGTCCCTTTCAAATTTAGTGTTCTCAAAGGAAAGCAAGACGAGCCTAGACAGAGTTGTTTCCATCAAAATGGCTTCTACTGAGCTGCACTTTCTACATGTTTGATTTTTCCAACAAAAAGTAAGATGCTGTGAGAATGCTCAGTCAGCCTGAGTACACAGAGCTCTGAAGAAAGTGAAGCAGTCAGATAAGAGCAGAAACCCACATCCACTGGCTATGGATCACTAAGGATGAGGTACTGCACAGAGCTATGAAAAAATACATATTATAAAACAGTTTCTCCCATTAAGAAGCTTAAGATCATTTAGAAAGATGAAAAGGTGGGAAGCAGGTATTTTAGTTAGTGTCCAATCTCTGTTCACTGACATTACCTTTTTAATGTTACAAGGGAAGCAACATACATCTTTGAAATTTTTTAAAATATAAGACAAATAACAAATGGAAAATTTTAAGAATTATCACTAAACACATTATGATTAAATGCCTAAAGAGTCAGAAATGGCAAGTGCTGAAAGTCTGAAGAAATGCTGGCAGATTCTGGGAAATACCTATATAAGCAGCTAATGAAAATTAACATAAAAGGAAACAGAGCAAGAGGAATATAAGCAAAGGAACCTCATCAATTTGGGGAAATTTCTTAATTTCTCTGCCCTTAATTTTTTCATGTATGAAATAAGAGATAATATCATTATTTTGAAGATTGGGTTAATGCAAGTGCTATAAAGTGTCTTGCATGATAAATAAGCACTCAAGAAATAGGAACTGAAAGGGTGGGTTAAACCACACACAGTCTTGGCAAAGCAGCTGAGAAGACTGGAGGACCCTCATTGAGAGTGTAGACCTCATCTTTTTTTGTCGTCACAAAGCATGGTGAACAATGTCTGCATTTTGTATCAACAAAATAAACAGACTATTGCATTAAAGTTCACTGTGTGAAGAAAGGAGGTCTAGGAAACTGAGAAGGATGACAGAACTGTTGTTTTGGCAAAATTAACTTTGTTCTTGTGTACAAATTGGGGAGACACTAGAGACAGAGAAATTAGCCTGGATACTGCTGTACTAGTCCAGCCTGACAACTAAGCCATCCCTCGACGTGAACTTAAGCATAAGGGAACATAAAAGACAACAAATTTAAAAATTCATGGCAAAGAAAGGAAATACTAACTTAGCTGTCACATTTTAAAATGGGACAATGTAAATTTTCAATACCTATTCATTGAATGAATGAAATTAATCTTAAAAAAGAACTCATCAACAGCATATAGCATGTCCAGAGCACTTAACTACAGTAGGTCAACACAATTATACTTCATTTGCCAGAAATGCTTTTGCTAAGGAGGAAAGAAAGGCATTGGCTCAAACTTTCTCAGAAGCATGCCGCATAAAAAACAAAACTAGAGAAGAGTCATCCAAGGCACACTCTCAGACTATACTGAGCTTTCTGAAGTCTAAGACACTGCAGTAGAAATGGAGTCTGAGAAGGCAGGGATGAGCAGAAAAGGCTGTGAGCCTCGACTTCTAACTCCTTCATAAATTTAGATTCTCTGTAAGATCTTCTTTGAATAAAAATGCCTAAAGATATTGTTTCATTCTGAATGCATAGAACATATAGCCCATAGAATTCTGGCAATTATGAAACTACCTATATGGGATTCAAATTATAATTTCACTATTCTAAATAAGAACTACACAGCTGTTATAGCGCCTTTCATGATGTTATCTGGGTAGTTTCCATGAGTTCATTCTGGTTGGTTCCTTCAGTACCCACATAAGAAACACCTAAGGTATCCAAATCATTTCTGTTGGCATTGTGGTCATGGGGATAAAGCACACGTAACTCTGCAATCTAATAACTGACTGATTAAACAGAACTCTATGACATCAGTAGAAGTGAATAGGAAAACCCGTTTAAAAGGGCTCCTCACAAAGACAGCAATAACAAAAAACGGCTGAGCAACACTGATACACATGTTTCGTCACCCGTTTCTAAAACACCTGAATGCGTGCTCAGTGGCTATGTTATGTCGACTCTCTGTGACCCCACGGACTGTAGCCCTCCAGGTTCCTCTGTCCATGGAATTTTCTAGGCAAGAATACTGGGGTGGGTTGCCATTTCCTTCTCCAGATCCTTCCCAGCCAGGGATTGAACCTAGTCTCCTGTATTACAGGTGGATTGTTTAACACTAAGTCACCTGGGAAATCCTTTTAAAAAGCAGGCAGTCTAAATATCTATTATCATACTTTGTGTAATAGTACTGAAAATTTCATTTTATACTTTGAAAGTAAACATGCTTCAATGTAAAATTTTGAAATATAAAAAGAAATGAGATAAAGCTAATCTCAGTATTTACTTTTCTAATGAAAAGATTTGCAAATTAATTTATATGGCTTGTCTTTACCTCCATAAGGGAATCTTGAATTTGATTATGCTTTCTGAATCATGATCATGAATTTCTGATCATGTTGCTTAATTTTTAAATGTACAGCAACTGCTGGAAAAACAAATGGAAAACTCCATTTACCTCTCCTAAAACTTAGCACTCAGGTTGGTCCAACTGTTTCAGTCTATATTATTCTTCATTAAAAATCCTTTATAGAAAATGGGGCAGTAACGGTTAGCCTTGAACTTCACAAAGCCCTGAACATAAACTTAGTATTCAGGTCATGACTGTGTGTTCAGTGGCTTGGTTGTGTTCAACTCTTTGCAAGCCTGTGGACTGAAGTCTGACAGGCTCCTCTATTCATGGAATTTTCCAGGCAAGAACACTAGAGTAGGTTCCCATGACCTCCTCCAGGGGATCTTCCCAACCCAGGGATCAATCCACATCTCCTGTGTCTCCTACACTGGCAGGCGGATTCTTTATCACTGCGCCACCTGGGAAGTCAATGGTTAACCTGAACCTCTCTTTTCTTCTCAGCCCCTCTGATCAAGAGTCTGGAACAAAAAAACAAGCTTAGGGCCAAACTGTGTGTGACAAACAATCAGGAAATGTTCTCATTTTCAATGGTGCTGGGTTACCCATTTGAAATAGGTAGGTATTACACCCTGCCCCCAGTCATTAAAATAAGCATAAAATACGGATAAGAAGGGCTTCCCTTTGTGGCTCAGCTGGTGAAGAATCCGCCTGCAATGCAGGAAACCTGGGTTCAATCCCTGGCTTGGGAATATCCCCTGGAGAAGGGAAAGGCTACCCACTCCAGAATTCTGGCCTAGATAATTCCATGGACTGTATAGTCCATGGGGTCACAAGGAGTTGGACACAACTGAGCGACTTTAACTTTCATAGATAAGAAACTGAATAGTTCCTTTCCATTTTTAAATAACTTTTAGTAATATTCAAAATGCTAACATCTTCACTGCAGAGACAGACTCCTTTTGGACATCTCCTATAAAGAAGAGGCCACATTAGCTAGTTACATTGCTGAAGCTGTCCGCGGACATCAGCAATTGAAAGGAGCTAAACTTTAACAGCAGGGGTTTGGAGAAACAAGCAATTCACACTCATAAAAATGCAGATATACTAAAAAAAGGAAAATCCTTCTAGACCGATGCTGAGCCTGATCTAATAGGGTAAACTTAAAAACAGTTCTGGGATGGAGAAAGGGATGGATAAACACATAGATGCGTGATAAAGTATTACAACACTGGGGCAGGCTTCTGAGTGATGGGCATAATGATGCACAGTTCGTTCAACTTTTCTGTATATTTGAAACTTCTCAACAATTTAAAAGTAGTTTTGAATGGTAGGCATTCTGAAGGAGGAAAACCACTTTTTAGGATTACACCTAATAAATTACTCTTCAGGCTTGCAAAGAAGAGCTCGAAAACACTTGAGCTCACTAATGAAATAGCAAATACTGATTAAAGTTGCCAACTACGTTTTTAAAAGCCAAAGTTATATGAGGTTGGTCCAAAAAAGCAGAAGGCTAAAAATTCAGAGCCATTTGCAAATATTTGAGAAGGTCAAAATTTAGCAGAACTATTATCAAAAATAAAGTATTCAGATCTCTACTTTGTCTTGCTAAATTAAATTCTTTCACTTTATTTCAACTTACATTTTCTCTGTTAGCTGGCAGGTAGGTATGTGTATGTATGCAGAAACTGATTCATAATTTACACTGCAATAGTATAAATACATGGGCTTCCCAGGTAGAGCTAGTGGTAAATAACCCACCTGCCAATTCAGGAGACTAAGAGACACGGGTTTGATCCTTGGATCAGAAAGATGCCCGAGAGAAGGGCAGGGCAACCCACTCCAATATTCTTGCCTGGAGACTCACATGGACAGAGAAGCCTGGCGGGCTATGATCTACAGAGTCACAAAGAGTTGGACACAACTAAAGGGCCTCAGCATGCACAGTATTATATGCATTATTGTTTAGTTGCAAAGTCATGTCCGACTCTATGTGACCCCATGAATGGTAGCCTGGCATGCTCCTCTGTCTGTGGGATTTCCCAGGCAAGAATACTGGAATGGGTTGGTATTTCCTTCTCCGGGGGATCTTCCTGACCCAGGGATCAAACCTGGGTGTCTTGCACTGGCAGGTGGATTCTTGACCGCTGAGCCACCATACCTATACAAGAACGAAAGAGAGAGAGAGAGAATGTTTAAATAGTGTAGGCTATTTTGCCCTCTACTGTACTTCGTGCCTGCACACGCAGAGTGAACAGACAGGAGACACGAGTGAAACCACTGGTCCCTTAGCCTCAGTTACCCAGTGCCTCGTATAGTATGAGCATCCTGGGAGGCTGAGTGTGATCCTAGTACATACCAGTATGCACTTTCTTATCACAGAGCTAACCAGAAGCCAACTGTGTCTTCTGGAACTTAGTCTCCATGACATGTTCTAATGCTGGAAGAAAACCTAGCATGTTCACAAAATATTAGTTCATCTAAGTCTCTAATTCTTCCTTAGCCATTTTTCAAGGGTGATTTTGACTATCAGTAATTTTTGCATTACATTCTATACTTTAGAACCTCACCTCAGGGAAGATGCAACTACATTGTATTCTATTCATTTGAAGTATGAAGAGCTCTCTGCTTGCTGTCAGGAACTCCAGATTCTAACCCCAGCTCTACTGCTAATTGACTGTGTAATCCTGGGCAAGTAACTAACTTCTGAGTCTCAATTCCCTCAACTGGAAAATAAGGCAGTTGGTTCAGATGGTCTCTTAAGTTCCCTCAGCACTTTTAACCACCTATGAATCCATGAGGTTATTTTTTGATAATTTGCCAGTTAACCAGTGTTGTTTACCTAAAAAGCAGTTCGCAAGCTAATGAAGAATAATACAAATTAGCAGTCAGCAGCTCAGAGAATTAGAAAGGTTATTTAGTACTAATCCATTGGGAGATCTGATAACTTTCCTTTCTGAAAGCAAAAACAAAAAAAAATTGAAAATTTTTACCTGGAGACCTCTATTTCCCTAATATTGAAAAAACATTCAGCAATAGAATCATTACATTATAGACTGATATTGGAAACAGATGGGATTAAAGTCAGGTGTTCTAAAACACAGTTTTAACCCTGTATTCTGCAAAATGGTTTAAAATTAAATAATTTATTATGTCAATAATTCAAGTACAGGAAAAAGATATAAAGAATTGTCTGCTGTGACTAAAATGTTTAAAATGCATCTGAAGCTTACCAGCATTATTTAAGAGATAACTTTGTTCCTTTTACAACCTCTACATACTACAAACACACGTGAAAAATCTGCTCTCATTACTGCAATGATTTGCAACTCTGACTGCATATAAGAATTGTCCGGGAATCTTAAAAGAATTTTTTTTCTGATAAGCAGGATTCCCAGGAACAACTGGATCAGACTCTCTGGAGGCAGATGCTCAGGCATAAAAATTTTGAAAAAAATCTCCAGATGAGTCTAATGTGCAGCCCGACTTCAGCCCCCAAATATCACATGTGGGGAGGGAAGCTGGGGAGGGGTTTGTCTGTTGCTGTTGTAGTGATGGGTAGGCTCAAGCATATACAAAGCGTTAAGGTTTGTCTTCACCCAAGAAATATAAAAATTAAAAATCCAATCTCTTTGGATTAAAATATAAACATTTTTGCATTTTTAAAAATGTTTTAAATTCCAAACAGCCTTCATCCAATATATTAAAAAACACAGATATATTTATATCTATATAGTTATATCTAAAGAAAGTGAAATGTGAAGTCACTCAGTCATGTCTGACTCTTTGCAACCCCATGTCCATGGGATTCTCCAGGTAAGAATACTGGAGTGGGTTGCCACTTCCTTCTCCAGAAGATCTTCCCAACACAGGGATCAAACCCAGGTCTCCTGCACTGCAGGCAGACTCTTTACTGTCTGAGCCACCAGAGGCTCAGTTATATCTAAATGGCTTCCTAAATACAAGATTTACTTTTTTAAGTGTTCTCAAATTACATGGTATACAGACAGATGCTCAATCTTTGTATTCCTTAAAAGGCGACAGCACATACATTTTAGAAATCTGTTATAATTCAGTGTACCAGGAATATAAAATATCTTTATTTCATCTGCTATGGCATTATATATTATTTATTCTCGTGTTTTGACTATAATTTCACTGACAATAAAAGCAAATAAGACAACAAACTATAGTTTAACAATGGCAGGAATCATTAGTAAGTAACTGAAAACATACTGAAATTTAAGAAAAGACACCTTTAGAGTCACCTTGGAATGCTGAGTAGGTAGTCTAAGGTGACACTCAGCTCATCCATATTTGTCTGTTCTAGGCATAATGGAATTGTCAGAATGAGGCCACTTCGTCTGTCCTTTCCTCCTATTAAAGAAAAAAATATGTAAATTTAACATGTAAGAGATACTGAAGCACTAAATGAATAATATATACTTGAGTTCAAAGTTACAAAAACAATTTCAAGGTTAAGACATAAGTAAAAAACTATATAATGGCGGTTTATTTTATATATTATAAATGTTTATAGTAGTGCAGTAAAATTGTACAAAATTTAGAAAAAAATAAGAGGAAAAAATTTCACCCATGAAGTCTTGATTTAAACATAGCAATTACCGTTTTGTTTAATTTCTTCCATTCAATCTGCTCCTGATTGTAATCAATTCATCAAACAACTATTGTGTGCCCAGCACAGTAAGCATTTACAAGTAAAATAAATTTCTAATCAATCTAGGAAGAAAAACTTTAAGTCATAAGAAATAATAGTATGAAATATGACAGCTTTCTAGGCTGTGCTATACAAAATATAAAATATTATAAATAGGAATTTAGAAATTTGAGAACATAAGAGCCGTAATAAATGTATAATGGTTCATAGAAAAGTTAAAAACTTAAGAAAAATGGATAGAATTTATAAACCTAGCCACAAGAGCATTCTGTGACAAGGAATGATCTGAGGTAACTCACAAAGACCATACAGGATTCTCTGCTCATGAGGCAATAAAGGAAAAGCGCTGTCCGGCTGAGAAGAGTGTATGGGACCTGCACATAGAAGCCTGAAAGCCAGGAAGTGGAGTGTATGTGCATTTCATAGACGTTCAAGTCCTCACTGATTTTCCATAAACGTGAAAATATAACTAGTACTTTACATACACAGCTTCTTTCAAAACTCCCCACATGACTGGTTTTCACACTGAAGTCCATCTTTTAACCCAACCAACGTTTATGGCAATTTTAGAAATGTAAAAGCCAGTAAATACTAAAGGAAACGATTTTATATGATTTCTTTCACTAAAAACTGAAAGAAGTGAAATAAAAAAAAAAAAGATTCCTATGAATAAAGTGTAGCGTTAGTTGCTCAGTTGTGTCTGACTCTTTGCGACCCCGTGGACTGTAGTCTACCAGGCTTCTCCAACCATGGAACTCTCCAGCAAGAATAATGGAGGGGGCTGCCACGTCCTTCTCCATCCTATGAGTAACATGGATACAGTTTACAAAGTACAAACCATAAATGATCTTTTATCAGGTTAACCATATAGATTACTGATATTCAAGCACTTTGTTTAATCTCAATAAATGGCAATTTCAAATGGTTAACTTAATAGATAATCAATAGTGCCTCACTGCAAATGTTTTTTGTTTAGAATACAAGTTTTTTTCTTTTTTTTTTTTTTTAAAGAACTGCACCCATAGTTTTCAAACTATATTCTCTGAAGGACTTTGTTGGTTTGAAAAGTTTTTCTCAATTATTCAAAAAGCTTGAATATTACTGACTGAAATAATTAACAGTCAGTAGAGAAAGTGAAAAGGGTTTGGGTTCAGAAAAGTTTCATCTGCTCCTCAAAAACTAAGCTTTATCCCTGCATTAAACCAAATCTGCAAAAAGGTTCATATCTGAATGTAGCACTAAACCACTGTGAAACTGCCTGCAGACGACAGGTCTAACATTTAGCACTACATTTAACCTTATGCCCTCAGCTTTCACTAAGTGACAATAAAATAATCACCAGTGTAAATGCAAAAGAAGGCAGATGCCAAGAAGAAAAATCCTTTCAAGTTGGGTATGGTAGCCAGGGTCAAATGCTGCAAAGACAAGTGTAATAAGAATGCAAAAATATCACTGATAAAGTTTTTTTTTTTGCAACAGTATGGGCAAATAAGCATTTTTTAAAGTTCAGTTGATGTACAGTGTTCTAGACACACAGCCAAGTGATTTAGTTATACACATATATATCTATTCTATAGGTTATTTTAAAATATTGAATATAGTTCCCTGGGCTACACAGTAGGAGCTTGTGGTTTATGTATTTCATATATAGCAGTGTGTATCTGTTAATTCCAAATTTCAGACTTATCCCTCCCCTTTCTCTTTTGGTAACTGCAAGTTTGTTTTTTACATCTGTGGGCCTATTTTTACCTCTGTGGGTTTATTCTATTTTCATACTCTGATGGGAGAAAAGAAACAACAATTGAAACAATATTCTTAAAGGGCAATCTGATGAGATGTAACACAAATTTAAATGTAAATTCTCTTTAACACTTCCACTTGGAGGAATTTATACTGCTGAACTTGCATAAAACTCACAAACTGTTAAGAATGCTTCCTACAACACCATCCATATCATAAAAAAAATAGAGAAAACATCTGTCAATTGATAAGGGAGGAAGTTTATTTTAAAACAAAAGAAACACATATTAGAGAAGCAATATTACTAATGAAATTCAGTATCTTTGTCCTTCATAACGTGCACTAGAAAAACAGGCCAATCGCAGAGATACAATACACACTGAAAAAGGACACAGCAGTCTCAACATCAAGACAATTCTGATAGAATCTGCAGAGAGGAAGACAGAAAAAAAATAAAACAACTTAACTAATCTTCAGCAGGTGGGCCACACCACCTATTCTAAAGCATGTGCAGATTTACTCAGTGATCCAAAATTCCATCAAGGTGCCTCACCCAGTGTTACCACTGTTTTCACAATAGTAAAACATCTCAAAGCTTCTCTTTGTCTTTTCTCGTTGATGCAGCCTTTGGCTTAATAACTGAAGGTAAACTCAAGCCTGTATAAACCAAGTTCAAGTAGTAAAAAGAGAAAACCATGTAACTTATATTTCATAACTCTTCTTCCTAGGAAGATGGAAGACAAAAGCTGGGACAGAGGATATCACAAAAATGAATTACTCTGTATTTCAGAAACAGGAAGTTAGATGCTGGCTAGTCAATTATTCTCAGCCTGTATTAATTATTTCATTTTTCATATGAGAAGTGAGACATCATGATATCTACCTTATAGAGGTCATTTTAATCAAATTACAGAACAGAATAAAAATTGGCCTGCCAAGCACCAAAAGTGACAGGAGTTGGCTTTCACTGCTATCCATTCTGAGTAAAAGGTATCTCAGAAATACCTTTAAAACAGAACTTTCATAGAAAAAGGAAATGGATTTCTGCATTATCAAAGAAAAAAGATTAAGCAAGTTTATACATCCAACACTTCCAATTTTAAGAAGAAACATACCTGAAAGGAAGGCTAGTTTTTTCTTCAGAATAGGTAATATTACTGAGGCCTCCATTTTACTCCAGTAAACTTCCTCCAGTAAATTTTCCTCTCTGAAAACACAGAAAGTTAAATGTCAACTGCATAGCAATAATTACTCTATGAAATATATACAGGCATACATTTTTATTATGCTTCACTTTATTGTATTTTTTTTTACAGATTGAAGGCTTTGGTAACCCTGTATTAAGCAAGTCTATTGATGCCATTTTTCCACAAGCATTCGCTTAGTTCCTGATTGCTGTGTCACATTTTGGTAATCCCTGCAACATTTCAAAGTTTCTCACTATTACTAAATTTTCTTGCTATTATTTTTATTTCTCACTATTACTAATTTATAATGGTGGTCTGTGATCAGTGATCTTTGATGTTATCGCTGCAAAAAGATTACAATTCGTTGAAGGCTCAGATGATGGTTAGCCATATTCAGCAATAAAATATTTTAATTAAGGTACATACATTGCTTTTCTGGACATGTTACTGCACAGATAACAGACTATGCTGCTGCTGCTGCTAAGTCGCTTCAGTCGTGTCCGACTCTGTATGACCCCATAGACGGCAGCCCACCAGGTTCCCCCGTCCCTGGGATTCTCCAGGCAAGAACACTGGAGTGGGTTGCCATTTCCTTCTCCAATGCATGAAGGTGAAAAGTGAAAATGAAGTCTCTCAGTCATGTCCGACTCCTAGCGACCCCATGGACCGCAGCCTACCAGGCTCCTCCATCCATGGAATTTTCCAGGCAAGAGTACTGAAGTGGGGTGCCATTAACAGACTATAATATTGTGTAAATGTAACTTTTATAAATACTGGAAAACCAAAACATTACTTATTCAGCAAATACTTGCTATAAGCCTATTCCATTTCAAGCTCTGTGTTTTCAGCTAAAGCTGAAAAGTCTCAGCCTTGCCCTGAAAAAAAATGTAGTCTTTTGAAAAGAAATCCAAGATTATTTGGAGAAAGAAATGTAGCCTTAACACTTGTCAGATAATGACTATTTAAGCATGACTACTTAAAAGAAGTGTATTATTTCACAGCTTTTGCAGATACAACTAAAAAAAAGAAAATCACTACTATTGGCACCTGCCTACAAAAGAAAACATGTTGTCAAAGTAACATGATAAGTTCTCTTCAAGTTTTATCCTTGAATATCTGCTTGCAATTTGGTTATTCACTTTTGTTCTACATCAGCCCAGGCTAACATACATATAGTAGGTACATTAAAAAGTTCATGTTTTACGTTTTTAACCTAAAATAGTAGCACTTCATGTTTCTAGATCAGTATACTTGATCTGATGAGTCTTTTCTTCAGCTCTACAAGAACCAGACAGCTCAGGCTCATGTCTAAACTCCTTTCTCTTGTGACCAGGTTGTCAAAGATCAGATGTGAACGTTGGATAATAATGATTATGAATGCTAACATTTAGCAAGTGATTATAACAAGGCATACACTGTTCTGATTTACTTGTGTTAACTTGATTACTCCTCACAACATTTCCATAAGGTAAGTACAATTATTAATCCCATTTTACAGAAAAGTAAACTGGAGTTGAGAGAAGTTAAATGTGGCCCAACATCTCAAACCTAGTAAGTGGAGATGTTAGGACTTACACCCTGGGAATCTGGTTCCAGTAACACTGTTCTCATATCACATCATCACCTTACCAATAAAACAGGCCTGAAAATATCCAGTGACATTTGGCCAAGTGAACAAGATGGAGCCTAGCTTTTGTATCATCAGTGCAAATGTCAATGCGGTGAAAGGGCATTATTAAGACGTACTAAAAATTATTTAAAAAATAATTTTGAACTCACAGACACCCCGAAACCTAGAAAAAAGAGAACTGCTGATCGAGGCTGTGAGTGGGATGCTCCCACAAAGGAATTTCAACATGAGGGAGTAATGAAGATGTAGGAGCAACATAATCATAGAAGTATCAACAGAACTGGCTTCCTAACCAGACTTTTCCTATGGTATAAGCACAAACAACTTCTCAACTGCCTTTGGGTCCTTCCTACTTTTCTGAGCCTCATAATTCTGTGAGTTATACAGCATTCTCCTAATAAATCCATTTCTGCTTAAGTTACCAGAGCAGACTTCTCTTTCAGTCAATGGAGAAACTTGACTGGTACAGGAAGCAAAACTGCAGTTTAGAGTTTGGTAGGTCATATATGCAATCACTCAATGCCAGTGATTGCTCTTTGTGGGTTTCCCCCGCCCCCAATCTGCTATTATTTATTTTGAATGAACACTGACGTTTTAAGCCTTGTCACAATAAAGCCCAACAAATTAGGGCTTTCTTGGTGGCTCAGTGGTAAAGAATCTGCCTGTCAATGCAGGAGACACGGGTTCAGTCCATGGTCCAGGAAGATCCCACATGCCGTAGGACAACTAAGCCCGGGCACCTCAGCTCATGAGCCAGCACTCTGGAACCCATGAGCCCCAACTACTGGGCCCACATGCCTGAAGTCCATCTTCTGCAACAAGAGAAACCACTGCACTGGGAAGCCTGCCTGCAACAACCAGAGAATGGGCCCCACTCACCCCAACTAGAGAAAGCCCACATGCAGCAACGAAGACCCAGCACAGCCATAAATAAATAAATAAAATTTAAAACTAACAATTAATCAGTACCTAAGAAAAAAAGAATACCTGGAATTCTTAAGGCTTAAGAAATAATAGCTGAAGGTGACCCTTTGAGTAACATCTGTGTTATGTGAGCTTTGCAAGTCAGGTTATCAATTTTATGCCAACAAGTGCCAAATTTTTCACCACTGTGTTCTCCACATACTTAAAGCACAAAAGGGAGATGGTTCAATCTCTGGTATACATATATCTTGGAAGACTATAATATCCAGAAGCAATAGTACATTTCATCACTCTCCTGAGACACAGATGCTGTATCCAAACTTTCCATGACTTCACAAAACCACCTCAGCATGGCAAAATACAAATACATGCTTAACACAACATGTCATGTTTCATATATGGTATTTAAAACAATCCGGATAAATTAAGCCACAAAGCCAGTTCACAGCAGGTGAGATGCCTTAGAGAGTGGTGAATATATAGGAAAATGTGCAACCGTGACTGCATGTTGCCAACAACCAAAAGCAAGAAACATCGAAGTAAATTCTCATTCCTGGGTGCAAAATAAATCCTATCTGAAAACAGAGCCCGTCTACAGTTAGAGATGATGAATTCTGAGAAATTCTGAAAAATACGAAGAGACTAGGTTTCAATGGAAATTTGTATCTGTCTTCTAGTTTAAACATCTTTCTCAAGATCTTGAAGAGGTAAAAAAAGGAAAGCTGGGGCAACTAAGTAGTTAAACTGATATTTTGCCTCCCCAAAGGAGAGACTTGTCCTATTTATTTTCATATTTATTTATTCATTCATTCACTCATTTAACAAATCTACAATAAGCATCTACTAGATTGAATCAAGGCAAGATGCTCTGGATATCCTTGGCATTCATAACGTATTTCATTGATGAATGTATAAATCAACGAACAAATGAACAAACATATGTGACCAAGAGTAAAGTGAAACACATACCCAAGGAGTCCTAACACCGTCACAACTACCTGACCATCAACTCGTGGTGGGGTCACAGATCACATGCGCATACTTTTCCTTCAAAGCAGCGCCTTGCAGCTTCTTCTGCTGGGACAGTTTCCCAGGGATCCAGCAGCAACATAATCACCAGATGCGGGAGAAAGGCAGGTCTATGATGATGGTAAGGGGGACCACAAGGGGTTCTCCCAATGGGCAGCCGTTAGAGGGCAGCAGAGGATACGTTAAGCAGCAGGAAAAGAGAATTTCAGGCCTTTTAATCAAGACTGGACAAATTACGCTTCGTAAGAGATAATTGATGATATAAATGGGTGCACAGGAACTCCTCTTTCACTGAGTATAAATCAACCAGTTTATTTGGAAAATTTAGTTATTCTTCGAAGAGCATTTTTAACAACCAGTGAAAACCCATTAGGATAGCTGAAGGCTAACTAAATCATCTCTAATGAGTCTACATCATGTAGACACATAATGGCAATGAACAAAATCAGAATGCAGGCTCGCTCCCTTAGCCTTCTATTTCCATAAGAAATACTATAGTTGTCCTTAAATTCAGATTACAAATACTTTCAACTATTGTTACGAAGCAAGAGCAACCTTCAGTTCAGTTCAGTCGCTCAGTCGTGTCCGACTCTTTGCGACCCCATGAATCACAGCACGCCAGGCCTCCCTGTCCATCACCAACTCCCAGAGTTCACTCAAACTCATGATGAAAACAAATAAGCACACATAGAGGTACTAAGTATTACATAGCTGGGCACATCACCCTACATATCCATACGTAAAATTATGCAGAAATAAACATTACTCAACTTTACAAAAATATATCAATAAAGCAGATCAACAGTTAAAAACGTCATTTTTGTTACTGTAGGTGCCAATGTATGAGTATTAATCTGGGTTTACAATAATATTGACAATTATGAAAGAAAACCAAGCCTTTTGGATAGACTTCAAATGAAAATGATAAAATGCTTAACTTTCACAACAATACAGATCCATCCAAAACAGTAATTCTTCCAAATAAAATTGAAACCTGAAGTATCTTCATTTGATACCATTTTTACAGATGGGTCAGGACCTAGTTTATTCTGTGAGGGAGGGAGAAAAGAAGGGAGGGATGAAGGAAACAGAGAAAGTTCCCAGTTTTCTATGAAAACATAACCTACTTTGAAAGACAAGAAAATTCTACAGTAAAGGTCCAATGGGACATGAAGAGTCCTACACTGTATTTAAATGTCAAAAATTTTAAAGCTAATGGTAATGATAGCCTGCCACTTAAAAACCCTTTCAAAAACAATACAAGCAAGTACCCCTACATCACCCTTGCTGCCCCTTCTCCTCAGGAGCCAGACACGAGTATGTACAAAAGCAAAAGTGAACTCTGTTCTTTAAGGACTGCCTCACCTCTTGAGCTAGTCTACCAAGTCCTCAGCAACTGCAATCCTTCATTTTTTGAAGGTTCAGCTTCAGAAAGTCCTTTATTGTATGACAAATTGTTGGCTTTTCTTATCTGTGTTAATTTGTAAGTAAATCCTTCCTCGACAAAACTGGGGCAGCAAAAGGAATGCTGCTTTAGAGAAGTGAATGAGGCTGACGGAATTCCAGTAAAGACATTTCTGGCATCCCCAGCTCCAGAGTACCCCATGGCTAGTCTTCACCTGACACGAGAGCTCTCTGAAGTGAACTCTCCTCATGCACAGCTTTTGCATCTGAGTATCGCACTGAGCTCCAAGAGGCCTGGACTGCTTCCTTCCCCAGGACAATGGATGTGTACACTGAGTTCACTTGCTGCGGGATAGGTCTCAACCATCAGGGGAAGCACGTGATAACAAACTCATGATCTTATTTCTAGATCCCATCCTCTCTTTATCTCAAAATTTCTCTGGGTCATCACTAAATCTGTTCTCTACTGACCTTTATCCTAGAAAGAAGTGTTCCTACTCTATACTCAGCAAAGACATACATACCTTTCACTGAGATCACCTCAGGCTAAGTCTAATTCAGACATATAATCGTCTAACGGATTGAACAAAAGATCATTAGGTTCCTAATTTTTGTTTATATAATGAAAATATTTGGTACATATCAAACAGCACACTGGAAAAAAGTTAGAAATGTATAATAGTACAAAAGTTTAAAAAATGTAAGTTAACTGAAGATATGGAAAACTGTTCACAAAATGGAAATTATTATGGCATTACCCAAGTAGAAGCCAGTGGAACACGTGAAAGTTATTTTCCATCAGACAAAAAGTCCATTTAAAAAAAAAAATGTATGTTACAATGTATTTTTGAGCCAAAACCACAAAAACAATGCTGATCATGCTGCAAATCCCTTGTTCAGTAACTAAACAGTCACATCACAATTATACATGCAGCCAAGTAATACAAGAGATGTAGAAAACTATGTATAACACGAGCACCTCTTTTTCCCTCAGAAGGCCTGCTAGCAATGCTAGGTATCTTTCCCAAGCAAAGTCCATCCCCACTGAACACCTTTCTGCCACGGGACTCTGTCCAGGGAGGTATTCTCCCAGAAAGGCAGTTTGGTGCAATGGTAAACAGCATGGCCTAGGGCAAGGGTGTGACAATGAGGCCGCTACTTACTAGCTAGGTGGTTTGGACAATTCCTTTTCTTTTATGGGCATAGTCACTGAATCTAACTCACCAGACCCAGGATTAGTGAATGAAGTCGCACAGTCAGGTCTGACTCTTTGCGACCCCATGGACTGTAGCCTACCAGGCTCCTACATCCATGGGATTTTCCAGGCAAGAATACTGGAGTAGGTTGCCATTTACGTGTGCAGTGTTTAGTATACTCTAGAATGGTAAGCACTCAATGGCATCTATTATTAACAGCTCAATTTTCCTTCCTCCACCAGCTACTATTCAGCTTTCTACCACTGATTCTCTACAGAGGCCACAGCCAAAGCACTCCCACTGAGGCCTTCCTCGCAAAACACACTAAAACGGGAACAAACACATCACAAGTAGCTTAACACATCTTGGCATTTTTTTCAAGTTTCAATATAATTTCCCTTTCAAAATAACATAATTATATGCATTGCAGGTAGATTCTTTACAGTCTGAGCCACCAGGGAAGCCAAAATTACATTAATATCCCCACTTTTTCTGATGAGAAGACTGAGGCACAGAGAAATTAAGTAATTTGCCTAAGGTCAGACAAAAACTAATAAATTCAGAACCAGTGATTAGAACCATAGAAGGCATCTACTTCAATTTTTTCACCTTACTGATAAGGAAACTGTTTTAGTATATGTGGGCTATTATACTAGAAATATCATAGACTGAATGGCTTATAAACAACAGAAATTTACTTTTCACAATTTCGTTCAGGCTGCTAAAACAAAAATACCATAAAGTGGGTGTTTATAAATAAATTTATCTCCCATGGTTCTGGAGTCTGAGAAGTCCAAGATCAAGGCACAGACAGATCCAGTGTCTGATGAGGGCCCCTTCCTGGTTCTTGGGGGGCCATCCTCTACATCCTTACTTGGTAGGAGGGCAAGGGAGCTCCCCGAGGTTTCTCTTAGATGTGTACTAATCACCTTATGGCAGAAAGTGAAGAGGAACTCAAAAGCCTCTTGATGAAAGTGAAAGAGGAGAGTGAAAAGGTCGGCTTGAAGCTCAACATTCAGAAAACAAATTTCATGGCATCTGGTCCCATCACTTCATGGGAAATAGATGGAAAAAACAGTGGAAACAGTGTCAGACTTTATTTTTTGGGGCGCCGTAATCACTGCAGATGCTGATTGCAGCCATGAAATTAAAAGACGCTTACTCCTTGGAAGGAAAGTTATGACCAACCTTGATAGTATATTAAAAAGCAGAGATATTACTTTGCCAACAAAGGTCCATCTAGTCAAGGCTATGGTTTTTTCCCGTGGTCATATATGGATGT
Organism: Moschus berezovskii; assembly: GCF_049115385.1. Taxonomy (NCBI): domain Eukaryota; kingdom Metazoa; phylum Chordata; class Mammalia; order Artiodactyla; family Moschidae; genus Moschus; species Moschus berezovskii. The sequence continues at coordinate 121,556,360 of NC_142461.1, forward strand.
GAGAGTTGGACTGTGAAGAAAGTTGATCAACGAAGAATTGATGCTTTTGAACTGTGGTGCTGGAGAAGACTCTTGAGAGTCCCTTGTACTGCAAGGAGATCCAACCAGTCCATTCTAAAGGAGATCAGTCCTGGGTGTTCATTGGACGGACTGATGCTAAAGCTCAAACTGCAATACTTTGGACACCTCATGCAACGAGTTGACTCACTGGAAAAGACTCTGATGCTAGGAAAGGTTGGGAGCGGGAGGAGAAGGGGACGACAGAGAATGAGATGGCTGGATGGCATCACTGACTCTGTGGACATGAGTTTGAGTGAACTCCAGAGGTTGGTGATGGACAGGAAGGCCTGGAGTGCTGTGATTCATGGGGTCGCGGAGAGTCGGACACAACTGAGCGACTGAACTGAACTGAATCACCTCTAAGGCCCACCCAAATACTATCACAACATATGAATTTTGGGGAGGATACAAGGATTCAATCTAGAGCAGAAACTGAGATCTATAAACACAGATTTACTGTTCCAACACTGAACAGCACGTTGAGTAATAACATGAAATCTAGACTCCTAAAACCCTGCACAGAGCTTCTCTCCACTATACTGTCACATAATAAAATCAAAATTGAAAACACATGAATTAACAGAGAACCGTTATTTCTACATATGTGAATAATTTCTTAAAATAAATGTCCCCATAAGAACTTACTCACAAATGTTTACATAACACTAAAGACATGAAAACAACTCAAATGTCCATCAATTCTGAACGAATAAACAAAATATGGTACATCCATACAACAGAACATTACTCAGCAATTAAAAAAGGATTGAAATATAGATACATGATACAAGATGGATGAACCATAAAACATTATGCTAAAAAAAAATTATGCTAAGTGAAAGAAGTCAGACACAAAAGGTCACAAATTGTATGATTCCATTTATATGAAATATCCAAAACAGGGAAATCCATTGAAACAAAGCAAATTAATGCTTGCCTGGATCTGGGTTAGGTATGGGGAATGACTGGTAATGGACACAAGGATTCTTTCTTGGGTTGATGGAAATGTGAAATCAAATTGCAGTGATGATTCTATAACTCTATTAACGTATTATTGGCCAAAGATGTATTACTACATCTTTTGTTACCCAAATATTATTGACCACAGACATTTCAACATTCACTTTCATAACAAATCACCAGCCGCAGGCATTAGTTTCTGCAAAAATCCCCTAGTCAAAAATGTGTTAATGAATCACTGAACTGCAGCCTTAGAAAGGGTGAATTTTATGACCATAAATTTTACTTTAATAAAGCTATCAAAAAATAATTTTAAAAAAACAGAACTGAACATTTTATAAATCAGGAAAATCTGGATGAAAGTGATGTGCACTTCAAGTATTAAAAAATAAAAACTAAAAATATGTAAGCAATTTTTTCCAGAAAGTCTATAAACTGAACTGTTTATGCTGAACAATTTATCCCCAACTTTCACTATAATTAGAATACCCTGCTATGAAAGAACTTCAGCTACAAAGACAAATTTCTTTCAACATTGTACATGCCGGATGGTGTAAAATAAGAAGAAAAGATTAAATGGATTAAATAGAGGGAAGAAAGGAGAGTGTAAGCTATAATACAGACAGCTGCCCAAACTATCACTTTAAGTAAACAGGCACTAACTACAAAAGGGCATTTAGATCTGCCTCTTCTTCTTAGCCTATGGGGAGATTTATAAATAATGGTCTGTTGGACTTCCCTGGTGGCGCAGTGGATAAGAATCCACCAGCCAGTGCAGGGAACACAGGTTCAACCCCTGGTCCGGGAGGATCCCTCAGACTACGAAGCAACTAAGCCCCTGTGCCACAACTGCTGAACCTGCGCTCACCAGCCCACAGGCCACAACTACTGAGCCACAGGCTGCAAGTACTGAAGCCCGTACGCCTAAAGCCTGTGCTCTGCAACACGAGAAGCCGCAGCAATGAGAAGCCTGAGCCCTGCAATGAAGAGTAGCGCCTGTTCGCCGCGACTGGATAAAGCAATAAAGATATAGTGCAACCAAAATAAATAAATAAACAAAAATTTAAAAATAAAAAACGGTCTCTTAGGGTATCTCAAAGCTTGCATACAAATATACATAAAAACATCCAAGATTTGAGTAAAGATAAATACTTATTCCTTTTAACAGTATCATGTATCCTAACACAAATCATCTGCTTTTTAGAAAAGTGTAAATTATGCCTCTGAATTAAAATAATACTAAGACTTTTCAGCATCCCATAAAAATCAGAGGCTTAGAGGATCACCAAATGCAAATCACCTTAAAACATCACCTGCGCTTGAAAGGTGGAAGGTGAAATTAGTTATCTGTATATTTCCTTATGCATGCTCTGTAGTGTCCAACTCTCTGCAACCCCCTGGACTGCAGTCTGCCAGGTTCCTCTGTCCATGAGACTCTACAGGCAAAAATGCTGGAGTGGGTTGCCACTTACTACTCCAGGGGATCTTCCCAACCCAGGGATTGAACCTGTAACTCCTGCATCTCCTTCACTGGCAGGCAGATTCTTTACCACTGAGCCACCTGCGAAACCTAGGGATATAAGGTACATTTCCTTATAACTCCAAATAAAATAACGACGACTAGTATTATTGAAAATGTTCTATACATAATAATAAAAATATTCCAGTCACTTCCCCTTCATTGCCTCATTTATAGCTCACAATTCTGAGACTAGGATTACTGCTATTCCCATTTAACAGCTAAGGAAACTGAGGCTAAGTGAGATGAGAGCTTCACCAGCCCGAGCTCCTGCAGTCAGAAAGCAGCAAAACTGGCACTGAGACCTAAGGCTGACTCCAAGGCCTCAGTGCCGTCACTTCTCATGCTCTTGTTTAACCCAGCCGCCTACATTATGACAGGAGTACGGAGGGTCTTCAACACCTCTCAGATACAACTGCTCATTTTTGTTAATGTAATGACAGTGAGTTTATGTTTACTAAAAACAGTGCCTTATCGTTTGTTGATGACACTTTAACGCTTACAAACAAAATATATCTGGGATTTGCATCAGTGATGGGGAGGGGGAATATACATACAGTAGGACTAGTCACATTGATAACTGCTGACAGTCAACAGATAAGGGGTAAACGGTGGTTCATTTTACTACTCTCTCTGCTCTTGCATCTTTGAAAATGTCCAAGATAAAATTAACAAAACTAAGTCTTTAAACACACCAATACTGTAAAAGAGGAAGCCACAATCCTTAACAACTTTTTTTACATTTAGCAATATTTTCCTTATTTCAAAACCAAGAGACAGGAAACAAGCTACCCATAATTTTTAAAAATTTTCACATATTCACCTTCATATCCTAAAGTTCTCCATGTAGAAAGATCTGTGTATTTGGTCTCCAACTAAGACTGTTGAGGAGGAAGAGACCAATTCTGACACATGCAGTAACCAGAAGATAAAAAGGTGGGCAGGCAGAAGGCCTACTTTCACACTGCTGGCGCTGCAGACTTACTTCCTGTCCCTTTACATATGTCTCACTTTGACTGGAGGCACTTTTTCAGAAGTCTCCCTCTCACTATCATCATACTCTTTTATAAGTAATTAAATTATTAAGAAAAGCAAAAGTTATGTCCACTATAGGCATTCACTGTGATGGATGAACAGAATGGCTGATCAGAAGACAGGAAGAGCTCTTAGGTGGAGACTCAATTAAGTACCATATTGTTTGACTCAGAAAAGAATGAGAGTCCAAAGGTTTTGCATATAACATATTAACACATAGGAGCATGTTTCAAATTTAATAATTTAATAACAATTTGTTTTGCCTATACAGTCAATAGAGCCAAAAAACTTACTTCTGAAATCTAAAGTAGGTGTTAGCACAGCCATTTGAATGTGTCTACTTGTTTGCCCAGGACAAAGCCTGGCACATGACCAACGCACAATAAATATTCATTGAATAAACTCCCTTCTTACAATCCTGCCAGCTTTCTCATTTAGGTGTCACTGGGCAGAATAATTAGGAAGAAGGAGAAGAAGCAAGGGGAAAACAAGTTTAATAATTTTACCTGACAAAGCACTATGAATAGAGCATGCATTTACTCTGTAGAGAATATTAAATTACATAGTTCAGGGACCTTTACTGAAATATCTTGGGGCCTGGCCCATCGGGATCATGAATGAAGAAAGGCATTTTATAAAGCCTTCTTTATGCTGAGCCAACTCTTAATTTTGGCTTTTAGAAATGGCTTGTTTAACTTTACTACATTTATAGTCCAAGTGAGTTTTCATTATCTATTTTCAACACTTGGGAAAAGTCACTATTTAACATGAACACTTTTTCATTTTCGGAAGTTGCATCTCCACTTTAATTACAGCATTCATCATCAGCCCCTCCTCCACCTCACTCTCTCCCTTTAACATCTATAAAATACTTCCCAGTTCCTAGTTCTTTCTTGCAATATTTAAATGGCTCCTGACCCGGCACCCACATCTCACCTGGCAGATCATCTGATCTGCAGAATCCACGAAATCACCACAGAAGAAACTTCGGACTCCTCTGGATAGCCAAAAAAGAAGCTTCTGACAGCAAGTATTTCTAATAATTGAAACAATATCACGTCTGCCACCAACTAATACTATATTCTGGAAGGCAGATAATGGCAACAGCAATTAGAATACTATTTTTCTGTTGGGACACACAACGTACAAAATTAAATTTTTTAAAGTGAGAAACTATTATCAATTATTTACAGAAAAAAGATGTAAGTTTAAAGGCTTTCTTGAACCAGCCCCTGCTTCTAGTACAAAGTTAGGTAGGAGGCAACAAAGCAGCCACTTCCCATTTTTAATGACTTCTGCACTGTGTGTGTGTAAGCCCTGAAAACAAGCTGAGGCGGCAGGGTATCATGACGAAGAACTAGGGTCAGACTGAACTGGGGTCAAATCCTAACTCTGCTCCTTATTAGCGGTGTGACCTTAAGCAGGTGGCTTCACCACTCACCCTGGCTTCATACCTCAAGAGGGCCCAGCTGCCATTCTGTGTAGGGCGAAATCCCAGAATTCTTTCAATAAATCCCTTTTAGCTTACATTCATTACAACGGTTTCAATCCTTAAAATTACAGGGACTAAAACTAAGACAATCACCCTCTTGAACTCCCTCCTAAAAGCCTCCCTACTCCCAGGAATCTCCCTTGATATCCATCAACCAAACACCAAGGCAAACTGAGGGACAGACAATCCCTTCCCCTACAAGAGGAAATAAAGACAGAGGGGAAAAGTGCGCTTTGCGACAGTAACAGAGGGAGTATTCTTAAATTAGTGTTCTCCTAAGTCCCTAAGACATCAGCCTTGCCCACAGAAATGCAGAGCCATGAGCAATCTTCATCTATATAAAACTAATACAAAATTAAATCAGAACAATCATGCTGATGAAATATACCTCTCCAAATCAATAACAAAGCAAAAAACGTTAATAAACATTCCAGGCTCAACTGTATCTCCTTAAACACGAATTTGATATACTACTACTACAACAACAAACAACAACTTTGGATCACAAATTTAAAGCTGAAAAACAGAATGAACAAAAGCTAACAGAAATGAAAAAAAAGGTGAAGAAGATAAAATTCTATCAGAACTGAAGATCAAATCACAAGGTGCTCAAGAATAAATATAAATAAAACCTATAAAAGGCATTTAAGAAAACAGTAAAAGAAGCAAGAGGATGAAAATGACATGATGAAGTAAAAAATAGAATGCTTTTGAAATGAAAGACAAAGAAGATATAATTATGTGTAACTAGAGTACCAATAGAAGAAAAACAAAACATTAGAATATTTAAAACCACAATCCAAATGAAAGTGTCTCAGAAACAAAAGGCTCGACTATATATAATAAAAGAATTCAGTAGGTAGAAGATTGACCTGCTACAGCAAACTCTGAGACATCAATCACAATGAAACTGCTGCTGCTGCTAAGTCACTTCAGTCGTGTCCGACTCTGTGTGACCCCATAGACGGAAGCCCACCAGGCTCCCCCGTCCCTGGGATTCTCCAGGCAAGAACACTGGAGTGGGTAGCCATTTCCTTCTCCAATGTGTGAAAGTGAAAAGTGAAAGTGAAGTCGCTCAGTCGTGTCCGACCTTTAGCGACCCCACGGACTGCAGCCTACCAGGCTCCTCCATCCATGGGATTTTCTAGGCAAGAGTACTGGAGTGGCTTGCCATTGAAACTATTAGACTGTAAATATAAAAGGGAAAATAAAACCAGGAATTTCAAACAAAAGGATCAAATGACTTATAACTGCAAGAAAATTAAGACTGGTATCAGATTTCTAAAAAAAAAAAATGACATAAAGAACAAGGCCACATTTGTAAGCAAGGAAACAAAGTGTGAACCAAGCTGTCCTACCAGTATCAAGGCTACAGAAAAACAACTTTAAATATGTAAGAACTCAGGGAAATTTTGTTCACAAGCTCTTCTTTAAAAATCTACTAAAAATTGAAACAGATCTAACCAGTAGGTGACTGGGAAACTTCAGCCAAAGACTGATAGTGAGGATTTAACAAATTTAACTGTAAACCTAAGTGCAAAAACAAATCTGCAGTTAGGTTTGAAGGCAAAGTAGGTATGATTGAACTAAAAACATGGGAGAAGAGAAAAAAAAGAAAACCACAGAATAAATTCACTGATTACTGAAACAGCAATAAGGTAAGGATCAAAGCACAGCATTAAAAACTAAAATAAAGGGCAGCAGAAAGTTAAACATGAAAACAAGGAAGAGGGTATTTTTCAAAGGTGTCAGTACACAAGCAGCTACTGCAACAAAAACAAAAAAATTCAAAATGTCCAAAGAAATTTTTAAAATGGAAATGCAAGTAAAGCACATCACAAAAAAACAAAGGAAATACAATGCATGTGAAAGCGCTCAGTGGTGTATGAGTCTTTGTGACACCATGGACTGTAGCCTGCCAGGCTCAATGCATACAGTAATACATAACATGCAATACAAAACGGATATTGAATTCAACAGTCATTAACATTAAATAATTTTTTAATACAGCTCCTAAAAAGGAACTAATGCTGTATGCAAGAGATAACCTAAGAAAGGTGGGGTAAAATAAGGGTGGAGGATTAAAAGGTACAAACTACTATGTGTAAAATAAGCTACAAGGATATACTGCATAGCACAGAGACTACACCATTATTGCTTAACAACCATAAATGGAATATAACCTTTAAAAACTGTGAATCACTGTTCTACATCTAAAATTTACATAATATTGTACATCAACTATACCTCAATTAAAAAAAAAAAGATAACCTAAAACAAAGTAAATCAAAAAGACTAAAAATTAAAGAGAGAGGCCATGGCATATCAAAAAAGAAAAAAAGAAAAAGTAGTGATTCTGATACTGAAGAATTCAAGTCAAAAAAGCAGCTGAAACATGAAAAAAGAAACATCTAATGTTAGCAGCCATATTATACAATTAAAATATAAAATTAAGAATGCTTATGCATCAAATACCACAGCAGTTACCTTCAAAGGCAGAAACTACAAGCAATGCAGTAAAACTCAGAAAAATCACTCGAGTAATATGTAAAACTAACACTCATGAATTTAGCTGAGAATACAAACAACTGATGCAACATAAAAAGATAAATCTTATATGCTACACTTTGTTGTTGTTTAGCTGCTGAGTCATTTCTGACTCTTTGCAGCTCCATGGACTGCAGCCCTGCAGGCTCCTCTGTCCCTGAGGTTTCCCAATCCAAGAGTACTGGAGTGGGTTACCATTTCCTTCTCCAGGGGATCTTCCCAACCCAGGGATGGAACCCATGTCTCCTGCATTGGCAGGTAGATTCTTTAGCACTGAGCCACCAAGAAAGCCCATCAAGCTTTACACCTTGATAATAAACTCATCCTCAGGTGGATCTGAGCAATGACCAAAAAGAGAGGGAGAGAGAATCACATACGCTTCTCAAAGAAATGAGGAAGAAACAATGCAAAGGCAGATCACAAGTCTAATAAAACCAGACATTACTAACAGAATAAAAAACAAAAGGTCATTCCACTCCAAAAATTTTTAATTGTCTATTAAAACTTCTGAGTGACACCGGAAAGTACAAACCAAAATTACAATTTTCTAAAAAATGATACATTTAATTCACTGAAAAGAGGAAAATCTATTACATTAAAAATAAACATTCACAGTAATAAAAATAAATTCCTAATTCAACAAGAACAATAAACTAAAGCAAAAACACAAGGATGGAAATAATAAAGATTAAAAAAGAATGATGTCATTTCTAAATAAAACCTTAGACTTCTTTAAATTAAGGAAACAGACAAAATTAAGACGGGGGAAAAGGAGAAAATATAAATATACAAAATAACTGGGATGATACATGTTTTGCAAGATTATTTATTTCAGTATTACTTGTTATTAGAAAACAGTCTGAAATAACATGAACTTCCACAGTCTAAGAACAACTGAATAAACAGTTGGTAAAGACATACAACAGTCACACTCTAAAAATGAATGGAGATCCCTGTGAAATAATACAGATACCCAGTATAAGTGGAAAAAACAAACTGCAAAAGAATAACGACAGTGTGCTACTTTTTGGACAAAGAGAAAAGAAGAATCAGTTCAGTTCAGTCGCTCAGTCGTGTCCGACTCTCTGCGACCCCATGAATCACAGCACTCCAGGCCTCCCTGTCCATCACCAACTCCCAGAGTTCACCCAAACTCATGTCCATAGAGTCGGTGATGCCATCCAGCCACCTCATTATCTGTCGTCCCCTTCTTCTCCCGCCCCAACCTTTCCCAGCATCAGAGTCTTTTCCAGTGAATCAACTTGTCGCATGAGGTGGCCAAAGTATTGCAGTTTCAGCTTTAGCATCAGTCCCTCCAATGAACACCCAGGACTGATCTCCTCTAGAATGGACCAGTTGGATCTCCTTGCAGTACAAGGGACTCTCAAAAGTCTTCTCCAGCACCACAGTTCAAAAGCATCAATTCTTCGGTGATCAGCTTTCTTCACAGTCCAACTCTCACATCCATACATGACCAAGGGAAAAACCATAGCCTTGACTAGACAGACCTTGGTTGGCAAAGTAATGTCTCTGCTTTTTAATATACTATCTAGGTTGGTCATAACTTTCCTTCCAAGGAGTAAGCGTCTTTTAATTTCATGGCTGCAATCAGCATCTGCAGTGATTTTGGAGCCCAAAAAAATAAAGTCTGACACTGTCTCCACTGTTATTCCATCTATTTCCCATGAAGTGATGGGACCAGATGCCATGATCTTTCTTTTCTGAATGTTGAGCTTCAAGCCAACCTTTTCACTCTCCTCTTTCACTTTCATCAAGAGGCTTTTGAGTTCCTCTTCACTTTCTGCCATAAGGGTAGTGTCATCTGCATATCTGAGGTTATTGATATTTCTCCCAGCAATCTTGATTCCAGCTTGTGCTTCTTCCAGCCCAGCGTTCCTCATGATGTACTCTGCATATAAGTTAAATAAGCAGGGTGACAATATACAGCCTTGACGTACTCCTTTTCCTATTTGGAACCAGTCTGTTGTTCCATGTACAGTTCTGACTGTTGCTTCCTGACCTGCATACAGGTTTCTCAAGAGGCAGGTCAGGTGGTCTGGGATTCTCATCTCTTTCAGAATTTCCCACAATTTATTGTGATCCACACAGTAAAAGGCTTTGGCATAGTCAATGAAGCAGAAATAGATGGTTTTCTGGAACTCTCTCGCTTTCTCCATGATCCAGCGGATGTTGGCAATTTGATCTCTGGTGCCTCTGCCTTTTCTAAAACCTGCTTGAACATCTGGGAGTTCACGGTTCACATATTGCTGAAGCCTGGCTTGGAGAATTTTGAGCATGACTTTACTAGCGTGTGAGATGATACATGTAAATGTTCGTCTTGTGCAAAGACAGACTTAGATTAACTGCCTATGGGAAGGAAGGGGGAATGAGTAGAAAGGTTGGGGGACTGGAAAAGGAGAAGAGAATGGAGGGAAACTAACACTTCCCTTTCTGTATAGTTCTAAATGTGAATAAGTTCTAAATTTACATACTCAAATAACAGAATTAATAACAATGACAGAAGAAATTTAAAAAACCCTAAGAAAGAAACTGAACAGAAAGAAACATCTCTAATGGCATTTGAAATGACAAACATTACACTAAAGAGGAAAGGGGAGGGGAGAACTAATCCAAGTAACTTTAACACTGAACACTCTCAGGTTATAAAGAAAACAAACAAAAACCCTAAATGAACACTGAATTCCAACAAATGTTTTTTCACAAGATAAGCAATTCTGGGGACTTCCCTGGTGGTCCAGTGGTTAAGGACCTGCCTTGCAGTGCAAAGGATGTGGTTCACTCCCTAATCAGAGAACTACCACACTTCTCTGGGCAACTAAGCCCTTGCACCACAACTAGAGTCCATGGGCCGCAACAAAAAATCCCACCGGATGCAATGAAGATCCTGTGTGCTGCAACTGAGACCCAACAACTAACCCTAATCTTAAACCTAACACAGCCAAATGAATATTAAAAAAAAAAAGATTAACAATTCTGAATTGCTTTATGTGTATTCCAGGATGGAAAAAATAAGTAAGCAAATTGTGAATAACAGGAGCTAGAGTTTTCACTGTCAAAGAAGGGAGTTAGAAATATGGAAACTAGGGAGGGAGATTACAATGAACCCCATAACGACGGCTGGAAAAAAGCAGTATGTACTCACAGTTTTCACTTAATATAGGTGAGTGTGTGTGTGTGTCCCCTAGTCCTGCCCACTGAGAAGGCTCTGACAGTTGACTTATGTGTCAATTGGCCCAGAGTGGCCAGATGTTTGATGAAACATTCTTCTGTTTCTGCAAGGATGTTTTTAGATGTGATTAACATTTCAGTCAATAGTGTAAAGCAGACTGCCGTTCATATCACCAGTGGGTCTCATACAACCAGCTGAAGGCCTGAACAGAACAAAGAGACTGACTCTCTCCTAACATGAAAGAATTCTCCAATTAGACTGCCTTTGAACTTAACCTGCAACATCATGTCTTCTTGCCTAATGGCCTTGGAACATTAGTTCAATGGACCAGCAAACATTAGTTCTCCCTGGGTCTCTCAGCCTGCCAGCTCACCCTATAGATTAGATTTGCCAATTTAATACATGAACCAATTCCTGGTGATAAATCTCCTTACACCTCTTTCCTATGAGTTCTGTTCCTCTGGAAAATTCAAAAAGGGGCCTAAAATCCATGACCTCTCAGCAGCAATGAGCACAAATGTCTAGATCATGATTTCTATTTACTACTGCTACTATAAAGATCAAGCCTCCTTGAAAAATGGCAAATTCCAAGGCAGGAATCTGTACAGAGTATAAAAGAACCCTGAAACATCTTGATTTATGAGTATACATCAGAAGGACACAGAATGATTCAGGTAAAAAAAATACTGTCATCTGTTAAAATTATTAGGCAAGATTTTATGAGACAAAGGGTCTTTACAGAGTCTGAAAGTATCTCCCCAAAAAATGCCTATTAATTACAAAGAAAAAACTGGTTTTTTAGTAGAAAAACCTGGAGGACAATACACCAAGTGATAAAAATTTACATTACCAGTAATGAAACAATAACATGGACCTTCACAAGGCAATGGCACCCCACTCCAGTACTCTTGCCTGGAAAATCCCATGGACGGAGGAGCATGGTAGGCTGCAGTCCATGGGGTCGCTAAGAGTTGGACACGACTGAGCGACTTCACTTTCACTTTCAGATACTATACGCTGATACACTTGGGTCGTACATGATCAACTGCTCAGTCGTGTTCGACTCTTTGCAACCCTATGGACTGTGTAGCCCACCAGGCCCACATGGAATTTTCCAGGCAAGAATACTCCAGCGGGTTGCCATTTCCTACTCCAGAGGATCTTCTCAACTGGAGATCAAATCTGCATCTCCCACATTAGCAGGCGAATTCTTTACCACCAAGCCAACTGTGAAGCCCTCACTTGTGCAGTATTTCAGTCAAAAATGCACAGTCTAAATCTAATCAGGAGGAGACATCAGACAAATCCAAATGGTGGAATATTTTTACAAAATAATTAAACTGTATTCTTCAAAAATTTTTTATCAAGAAACAAAGACCAAGGAAGTGTTCTAGATTAAAGGAGATTAAAGAGATATGGCAATTAAAAGCAACAAATTATCCCAGACTGAACCATTTACCCAGAAAACAAGTTTTTTTCTCTTTTAATCAAAAGGACATTAGGAAATTCAGAAAAATTTTAATAAAATTGACACAGTGTTATATCAATGTCAATTCCCAATTTTGATGATGGTACTGTGATTATATAAGAAAATATCCTTGTTTTTTGTAAAGTGTAAACTGAAGCATTTAGGGGCAAAGGGCCATAAAGTTAGCAAATTGCTCTCAAATGATTCAGAAAAAAAAAAAGCAACTACTTATTGCTTTATGAAAAGCAACTGCGGCAAAAAGTTAACACGGGGAATCTATGGTGAAGAAAGAGTACATGGCAATTCTTTGAATTATTTTTGCAACTTTTCCCCAAGTTTGAAATTACCTAAGTATTTTTATAAAAATACAGTAATATTTGATAATAATGCTTTTTTTTACATTATTCCCCAACCGTATGTGTGCACCCACACACACATATTAAAGCCAAAGCCAAAAACCTGAGAGGTTTTTCTCTTCTTATAACCTCTATCCAAATGGCCACATAATCTGCTGAATCCATCTCCTCTTCTTTTTAACAGCACTATTGATTGAATTATCGTATAACCTCTAAATGATTTCCTGACTCTGCACTCCCCACTTTCACACACTTGCAAAATAAACCACCTCACTACTCCACTTTAAAATCTTAAATGGTCTCCATGACAACCCTTCTACATAGACTTAAGTTTTCTCCAGATCATGCCCTTGCCTCTCTCTTTTGTGCCCTTCTCACCTGGAAGAAAGCAAATGCAGTTCTTTGAACCTGCAATGCACTTGAACTGTTTGTGCTTTGGTATATGCTATCTATGCTGAAATATCCTAATCTATCCAATCAAAGAAATTCCTATTTATTCTTTAAACCTTATCTTAGCTTCACTTCTCTGTGAAACCTTCCCTGACACAATACACAGTGTGAAGATAAGTAACCACTCTCTGGTTCCTTAGTGTTAATATTTTACCTTATACTATAATATCTCTATTACTAATAGCTCCACTAAGAATTCATTTTACTGGGCTCCAGAATCACTGTGGAGGGTGACTGCAGCCATGAAATTCAAAGACATTTGCTTGCTCCTTGGAAGGAAAGCTATGACAAACCTAGACAGCATATTAAAAAGCAGAGACATCACTTTGCTGACAATCATGCATACAGTCAAAACAATGATTTTCCAGTAGTCATGTATGGATGTGAGAGCTGGACCACAAAAAAGGCTGAGCACCAAAGACTTGATGCTTTTGAACTGTGGTGCTGGAAAAGACTCTTGAGAGTCCGTTGCACTGCAAAGAGATCCAACCAGTCAACCCTAAAGGAAACCAACCCTGAATAGTCATCAGAAGGACTGATGGTGAAGCTGAAGTTTCAGTACTCTGGCCACCTAATGCTAAAAGCTGACTCACTGGAAAAGATCCTGATGCTGGCAAAGACTGAAGGCAAAAGGAAAAGGGGGCAGCAGAGGATGAGATGATTAGACAGAATCACCGACTCAATGGACATGAATTTGAGCAAACTCCAAGAGGCAGAGGAGGGCAGAGCAGCCTGGTGAGGTGAAATCTGTGGGGTCTGCAAAGAACTGGACGCTACTTATGACTGAACAACAACAAATCTCTACTACACTTATCACACAGTGTAACTCCCATTCTAAGATGAGTGGGGATTCACCGACAGAAGTACCAAGTCATATTTACTTGCTGAACTACTTACACCAGAATAGGTCTTCAAGGGTAGGAAACGTTAAGAAAGTCTCTATCTACATGTTGAAAAGTAAAAGCTAAAAAAAATGAAAATGAAAATTTAAGACTAATATACCTTTCACACAGAGATGACATGTGCTTTTGCTTGTTATAATAAGTTAGAACAAGCCCTAGACTTAACTTTTTTGCAGTCATCTCCGGAAAACAAATAATCTGACACAACAAGCTTCCAATTTTTTATTTTCTGTAGTTTGATGATAAAAAACACGTTGTTGTTCACAGCCTAAGTTATGAACTGCGACTAAAATAAAGTTATAGATATGAAACAGTACAAAACCAAAAATAGTTTTACTTTATAATACTTAAGTACAAGAAACATCGTTTTGGTCAAGGTGCTTTAAATGCAGTAGTTTCTGATTTAAACTGAATTCTATAAAAAAATCTAATCACTGCTTAATCTTACTTTTCCTGATATGAAACTAAGCCAATTACATAATTTTCTATCAGAAAGTTTAAAAGAAAACATTACAGAAGATTGGTTCATTCATCCTCCTTTCCAATATAAACATTGCTAAGTCACTTCAGTTGTGTCCGACCCTGTGTGACCCCACAGACGGCAGCCCACCAGGCTCCTCCGTCCCTGGGATCCTCCAGGCAAGAACACTGGAGTGGGTTGCCATTTCCTTCTCCAATGCATGAAAGCGAAAAGTGAAAGTGAAGTCGCTCAGTCGTGTCCCACTTAGCGACCCCATGGACTGCTGCCTACCAGGCTCCTCTGTCCATGGGATTTTCCAGGCAAAAGTACTGGAGTAGGTTGCCATTGCCTTCTCCAAATATAAACATTACAGATAAATAAAATTATTTTCTTAAGAAATGGGTCCTTAATCACATAACAATACATTGGAAAGCTTCCATGAAGAAAATACTATCATGTACAAATATGCAAACTCATGACTGTTACTGATGTCTTCAATACCTCACCCTTCTGGTTTTTCTAATAGCTTTCTAATGATCACTTTGTCTTAGACTGTCTTGGAGATCTAGCATGTGACCGACCCTTGTTTGCCTTGCCATTCCTACATATTTCTATCATAGCCTGCATTTCCAAATATAAAATTTAACATCTACGAAAAGTCGGAGAAGGCAATGGCAAGCCACTCCAGTACTCTTGCCTAGAAAATCCCATGGATGGAGGAGCCTGGTAGGCTGCAGTCCGAGGGGTCACTAAGGGCAGACACGACTGAGCGACTTCACTTTCACACATTGGAGAAGGAAATGGCAACCCACTCCTGTGTTCTTGCCTGGAGAATCCCAGGGACGGGGGAGCCTGGTGGGCTTCCATCTATGGGGTCACACAGAGTCGGACACGACTGAAGTGACTTAGCAGCAGCAAAAGTATATATTCCAGAATGTCAGGGACGGAGGCAGTTTAACTTTCTATTATGCAACCACCCCTTTCCTACAAGTGCCAAGTACAGCATCTAGAGCACAAAGGAACTCAGTAAATGTAGGACAAATGACTGAGTTAGTCTGGAAAGATAACACGCACTGGTAATCAGACAAGTATGCCAAAAATGGAAACGGGCTATAAGGAATAAATCCTCAATCTCCCCCAGGGCTTGGGAGTACAGAGATGTCCCCTAGGCCTGCTCACCAGACAGAAGTGTCCTTGGGAGTTGGCATCTTTATTTCCTACAAGAACCAAGATACAACCATGGCAAATAGATTTTGAAATGAATCTATATGTATAATGATATTAACAAGCCTCTAGAAAACTGTTGGCATAATGACAAAAATTAGTATCTTCTCTTGATTCTTCCTTAGATATCCTAGAATCCTTCATTATTTTCCTTCAAAATTCTTAGATTCCATTAAAATGTACATTAAATAAGACATTACATTTACAGAATAAACTACATTTAGAAAAACAGACCTGACAAGTAATAATTTGAAAATGAACCAATAACTTTGTCACCATCATCATTAAAATTAACTTAATATAAAGTGTCAGTTCTTTTGCAGTAGTCGCCTCAGTCACACCAGTTCCTATATGAAACTGCAAACTTATTACTTAATAAATTTCTAACTGTAGGAGAAAAGTCAGTGTTATTTTATAATTCTTTCCATATTCTTCTTATAGAGGTCATATATAATAAGCCAAACTGAGTAAATGTCCTTAAAATAATGAACTAGAGCACCTAATTTCTTCTTCCTCAGAGAAAAGGCTTTGTTGTCACAAAAGTTAATTGAATTCTTGTCTTTGATCCTATTTTTTTTCTCTGCATTCTCTATTAACTGACCTCTTTTCTTTTTCTCCTTCGAGTTGCTTTTCGTTTCCTTAGTTGTAACTGCTTTTATTACTGAAATTAAAAGCCCTGTTAACCATTTTAGTCAAGCGTACTAACTACCTAAATGTCAAATGTCTACATCAATTTTAACATAGGACATTCAAGAATGCTATACTTCCCAGTCACTACCAATGTCTGATTTGTCAGCTCTAGTACAAATCCCTTGTTTACGATCAGGCTAAGATACTATATTCTTTCTTTGTATCTTAGTTTGACCCCCCCCCCAAAAAAAAAACCACCAAAAACTCAAAGTCAGATTAATACTATTATTTTAACAAACAACTCTAGTTTAAATGGACTGTATAACAGGATGCTACATTATCTCATTGTTCTTAAAACAATCCTTTTCCTTAAAAAAAAATGAATTAAATCTTCAAAAACATCTTAGACTTAGTAATTCTAAGCGTCTAAAGAAATATTTTCACAAAGTGTCATCTTCTCTTTGCAAACTAGATCATATTTCATATGTTTTATATCGCAATCACATGCATGAGTCATTTGCAGGATGTACAACATGCTTTTTAAAACTCTGCTAAGGTAAAAACCAGTCACTGAAAGACAAAGGTCAAAGCTACATAGCTGGAAACATCCCAGGACAAAACCTTAACAGTGACTGAAGTCATTGATGTCCACTTATATTTTTTGATAATCTAATTCTAGACCAGACCAGTGGTTCTCAACACAGCTATGTATTAGGACCACTATGGGACCTTTTAAAAAATATCCACTCCAAGCTAACTGAATCAGAATCTCCAGACTTTGGTCATAAGAAAAAGGTTTCAAACCTCCCCAGCTGACCATAATATGCAGCTAGGATTCAAAACCATTGGCCAGGTCTTTATAATTATTAACACAGACTAAAATACTAAAGTATCATTTAGCACTAATCATATTGTATTTTAAAAGAAACATCATTCAAAATATACCAGCATTTAAGTCCAATATTCAACAAAGAGTAAGTCTCTCACAATCATTTGCTGGTGATGCAGATATTTTTAACAATTAAAATTATAACAATTACTTTAGAAGGAATACATAATTAGCATAACATAGAACATATAATGTTTTATAATAACTGCAGTTCAAATCCTCTGAAAGAACTGATGATGCAGTCAACCACCTAGCAAAGTTTGCACGTTACAAAGTAGCCTTGAGATGAAGGAATGGGGTATTTCAGGCCTAAGAACAAATTGGTGAAGACCATGGTATAAGCTACTGCTGGTGGCTCAGATGGTAAAGAATCTGTCTGCAATGCTGGAGACTGGGGTTTGATCCCTGGGTCAGGAAGATCCCCTGGAGAAGGGAATAGCTACTCACTCCAGTATTCTTGCCTGGAAAATTCCATGGACAGAGGAGCCTGGCTACAGTCCACGAGGCCACAAAGTGTTGAGACAGGACTGAGTGACTAACACTTTCACTTTCCTGGCATAGAGACAGCAGGTGCAGAATCTGTTTACAACAGAGGAGAAAATTCAATGTGATGGTGTGCTGGAGACAAACAGGAGTGGTTGGAAATGGAAAGAAAAGCTATGATTGTTTATGGACTGGAAAGGCCTCTGACCAACTCAGAAACTTAGATATTCATCTAAAAGACAACAGAGTCATTGGAAGTTTTTAAAAAGAAATGACAGGATGTTTCACTTCCAAGAAGATGGAATAAAGTACTTTCCTCTATTCTTCTAAGGCAATTGAAAGCCCTAAACATTACAAACATTACACATAACACTGATATTAGAAATCTGTAAAAGGCAGAGAGAAGAAGGAAGATTGCCTAGGAACCCCAAGACCTGAGGAACAAGTCATATGGTGAGATCCCTGAGTTTTCGTTTTGCCTCATGTGTCTTAGACTCGCAGCGGAAAATCTGACAATGTGGAAACATCAACAGGCAAAGACAAAGAGAAACCCAAAAAAGCTTGTTCTCTTTAGCCAAAAGAACAGGCAGGGACAGTCCAGTAAGACAGAAAACTTTTAGGCAATAACAGTACTACTCCAGCTAACCTCTACGCAAAAACCCATGGCCCCATCTCCACTCATGCCAGCAAAGGCTGAATGGGAAGCCTAGGCTCCCACCCTCACCAGGCTGTAATGAGGCAGAGTCAGCACTGGTGTCACGGAAGGTCAAGGAGGGACTCAAGACCTTCATCTGATAATGAGCCCCGTATTCCAGTACCCCTCATCCTTGCTGTGTCAGTGGAGGCCCCGTGGAAAGCTGCTAGGATTATCTGGCAAAGATCTTAAAGCAGCCATGATGAAAAGGCTTCAATGAGCAGCTATGCACAAAAGTAATGGAAAAACAGAAAGCCTCAAAAACAGAAACAATCTCAGCAAAGAAACAGAAGATATAAAGAACTGAACAGAAATTTTAGAAAAGAAAAAATATAATAACTGAATAAAAAAGCTAAGGAGATGGACTCCAAGCAGAATGGTGGGGACAGAAGGAAGAATCAGTAAACCAGGAGAGAGCAGACGACCCCGCCTTAACAACAGAAGTCAAACAGAACGCAAGACAGTGAAGGGGCCCTCAGGGATACGTGGGGCTGCAACAAAAGACATCTGTGTCACTGGGATCCCAGCAGTAAAGCGAAAAAGGGACAAGAGGCGACTGGAATAGTACTGGGTTGCCCAAAAAGCATGTTCAGGTTTTCCATAAAGTATGGAAATACTTTTACATAAAGTATTTATTTTTTTTAAAAAAAGTACTTTTTCCAAAAGTATGTTCGGGTTTTTCCATTATCTTATGGAAATTTATGGAAAGACATGGAAAAACCCAAACAAAATTTTGGTCTAACCAATCTTTGAAGAAATATGGCAGGAGACAAAACCTACAGGTTCAAGAAGCTGAGTGAACCCTAAGGTGGATAAACCTAAAGAAATATACACCAAGTCACAAGTCCTTTAGTCATGAGGAAGAAATCAAGACCTTTTGATATGAAAAAACTAAGCCAATTCTTCCCCCACAAATGAACCCTAAAATAATAACTACAGGAAGTTCTCTGAAGAGAAGAAAATTTAAAAAGAAGGAACTTCCAAATATTAGGAAAGGGAAAACAGTAAGCAAAAATATGGTAGTGGACTTCCCTGGCAGTCTACAGTCTAGTTGTTAAGACTCTATGCTTTCACTGCAGGGGGCAAAGATTTGATCCCTTGTCAGTGAGATCCCACATGCCATGAAGCAGGGCCAAAAAAAAAAAAAAAAATACACACACACATACATATATGTATATGTGGGTAGATACAATAGGCTTTCCTTATTCTCTTGAGTTTTCTAAATTATGCTTGATGGTTGAAAGAAAAGTTATAACTGTCTCATGTTGTTCTAAATGAACATACAAGAAACACTTTAAGACAATTATATAATAAAAGAGAGGGTGTACAGGGATACAAAGAAATGTAAGGTTTTAATACTTCACTGGTAAAATGATAACAGTAGAATGTAATAAGTTATCATATATAATACCTACAACAAATACCAAACATTCAACATATAAAGAGATAAATCCAAAACACAGCCGATGAATCAAAATGGAATTCTAAAATATGGCCAAGTTAACCCACAGAAAGAGAATGAAAGAGAGAAAGGAAAAATACAGCGATAAAGAAAAAAAATAAATAAAATGGCACATGTAAGCCCTAACAAATCTAAAGCTACATTAAATATAAAAGCCTAAATATATTAAGACATATTAGCGGAGTGAATTAAAAAGACATGATCCAACTATACAATGTCTACAAGAAACTATGTATGTCTACAGGAAACTCATTTCAAATATAACTATAAAGGCTGACAGAAGAAACCTGATGGCTGAAGAACTGATGCTTTTGAACTGTGGTGCTGGAGAAGACTCTTGAGAGTCCCTTGGACTGCAAGGAGATCCAACCAGTCCATTAAAGGAGATCAGTCCTGGGTGTTCATTGCAAGGACTGATGCTAAAGCTGAAACTCTAATACTTTGGCCACCTCATGCGAAGTGTTGATTCACTGGAAAAGACTCTGATGCTGGGAAGGATTGGGGGCGGGAGGAGAACGGGACGACAGAGGATGAGATGGCTGGATGGCATCACCGACTCGATGGACATGAGTTTGAGTGAACTCCGGGAGTTGGTGATGGACAGGGAGGCCTGGCGTGCTGTGATTCATGGGGTCGCAAAGAGTCGGACACGACTGAGCAACTGAACTGAACTGAAAGTAAAAGGATTGAAAAGATAAATCATATAAACATTAATCAAAGGAAAACAGGAATTGCTATATTAGTATCAGATAAGGTAGACTCTGGAGCAAAGAAAATGATCAGAGAAGGACAAGCATGTTATTGAATGGCAAAAGAGTCAATCCATCAAGAAGACACAGCAATCCTAAATGCACCAAATGACAGAATTAAAATATATGTGAAGCAAAAACGGAAAGAACTGAAAAGACAGATAACTCTACCATCTTAGCTGGAGACTAACATCCTTCTCTCAACAACTGGTAGAACTCAAGAGGAATCAGCAAGGCTCAACAGCACTATCAACCAACAGGACTCAGTAACATGTATAGAACACTCCACCAAACAATAACAGAATACATTTTTCTTTCCATGGAATGAATATACTAAGATACACACCACACGGAATATGTACTAAGATAAACTGCATTAATATAGATCCTGGGCCACAGAACACATCCCAACAAATTAAAAAGTAACTGAAATCACATAAAGTATTAGGTTGGTGTAAAAGTAACTGCGATTTGGCACTGTTGAATTTTGCTGTTTGATTCAAATACATTCTTAAATAATTGCGGTTATGTCATACATCATTTTAATGTGCATTTCTCGCTTTATTTTTTTTTGCTAATGACTTACTACTTGATGTCTATTTTATATTTATTTTAGACCAGGAAAATGACGCTAACGAAAAGCAAATTCTAGTAATTTTCTTATTCAACTTCAAAATGGGTTGTAAGCAGCAGAGACAACTTACAACATCAATAACAGATTTGGTCCAGGAATTGCTAGAGAACATATAGTGCAGTGTTGGTTCAAGAAGTTTTGCAAAGACGACGAGAGCCTTGAAGGTGAAGAGCACAGTGGCCGGCCTTAGGAAGTTGACAACAACCCAGAGGATCATCAAAGCTGGTCCCCTTACAACTACATGAGTTGTAGTTGTAAGTTGCCAAAGAACTCAACGCTGACCTTTCTACAGACATTCAGCATGCGAAGCAGACTGGAAAGGTGAAAAGCCTTGAAAAGTGGGTGCCTGATGAGCTAACTGCAAATCAAAAAAATCGTTTTGAAGAGTTGTCTTCTCTTATTCTATGCAATAACAAATCATTTCTCGATCAGACTGTGACCTGAGATGAAAAGTGGATTTTATACAACTGGGGACAACAAGCTTGGTGGCTGGACCAAGAAGCTCCAAAGCACTTTCTGAAGCCTCACTTGCACCAAAAAGAGATCATGGTTACTGTTTGGTGGTCTGGTGCCACTCTGATCCACTACAGCTTTCTGAATCCCAGAGAAATCACTACATCTGAGAAGTATGCTCAGCAAATCGATGAGATGCACCGAAAACTGCAACACCTGCAGCCAATATTGGTCAAGAGAATGGGCCCAATTCTTCCCAACAAGAACGTCTGACAGCACATCACACAACCAATGCTTCAAAAGTTGAATAAATTTAGCTAGGAAGTTTTTGCATTATTCACCATATTAACCTGACCTCTAGCCAACCGACTACCACTTCTTCAAGCATCTCAACAACTTTTGCAGGGAAAAATGCTTCCACAGCCAGCAGGAGGCAGAAAATATTTTCCAAGAGTTCGTCAAATCCTGAAGCACAGATTTTTACACTACAAGAATAAACTTATTTTTCATTAGCAAAAATGTGTTGATTATAATGGCTCCTACTGTGTGGATCACAATAAACTATGGAACATTCTGAAAGAGATGGGAATCCCGGACCACCTGACCTGCCTCTTGAGAAACCTGTATGCAGATCAGGAAGCAACAGTCAGAACTGTACATGGAACAACAGACTGGTTCCAAATAGGAAAAGAAGTACGTCAAGGCTGTATATTGTCACCTTGCTTATTTAACTTATATGCAGAGTACATCATGAGGAATGCTGGGCTGGAAGAAGCACAAGCTGGAATCAAGATTGCCGGGAGAAATATCAATAATCTCAGATATGCAGATGACACCACCCTTATGGCAGAAAGTGAAGAGGAACTCAAAAGCCTCTTGATGAAAGTGAAAGAGGAGAGTGAAAAGGTTGGCTTGAAGCTCAACATTCAGGAAACAAAGATCATGGCATCTGGTCCCATCACTTCATGGGAAATAGATGGATAAACAGTGGAAACTGTGTCAGACTTTATTTTTGGGGGCTCCAAAATCACTGCAGATGCTGATTGCAGCCATGAAATTAAAAGACGCTTACTCCTTGGAAGGAAAGTTATGACCAACCTTGATAATATATTAAAAAGCAGAGACATTACTTTGCCAACCAAGGTCTGTCTAGTCAAGGCTATGGTTTTTCCCGTGGTCATGTATGGATGTGAGAGTTGGACTGTGAAGAAAGCTGATCGCCGAAGAATCGATGCTTTTGAACTGTGGTGTTGGAGAAGACTCTTGAGAGTCCCTTGTACCGCAAGGAGATCCAACCAGTCCATTCTAAGGGAGATCGATCCTGGGTGTTCACTGGAAGGACTGATGCTGAAGCTGAAACTGCAATACTTTGGCCACCTCATGCGACGAGTTGACTCACTGGAAAAGACTCTGATGCTGGGAAAGGTTGGGGGTGGGAGGAGAAGGGGACGACCGAGAATGAGATGGCTGGATGGCATCACCGACTCTGTGGACATGAGTTTGAGTGAACTCTGGGAGTTGGTGATGGACAGAGAGGCCTGGCGTGCTGTGATTCATGGGGTCGCGGAGAGTTGGAGACGACTGAGCGACTGAACTGAACTGACTTCGATTAATAAAGATGTGTTTGCACCTAATTAAAAGGATTTAAAATTCACAGGTGGAAACTGCAATTACTTTTTTAACAACCGAATATCTTCTCTGATCACAACAGATAATCAACTAGAAATAACAGATAAAAAGAAAACTCTTGACCACTTGGAAACTACACAACACATTTCTAAATAACCCATAGGGTCAATAGGAAGTCTCAAGGGAAATAAAAAAAATACACTGAACTAAATGAAAACAAAAATACAATGTATCAAAAATGCAGAACACCACTAAAGAAGTGCTGAAGGGAAAATTATTAAATGCATAAATTAGAAGAGGAAAAATCTCAGATCAAAAATCTAAGCTCCCATATCTCAAAAGAAGAGCAAAAAACTTTAAAAAACAGTAAAAATGAGCAACAACAGAAAAAACACAAATTACCTGTATCAGGAGTGAATCATGGGTATGACTATAGACTGTAGAAAGCAAAAAGAAGAATAAGGGAATACCATGAACACATCACATAATCATACCAATTGTTGCAAGAAACACAACTGGCAAACTTCAATACCGATACATGATAAAACTGTTCAAAAACTATGAAAAGAGTAGAACAGACTCAACTTGATAAAGAGCTTATACAAAAAAAACTTACAGCTAACATACTTATGGAGAAAGACTGAATAAGTTCTTCCCTAAGATAAGGAAGAAGGCAAGTATGCCTACTCTCACCAATCTTATTCAATATTGCACTGAAAACTCTAATCAGTGCAAGACAAGAAAAAGAAAGATAAAGCATACAGATCAAAAAGGAAAATAGATTGCCCCTCTCTGCGGAAGATATCTATGTAGGAAATTCTAATGAATCCACGGAAAACTCCTAGAACTAATACATGAGTCCAGCAATGTTGTAGGGTACAAGATTAACACACAAAAACCAACTATATTCTATATACTAGCAGTAACATGTGAACACTGAAAAACACCATTTATAATCACCCCCAAAAATGGAATACTTAGGTATAAATCTAACAAAACACATATAATACTTCCATGCTGAATACTGATGAGAGAAATCAAAGAAGATCTATAAGACTTGGAGAAACTTACCACTGTTCATGGACTGGACAACTCAATATAATTAAGATATCCCTTTATCCTTTCCCTTCTCCAGGGGATCTTCCCAACCCAGGGATCAAACCCGTATTGCAGGCGGATTCTTTACCAGCTGAGCCACAAGGGAAGCCCAATAAAGATGTCAATTCTCCCCAAATTGATACTGTGCCTGTGCATGCTCTCATGTCCAACTCTTTGTGACTTCATGGACTATAGCCTGCAAGGCTCCTCTGTCCATGAAACTTTCCAGACAAGAATACTGGAGTGGTTGCCATTTCCTTCTCCAGGGGATCTTCCCGACCCAGGGATCAAACCAGCCTCTTCTGTGTCTCCTGCATTGGCAGGTGGGTTCTTTACCAGCTGAGCCATGGGGGAAGCCAATTGATACTGAGTTTCATGCACTTTCTAACAAAATCCTTCCCATTAAGATTCTTTATAGATACAGAGATTAATCTAAAATTTATACAGAAAGGCAAACGAACTAGAATAGCTAAAATAATCTAAGAAAGAATAAAACAGGAGTAATCAATCTACCAGATTTCAAGACTTATTACACACCTAGAGCAGCCATTCTGTGATCCTGGCAAAGGGATAAACACATAGCTCAATGAAAAGAATAGAGAACCTAGAAATATAGTACAAATATGCTCAACTGGTTGTTGACAATGGTTCAAAAACAATTCAATGAAGACTGCCTTTCCCACAAATGATGCTGGAACAACTGGATAGGCACAGGTAAAAGTAACAAACCTTGATCACACCTTACACAAAAAACAACAAAAAATGGATAATGGACTTACATAAGTAGAAAACTGTAAAACATTTCTCTTCAAAAAGCTTTCTAAAACTTTAGGAATCAATTGTCAAGATCTAGAGGTAGGCTAGATTTGATGCCAAAATCATATATCTGACAAAGGGCTTGTATATAAAATATATGAAAGAACGCTTGAAATTCAACAGTAAAATGACAATAACAACAGACAATCCAAACAGAAAATGAACAAAAAACATGAACAGACATTTCACCACACAGGACCTACAGATGATGAGTAAGTACATGTAAAATTTGTCAGCATCGTGGGCCATTAGGAAAATGCAAATTAAAACCACAATGAAGCATCACTGTAGAACAATTAAACTTCAAAACACAAATGCTGACAAGGACGCCAAAAAAAAAAAAAAGAACCAACTAGATCACTCACTGTATTAGTCTGCTAGGGCCATAAAAAATAGAAATTTGTTTTCTCGTAGTTTGGATGCTGGAAGTCCAAAACCAAAATTTCTCTTTCTTATAAGGACATCAGTCAAACTGGACTAGGGCCTCCTCTAAAGACCTCTTCAGTTCAGTTCAGTCGCTCAGTCATGTCCGACTCTTTGCAACGCCATGAATCGCAGCACGCCAGGCCTCCCTGTCCATCACCAACTCCCAGAGTTCACTCAAACTCATGTCCATCGAGTCGGTGATGCCATCCAGCCATCTCATTCTCTGTCATCCCCTTCTCCTCCCTCCCCTAATCCTTCCCAGCATCAGAGTCTTTTCCAGTGAGTCAACTCGTCGCATGAGGTGGCCAAAGTATTGCAGTTTCAGCTTTAGCATCAGTCCTTCCAATGAACACCCAGGACTGATCTCCTTTAGAATGGACTGGTTGGATCTCCTTGCAGTCCAAGGGACTCTCAAGAGTCTTCTCCAACACCCACAGTTCAACAGTATCAATTCTTCGGTGATCAGCTTTCTTCACAGTCCAACTCTCACATCCATACGTGACCACGGGAAAAACCATAGCCTTGACTAGACGGACCTTGGTTGGCAAAGTAATGTCTCTGCTTTTTAATATACTATCTAGGTTGGTCATAACTTTCCTTCCAAGGAGTAAGTGTCTTTTAATTTCATGGCTGCAATCAGCATCTGCAGTGATTTTGGAGCCCCCAAAAATAAAGTCTGACACAGTTTCCACTGTTTCTCCATCTATTTCCCATGAAGTGATGGGACCAGATGCCATGATCTTCGTTTTCTGAATGTTGAGCTTCAAGCCAACCTTTTCACTCTCCTCTTTCACTTTCATCAAGAGGCTTTTGAGTTCCTCTTCACTTTCTGCCATAAGGGTGGTGTCATCTGCATATCTGAGGTTATTGATATTTCTCCCGGCAATCTTGATTCCAGCTTGTGCTTCTTCCAGACCAGCGTTCCTCATGATGTACTCTGCATATAAGTTAAATAAGCAGGGTGACAATATACAGCCTTGACGTACTCCTTTTCCTATTTGGAACCAGTCTGTTGTTCCATGTCCAGTTCTAACTGTTGCTTCCTGACCTGCATACAGGTTTCTCAAGAGGCAGGTCAGGTGGTCTGGGATTCCCATCTCTTTCAGAATGTTCCACAGTTTATTGTGATCCACACAGTCAAAGGCTTTGGCATAGTCAATGAAGCAGAAATAGATGTTTTTCTGGAACTCTCTTGCTTTCTCCATGATCCAGCGGATGTTGGCAATTTGATCTCTGGTGCCTCTGCCTTTTCTAAAACCTGCTTGAACATCTGGAAGTTCACGGTTCACATATTGCTGAAGCCTGGCTTGGAGAATTTTGAGCATGACTTTACTAGCGTGTGAGATGAGTGTGGTAGTTTGAGCATTCTTTGGCATTGCCTTTCTTTGGGATTGGAATGAAAACTGACCTTTTCCAGTCCTGTGGCCACTGCTGAGTTTTCCAAATTCGCTGGCATATTGAGTGCAGCACTTTCACAGCATCATCTTTCAGGATTTGAAATAGCTCAACTGGAATTCTATCACCTCCACTAGCTTTGTTCATAGTGATGCTTTCTAAGGCCCACCTGACTTCACATTCCAAGATGTCTGGCTCCAGGTGAGTGATCACGCCATCGTGATTATCTTGGTCGTCAAGATCTTTTTTGTACAGTTCTTCTGTGTATTCTTGCCACCTCTTCTTAATATTTTCTGCTTCTGCTAGGTCCATACCATTTCTGCCCTTTATCAAGCCCATCTGTGCATAAAATGTTCCCTTGTTATCTCTAATTTTCTTGAAAAGATCTCTTGTTTTTTCTATTCTGTTGTTTTCCTCTATTTCTTTGCATTGATGCACCTCTTTAAAGGTGTACCTCCAAATACAATCACCTTGTGATGTGTTTGGGAGTTAGGCTTTCAACCTATGAATTAAGGGGGTGACAAAATTCAGCTCGTAACGCTCACGCGTTCTCCTGGGAATGTAAAATAGCACCACCACTCTGGAAAACATTCTGGAAATTTATTTTAAAAAGTAAGCAAGCAACCCAGCAATTATATTTTTCTCAGAAAAATGAAGACCTGTTTCAGAAAAATAAACCTACCTACAGATGTTTACAGCAGCTTTAGTCAGAGCAACCTATAACTAGAAACAACCTAGATGTCCTTCAACGGGTGAATGTTTAAACAAACTGTGGTACATCCATACGATGGAATGCTACTCAGCAATTTAAAACAAACTATTTAAATATGGAATAATGCAAATGACTATCCACAAAATTATGCTACTGGAAAAAAAAAAAGTCAATCCCAAATGGTTACATCCTGGTAGATTCCATTTATACAACACTCTTGAAATGATAAAATTACAGAAACGGAGACTGGATTAACGGTTGCCAGGTGTTAAGGAGAAAGAGGCTAGGTGGGAAGGAAGTATTAGGTATGGCTACAAAAGGGAACTCTTTATGTCTTGCTAAAGATGGGTAAGAAACTTCACTGAACCTTTTTCCACTTTCCAAAATCTGAATGATGTGCTCTAAAATAAATTAGACAACAACAATCAAATGGGTTGGATGGGGAGATATTCGTTACCATATGTGGAATGATTAAGAAGTGCCAGGCTCTGTGCTAATTCAGACGTAGGCTGGCTCCAACACTGTGCTTGACTTCATCAAGCTACACTCAACTGTTAAATGTCACCCAAAGATAACAACTGCAATGTCCAACAGGATCCAGGACAAAAGATGTAAATTTTAAAATTACCTCTCCTACCAACACTCTTCTTGCCTATCTGATCTCAGTCAAGTATTAATGAAAAAAGCAATAATCATCTACCTAAATGTTTCACACTTAAGGTATAATTAACTGATAGATTTAAGTATCATCACAATGTACAAAACAAGGTTAACTCAAACGGGATTTTAACAAAAATTGTATGTTTAAGACAAAATTAAACTGCAGACCAAGTGTTGTCATCTGTTTAATTCAGATGCCCTAAAGCATCACTCCCCATCCTAATAATGGAGTTTTTAGGTATTCTGGAGGTTAACTGGATACAAATTCTAAGTAGTAGTAATAGTTTCCATCTCACCACAACTCAAGATGCCTGTCTGTTGGGTGCTTGGCCTAGACGGAGAAAATATTTATAACAACTTTCTTTGTCTTTGAGGAAAGATAATCCAGGACCAGTACAACTAGTAAAAACCCACGTGTGTCTTCACTGCTGCCTCTAAGTGTCCCTTCCTCCTGCCTTCTAAGTTCTCTGCATCCTCAGGGTACCCTTCCTTCCAGAGGACATCCTTTTCCAGCTGCCCCAGCACGGTGAACGACTTAAGCAAGCACCGAACTCGGCCTTTGAAGAGCCTTGTTTGCGGTTTAAGGCAGTCAGGAGGAATGTTCACCTTTCGGTTGGCCTGGATTGACTGAGGGCTGAAGAGTTTGTTTTTATTTTGCAGAGGCCACTAGGAAGACTGCTCGAGTCTTCCTGACTGATATCATGGTATCAAGGCTGACACCATGCCTGGGGGAACCGGGTCAAAAAGAGTTAACAGGCCACTTGAGCTCTTTTGCCCTGCTCACTCTATTAACCTTAATTATTCAGAGTCCAAGAATCTCAACTTCCAAGGGTTCAGATTCCATTTTCAAGGTGTCAACCACTTTCTTCTCCTGACTTAATATCCCTTCTTTCTTTCAGAACAGTGATCATTTTCTCCTGCCCTCCATCTCTCAGCCATTTGATCTCACACCCCAAAGTTCTAGCAGCCTCCAGTGCATAAGAGGTAAAGAAATTATTAATCTGGGGTGGGTAGGCTGGGCTGATGGACTCCAAAACAGGAAACTCAAACTAAGGAAAACAGCTAAGGACCATCACGGCACTACCATCCCCTACTCAGCTCATGTAAGGGCTTCCCTGGTGGCTCAGACAGTAAAGAATCCGCCTGCAACGTGGGAGACCTGGGTTTGATCCCTGGGTTGGGAAGATCCCTGGAGGAGGGCACGGCAACCCACTCCAGTATTCTTGCCTGGAGAATCCCATGGACAGAAGAGCCTGGCAGGCTACACCCCATGGGGTTGCAAAGAGTCGGACACAACTGAGCGACTAAGCACAGCACAGCACATCCAACTCATGCAAAGTAAGATTTAACACTTTTGTTTTCTACACTGCAGTCGTGGGGGAAGGGGAAGCATTTTAATAACAACAAGAGTACACAATACATGATATTAGGAAAAAACTACCAACAAGCAATGACTACATACTGAAGAATAGACTGAGAAAGAAAAGCCTCTAAAACATGATGCTAATTACAATTATATGCGTGACCTGCTTTTAATTTCTGCCTGATCATTACACAATAAGCATGCATAAAACAATGTGTCAGATTAACTTTCAATTTTACTTTAATGCAACTATAGTCCTTCCTTTCAACCTCCACCCGTGCACCTTCATTCATTACTGGCTACAAATGTAAGATGGTGATTCCTTCCACAACAATTACCAAGACACCATGCTGTCACACCAGAAGTTCAGTTCAGTCGCTCAGTCATGTCCGACTCTTTGCCACTCCATGAACCACAGCACGCCAGGCCTCCCTGTCTGTCACCAACTCCCGGAGCTCACTCAAACTCATGTCCATCGAGTCGGTGATGCCATCCAGCCATCTCATTCTCTGTCATCCCCGTCTCCTCCCGCCCCCAATCCCTCCCAGCATCAGAGTCTTTTCCAGTGAGTCAACTCGTCTCATGAGGTGGCCAAAGTATTGGAGTTTCAGCTTTAGCATCAGTCCTTCCAATGAACACCCAGGACTGATCTCCTTTAGAATGGACTGGTTGGATCTCCTTGCAGTCCAAGGGACTCTCAAGAGTCTTCTCCAATACCACAGTTCAAAAGCATCAATTCTTCGGCGATCAGCTTTCTTCACAGTCCAACTCTCACATCCATACATGACCACGGGAAAAACCATAGCCTTGACTAGACAGACCTTGGTTGGCAAAGTAATGTTTCTGCTTTTTAATATGCTGTCTAAGTTGGTCATAACTTTTCTTCCAAGGAGTAAGTGTCTTTTAATTTCATGGCTGCAATCAGCATCTGCAGTGATTTTGGAGCCCAAAAAAATAAAGTCAGTTTTTTATTTCCACTGTTTACCCATCTATTTCCCATGAAGTGATGGGACCAGATGCCATGATCTTCGTTTTCTGAATGTTGAGCTTCAAGCCAATCTTTTCACTCTCCTCTTTCACTTTCATCAAGAGGCCTTTGAGTTCCTCTTCACTTTCTGCCATAAGGGTGGTGTCATCTGCATATCTGAGGTTATTGATATTTCTCCCGGAAGAGAGGCCAGCAATTTGGTATTCCACTTCACAGACTGTCCATCTTTCAACAGCAGTACCTCCTCTAGTCTTTCCCAGGGCCAAACTATTCCTTTTCTAGTTACTATAATTATTTCCTCCAAACAACTTTTATCACTTCCTCCAAACAACTTTTATCACTTCCTAGTCGATGGACCACAAGTTGTTTCACAACAAAAAGATGGTCAAATG
Organism: Moschus berezovskii; assembly: GCF_049115385.1. Lineage (NCBI taxonomy): Eukaryota > Metazoa > Chordata > Mammalia > Artiodactyla > Moschidae > Moschus > Moschus berezovskii. The sequence goes on from NC_142461.1 coordinate 121,587,496, forward strand.
AATTCATAATATGTGATATAAATGGACTGGCAAAGATTAAATAATTGGTAAAAGGGAGATAGAAACAGATGTTTTCATATATTCTGGGTGAATGTGCAGAATGGTACAATCTCTATGCAGAGAAATGTGGCAATATCTATCAAAGTTGCAACACAAGTACTCATTTCTAGAAATGTATCTTATAGTTTACTTGCCTGTCCCACCACTGCATTGAAATAACAAGTTACTCATTGCAGTATTATTATAACAACAAAAAATTTATAATGATAGCAAAAAATTATCTAGCACTTAGTACAGTACCAAACACTGTTCCAAGCACTTAACACATACACTCATTTAATCTTCTGAACAATCCTGAGGCAGGCGCTATTAACATTCATATTGTACAGATGGAAAAACTAAGAAGCCAAATAAAAGTAGCCCATGACCACATAGCTACCGTGAGCCAACGCCTGAATCTAGGCAGTGTGGCTCCAGAGCCTGTTCTCTTAACTATTACGATATACTAAATCACCTAAACACTGGATTGGGCAAAAAGTTCATACTCATTGTCCCGTAAGATGTTATGGGAAAATCCAAAACAAACTTTTTGGCCAACCTTAAACATCAACAGGGAGAATAACTGGATACATCCATCTGCTAGGTAGTTAGGAAAGAAGAGTAGGAAAAAGGAGTCCAAAATGGTGGTGGCTAAAAGACAAAGGGAAAAGCCCAGAAAAGGGAACGAAGGAAAAATCCAAGGATCTGAGTGAGAACCTCAGGTGAAACACACATACCCGCTTCCTGGCTATCCCTAATTTCCATAGGACAGGCTCGGGGAAAGCAAACAAAACGTAAAAAAGGAGGGAGCCTAGATGAGTTGGGGCCTCTCCTTTGGGGTCAGCCTGCCCTCACAACTCAAGGGTATACTATCCTCTGTTTACTGAATAAAACTCTGAGCTCTAACATTGCTTTAACACTGTTCCACCACTTCAAATCTTTGTTGCAGCGAGACAGTTCCGAGGAAATTACACACTCTCTCAACACATCTAAAGGAATATTAGGTGAAGTCGCTCAGTCGTGTCTGACTCTTTGCGACTCCATGGACTGTAGCCTACCAGGCTCCTCTGTCTCTGGGATTTTCCAGGCAATACTACTGGAATGGATTGCCATTTCCTTCTTCAGTGGACCTTCCCGACCCAGGGATCGAACCCAGGTCTCCCACATTGTAGACAGATGCTTTAACATCTGAGCCACTAGGGAAGTCTAAAGAAATATTACGTTTTTTAAAAAACTTCCTTTAATTCCCCCTCCCACTTTGAGGGTAGCCTAAGCTTAGTAACTCACCTATAATGGAAAGGGAAAAACAGCAATTTTACAGTGCCGAAACTGGCAAATGCTACCATAACCAAAGGATCTAAGTTAACCACCACCAGTGATGTCTTGTAAATATCATGTAGTACTCCCTCATGGAGACATGAGTAAGACAACTCAACTGCAGTATTTCCAACAGTCCATAGCCCCATGCTAATGAGGAAAACATCCGACAAACCCATGTTGAGACAGTCTACAGACCAGTACTCCCAAAAACTGTCAAGGTCATAAAAAGTTTGAAAAACTGTCAGAGGCGACTAAGGAGAGATGACAATTAATGCAATTATAGTATTCTGGATGGGATCATGGAACAGAAAAAGAACGGAAAAACTGGTGATATCTAATAAACTCTGTTAACAATAACAAACCATCAGTTTCTTAGTTCTGACTGTGTACCACAGTAAGATGACGAAATTAAAGGAAAATGAAACTGGGTAAGGTGTATATGGAAACTTCTTTGCAATTTTTCTTAAGTCTAAAATTTTTCCAAAGTAAAAAGTTTATTTAAAACAGAAAAGGGACAAAGGACTTCCCCAGCAGTCTAGTGGTTAAGACTCTGAACTTCCACAGTAGGGGGCACAAATTCCACCCCTGGGCAGGCAACTAAGATCCCTCACACCACGCCGAGTAGGGGGGCAAAAATAATAAAAACAAAAATTTTTTTTAAACAAAGAAGAAAGCTCTTTGTGCACTGCTATGAAAAACAACCCTCTAAGTGAAAGCTTAAGGTAAAGAATAGAGTGTCTAGTATGGAAGAAGCATATATGCATAAGTATAAAAATATCATTTGTGTAAAACAGTTGGGAAAGCACATATACATACAAAAAATATTTTTGGAAGGATACATAAGAATCTAATAACAATGACTTTGTAGAGAGAACTCAGTAGCTGAGGAACAGCAATAAAAGACTTTTTACTGTGTTCTCTTACACTTTTTAAACTTTGAAACGAGTGAATTACCTAATTAACTTTTTTTTTCCAATTAACTTTTAAAATTACAGGTATGACATGGACTTGAACTCAGGCAAAGCCCTGGAAATAACACAGGGGAATAATTAGAATTTTAGAAGATTTTTAAAAATCTAATCTCATCTATCAGTTAAAGCTTCCCACATCCCCATCCTCACTTTTCCCTCCAGCCTCGTTTCTCCTTTATGCAGTGCAAACATTTCATTCTAACCAAACCAACCCTAACAAGTCAGTTTCTTCCCCAACTTCCCGTCCCTCCTAGTAAAACCAAGCTAGGAACTTCAAAGCCACCCACCTATTGAGCTATTCAGCATCCCGTATACTTTGTAACAGATGCAAATACAGGCACTCATGCCATCACTACTCCTACACCGCTGACAACACTGCTCTGCGATCACAGCAGCCTTTCCCACTAAATTCATACTGCCTCCAACTACCTCTTTTTTAAAATTTTGACTATAAGATCATGGACATACTTTATATTCTAAGTATTTAAAATTTTTTGCTGCATTTGTAACTGCTTTTTGTTTGTTCAGGGCTTACTCACTTATTCTATACTGGAGTATAATTGATTAACAATGTTATGTTAGTTTCAGGCATACAGCAAAGTGATTCAGTTATACTTGTATCTATTTTTTTTCAAACTATTTTCCCATTTAGATTGTTACATAATATTTCAGCAGTCTCCTATGGTATACATTACGTACAGTTGGTTATCCATTTTTAAACATAGCAATCTGAACATGTCAATCCCAAACTCCCTATCTTCCCCTGCCTCACCTCACAACCATTAAGTTGGTTCTCTAATTACCGTGTGTTTAGTTGCTCAGTCGTGTCCAACTCTAGCCTGCCAGGCTCCTCTGCCTATGGAATTTCCCAGGCAAGAATACTGGAGTGGCGATCCCCCTACTCCAGGGGATCTTCCGGACTCAGGAAGTAAGCCTGCACCTCTTGAGTCTTCTGCATTGACAGACTGATTCTTTAGCACTCAACCACCCAGGAATCCCCAAGTCTAATTCTTAAAGAAATGCAAATCAGAACTACAAGGAGTTATCACGTCACACCTTCAGGATGACCATCATCAAAAATCTGCAAACAATAAATGCTGGAGAGCCTGTAGAGATAAGGCAACCTTCCTACACGGTTGGTGGGAATGTAAATTGGTACACCCATTATGGAGAACAGTACGGAGGTTCCTTAAAAAAAAAAAAACTAAAAATAGAGCTACCATATAGTTCTGCAATCCCTAGGCATATATCCAAAGAAAAACATCGTCTGAAAGGATACATGCACCCCAATGTTCACTGTACCACTATTTACAGTAATCAGGACATGGAATCAACCTAAATGACCATCAAGAGATGACAGGATCAAGAATATGTGGTAGATATATACAATGGAAAGCACAAGCTGGAATCAAGATTGCCGGGAGAAATATCAATAACCTCAGATATGTAGATGACACTACCCGTATGGCAGAAAGTGAAGAGGAACTAAAAAGCCTCTTGAGGAAAGTGAAAAGGTTGGCTTGAAGCTCAATATTCAGAAAACAAAGATCATGGCATCTGGTCCCATCACTTCATGGGAAATAGATGGGGAAACAGTGGAAACAGTGTCAGATTTTATTTTTTTGGGCTCCAAAATCACTGCAGATGCTGACTGCAGCCATGAAATTAAAAGACGCTTACTCCTTGGAAGGAAAGTTATGACCAACCTAGATAGCATATTAAAAAGCAGAGACATTACTTTGCCAACCAAGGTCTGTCTAGTCAAGGCTATGGTTTTTCCAGTGGTCATGTATGGATGTGAGAGTGGACTGTGAAGAAAGCTGATCACCGAAGAATTGATGCTTTTGAACTGTGGTGCTGGAGAAGACTCTTGAGAGTCCCTTGGACTGCAAGGAGATCCAACCAGTCCATTCTAAAGGAGATCAATCCTGGGTGTTCATTGGAAGGACTGATGCTAAAGCTGAAACTCCAATACTTTGGCCACCTCATGCAACGAGTTGACTCTGAGGCTGGGAAGGATTGGAGGCGGGAGGAGAAGGGGACGACAGAGAATGAGATGGCTGGATGGCATCACCGACTCGATGGACATGAGTTTGAGTGAACTCCGGGAGCTGGTGACAGACAGGGAGGCCTGGCGTGCTGTGATTCATGGGGTCGCGGAGAGTCAGACACGACTGAGCGACTGAACTGAACTGAACTGAATATATAATGGGATATTACTCAGCCATTAAAAACAATGAAATAATGCCATCTGCAGCAACACTGATTGACCTAGAGATTGTTATACTGAGTGAAGCCAGAAAAATATCCCTGATGTGAGGAATCTAAAAAGAAATGACACAAATGCACTTATTTACAAAACAGAAACAGACTCCAGCTATTGATACTTCTTAATGCAGGGCTCCAGGCAGCCATCATTATCAACCTCAGTAGGCCGGTGAAATAAAACCTATTTGTCATATTGATTTGTATGCCTTGATAAGTTCCTCCATGAATTTCACATATATTTATTTACATTTACTCCTACTTTGTTCTGAAAATATTAATGAAACTTACAGGAATACATGAACTATAAAAAATTAACATAAAATAACATAAAAGAATAAGGAAAACACCAAAAATGATGCCAAGGAAAAAGTTGAAAAAATATACAGCATAAAATCTATAAGCCTGCCCTGGGGTAGGCTACAAATCTGGTCTGGCTTTCTAACAGCCATCACCTAAGGGAAAATCCAGTCCACAGTTCAGGAGAGAAACAGAAAAGTACTCAGAAGGGGAACTATTCTTGGTACTAACATCAAAGAGTAACTTTTACAAAGCAAAGAGAACACTATACAGAGAAAGAACAAGATACACAACTATCAGTTTTCAAGGGTTGGGATGTTCCTTCCAGTGTCCATTTAGGAGAGTCTATGACGCCTCACCAAAGCTCACTGCAGCAAAACTGATTTTACAAGGAGCAGATATAAGCTTTAAGAACTCTGTGTCCTTTTACTTGGTTTCCTCCTTCATTGCCTCCCTGACTAAATATAAACTCTTTGAAGACAAGAACCATGTTCTGTAACTCTTTCACAGCCCACAATGCTTTGTATTCTGCAAAATAGCAAGCATTCAGTAACAGTGAGATTTCACTTCAGTCGTGTCCTGAGTCACTTCAGTCGTGTCCGACTCTGTGCAACCCCAGAGACGGAAGCCCACCAGGCTGTCCCGTCCCTGGGATTCTCCAGGCAAGAACACTGGAGTGGGTTGCCATTTCCTTCTCCAAACAGTGAGATTTACCAAGAGCAATTCAAGCCCACTCTGAAAAATTCTCTAATCTAAACATAGGAATTCCCACTCCTACCAAACAGAATAAAAATGATACCTGAAGCCTCAAGAGATAATCTCTAAAACCTTCTATACTGTTCAGTTCAGTTGCTCAGTTGTGTCCGACTCTTTACAACCCCATGAATCACAGCACGCCAGGCCTCCCTGTCCATCACCAACTACTGAATCACAATTGATTTGTGATGTTCCAACAGCATTTTTTGTTTTGCATATCCCTGGCACAAGGCTTGCAGAAATGCCAAATCAATATCACTGCATCTATCAAATAAAATGGCAACTCCTATAAAAGGAAAGACATTACTATCTTTCAAGAATATAATCAATAGCTCTTCACAAACCAGCTGAGAAAGGCAGGTTCATATTTTAAATGACTCTGCAAGTCCTCTAGCAGACAATGAATTATAATGCAGATTCTCTTGACTTCTTTCCAAGAACCTGTAGTTTCTGTAAATGCCAAACTGCCAGGGAACTGTACCTCCCAATTCTTCCATACATGCGTCCATACATAAATACAGACACACACACCACTATCAAACAGCAGAATAAAGCTTATCTTTTCCTTTACAACTACTCCCTACCTGCTCCTCTTTACCTGGTCAAATTGGAAATGAATGAAGCCTAATAAATTATTTAGGTAAAGCAATTATGAGCAACACAAGTATTATAAAACTTAAATTACTATTCTTAAGCAGAGGCATTAGGACACATTAACAATTCTGTTTGTATTTTATTAATGGAAATCATTAATAAATAAGTAGCTTCATCCTACACTGGCCGAGCTTTTTAATACATCTAGTATTTCAGTTTGCAGAAAGTTCCTCATTTGGTATTCCCTGTATGCAGGGGAACACCCTACCACCCCAGGAGGAAATAGCTGTAATGAGTTAAAGAACATGGACAGGACTGGGAGTAGGGGTTGGGGAGTCCACCAAGTGGACCTCAGGAAGTCTAATTCCTGTGCCTTTGTTTCTTCACCTATAAAACTTGAGAAATGACAATAATCTCTATAAGATTATTGGAAGGATTAAATAAGACTTGTAAACTATTTAATAAACTGTAAGCCCTTGTGGCTCAGAGGGTAAAGAATCCGCCCGCAATGCGGGAGACCTGGGTTCGATCCCTGGGTTGGGAAGATCCCCTGGAGAAGGGAAAGGCTACCCACTCCAGTATTCTGGGCTGGAGAAATCCACGGACTGTACAGTCCATGGGGTTGCAAAGAGTCGGATAAGACTGAGCGACTTTCACTTTAGTAAACTGTATGTAAAACAGATCCTCAATAAGCATCAGTTTTCTTGCTCTTTTCTTACAGGTAAGGAAACAGAAGCTTAGTAGGTGCCTTGTCCAAGGTCAATGCCTAGTCACTGTGATATATAGGCCAAATTTAGGGACCAAGGCTCTAATTTAGGGACTAAGGTTCTTGCCACTACATCAAGCAGTCTTAAAATAGCAAAACCCAACACCTCATGTTCATCACTGTCAGGCACTCATTACATGCAAAGAAAAAACTAACCAGTTGTACATCTATTAGATGCCAAGCACTATCTTAACCTCTTTCCTCATGACTACCCTGCAAAGTAGGCACATTCATCCAATTTTACTGAGAGAAATTAATTTATCAAAGTCAGATTGATAATACAAAATTAACCCAGGTCTATTTGGTCTACTACTTTCTCCTACTATCCTGCTTCAAAGGCACACAAGTGTTTAGAAACAACTGTTTACCAAAATTAAATCATAAATGGCCTGGAAATTTTTATAGATCCTTCCAATGTATTAGTGGAAACTGTCCCTAGCACCACCATCTATTCTCCTTAAATTTATCTGTATTAGGCTAAAACAATTTATAATAACCACAGTGACAAATTTACATTTGTATAGCATGCTATAGGTTAGTATTATAAATTTTTTCATTCTTACTGGATCCAACCACTGAAATTTTTCACATATTAGCTCACATCTCATTTAATACTTTTGAGATTTCTGTGATATAGGGATTATCACCATTTTACAGATAAAGAAACAAGTTTCAAAAAGGTAAGTAACTTGCTTGAAGTGAAGTGGCTCAGTTGTGTCCGACTCTTTGCGACGCCATTGACTGCAGCCTACCAGACTCCTTTGTCCGTGGGGTTTTCCAGGCAATAGTACTGGAGTGGATTGCCATTTCCTTCTCCTTACTTAGGTTATACAATTACTAACAGCAGGACTCTGCCTTGGATCTTTCTAAAAGAAAAGCACACATACTCCTCCTTGCAGTGATTCGTGTAATCTTTTGCTTTTGTCAATTTACTCATCAGAGCTGGGGGAAGGGATGGACTGGGGGGAAGGACTTCTTTAACCAAAAATGGAACAGAAAATAAGGGCCAAAACCTGATAAAACAATAAAAACAGAAAAATATCACAGAAAGGTTGTCCTAGAGCTCTCTTCCCTCCCTTCAAGACTGTTAGGTGATTGTCAATAAATGTTTATAGGGCAGTTTCAAATATTCCAGAGCACAGAAGAAAAAAAAGTTTCCCAATTCATTCTCAGAGACTAGCTTAATCTTGACACGAAATGAGTCAAGAAAAGCAAACTAAAAGTGAAACGTAAAATTATGTTTATTTTTGTGATCACATACGCAAATGTATTTAATAGGTTGAGTGAAAAACAAATATGTGTAGTATGATCTCTTTTGTGTAAGAAAAACCACTGAATACACACATACATACTAAGGATAGCTGGGTATGTAAATGTATTTGTACATACATACACATATAAATGCAAAGATGTACATTTGGAAATATAAACCCCAAACTGCTAACAAGGTGACCTGGGACAGGAGTAGTCTTGGGGGTGAAGGAAGGGATGTGGACAAATAGTGAAGTGACATTTTTGCCTTTTACTCTATATGTGCTTATTTGCTCAGTCATGTCCGACTCTGTGACCGCATGGACTGACTATAGACTGCCAGGCTCCTCTTCCATGAGGATTCTCCAGGCAAGATGACTGGAGTGGGTTGTCATGCCCGCGTCCAGGGGATCTTCCCCATCCAGGAATTGAACCCAGGTCTCTCACAATGCAGGTGGATTCTTTACCATCTGAGACGCCAGGAAAGGCCTTTACTCTATACTCCTGTACATTATATCAATTTTTTAATAATTAACATGTATCCTATTTGACAATTAAAATATACAAATGAAAAACAGGACCTGATAGCCATCTGATGTATCTCCTCTAGCTATCACAGTCAAAACTAATTATTTTATTCACTCATTGGGCATTCATTTATCTAAAACAAGGTATAACCCTGTATGTGGGCACTGAGCATTTGTGCCAGCCTCCAGATACCTGGAACCAATTTTTTAAGCCCAGCATTGAACATTTACTTTCTTCCATCAGACAGTGCTGTTTTAAGTCAAGTTTTAATTATCACTTATTATTTTTCAGGTCATACGCGAGGGACAAAAAATTCTTTATTTAGAATGTGTACTGCCTTTATGCAATGAGTTGACTCACTGGAAAAAGAGTCTGATGCTGGGAGGGATTGGGGGTGGGAAGAGACGGGGACAACAGAGAATGAGATGGCTGGATGGCATCACCGACTCCATGGACATGAGTTTGAGTGAACTCCGGGAGTTGGTGATGGACAGGGAGGCCTGGCGTGCTGTGATTCATGGGGTCGCAAAGAGTCGGACACGACTGAGCGACTGAACTGAACTGCCTTTATTCTAAGAATGACTTTTATTGGATTTTTTTTTGGCGGGGTGGGGGGGACAAGTGGAAAAAACATATTTGTATTCATTTGTCCAACAAAGGTTAGAGTCCTTCTTACATGTCTGGGCACAATGGTAGACAATGGATATGCAAAGACAAATAAATAACATATGGCCTCTACCTCCCCTCTAGGGAGACAAGAATTTCAGAGTAAGTAACACATAAAAACTGAAATACACACCTTAGTAATCCTACACTTCAAAGTGAATCTGGCAAACTGCCCTGTTCAAAAATAAAAATTAATTTCAGTGTAACCTAGAAATAACTTAATGTTTATGAAAACTGTGAAATTATTCAATTACTCTATGGTTAAAGGGTATAAATTAGTGGAAAAATAGAGAACATGGAAGCTCCAGGGGAACAGAAAGTGCAATGTCTCAGTGAACAAGTTCTAGGATTAGCACTGCCAATAAGAAACTGTTTTTAGGTTTGTTTCCCCAAAGAAAATATGGAAATGACATCTACCTTATTAGGATAGGAGAAATCAAAGAATTTATTTGAAAAAGCATAACAAAATCTGGAGAACATGAGGTACTGTGGACACAACACCTGCTTTTTGTTGTTGGTTTCATTCATTTATTTATTTTATCCCTACTCTGTCGATGATTAACTAAGCAAAGCTGCAAACACAATTTAACTTCGTATGCCTCATAAAGTGGAAAGAATGCAGGAAGCAGAGTCAGAAGATCTGAGTTTACATTCAGACCTTGACTCTTATTAACTTCATAAGGTTAAAAAATGAACAAATTATTTAACCTCTTTAAACCTTAGTGTCCTAGCAGCAAAATAGGAGTAATCCTATTTAACTGGGTTATTTCAAAGACTAAAGAAGAAAAATACATGTGAAAACATAAACTGAAAAATTATAAATCAAACATTTTTTTTCCAAAGAAGATATATAAATGGCCAATAAGAACTTAAAGATGCTCATCATCATTAGCCCATTACAGAAATGCAAACAAAAACCCAAAGATACCACCTCACACACACTGGAATACCTATCATCAAAAAGACAACCTTAACAAGGCTGGAGAAAGTGTGACCCTCATACTTTAATGATGGGAATGTAAAATGCAGTCACTACAGAAAATAATTTGGCAGTTCCTCAAATAGTTAGAGTTACTTTAGGACCAAGCAACTCCACATCTAAGTATATACTCAAGATCACTGAAAACATAAGTCCACACAAAAACCTGTAAGTGAACAATCATAGCATCATTACTCATAAAAGCCAAAAAGTGGAAACAACCTAAATTTCCATCAACTGATGAACAGATAAACAAAATGTAGCATAGCCATACAGTGGAATATTATTCAGCCATAAAAAGGAGGTATCTTAATACATGCATAATATGTACGAACTCTGGAAACACTACACTTAGTGAAAGACACAAAAGGCCACATAATGTGTGATTCCAATTATAGGAAATGTCCTAAATCAGCAAATCCAGAGAGACAGAGAGTAGACTTGTGCCTGCCAAGTGTCAATGAGGAAGAATGGGAGTGGCAGTTAATGGCATGAGGGTTTCCTTTTAGGATGTGGAAAATGCTCCTTGAATTAGTGATGATGTTTGCATTACAGTGTGAATAAACTAAAACCACTGAATTGTACATGTTAAAAGAGTGAATTCTACAGTATAAGAGTCATATTTTAGTAAAACTGTTATAGAAATTTACGTTTCTCCTACTTTTTAATAGTAAAGACATTACTTTTTTCAGGAGGTTGTTCCTGCTGCTCGTTAACAGCTATGAAAGCTCTTTGAAGTTAGATGTTACACAGATGAATGGTATTTTTAGTAAAGTGAAACTACTAATTATGTCAGAAAAACTTTCTACAGATCAGATTAATTTGGTATTAGTTTATTTCTTCAAAAGAAAAGTCCTTATTAGTATCATTTGTTTTTAGGGAGTAAAGACAGTGTCAAGGAATCTTTATAGAGTACATTTTAAAAAAAAAATAGGTCAAAATGTAGTATTTTGTTTTTAAATTAGTGGACATTTAGTTTTCAGCTATACCCATCAATCAATTAAAACTGTGATCTACCTGTTTTCATGTTCTGCATTCTGCTGTCACATTTCTAGGTCCACCACCAGCTCCTTCCAACTATTATATACAGAAATCAAAACGCTTGATAAATTCTTGAAATGCAGTCAATTCATTCCCTAATGCTGGGGAATTTACAGAGTAGGCCCAATTTTTAAGGTTAAATTTAGTCTAGCTTGTTTGAATAAATATACAACAAAATGATTTCCTGGAATTTGGAATATAAAAACCACCTATAGAGCTGGGTAATGCTTTCTAAGTCTTTTGGGTATTTTTTCATGAATTTCGTCACGGGGTAAAGACAGTCACTAACTTTTGACCACACAAAGTATTATGTATAAAAGCTTCCTGGTTCTAGAACAAAGAAGTATTTTATTGCTCAAAGAAAAAGGAAGATATTTTCCTTCCATTTAGTATTGTTATACTAAAATAGCATACCAATGAAACCAGCTAGGTAACAGCACGACCCAAGGTATGTAAACAAAGATAAATTGTTCTCTATTTTGTATTCTTTCTTTCGGGGTTAAAAAAAAAAAAAGTTTCTCACAACTAAGAAAATAAGGTTCACCAAGCCAAAGTAAACCATACGGGTTAATATTTACCAATATGGGGGTATTTTTGAGCGGTGATCTTAATGTGAGGGTTTGCCAACCTATGCTAGCATACACGGTGGGTTTACTTGGCACAGACAAAACGTGAAGAGACGGACGACCTGTCAAACAGCTGTATTGAGTTCCTCACTCAACAGCATTTCCAACTTCTCAGGTGCTGTGTGCTTAAAAGAAAGATGTCAAAGCACCAAGAGGAGAACCAAGGGGGAGTCGCAGCAGCTGCCATGTCCAAATGGTGCATCGCGGGGTGAAATGCCACACAAGCCCTCAAGAGCCTGCCAGGCTGCGGTTCCTTTCCAATACACGTCTACCTCCCGTATAAAAATAAATACACATGCAGACACCCCTGCCAACCCGCGCTCCCTTCCCTTTGTGGCTCCTGCGAAGGCTGGAGGGATGTGACCAGCCCGCAGACCCGGGGTAAGCCAAGCCCCCACGCCCCCAGGGAGCCGTCCCCAAGGCTCCGGCAGCCCCGGGGGTCTCTGGCCGGCGTCGCCCACCCGCCGGCCATCACCGGCCACACAAAGGAGCGAGCCGCGGGCGCTGGACGCGGGGACTCGCCCCGGAGCCGGCCGCCGCATCTGGTCCCCGCACGCCGGGCGCAGCAGACCCGCCGGGAGATAGCGATTAACGCCCGTACCTGTTGCACGTTTCGGGTCCCTTTCACCCAGAAACGAACAAGGGCGCCCGGGAGGCGGGCCGCGGGCCGCCCAGGCTCAGCGGGCCGCGGCCGCACCCGGCAGGCGGCGCGGAGGCAAGGGCCGCCCGCGGGACTCCCACCTCGGGCGCTTTGTCTGCGGAGGCGGCCGGGGCGGCGGGGGCGCCTCCCGCAGGCGCGCGGCCCGCCGCCCCCGCTCCCCGCCTGGCCCCGGGGCCTGCGCGGTCCTCCCGCGCGGCGGCCACACTCACCTGGCTGGCGCTGGGGGCCGGCGGCTCCGGGGCGCTGGGAAGGACGCGGGGACGCGAGCGAGGCGCGGGCGGAGGCGGAGGGCGAGGCGGGAGGGAGGCGGGCTGGGGGCGGAGCGGGCCCGGGCGGCGGTGGCTCGGGTCACCCGCGGCGATCCGCGTCCCGGCCCCCTGTGCGTCAGGCCGGGGGCTGCGGCGCGGGCGGCCTTGGGAGACCTCGCGAACCCTCGGCCCGGCCCGCGTCCGCGCGGCCCAGCGCGCGCCCGGGGAGCGGCGGCGCGGCGACCCCGCCCGGCACGGGAAGGGGGCGGGGCCGGGAGTCCGCTGCGGCTGCGGCTGCGGCTGGGGGGCTGGGGGCTGGGCGCGGAGGGCGCCTCCGACGCCACCGGGCCCACCGGGCGACCCTTACGGGGCGCCGAGCTCCCGCCTCCCAAGCCCACAGGCACCCTGGGGTGGTGGGAGGAGGACTGGGCCTAGAGTCGGGCAGCCTGGGCTTACGGAAGGACACCCCCACGACCATACTTGACGCCTCGCAAGTCATTTGTTGTCTCTGCCCTCATACAGAAATATGTATATGGTGTCCAAGATTTTCAGAATTCTGACACTGACATCTTAGGTTTGTTGGGATTCCTTTAGTTCCAAGTACCCACTGCCAGGAGACGACTCTCCCACCCAGAGGTGTGTGATGTAGCTGAAGGATACGGAGGGGAATGGGTTGTAGTGAGAAAGGGCTGGATTCAGGACATTTGTTTTTCTTTGGGGAGCTTTCCATTGGGCAGTCCAGAATTTATCCACAAATGACCCTCTGATAATGGCTATTTGCCCATCTTCACCACCCCTAGTTATTTTTCTCCAAATGTAATGACTTCAGAGTCCTTGTTCTTCCAGTTTTCTTGCGCAAATTGTTTTTATGTCATTTCCTGAATTCAGTTCAAAAGAGTCATCAGCTAATACAAGCTCAGGGCAGCCATGTGGTCCCAATCTCAGGCCTTACTTATTACTCACTATGCCACTCACTTCAGTATCACCTAATTCCACTGAAAAAAAATTACCATTCCACCAACTAGGCAACTAAATCTCTCTACTAAAGTTCTCTGATTGAAAGTCCCAAGGATTAATATTTCCTCTTACTTCTGTGACTGATAATATGTCTCCATGACTTTAGCCTCTTTGCCACCCTCTAGGTCAAGTCTTGTTAACTTTGTTTCTGCTTCTGTTCCTAAGGGCTACTAGGAATGCTTCAAAAACACAGAACTTCCCGCTTTAAAGTCTTTCAGAGGCTTTTCACGTGGATAATCAGGTTCAATCTATTACCGTAACATCCAAGGTCATTTATGATCTGATCCCCAGACCTTTTCAACTCCAGCTTTAATTCCCACCACATCGCACGTCCAGGCTCTGTTTCTGTGCCTTTGGATGCTTTCCTCTATCTGAAATTCATCCCTCATTTAACCAGGTGAAGGTCTACTGTCCTTCAAGACAATAAAGATAGTGCATCTTTTCCTCTTAGAATCTTCCCTGACATCCTGTCCTTTTTCCACAACCACATCCTCACCCGACACACACTAAATTCCTTTTTCCTTTCTGCTTTCGTGGAAATTTTAATCTATTCTCTACAATAATCCTTAGCGCTTTCTTTTTTCCTATTGCTTTGATTGGTGGTCTTTTCTTACTAGACTGGGAATTCCTTAAAAGGGTAGAGATTTTTGTCTAGTTCATTTTTGGCTCTTGTATATAGCGTAATACTCAGCACTAGGAAGGTCCTCTTTAAATATTTGTTCAAGTACTGATGTCACTATTCATTCCAATAAATACATGTTGAGCATCTACTCAACAAGAGGGAAATACAGTGCAGTCCACAGTCCCTGCCTTCCTTACTTAACCTTCCACAGTATTCTTTCCTTTACCATATGGCATTCTCTGTTTATCATTTTAAGCCCTCTCCTACTACCACTCGCATTCTTTGCTTGTTTTAATAAAGCAGGATCATGCCAAACAATCTATTATAGTAACTCACCAAACATCCCTGCCCTTCCTCTTTCCATGCCCACTAGTTCCACAACAGTGAGGACCCAGTTATTAAACGACAACTATTGCAACAGGAAACACATTAGACTATAAATGCTGGTGTTTGGGTGCTGTATTTTCCAATGACAAAGGATTGAACATAGCTCAATCACTTAAATCCACTAGGCCTCACCTCTGGAGATCCTTCGGCTCTATTCATTTTTAGTATTTTGTTAATAAGGTAAACATATCCTTTATATATCTGTAAAGTGAAGGGACAGCCAGATCCTTGCAAAGCAGCTGTCCAGCATATGCTTGAACTCTGAGTGATAGGGAACCACTCCTACCTTACAATAGTGTTCATCTTTGAACAGCCCTGCTAGTCCCTACCTTGAACTGAAATGTGTCTCCCTATAAACTTGGTAGGTAACAATGGTACTAGTAGAAAACACCACTGGATTTAAACTCCAAAGCAGTGTGGTTGGGTCCTAGTTCTATAACTTCCATCTATATGACCTTGGACAAGCACAAAACAGCTCCAAGTATTGGTTTGCTTGACTTTAAAAGAGGAAAATAATAACATGTTAAATCATTAGCATTAAAAGGAACACAACTGAATTAAAGCATCCAGTGAATGTAAATGTAGTACTTAGATGTACTGAGTACAGAAGAGTCCAATTCCCCTTCCATACAGAGCCTTTTATACCGCCTAAGTCAGCAAACAGTGTGTGTGCCTTCTCACACAGCCTTGACACACATGCCCTATGCATCTCCTCCACACACTCACCTCTAAACATACCCTAGTGCCTTTTAAAATGTGGCACCTAGAACTGAGTCCAGCCTTCCAGGTATAAAGAGAAAAGAGAGAAATACAATTTTATGCATTCTTATGATGATGTTTCAAAATTCAGCTTGATATCACATTTATATTTTTCTACCAACCTGTACTATTCATAAATATCATGTTCTTTTTTGCCAACTAAAAACAAAAATTCAAACCTTTTCAAGGACTTTTTAAACACACATATACCTATTTAAGCATACTCCTCCAAACTGAATTTGTGCAATTTGTTTTTGGATACTGTGCACTTTTGCATGTATTCATCTTAAATATCATTTTGGAAGTTATGTATCAGGATCCCCTGCCAAACAGAGAATAATGTGAAATAAGAATAACATTTGAAAGGCATTCAGGAGTGGAGGGGCAGGGAGAATCCCCAAAGCACTTTAAGCAACTTGTTCCTAAATTCCTAATTTCTCTCCTACAACTTAATTATAAATTATATAACTTCTCCCTTAAAATTATATAACTTCTCACGTTCATTTTGCTTCATTGTAAGCTAGTATTTTATGTGCATATGTTTCCCAAACAACATTCTCTGGAACTTCTGAAGAATGCGCTGAGATGAGGTAGACCTACACTGAAGCTCAGCTGAGTCAGGTAATTCGCTGAACACTCACTCACTGCACCAAAACAGGCTTCTTGGAGAAACTGCTCCACCCACAGGCCCCGCTGAAGGGGTGGCCCCAGGCAGTACTCTTTCCTGCCCTGTAATCCCTGAATCACTGTGGATTACCCCTGGGAGGGTACCTGACCTGTAAACAGTCAATGCACACTCATTCAAAATGACCTGGGAAAAAACTCAATCCAAAAAAGTAGTCCAATCAGACAATCAACTGGGAAAGCTGGATCCAAAAGGAGGCTGAGAGGGTGGCCACATGTGAGAAGGGCATTGACACATCTCCAGTGAACAGAAGATAACATCAGCCAGTGACCAAGCAGAAAACATCCATTCGCACATCCATTCGCTCATTTGCACAACGAATACTTATCAAGAGTTTCCTATTTTAGGTGCTGGGAATACTGTATGTAGGGAGAAAATACACAAAAATTCTGCAGGGATCATGCATTTTGGTGGTTGGGACAAGCAATAAAAAAAATTAATATACCAAACAGTGTATTCAGTTCAGTTCAGTTCAGTCACTCAGTCATGTCCAACTCTCTGCGACCCCATGAATATTAGAAGGTGGTAAATGTTGGATAAACATTATGCAGAGGAGAAAACTAGAAAGTGCCAGAGGCTGGGGTACAACTTTCTATCACAGGAATAGAGAAAGTCTCAGTAGAAGGTTACCTTGGAGCTAAGGCTTGAAGGAAGTGGGGCACTGAGCCCTTAGTAAAGAAGCTGGAGGAGTCAACAGGTAGTGTGCTAATCAGGAAGCAGACACCAAGTGCAGGGCAAAACTAGGCAAGCCAGAGAGCAGGGCATTCAAAATCTTCTTGTTGTTCTGTCGCTAAGTCATGTTTGACTCTTTGCGACCCCATGGACTGCAGCAGGCCAGGCTTCCCTGTCCTTCAATAACTCCCAGAGTTTGCTCAAACTCATGTCCAGTGAGTCAGTGATGCCATCCAACCATCTCATCTTCTGTTGCCCTCTCCTCCTTCTGCCCTCAGTCTTTCTCAGCATCATGGTCTTTTCCATTGAGTCTGCTCTTTGTATCGAGTGGTCAAAGTACTGGAGCTTCAGCATCAGACCTTACAATGAATATCAGGGTTGATTTCCTTTAGGATAGGCTGCTGTCCAAGGGACTCTCAAGAGTCTTCTCCAGCACCACAATCAAAAGCATTAATTCTTTGTCAGTCAGCATTCTTTATGGTCCAATTCACGTACATGACTACTGGAAAAACCATAGCTTTGACTGTATGGACCTTTGTGGGCAAAGTGATGTCTCTGCTTTTTAATGCACTGTCTAGGTTTACCATAGCTTTCCTTCCAAGGAGCAAGAGTCTTAATTTCATGGCTGCAGTCACCATCCACAGTGATTCTGGACCCCAAGAAAATACAATCTGTCACAGTTTCCACTTTTTCTCCATCTGTTTGTCATGAAGTGATGGGACTGGGTGCCATGATCTTAGTTTTTTTAGTGTTGAGTTTTAAGCCAGCTTTTTCACTCTCCTCTGTCACCTTCATCAAGAGGCTCTTTAGTTCCTCTCCACTTTCTGCCATTACAGTGGAATCATCTGCATTTTGAGATTGTTGATATTTCTCCCAGCAATCTTGATTCCAGCTTGCAGATTCCAGCTTCATCTAGCCTGGCATTTCACATGATGTACTCTGCATAGAAGTTAATAAGCAGGGTGACAATATGCAGTCTTGACGTACTCCTTTCCCAATTTTGAATCAGTCCATTGTTCCATGTCCAATTCTAACTGTTCCTTCTTGACCTGCATACAGTTTTCTCAGGAGACAGGTAAAGTGGTCTGGTATTCCGAATTTTCCAGTGGTCATGTATGGATGTAAGAGTTGGACTGTGAAAAAAGCTGATCACCGAAGAATTGATGCTTTTGAACTGTGGTGCTGGAGAAGACTCTTGAGAGTCCCTTGGACTGAAAGGAGATCCAGCCAGTCCATTCTAAAGGAGATCAATCCTGGGTGTTCACTGGAAGGACTGATGCTAAAGCTGAAACTCCAATCCTTTGGCCACCTCATGCGACGAGTTGACTCACTGCAAAAGACTCCGATGCTGGAAAAGGTTGGGGGCGGGAGGAGAAGGGGACGACAGAGAATGAGATGGCTGGATGGCATCACCGACTCGATGGACAGGAGTTTGGGTGAACTCTGGGAGTTGGTGATGGACAGGGAGGCCTGGCGTGCTGTGATTCATGGGGTCGCAAAGAGTCGGACATGACTGAGCGACTGAACTGAATCGAACTGATTCCCATCTCTAAGAATTTTCCACAGTTTGTTGTGATCCACAAAGTCAAAGGCTTTAGTGTAGTCAATGAAGCAGATGTTTTTCTGCAATTCCTTTGCTTTTTCTATGTTGGCAATTTGATCTCTGGTTCCTCTGCCATTTCTAAATCCAGCTTGTACATCTGGAAGTTCTTGGTTCACATTCTATTGAAGCCTAACTTGAAGGATTTTGAGTATTACCTTGCTAGCCTGTGAGATGAGTGCAACTGTATAGTAGTTTGAACATTCTTTGGAGATGCCTTTCTTTGGGACTGGAATGAAAACTGACCTTTTTCCAGTCCTGTGGCCAACACTGAGTTAGTAATGCTTCCTAAGGCCCACTTGACTTCCCACTCCAGGAAGTCTGGCTCTAGGTGAGTGATCACACTACTGTGGTTATCCAGGTCATTAAGACCTTTCTTATACAGTCCTTCTGTGTATTCTTGCTATGTCCTCTTAATATCTTCTGCTTTTATTAGGTCCTTTCCATTTCTGTCCTTTATGAGGCCTGTCCTTGCATGAAATGTTCCCTTGATATTGTCAGTTTTCTTAAAGAGGTCTCTA
Source organism: Moschus berezovskii (assembly GCF_049115385.1). Taxonomy (NCBI): domain Eukaryota; kingdom Metazoa; phylum Chordata; class Mammalia; order Artiodactyla; family Moschidae; genus Moschus; species Moschus berezovskii. The sequence goes on from NC_142461.1 coordinate 121,606,770, forward strand.
GTTTTTCCTGTTCTGTTGTTTTCCTCTATTTCTTTGCACTGTTCACTTAGGAAGGCCTTCTTATCTCTCGTTGCTATTGTCTGGAATGATGCATTCAATTGGATATATCTTTCCTTTTCTCCTTTACTTCTCTTCCTTTTTCAGCTATTTCTAGCTGGGGTCTTTTTAAAAACAGAACATTCCCAGCACTTTCCCAGGTGTATTGGACCAGATCTCGGCAGAGGGGGCCTCTAAACCTGTATTTTTAAAACAGTCCTCAGGTGATTGGGATGTTCCAGCAGGATGAGAACTCTGGCTCTTAAAATCCACAAAATTCCTACTGATAAACTGGGTTCTGAATCTCCTTCAAATTCTATGTTCCAAAAAAGCTCAACTCCAACTGCACCCCTCTCCTCCTAAGAGGCTTTGTTGTTGAACTTTCCTGTTATTCCTAGGAAGGAAAGCTGATATCATGGCTGAGATTTCAGTTTTTCTGATTAACATATGTATTCTTCACAAACCCAACAGACAGGGACCAAACCCTAGCACCCTATTCCCTGAGGTCACATGTTTGAGTTTCCATATCTTGCAAGTAGAATTGCCTAACAAACCACAGTCACAAAGCTGTGAGATGGTGCCAAAGCTGCAGCACTGAGCTGGTATCACTCTGCTGCTCTTGCCTTTGAGAGTATTTAGCGTTTCAAAATCAATATTTGAAAAATTATCATGGTATTGTATTTTTAAATCTAAAGGAATATAACATTTATTTTTAACAGTGATGTACATTTAATACATTAGTGAATTTTTAGGAAAGACCTTTAATAATTTTCTTTAAAAATTACTATGAGTATGTATTTCATCAGTTTTTGACAGTTTAGTTACAAGCGCAAGACGTCTGTCTTTTACTGAGGAAGTTAAAAAGATACGGTTTTTGAAAAACATACTTTCATGTTTCTGAAATTATAAAAATAATGCTTTAAAGAGTGGAGTTGGATTTTTGTTGTTGTTGTTGTTTGTTTGTTTTGGTTTGTTGCTTTGTTTTGCCACCTATTAGTCCATCATCTAGGCCAGTGTATCCTAGGCCAAAATGAGTCCTTTAGACAACAGAACTTTTTCCAAGGCCAGCGTAGTTTGTATTCATTTGTTATCAGGTAGGATTTTTTTCCCCCAATGACACTTTCATACAATGTTTTTAGTAAACAGGCCAAAGGAAACAGTAAAAATTAATGTTTGATTTTTTAATGAAATCAGGTTTTTTCTTTTTAATAGGACTGCTTCTTCTTCTAGTGAGATCTTAGGATTTTAAAGCTGGAAGACACCCCTACCCCACCCCCGGCCCTTCTGTCCCAGCATTTTCATTTTCCTGTGACCTGGACAAATTAAGCAACATACCTAAACTAGACTTAGTTAACGAAACGTCTAGAGTCCAGGCCTCTGGACTACTACTGCTAGAAGCTAAAAGTGTATGAATATTTGCAGCACATCTGTATGTGTGTAGATAGATGTGGTGCATAATTTAGGCATGATACAAGTTTATTTCTTGAATATCAATAGTGCTTTAAAAGTATTCTGAGTAATAGAAAATGAAATAAAATTTCAGACTAAGGAAAAGTCCCTAATTTTAGCAATCAATTTACTGTCAATCCTAATTAATATAAACTTAGTAATAGAGATACTGGTGACCCACTCCAGTACTCTTGCCTGGAAACTCCCATGGATGGAGGAGCCTGGTAGGCTGCAGTCCATGGGATCGCTAAGAGTCGGACACGACTGAGCAATGTCACTTTTTTTAATTTAATTGGAGGCTAATTACTTTACATTATTGTATTGGTTTTGCCTTACATTGACATGAATCTGCCCCGGGTGTACATATGTTCCCCATCTTGAACCCCCCTCCCACCTCCCTCCCCATCCCATCCCTCTGGTTCATCCCAGTACACCAGCCCCGAGCATCTTGTATCATACATCGAACTTGGACTGGTGATTTGTTTCACATGTGATAATATACATGTTTCAATGCCATTCTCCCAAATCATCCCACCCTCATCCTCTCCCACAGAGTCCAAAAGTAGAAGCAACTGACAAAGGATTAATCTCAAAAATATACAAGCAACTTCACTTTTCACTTTCATGCATTGGAGAAAGAAATGGCAACCCACTCCAGTGTTCTTGCCTGGGGAATTCCAGGGACGGAGGAGCCTGGTGGGCTGCCATCTATGGGGTTGCACAGAGTCGGACATGACTGACGTGATTTAGCAGCAGCAGCAGTAATAGAGATTAACAAAGGAGGTCAAGTTAAAGGCAAATTGTTTTAAATGCTTCTGGCAATATACAATATATTCCATAATAGAGTACAGTAAACTGGCTATGAAATTTTTATAGTTCTGTCCAATAAATTTTCTTCCAATCAGTACCATTAAATGTCAGTACAGTATATGCTCCAATAGGTGTCAGAATTCTTTGGTTGCAAGTACCAGAGCCAATCTGAACTGGATTGGGGTAGAGGCATGATGGATTTTCTGGATATAGCTTAAGGGCACGGACAGAAGGACAGCATTTCTGAGGACTTCTGAGCCAGAACCAGAAGCCAAATCAAAGTCAACATCTTTCTCAGAGCCCCTTCTCCCGATCTAGTTTCTTTCTGACCTGTCTGCAGTCTGTGCAGTTTTAAGCTAGTTTGTTTTAGGTTGTAAGGAGAAGAGCTATTGTTTGCACTGAGTGGGTATCCTTCATCTGATGGATCATTCATGTAGAATATCAGGGGGGTGAAAATTTTGGGTCATAAGAATGGTCAAACACTGACCCGTAGATCAGCCTCCTAGAGGGTGGAGGACTGGGTATCATCACAGGTAGCTCCCATCATGGGAGGAAGTCTCCTTCTAAAAAAGATGAGGCATTACCAGTAAAAGGGGAGAATGGGAAACCAGGCTGACAAAAAAAAAATAGTCACTGCAGGATGTGTGCTTCTCTAAACCTCAGACTAAAAGGGCAGTTTTTGTGAAATATCTTATTACCCACCCAAATACTAAAATTATAATGTTAATTACTTCTAGTCTCATCACTGTATATTAAAAACACACATTCAAGTACCTTATTTTCTGGTTTGTTGATGCACCTTTAAAACCCTACCGTGCAATAATTCTTCAGTTTATTCGTGATTCAGTTCAGTTCAGTTGCTCAGTCATGTCCGACTCTCTGTGACCCCATGGACTGCAGCACACCAGGCTTCCCCATCCATCACTAACTCCCGGAGCTTGCTCAAACTCATGTCCATCAAGTCAGTGATGCCATCCAGCCATCTCATCCTCTGTTGTCCTCTTCTCCTCCTGCCTTCAATCTTTCCCAGCATCAGAGTCTTTTTCAATGAATCAGTTCTTCACATGGCCAAAGTATTAGCCAGGTGGCCAAAGTATTGGAGTTTCAGCATTAGTCCTTTCAATGAATATTCAGGACTGATTTCCTTTAGGATTGACTGACTTACGCCAAGGGACTCTAAAGAGTCTTCTCCAGCACCACAGTTCCAAACCATCAATTCTTTGGTGCTCAGCTTTCTTTATGGTCCAACTCTCACAACCATACATGACTACTGGAAAAACCATAGCTTTGACTAGATGGACCTTTGTTGGCAAAGTAATGTCTGCTTTTTAATATGCTGTCTAGGTTGGTCATAGCTTTTCTCTCAAGGAGCAAGCGTCTTTTAATTTCATGGCTGCAGTCACTATCTGCAGTGATTTTGGAGCCCAAGAAAAGAAAGTCTGTCACTGTTTCCATTGTTTCCCCATCTATTTGCCATGAAGTGATGGGACCGGATGCCATGATCTTAGTTTTTTGAATGTTTAGGATTCATGATTATTCATGATTAGGATAGAAAAATACAATTTTGCTTGATCAGAATATTTTTACTTATTATGTGCATTATAAGGTCTAAAAAATTTACATCTAAAAATATTTTATTCAAAGCTGAAGAGGTAAAAGCACTTGATTGTCAAGTTTAATCTGCATAGTGAAAGAATCTAGTCTCATTTAGATGGCATTATTATTTAAGTTATGGAGAAAGTTCTTTAGTTTCTGTTATATGGTATTTCAGTATGGGGCTAGGTCCTACTTATTAGTAAGACAGAAAAGAATGTTAAAAACAAGCTCGGTCCAAGTCATAAGATTTACTTTTGTTTTACAGTGTGTCCCAGTCATCAGCCTGACTACAAGTGTCAACATTTACCTCAGCAATCAAGTAATGTGTTTTGCTCTGGACTCTCAAATCTGAGGCCAGAGACCAGAGTGTTCCCTCCCAGCTTCAGTACTTCCATGATCAGAAAGGCTTTCTTTCTTCTTGTGTATGAGGGTGTTTTAATTCTGTGATACTGAACAAAATAGGGGAAAACCACATTTCAAAATAATCTCCAGCCATTGTCCAGGATCCTTCCACTTGGTCACTGTCCAGTTGGTCTGGAGAGGTGGAGAAACTCAGCTGTGACTTTAGCAGCTGAATGGCAGCTTGGGAGAAGGCCAACTGCATAAAGTTGGAGGAGGCAGTGGCAATACTAAAGCAAAGGATAGATTTGCTTGTGGGATAAAGTAGGAAATGGAAAGAATTGCCTTTTGTATCAATCCAACTTTTCCTCTCCTCTGGCTTTCCTTCTGAATAAAACATTATTATATAACAAAGGGCCTTTAAACAATTTCTTTTTTTTTTTTAATTGGCAAGTTGACAAATACAGATTGTGTCATCCTGGGTTACAGCCACTTCTTAGGGTGTGGAGTTACTTGATTCCGGCACTGTGGATCAGTGCTCAAAACATGTTACACAATCTAGGTTCGTGCCTCATTAATATTATCTTAGATTCAGAAGAAAAGAATAAAAGGCATGTTTCCCTTTGGGGACTTGAAGAAAGGGAGCCACACAATTCTAGTGGGCCATTTTATTCTGAAACCTTAACTTTTTTTATAAAAATATGCAAATAAGCCAATAAATCTGATTACTGTAAGATACTGATAAGATATCAGTATCTTATCACTGTTCTTAAGATGAAAACAATTACAGTTTACACTTTTTCAATTAAAGTATGGCAGCAAATCTGGCACAAGAGCTGTTGTTGGCACTCAGCTTACCCTTCTGAGAAACAACCCTAGGTATCTCATCTGTATTGAAATTATGCTAAGATGCTTCCATGGTCATTTTAATGTCATACGAGCAACTTCCAAGCATTTTAGGTGGAAAACAGGTGGGCATGAACAGAAACATGGGAAAAGACATTCAATGATTTTTTTCCAGCAACCAAATCTGTAGTGCCAACCCCAGGGAAGGACAGGGAAGCCTGGTATGCTGTAGCCCATGGAGTCGCAGCAAGGCAGACAAGACTTAGCAACTGAACAACAGCAACAACCCTGCTTTCGAGTCCTGGAGACAAGGTTGAAGACATTACAAGTTTGTGCTCAGTCTCACGGGGAGACAGGAACCCAACCAAACACTCAATGCAATGCAACACATGCTAGAGTTATCATTAAATTCTACACAAATGTTCTATGGATCCAGAAAAGAACTGCTGCCACGATGTCTAGTGAACGCTTCAGGAGGCTTTGACGCCTGAACTAAGTCTAGAAGAAAGAGTGGGCAGTGTCTAGGCTGGAAACAGAAGAAAAAGCAGAAGAAACAACAAATTCAGTGACTCATGCTCAGTTGTGTCTGATTCTTTGCAACCCTGCTGTTGCTGCTAAGTCACTTCAGTTGTGTCCAACTCTGTGTGACCCCACAGACGGAAGTCCACCAGTCTCCCCCATCCCTGGGATTCTCCAGGCAAGAACACTGGAGTGGGTGGCCATTTCCTTCTCCAATGCATGAAAGGGAAAAGTGAAAGTGAAGTCACTCAGTCCTGTCCGACTCTTAGGGGTTGCAGAAGCTGACTGTAACCCGCCAGCTCCTCTGTCCATGAGATTTCCCAGGCAAGAATACTGGAGTGGGTTGCCATTTTCTTCTCCAGAGGGTCTTCTGGACGCAGAGATCAAATCTGTGTCTCCTGCATTGCAGGTGGGTTCTTGACCACTGAGCCACTGAGGAAGCCCCATATACAGTGGCTCAGAGGCACTAAAGAACATGCTACTTGAAGAATTTTGAGTATTCTTACTGTGGCTACATGAGCAGAGAGAGGGTCAATTAAGGGAAGATGGAAATGAGAAACAACTGTGGGCCAAGGGTGGAAAACTCCACAACCGCACAGGCCGGGCAGGTAGTGAAAATGATATAAGCTGAGCAGGTCTAGGTGCAGATGTATTCACCGTGAGTGAATGGCTCACTGCAGAACGAAAAACTGCTAAAAATATGGCACAAATTATACTTACCTCCCCAAATGTGACAGATTGCATCTTTCCCCATACCCTTGCCAAGAATGGGTATTTACGGCAATATTTTTCATTCATTCAACAAATATTTATTGAGTGCCTCCTATTATGAGGGATGGTATTTAGAAACTGAGGATACAGCAGTGAATAAAGCAAAATTCTTATTATCCTCAGTGAACTGATACTCTAGTTGAAGGGTATCAACTAGATACCCTTTCGTCTGTAAAAGACAAAATGAAGTAAAATGTATAGTTGCTAGATGAATTCTATGGAGAGAAATAAAGGAAGGATGACAGATAGAGAATGGGAGATACGTTGGATTTTAGATAGATAACCAGGAAGGTGTATCACCAAGGAGGTAGCCACGAAAGAAAGACTGGAAAAGCTGAAGGAGGGCACTGCAGAAATCTGCGGGGAAAGCGTTTCAAGCAGCAGAAACAACAAACGAAGCACCTGCCAGGGCAGAGAGGGCAGAGAATAACGTGAGGGAAAGAGATTGTGCTGGGCCTTTTAGGGAATTGATTGCGGCTCTTCCTCTGAGTAAACTGAAAAAGCTTCAGAGTTTTGAGCAGAGGAATGATAGGTGGGGTTTGTACTTTTAAAGACTCATTCTGGCTGCTGTGTGTAGAGTGCCTTGAAGGGAAGGGTATAAGCCGAGAGATCAGCTGAGAGATGAGAACTGCTGGGTTGGTCAAAAAGTTCCTTGGGCGGGAGAGGGGAGGAGAGGAAAGGAAAGATATAATGTATCAAGCTAGAAGGTATTCCTTTACTGGGGAGTTTTTTTGTTGTATGTTGTTAAACAGTTGATTTTCCGAAAGGCTTCCCTGGTGGCCCAGTGGTTAAGAATCTACCTGCTAATGCCGGGACCATGGGTTCCATCCCTGGTCTGGGAAGATCCCACATGCTGTGGGGCAATTAAGCCTGTGTGCCACAACTACTGAACCTGCACCTAGAATCCCGGAGAAGGCGATGGCACCCCTCTCCAGTACGCTTGCCTGGAAAATCCCATGGACGGAGGAGCCTGGTGGGCTGCAGTCCATGGGGATGGGAAGAGTAGGACACGACTGAGCGGCTTAGCAGCAGCAGCACATAGAGTCCACTCTCTGCAACAAGAGAATCACCACAATGAGAAGCCTGCACACAGCAACCAAAAAAGTAGCCCCTCCTCACTGAAACGACAGAAATCCCACAGCAACAGAGATCCAGCATAGCCAAAAACAAATACAAATAAATAAATCTTAAAAAAGAAAAAGTGTTCCTTTGGATTTTTCGGTAATATCTGATGGAAAAACCCAAGCAAACTTTTTGGCCGACCCGATACTCTGGACTGATGTGACTGTGGCTTGTCACAGTGTGGGGAAAGCAGGTGGTAAGCAGTGGTTAGATTCTGGTTATAAGATAAAAGCAGGGCACCAGGATTCCACAACAGATTAGATGTAGGGGTTTAGGAAGAAAAGAATCCAGCGATAACTCATGGATTTGGGGCCTGAGCAATTAGAACAGTAATATTCTATATTTACTATGTGGAAATTGTAGGGAGGAGCAGTTTGGCTTGAGGGGGATGGAAAGGGAGGAGTGCTTAATAATTTGGTTTTGAAAATGTTAACTTTGAGATAGACATCGGATAATAAGCATAAATTTAGAATAAAGCAGCTGGAAATATGAGTTAAGAGGTCTGGACTAGAAACATACATTTGGAATATGTTGGTGTATCAGTGTAAAGGTAATGTCACAACTATGAGACTTGGTGAGATTAATGAGAACAAGTGTAGAGAAGAGATCTAAAGCCTCCACTGTCCATTCTGGAGCATCCAACATCTAGAGACTGGGAAGATGAGCCAGAATCAACAAAGGAAACTTAACCACCATGAGGCTGTAAAAAAAAAAAAAAAATATATATATATATATATATATATATATATCAGGAGTGTGTATTATTATGGAAATCAAGTAAAGAAATATTTTTAAAAGAGGAGAATGACCAACTCAATCTAATACTACTAATAGGGTGAGTGTATTAGTTGGGGTTTTCAGAGAAAGAGAACTCATAGGTAGGACAGATGTACGTATTGTGTTTGTTTTTAAAAAATTGGCTTATACAATTACAGAGTTTGGCATGTCCAAAATTTGCAGAGGGAACTGGTAATTTAGAGACCCAAGCAGCATTGATGCTAAGTCCCTGGGCCTTCTGCTATGAAATCCCTCTTGTTGGGGGAAATGTCAGTCTTTTGTTCTGTTTATGGGTTCAGCTGAATGGATGAAGCCCACCCACATTATGGAGGGCAATCTGCTTTACTCAAAGTCCACCAATTTAAGTGTAAATCTTTTCCCAAAATATTTTCACCAAAACATTTAAATAAATGCCTGACCAAATATCTGGGTACTATGACCAAGCCAAGGCGACACATAAAATTGTCACAGGAACAAAGATGAGGCTGAGAAATGGTGGGTGTAATTAGCAACTATCAGGCTACTGGCAGCCCAAGGAAGAGCAGGTTTGATAGAATGATGGGAGATGATTGGAAGAGTCTACAAGAAAATGGGAGGAGGAATGTCATGTACTTCTGGGTTCACTGGACACGGGGGAAAGAAAACACAGCGGTGTTAAGCCACCAAGACAGACTGACCTGGCGCTGGCTGCCAGCAGCCAGAGAAGCAAGCTAGGGACAAGACAGGGACCTAAAAGAGATCAGCTGGCTCCTGAAGCTGGAGACCACAAAAGAAGCTCCAGTGGCCCCAGGTCAGTGGGACATGTGGTTTCACACAGAAGAGGATTTTTGGAGAGACACATGTTTTGTTTAAAACTTTGAGAATCCCACAAATTAATATCAACCAAATCAATCAGTATAAGAAATTTATAAGCAAACAAATGCATGAGAGAATCAGAAGCAGCAAACATCAGATCTAGTCTCCCAGAAGTTTCAAATATTCATGTTACCAAACAAATAAACAATTTACTATAACATGTCAAAAAATTAAAAAATGATAAGTAAGTATGCTTTTGAACTGTGGTGCTGGAGAAGACTCTTGAGAGTCCCTTGGACTGCAAGGAGATCCAACCAGTCCATTCTAAAGGAGATCAATCCTGGGTGTTCACTGGAAGGACTGATGCTAAACCTGAAACTCCAATCCTTTGGCCACCTCATGCAACTAGTTGACTCACTGGAAAAGACGCTGATGCTGGGAGGGATTGGGGGTGGGAGGAGAAGGGAACGACAGAGAATGAGATGGCTGGATGGCATCACCGACTCGATGGACATGAGTTTGAGTGAACTCCGGGAGTTGGTGATGGACAGGGAGGCCTGGCGTGCTGTGATTCATGGGGTTGCAAAGAGTCGGTCATGACTGAGCGACTGAACTGAACTGAACTGAAGTAATAAGAGGCTTCACGTCTAAAACCAGAAACATTTTGGGGGAAAAAAAACAGACAAAACTTTACAAACTAGAAATAGAACTCTACTCAATGCTCTGTAATAATCTATGTGGGAAAAGAATCTAAAAAAAAGAGTGGGTACATGTATACATACAACTGATTCACTTTGCCCTACAGCAGAAACTAACACAACATTATACTTCAGCTATATTCCAAGAAAAATTTTAAAAAATACAACCGTTAAAAAAGTCTCAACTGATTAGTTAAAACACATATTATGCACAGGGGAATAAAAATATTGGTAAATTTAAAGGACAGGTCTGAAGAAATTTTATGGAAAATAAGCAGATGGAAAATATAAAAGGTTAACAGATACAGAAATAGTCATTTGACATTGCTAGGAAGAAAGGAAGTGAAAGCTTGTTTGTTCCGCACACCTAGCACCAAGTAGGCAAGAAGTTACATTAAACCTGCCAGGTTCATAATCACTGACTCTGAATCTGTCTGGTACCATCAAATGTTAGACTGATCTAATTAGTATTTCTTCCTTTGGGGGAGGCTGGGGAAAGGTTGGGAAAATGACAGAGTCAACGAAAGTTCCTCATCCTAGTTACCAATAATAAATGTAATGCACAAACTATGGAGTCACTCACTATACTCATATTTTAATATCAGACTAATCTTGCCATGTGACAGAACTTTCATTTGGGTGTATTTTGTTTTTCTTTCAAATATACTTAAGTTTCTATTTATTTATAAAAAACAAAATTCAAATAATTCTTTTAAGTTATTATCTTTCTTTCCCCTTCCACTCAATAATAAATTTCTCGGGGAAAAATGAAACCATCTGGACTTGAAATGATTATTTGTTCCCTATTCATTCACTGCTTGCTGCCTCCCAGCTAACCAACTGAAACAGTTCTTTCAAAGTTAACAATGACTGCTTATCATATTCAACGAATTTTTTTCCTCTTTTCCCTCTATGTAGTATTTGATAACTCATTTCCTTCCTTTTTTAAAATCTACAAATATTTATTAAAATTTTGCTAGTCTGAAACTAGGTCCTGAAAATAAAAAGAGAATTCTCTAACGTCAAGTGGTTTACAGTTTACTTATGAAAGACCTGTGCACAACAAAAGGAAATAAAGCGCTAATGAGGGAGTGATCACTTATATTGGTGGGGGTGGGATGGAGGTAGGAGAAGGGGAATCAGGAAAGACTTTACACTTGAGTCTTTGAAAGACAGTGTGTGTTGATTAGGTGAATGTGTGCAGACTCAGGCATCATTCATGGCAGAGTAAACACGTGAGCATTAAACATCCAAGTGAGTCGAGGGTACTGAAAACAGGTCAGTTTGCATTGGACAGAAGACACAAGTTGACCATTAAGGCCAGAATGAAAAGCAATACAAAATCACGGAAGACTTTAAACTTTCCAAGGAGTCTGGACTACTATCAGCATTCAACAAAGTGCTGAAGGGATTCTCCTCCTTCTTTTTTCTTCTTTTTACTATGTGTATAATTTAGAAATAACACCCTAGCTGGAAGAAGGAGGCTTAACTGCTGCTGCTAAGTCGCTTCAGTTTTGTCTGACTCTGTGCGACCCCATAGACGGCAGCTCACCAGGCTCCGCCATCCCTGAGATTCTCCTGGAAGGCTCTAAAACTGGAGGAAGGAGACATTGAGAACATTGACACACTGATGAACATTGAGATTAACTTCTGTTTTGCCATCAGATGTAATGTTGTAAAATAACATTAGCATTATATGACTCTGATTATTTCCTTGGTAGAAATTCCTGGAAGTAGAAATTGCAGTATCAAATTTGTTAACAATTACAAAGTTGCTTGATACCTATTGACAAACTGTTTTCCAAATAACTGTCTCAGTTGATGTTTCCATCAGCACTGAGAATTGCATTAAATTTAAGAACAATTTTCTAAGTGTATAGTCAAACATTTCCTCTATGTTTAATTTGCATTTTCAGAATTACAAGTTATTACATTGATTGGAAATTTGTATTTTCTTGTTTTGGGAATTATCCATTCGTGTTCTTTGATCATTTTTCTATCAGAATGTTGTTTTTTCTTCATTTATGTTAAGTATACTGATCTTTTCTAATACGACATCCTTTTTTGCATATATTAATATAAAAAGTATTATAGCTATTTTATAGCTAAATATATAGATCTTTTCCTTTTCAGACACTTTTCTTTCATTGTCTGTGACACTATTTTATTGTTTTCTATTTCTTAGTCCATTTTGCTATACTGTCTAGCTGATACGTCTCCCTCCTTCAAATAGATATTTGTCACAGCCCTTCGCTTTCTTGTGTTAATATCGTTACACTCAGAGATCTAACCTATTTCAAATCTTTCACTGGTTTTAACTATTGACCCTCTTAATCTACATTTTTTTTTTCCTGAGTAATGTACATAGTATCAAATTCAAAAGTACAAAGTAATTTTAGGTGGAAAAAAATCTATTTTTCTCCTTGACCCATGCTCATCCAATTTATCTCCTAGCAGGCAACCACGATTATAGTCTCTTGCAGAACCTTCTAATAGGCTGTGTGTTGTCACCATATGGACTATAGCCCACCGGGCTCTTCTCTCCATGGGATTCTCCAGGCAAGAATACTGGAGTGGGTTTCCATTTCCTCCTCCAGGGAATCTTCCTGACCCAGGGATCAAATCTGTATCTCCTGCATCTCCTGCACTGCAGGCAGATATTTTACTGCTGAGCCACCAGGAAAGCCTGTAATTGTAATATATATAATTATATATATTATACATATAATTTCCCCCCAACATGTTAGTATGCTGTGTACCCTGTTCTACACATTACTTTTTGCACTTAATAGATTTTGGAGATCTTTTACCAGTACACATGAGACACACTGAATTTCATTAATATATATTTTTTAAACCAGTCTTCTAATGCTAAACATTTAGTCTGCTTCAAGTATACTACAATCTTTCATAAACATCATTTTGTACTTAGAGAATAGGTACTTAGGACTAGAATTGCTAAGAGTATTGCTGTTCAGTTGCTCAGTCGTGTCTAACTCTTCAGGACCCCGCAGACTGCAGCACGCCAGACTTTTGTGGCTTTCACTGTTTCCCTGAGTTTGCTCAAATCCATGTCTATTGTATCAATGCTGCCATCCAACCATCTCATGCTCTGTCACCCCCTCTCCTCCTGCCTTCAATCTTTTCCAGCATCAAGGTCTTTCCCAATAAGTAACCCCTTCCCCATCAGGTAGCCAAAGTATTGGAGCTGAAGTTTTAGCATAAGTCCTTTCAATGAATATTCAGGGATGATTTCCTTTAGGTCTGACTGGTTTGATCTCCTTGCAGTTCACGGGACTCTCAGGGGTCTTCTCCAGCACCACAATTCAAAAACATTGATTCTTCGGTGCTCAGCCTTCTTTATGGTCCATCTCTCACATCTGTACATGACCATTAGAAAAACCAAAACTTTGAGCAGACAGACCTTTGTTGGCAAAGTAATGTCTTTGCTTTTTAATATGCTGTCTAGGTTTGTCATAGGTTTCCTTCCAAGGAGCAAATGTCTTTTAATTTCATGGCTGCAGTCACCATCTGCAAAGATTTTAGAGCCCAAGAAAATAAAACCTGTCACTGTTTCCACTTTCCCCGCTTCTATTTGCCATGAAGTGATGGGACCAGATGCCATGATCTTAGTTTTTTGAGTGTTGAGTTTTAAACCAGCTTTTTCACTCTCCTCTTTCATCCTCATCAAGAGGCTCTTTAGTTTCTCTTTGCTTTCTGCCATTACAGTGGTATCATCTGCATCTCTGAGGTTATTGATATTTCTCCCAGCAATCTAGATTCCAGCTTGGGATTCATCCAGCCTGGCATTTTGCATGATGTACTCTGCATATAAGTTAAATAAGCAGGGTGACAAAATATAGCCTTGATTTTCCCAATTTTGAACCAGTCGGTTGTTCCATGTCCAATTCTAACAGTTGCTTCATGACCTCCTACAGATTTCTCAGGAGACAGGTAGGGTGGTCTGGTATTTCTATCTCTATTTGAAATTTCCACAGTTTATTGTGATCCATACAGTCAAAGGCTTTAGTGTATTTAATGAAAAGCAGAGGATTTTCTGGAATTCCCTTGCTTTCTCTATGAAGAGTAGGAGTATGTGCATTTGTTATTTTGACTGACTCCTATGAAATTACCTTTTATTGAGGTTATTCCAATTACAACCCCTCCAGCAATGCTTAGTAACTCTATTATAATTTTTTTTTTGCCAGTCTGATAAGTAAAATATAGCTTCTGATGTAATATATAACTGGGTGAGGATTGGTATCTTTTCTATACATTTAAGAGCAATTTGTATTTCCTTCTTAATAAACTACTTTTTCATTCCTTCCCCCCCCCACTCCTATTTTGTATGAATAGTTGGCCTTTTTTCCTATGAATTACAGGAATTTGCTTCTGATATGTCTTGTATATATTCTCAAATTTTAGTTTGTGTTAGTTATGTTGTGTTTTGCTTCCTATAAAATTTCTGATTATTATGGAAACAAATTCACCAATCATTGCTTTATGGCTTCTATGTTTCATGTTATACTTGTAAAACCCTTCCCATGCTGATATTTAAAGCAAAATTTCCCAAGTTTTACATTTATACTTTTATGGGTTTATTTTTATGTCTAGATCTTTGATCTATTTGGAACTCATTTACATGCAAAGTGTAAGGTAGGAATCCAAGTTTTATTTTTTCCCAAGTTCTATCCACTCACTGCAAAACCATTTGTTGAATAATTTTACTTTCCTCCTTAATTTGAAATGCTGTTTTTTTTTTAAAATCACTTCCTTGCAATATTTGGTCTATTTCTGGACATTCTATTGTGTTTCACTGATGAACATGCTCCAACCTAGTTTAATTATTGTACTTTTAAACAGGGAGTACTTTTATATAATAGGGAGTCCCCTCTCATTTTCCTTATTTTCTGAAATTTTCCTCGTTATTCTTGCTTATGTATTTTTACATATAAACTTTAGAATCAGCTTGTCTAGTTCTAAAATGTAAACATTCTTATTGTTATACAGATTGGGATAAGGTTTAATTTACAGATTAATTTAGGAAGATTTGACATTTTTATCATGCTGATTATTTCCATCAAGAACATAGAATGTTTTTGATTTAAAGTCTTCTTTTGTGTCTTTCAGTAGTGTTTTTCATGTAAATGGTACACAGTCATTTTAAAGTTTATCCTTATGTATTGCATCTTTTCACTGTTATTATTACATCTATTTCTTCTATGCAAATGACATTCAAATTGATATGTTTACCTTCATGTCTTTTAAAAACACCACACATACATGGCCAGCTGTTTTTTAGACTGTTTTCACTTGAAGGTTCTCCTGTTATTTCAAACTCAACAAGTGTCAGATTTGGTTCATCACTCTCCAGCAGCCAAATGAAGTCTGTGTTCTTCACTTCTGCATCAGAGCCTAACACAGGGGCACATGCCTGGCACATAGTAGGCTTATATACAGCTTCTGAGTGGACACACTTGCATGTGTGCTTCCTGTCTTTATCTTTCCCTACTTCTCTTTCTCTTTGTCATACAGACACACACATACTGAAAACCAGCTACATAATTTGTGGGTCCTAGTGCAAAATAAAAATGAAGGATTCTTTGTTGGAAAGCAGGAAAAAAGTACTATTAAAGTTGCTAAAATAAAGTTTTTCCTTTTTTCCCTTGCTCTCTCTTTTAATTTGTATGTTTTTGTTTGACATTTAACATTATCCAACAGAAGGAAAAATCAAAACTTTTAATAATTAGTGTGAATTTTACCATTCATCTTTATGCTGTGCAATGTCAGTTTCAAACAGAAATAGAGCATTTAATGTATGCAGAATCACAGAAATGACACAATTTGCACATTCTATTCTTAACAGAACCGTGGAAATACTGCACAAAACTAACTCAACTGTTTTTATTTCACTTCTTGATACTCATGCCTCCTACCCCCACTGTGTACTTTGGGCATACTGATATGTAAGGAAGGAGTAAAAAGGAAAGGAACTATGGATTACCCTATCTTCGCCTTCCTTCCACATCATCATTTTCAGCTGAAGTAGTTGGTTATTAAGGCAAGTAATGGGAATAAGAATGGTTTTCAAGTCATGCTCACATCTATGAAAATGTGCACCCAGTTCTGAGACAGCAGACATATACATGCTAAATCGCTTCAGTCGTATCTGACTCTTTGTGACCCTATGGACTGCAGCCCACCAGGCTCCTCGGTCCATGGGATTCTCCAGGCAAGAATACTGGAGTGGGTAGGCATGCCCTCCTCCAGGGGATCTTCCTGACTCAGGGATAGAACCTGCATCTCTTAGGGTTCTCTCTTAGAGACAGTCAGTCCTATTAAATTGATAAGGTAGCCAAGGCTCTGAAGGATTAAGGGATTTACTAGAGACTGTAGATCTGTTTAGTGAGCCCCAGAATCCACAGTTGGGTCCCCACCACCGTCCACTTTTTAAATTCAATTCATGTGGAAGAGGGGATTTCCTGGTCACTTAGTGGTAAAGAGTCTGCCTGCCAATGCAGGAGACACAAATTCAGTCCCTCATCCGGGAGGCTCCCACTTGCTGCAGAGCAACTAAGCCCTGGAGCCATAACTAATGAAACCCATGCGCCCCAGAGCTCCCGCTCTGCAACAAGAGAAGCCCCATAGTGAGAAGCCCATGCACCGCAAGAGAGTGGCCCTCGCTTGCCCAAACTAGAGGACAGCCTGCACAGCAATGAAAACGCTGCACAGTCAAAAAGAAATAAATAAATACAATTATTTTTAAAAAATTCATGTGAAAGATTCATTCAAAACCTGCTTGTTTTTTTAGAACCTCATTGGTTTACAGGACCCTCCCCTCTAAGGTCTGTCACATCTGAATCAGTTTTAGAATCAGGAATAAATTCAGATCTACTTTCAAAGAACTGTACTTTTCACAGCTTTATAAATGTTTTATCAAGCAAAACATCCTTTTTATTTTCATTTCTGAATCTGAATAGCTAAGACCTTACACACAGACCATAAACACAATTAACCACAGTCCATCTCTAAAAAGTTCTAATCATATGGAAAATTCACACATCCTCAGGAAAAATTCATATGTCAGGGAGACTCTTAAACTGAACAATTTTGTTAAAAACAACATTTGAACTGTGGTGGGACAAAGGGCCTCTTCATACACAGGATGAAGAATGGAGCTACCACCTAACATTTTCCTAGTCATTGTTTTCCTAAGTAATATGAATTTGGAGCCTATTGTTGGCCTAGAAACTCTACAGTGAAGCCTGAAATATGAAAATGCTGGACATAATAAATACACCTAATACATGTCCTGAGTAGCTGGACATTTAAGTGGCTGTGTGTGACCAGAAAGGAGATCATTGTTTTCCCATTTGATATTTCCTCGTCTCCCCAACCACTACCTACCTATTACTGCTGGCTCCACAGGAAATTAAGGTCCTGAGGTATGCTGGAGTAAGCCATTTATTATTGAACATTTTCAATAAAGTGGATCAGAGGGAGTAGAATAAAATCCTTGAGGGCAAAGATTTCCCTTTTGCTTGTTTCACTTTGGTGTACCGACTTTATTTAAAACAACCACCCCAGTCCCAATAACACAGTGGGATTCAATGTATGATGTAAGCCATCTAGGAATATACGGGTTCTCTGCCTCAGCTGAGGAGTTGGCCCTCCCACTGCTCACACATCGAAACAAAGGGAGAAATGCCAACCATTCAGCAAATCTACAATTTCCAGTTGGGTTATAGCCCAGTTCGCCCACCCTCTGTAATAACCACAACAAAGCTCAGAAGAATAATCTGAAATAGGCAACTCAGAAAGTTCTGTAATTTTTTATGGCTAATGAGAGAGAGAAGAGAAACTATTTCTGGTTTCAGTTTCTTTCAAAAGCCTTCAGAGGTTTTACCTGTCTCTCAAAATCACTTTCAAGTCCTGTCTCAGCTTGGGTGTGTTTGACACAGATATTATAATGGAGACGCAGCTGGAAAGCTTACTGAGAAGTGCTCTCAGGAAACCCACCTGTAAGGAAGTGAAAAGTGAAATTGTTGGTTGTGTCTGACTCTTTGTGACCCTATGGACTGCAGCCTACCAGACTCCTCTGTCCATGGGATTCCCCAGGCAAGAATACTGAAGGGGTAGCCATTTTCCTCTCCAGGGCATCTTTCTGACTCAGGGATCGAAGATGCATCTCCTGCACTGTAGGCAGATTCTTTCCCATCTGAGGCACGAGGGTAAGGAACTGAGGGGAAGGGAAAAGCTGAATTGCAGGTGGTTACAGATGAGGCCTCAATCAGTTTTAGGGGGAGGTCTAGGCTGAGCTGAGCCAGGCTGACGAAAGGGGGCCAAGCCATTGTAGTCCCATCTTAGCCAGTCATTAGTCATGGGCTGCTCCCTCAAAGAAACACCAACTTGGAGGAGGCAAGTCTCTACAGCAAGACCCCTGGAAAGAACACGGGCAAACCTTTCAGCAGCATCAGGGGTTGAGTGCATCAAGGCTGAGGAGTGGGTTCAGGGGGCATGGCATCCATGACTAGGCCCTGAATGACGAGATCCCTTCCCATGACAGAACTCATCTCCTCTCTCGCCACACTGGCCTCCTTACTAGTAGTTGAAACTGCCAGACATGCTCTCCTCTCAGGACCTTTGTCTTCTTCTTCCTCTATCTGGAACACACCTCAGGTGGTCAATTGTCTGGTTTGCCTAGGCTGGGACTGCCCTGGTTTTAGCAACAGGATGCATCCTGGGAAACAGTTGAGTGAGTGAAGTTGCTCAGTCGTGTCCGACTCTTTGCGACCCCGTGGACTGTAGCCCAGCAGGCTCCTCTGTCCATGGGATTCTCCAGGCAAGAATACTGGAGTGGGTTGCCATTTCCCTCTCCAGGGGATCTTCCCAACCCAGGGATCGAACCTGGGGCCTCCTGCAATGCAGGCAGACGCTTTATCCTCTAAGCCACCAGGGAAGCCCTGGGAAACCATTAGTCCCAGACAAGTCAAGATGGTAGGTCAGCTGTACCTCTTCCAGAAGCCCACATGTCTCACTCATCTTTTCTGAACATCCTACTTGTAATTGCACCCTTTAAATCTCATACATATTCCCAGTTCCCCTTTCCTACTTTTATTGTTTTCTACACTTAATACCTTCTAATATATCACTTATTTCTTTCATTTAGCTTAGGAAAATAAACTTGAGGACAATATTGGCACAAAATAGACATTTCAAAAGTATGCACTGAATGGGTGAAATAAATGTTTCTAATATTTTGTAGAAAACAGTTCCTGGCTTGTACCAAGTGTATGCGATCCTTCAGTTCAGTTCAGTTCAGTCGCTCAGTCGTGTCCGACTCTTTGCGAACCCATGAATCACAGCACGCAAGGCCTCCCTGTCTGTCACCAACTCCTGGAGTTCATTCAAACTCATGTCCATAGAGTCGGTGATGCCATCCAGCCATCTCATTCTCTGTCGTCCCCGTCTCCTCCCACCCCCAATCCCTCCTAGTATCAGACTCTTTTCCAGTGAGTCAACTCGTCGCATGAGGTGGCCAAAGTATTGGAGTTTCAGCCTTAGCATCAGTCTTTCCAATGAACACCCAGGATCGATCTGCTTTAGAATGGACTGGTTGGATCTCCTTGCAGTCCAAGGGACTCTCAAGAGTCTTCTCCAGCACCACAGTTCAAAAGCATCAATTCTTCGGCGATCAGCTTTCTTCACAGTCCAACTCTCACATCCATACATGACCAAGGGAAAAACCATAGCCTTGACTAGACGGACCTTAGTTGGTAAAGTAATGTCTCTGCTTTCTAATATGCTATCTAGGTTGGTCATAACTTTCCTTCCAAGGAGTAAGCGTCTTTTAATTTCCTGGCTGCAATCAGCATCTGCAGTGATTTTGGAGCCCCAAAAAATAAAGTCTGACACTGTTTCCACTGTTTCCCCATCTATTTCCCATGAAGTGATGGGACCAGATGCCATGATCTTTGTTTTCTGAATGTTGAGCTTCAAGCCAACCTTTTCACTCTCCTCTTTCACTTTCATCAAGAGGCCTTTGAGTTTCTCTTCACTTTCTGCCATAAGGGTGGTGTCATCTGCATATCTGAGGTTATTGATATTTCTCCCGGCAATCTTGATTCCAGCTTGTGCTTCTTCCAGCCCAGCATTCCTCATGATGTACTCTGCATAGAAGTTAAATAAGCAGGGTGACAATATACAACCTTGACATACTCCTTTTCCTATTTGGAACCAGTCTGTTGTCCATGTCCAGTTCTAACTGTTGCTTCCTGACCTGCATACAGGTTTCTCAAGAGGCAGGTCAAGTGGTCTGGTATTCCCATCTCTTTCAGAATGTTCCACAGTTTATTGTGATCCAAACAGTCAAAGGCTTTGGCATCCTTTAAGGATGAAAATGCAATACTTTGGCCACCTCATGCGACGAGTTGACTCACTGGAAAAGACTCTGATGCTGGGAAAGGTTGGGGGAGGGAGGAGAAGAGGACGATGGAGAATGAGATGGCTGGATGGCATCACCGACTCTGTGGACATGAGTTTGAGTGTACTCCGGGAGTTGGTGATGGACATGGAGGCCTGGCGTGCTGTGGTTCATGGGGTCGCGGAGAGTTGGACACGACTGAGTGACTGAATTGAACTGAACTGAACTGAAGGATTAGTTAAAATTTTCAGATGGTAATCATTTATCATTGTTAATTACTTGGCAATTATGCTGGTGAAAGGTAAAATTGATCACAGAATCACTTCTTCAGTAAGTGAGTGGAGAAGGGATTTAAATTAAATCATTCTACCTGGTGGTTGATGGTAATGACATGCTATTTTAAAATTATGTGAAATAATTTAACAGACTACTTATTTAGGATTTACAACTTGAAAAAAATAGGCTGGAAGAAAATAGGGCAGTCTAACTGACTGACAGCTTTGCCCACTGTGAAGTTAACACATGGTAGCAGCCATTTCTTTAACACATCTTTATAACAAGTGTTTAAACAGGCACACAGGATAGCTATGAGACTGAAATTCCAACAGCTATGAAGTCAAAGCATCAGATTTTGCAGTGAGCCATAGGCTTCTTCAAAGAGAAGGGCAGAGGAAAATTAACAGTACCTTTTGGAGAGATAAATATTTATTTGTACTTGAAAGAAAAAATTTTAGAAAATATAATAGATACTCAAATACACATTTCCATTTCCATAAAATGTAATAGATGTTTTGACTTCTATTCCTAAGAACTTAGCCCAAATTATAGTTCCCTCTGCTCCACAAAAAAGTGAAATATGATAAGAAATATGAACTACTTTCACACAGTATTTTAAATGAGCTTTTTTTTTCTTTTTTACTTTTGGTTTTAGTAAAGAATCCTTTACTTTAAGATCCTTCCAAATTAGTTTATCAGCCTATCTTTGATATAGACATAATTATTACTCTCAATCTGTGAAGAATTTTTAAAGCAAATATGTAGAAAATTCTCCTTTAATTTTATTTCTGAAACATTTTATCTTAAGACAATGTAATAAATGAGGTCCAACTGAACACACTGTATCATGATAGGAATTATTTATGCACTTAGTTTCCCACGATTTATACATGTATTCACATAAAGTATATTCTGTATCTTTGTTCTGTTTACAGAACAATCAGTTCAGTTCAGTTCAGTCGCTCAGTCGTATCCGACTCTTAGCGAGCTCATGAACCACAGCACGCCAGGCATCCCTGTCCATCACCAACTCCCGGAGTTCACTCAAACTCATGTCCATTGAGTTGGTGATGCCATCCAGCCACCTCATTCTCTGTCGTCCCCGTCTCCTCCTACCCCCAACCTTTCCCAGCATCAGAGTCTTTTCCAGTGAGTCAACTCGTCGCATGAGATGGCCAAAGTACTGGAGTTTCAGCTTTAGCATCAGTCCCTCCAATGAACACCCAGGATTGATCTCCTCTAGAATGGACTGGTTTGATCTCCTTGCAGTCCAAGGGACTCTCAAGAGTCTTCTCCAACACCACAGTTCAAAAGCATCGATTCTTCGGCGATCAGCTTTCTTCACAGTCCAACTCTCACATCCATACATGACGACGGGAAAAACCATAGCCTTGACTAGACGGACCTTGGTTGGCAAAGTAATGTCTCTGTTTTCTAATATGCTATCTAGGCTGGTCATAACTTTCCTTCCAAGGAGTAAGCGTCTTTTAATTTCCTGGCTGCAATCAGCATCTGCAGTGATTTTGGAGCCCCCAAAAATAAAGTCTGACACGGTTTCCACCGTTTCCCCATCTATTTCCCAAGAAGTGATGGGACCAGATGCCATGATCTTCGTTTCTGAATGTTGAGCTTCAAGCCAAACTTTTCACTCTCCTTTTTCACTTTCATCAAGAGGCTTTGTAGTTCCTCTTCACTTTCTGCCATAAGGGTGGTGTCATCCGCATATCTGAGGTTATTGATATTTCTCCCGGCAATCTTGATTCCAACTTGTGCTTCTTCCAGCCCAGCGTTCCTCATGGTGTACTCTGCATAGAAGTTAAATAAGCAGGGTGACAATATATAACCTTGACGTACTTCTTTTCCTATACAGAACAATAGAAGGTATTAATTAACCTAAGAAGTTTACTTGAAAAACCTATGGTTATAACACATGGCCTGACTCAGGCTTATTTTGCTAATCAAACTTTTGTTTCCTAATGATGAAAAGGTAGTAAGTTCAAATAATGTTTATTTGTATATTTGTTGCAACTCTACTAAAGACCAAAGTATTTTACTGTATATTTCATTAATAAGTTTTGCTGGTGGTGTTCAGTCACTGTCCTGTCCAGCTGTTTGCAACCCCATGGAGTGCAGCACGCTAGGCTCCTCTGTCCTTCACTGTCTCCGGGAGTTTGTTCGAATTCATGTCCATTGGGTCGGTGATGTTATCTAACCATCTCATTCTCTGCATTCTTTTTAAAGTTTTAAACTCCAACACGGATTAAAGGCATATATGAAGAATTTTTAAAATATTAAATGAAATTGCATAAGTACTGTCATGGGTTGAATTGTGTCTTCATAAGAAGAGGCAGTTTTGACACAGAGGGACCCAAAAATGCATGAGTCAAAGGAAACACCACTTGAGGACACAGTAAGATAGTCACCTGCAAGACAAAGAGCAAAGCCCAGAAGTCAGCCTGGCCAGCATCTTGGTCTTAAGGCTTCCAGCCTCCAGAACTGTGAGAAAATAAATTTCTCTTGTTTAACTGTATAGTCTGTGGTACTTTATAACGGCTGTCCTAGCAAATTAATACATTATACTTTTAAAGTGTGGTAGTTGTTAACCCTGATTGTAACAGCTACGTCCCTTTCCACTTAGTTCCTGATTAGATGCAATTTGAAGTTAGTGTTTGCTGGCTTGTTTGTGGACCCTGGCGTGAGGGCTGGATGAGTTTTGTTTGCCCATCCCCTTCACCAAGCATCCCTTGTTTCTTTCCCCCTGCCCATTCTTCCCTCCTTTTCATCTTGCCCTTCGTTTCACATCAGCGCTTCCCCTTCTCATGCCTTAAAAATGCCCCACATGCTGCAACCAGATGTCTGGATTATGAAAAGGGGAAATGTCAAGTTTTATTTTACATGGAATGCAGAGACAGGCTGAAAGGTAAGGGGATAAATAGATGGTACCAGAGCTCTTAAATGAACTGGGATGGCATTCTTCATCATCTTATACACAAATTTCTTGATATTTGAATAGAATGGACATTTAATTAAAAGACCTTTTTAATAACCACTTTATGATTTTACATTTTACTGTCTTTGTAAGCATTTCTGTCTCTTATTTTCTTCTCTTTGAAGAAGGCAATTCAGTTTTTCCTTTCATACCTCATTTTTTTCTATGACTCTTTCTAGACACATTTCTGACCATTTCTGCCCCATTGGCAGCCATGACAAATAGAAGACACTCAATGCATGCTTGGTAAATGAATATACAAATATCAAAATGCATCCTGCCGTTCTCCACCATCTGTACTGCTGGACTCCTGCTCTGAGCCTCGTCATCTCTCTTCTGGCTCATGGTGGAGGCTTTCAGCTTGTCACCCGTCTCCTCTTATTCCTGATGGTCTGCTTTCAACACAGCAGCCAGTGACTTGGAATATAAAGTAAACGTGTCAAACGAACATAGAAAATAGGCTTATGGACATGGCGGGGGCGGGGGGAGAGGGTGAGATGTATGGAAAGAGTAACATGGAAACTTACATTACTAAATATAAAATAGACAGCCAACAGGAACTTGCTGTATGGCTCAGGAAACTCAAACAGGGGCTCTGTATCAACCTAGAGGGAGGGACGGGGAGGAAGACGGGAGGGAGATTCAAAAGGGAGGGGATATGCGTATACCTATGGCTGATTCATGTTGAGGTTTGACAGAAAACAACAAAATTCTGTAAAGCAATTATCCTTCAATACTAAATAAATAAATTTTAAAAATAAAGTAAATGTGTCACTATCCCACTGAGAGTGCGGTCATGATTTTCCATTTCACTCAGAGTAACACACCATGATCTTAAAATGGTGTGCAATGCCCCACGCAAACTGCCTTTCCCTCAATTCTCACCCATTCCGCTCCAAGCTTGTCCCTGCTGTTCCTCGAGTACCTCTTATAAATCCTTACTCTAGAGCCTTTGAACTAGCTGTTTCCTTTGTGAAATATCCCTCCTACGGACTGAATTTGTGTCTCTCTCAAATTAATGTGTTAAGTTCTAAGCCCCTGTGCGGGTGTGCATGCTAAGCTGCTTCAGTCGTGTCCGATTCGGTGCGACCCTCTGGACTGTAGCCCTCCAGCCTCGTCTGCCCAAGGGATTCTCCAGGCAAGAATACTGGAGTGGGTTTCCATGCCCTCCTCCAGGGGATCTTCCCAACCCAGGGATTGAACCCACCTCTCTTAGGTCTCCTGCATTGGCAAGTGGGTTTTTTACTACTAGTGCCACCTGGGAAGCCTCCTAGCCCCCAAAGTACCTCAAAATGTGACTGGAGATAGGACCTTTAAAGACATGATTAAGTTAAAATGAGGCAAATAAGGTGGACCCTATTCCACCTCTGAGAGGAAATTTGGACTCAGACATGCGGTTTGAAGGACATGTGAGAGCATGGGAGAACACGGCCATCTATAAGTCAAGAAGAGAGGCCTCCAACAAAACAACTCTGCAGACACTTTGATCTTTGATTTCTAACCTCCTGAATTGTGAGAAAATAAATTTCTGTAGCTTAAGTGGCTCAGTCTGTAATATTTTGTTATGGCACTGCTAGCAACCTATACACAAGGGTCACTTTCTCACATTTTATTTTTTAATGTTCAGTTCAGTTCAGTCGC
Organism: Moschus berezovskii; assembly: GCF_049115385.1. Taxonomy (NCBI): domain Eukaryota; kingdom Metazoa; phylum Chordata; class Mammalia; order Artiodactyla; family Moschidae; genus Moschus; species Moschus berezovskii. The sequence continues at coordinate 121,631,857 of NC_142461.1, forward strand.
TCAGTCGTGTCTGACTCTTTTTAATGTTACCTTTTCAATAAGACATACTCTACTTAATTTTTTAAAAGCTATATAGAGCTTAGTTTTTGGTATCTTAAAAATTGAATAAAGTGGATATTCGATATTATTTAGTTTCAGGTATACTCCATAATGATTTGATATTTGCATACAATCATTATGAAATGGGGTTTCCTAGTGGCTCAGTGGTAAAGAATCTGCCTGCCAATGCAGGAGCCACAGGAGACCCAGATTTGATCCCTGGGTCAGGAAGACCCTCTGGAGAAGGAAATGGCAACCCACTCCAGTATTCTTGCCTGGGAAATTCCATGGACAGAGGAGCCTGGTGGGATACAGTCCATGCGATCGCAGAGTCAGACATGACTGAAGTGACTGAGAACGCACACACACATTACAAAATGATCACTGTAGAAAGTTTAGACCAAACACATTACTTATGTTTATATTCCATCCGCATGAGTTATTTATTATGTAACTGGAAGTTTGTACACCTTAATCTCCTTGACCTACTTGGCCCACCCTCCTATTCCCCTCTCGTCTGGCAACCACTGATTTGTACTCTGTATCTATGAGTCTGTTTTCATTTTGGTTTATCTGTTTTGTTTTTATATTCCACTTATAAGTGAGATCATGCAATATTTGTCTTTCTCTATCTGACTTATTTTCCTTAACTTAATACCCTCTAGATCCAATATGTCCCAAACAGCAAATTTCATTTTTTATAGCTGAGTAATATTCCTGTGTGTGCGTGTGCGTGTGTGTGTGTGTGCAAGCGTGCTCCACATCTTCTCTATCCATTCACCTATGGATGGACACTTAGGTTGGCTATTGTAACAATGCTGCATATATGTGCTAGAGTGCAAATATCTTTTAGTATTAGTATTTTTGGTGCTTTTCAGGGGGTAAATACCCAGAAGTGAAATTGCTAGATCATATGGCAGTTCCATTTTTAATCTTTCGGGGAACCTCCACACTGTTTTCCATATAGTGGATGCACCAACTTACAACCCCACCAATACTGCACGAAGCTTTCCTTTCCTCCACATCCTTTCAACATATATCTGCTGCCTTTTTGACGATAGTCATTCTGACAAGTGTGAGGCAGTATCTTACTGTGGTCTTAATTTGCATTTCCTTGATGATTAGTGATGCTGAGCAACCTTTCATGTCTGCTTGCTGTTTGAGTGTCTTCTTTGGAACAATATTCAGTTCCTCTGCTCATTTTTTAATCTCAATGATCCTACTTGAAATTACAACTTTCCTTTGTTCCCTGTCCATTCTCAACCTTCCAATCCCCACTCATAATCCCCTATACTCTACATTATTTTTACTTTAATAATATTAATCACCTTCCAACACACTCTAAAATCACTCATTTACTATGTTTATTTTTTCTTTACTACCTCTCCCTGATAGAATTTAAGCTCCATAACAACAGGGGTATTTGGGTTTTTTTTTTGTTTTTGTTGTTGTTATTCTCTGATTTATCCTCTGTGCCAAACATTTGGAATATGTTTGATTCATAATAGCTAGTCAATAAATATTTGTTGAATATTGAATGACTAAATGAAACAGGATTGTTGCCTCTCATTGATAGCTGACAGTATATTTTTTTATAAACAATGTATGTTCTAAAATTTTATATGTTTGAATATGTATCTCCTATCCCATAAGAATATCAATATTGTTTAGTACAGAAATTGGAAAAAAGTTCAAAAGTTTATTCTAGCATTTATTGAGTACTTACAAAGTATCATGGATTATCTTATTTAATTTCCATAAAACCCAGTGAGATATATGCTATTTAAATTACATTTTACAGATTAGAAAACAGAATGACAAAGAAATTAAATAATTTCAAAAGTTCTTGTTCTATAAATGATGAATAGAATGTGAACCCAGGCAATCTGACCCCACAGCCTATTCTCATAACTGCTGTCTTATACAGTCATTTAGATGAATATTGATTTTCAAGCCACTGTGTTACAGCCCCATAAGCAACTGGCCTCTCATCTCAACTTTTTTAAGATCCCCAAAGTTGCAGTAGGAAGTATATCTACATATATATTGTTTATTTAAATTAATAATAATAGATTCTGATTTTAATGGGAGTATAATTAATGCCTTATTTGAAAATTTCTTTCATTTAGTCTTAAGTTTCCCCCTTAAGCGGACTTTCTTATTCTTTATTGCTTTAATTCCCCCACAAATGTAATCATGTCTAAAAGCATTAATACATTCTTTAATGTTTCCATTTTATACTTCGGAGTCTAGTTAAAGCTAAAGAAACAAAAAAGCCTTTTTATCAGAAAATAATTTTCACATGATTCACTTTTATGTTTATAGTTTTCAAAAAGGAAAGTAAAAATATCAATCATCTGATCAGATAATGTCACAATCCAATGAAATATATTATCCTGAGATTAAGACCCTTGGCTAACTTTGATCTCCAAGTTCACAGGATTTAATCTACAGACTTCCTTGCACTCAGACCACAGTTCAGGTAACAGGAGTATCAAGTGAATAGTGCTGTTTTGAGTTATGATTGCTTGACTCTATTGTCCAGGCTTACCTGCGATGTGGTTAATTAAACAAAAGGAAGACTAGTCCAGAAGCTCATCAGTTCTCTATAAAAATGAGTTCTTTTCCTAAATGCCAATGTCTGTCTCTTATACATTTAAAAAGAATGAACCAATAAGAATCCACCTTTCAATGCAGGGGACACTTGTCCGATCCCTGGTCTGGGAAGATCCCATATGCTGTGGGGTAACTGAGCCTATGTGCCACAGCTGGAAAGAAACCCATGAGCCCCAGGGAGGATCCCATGTGCTGTAGCTAAGACCCTACAGCCAATTAAATACATAAAAAGAATGAATCAGTGCCCCCTTAGCATCGTGGAGTTCCATTTTAGCTGGACCATTAATGGTGCAGGCTAATCATTCCACGAGACCACTGTGGATGGCTCCCTCATTCATTCCCCACAACATTTTTCTGTAACTCTTTCCTAGTCTAGTTAAATCCTCTCAAGTACAATACCCCCTCTTTGTTTCAGAAAATAAACTTGCTTCTATTGTATAGAGAAAAAAGTACAATTTTCAGGGGGAAAAATTCCTTAATTTCCTGCCCTCTCAAGTCAACTTTATGTATGACCCTACCAATTTCAATCTCTCCCTATTTCCCAGCCAACCCCAGAATTGTACTCCTCTCCTGCACTTCCTAAATCTGGTTTCTTCACCTGTTTATACCTCAATTCCAGAGCTTTTAGTTTATACATCCATAGACCTTTCAGCTCTCATCCTACATCACTGTCATCTCTTGGATCATTCTTAGGTCTCCTCGGTCGGGGCCTTCTTTTTTTCCTGCCCTCCATATTCTGTATCTTGAACTTACTCTCTTTTCTGTGCATGTTCCGTGGAAAGAATCTCATCCATTTAATAAGTTGAAACACAGTACTTATACTATATGCTTAGGATTTCCAGATTAATATCTCTAGGCCAACCCTCTCCTCTGCATCCAACACACATATATCCAGTTGTCAACTTGCCACACACTTAAATGTCTTACTTAACATGTCCAAAACATTCTCTCCTAATCCTGCTTGTCTCCTATTTCTGTAACTCAGATCAGGGCCATTCCACTAAGATGTTTAAGCCAGCACTGTAAGTTATCTTCAACTCCCCCTTCTCTGGGTCCATACCCACATCACCTAGTCCAATAGCAATCCTGGGATTTTATCTCCAAAACAAGTTCCACACCAATCCACTCTCCATTTGCACTTTCATCTCCTAGTTCCAGGCCACATTCATTCTCTTGAGAGGAGAGGCTCTCTGTTTCTATTCTTACTTGCATGTCATATTTCAGGCCCTCATCACTTTTTCCTTGGACCATTGCCATAGCCTCTTGCCTTCTTTCACTCTAATCCTCTCTCTTCATTGCTGCCAGCTGGATCTTTTTAACATGTGAGATCCAGATCATTAGCATTGGAGACAAGGCCTTCCATGATCTGGTGTTTCTCTGTGTGTCCAAACTTATTTCCCTGCTACACTCCTATCAGCAGACACACTACACACTTTCCCTGCTTTAGCTGTGCTGCTCTCAGAACAATCATCTGTTATTTGTCTACCTTATACCTATCGGCCCCCTAAAGAGATTCAGTTAAGGTTTCGTCCCTTCTAGAAAATCTCTCTTTACTTCTCACAATTCAAGAAATGTGATCCTTAAGTTTTTATCTAGCTTCTGTCATGGCGCTTATTATAGAATGTTCTATCTCTCACACTAGACGGAGCAATCCGAGAGCAGAAACTTGAACTGTGTATGGCTGGAATCGAGTGTGTGCTCACTGAATGTTCACTGAATAAATTTACAGATGAACAATGTAGTTTTGAATAAATTAGAGAAGTACAGATACCTGGGCACAAAATATAAAAGCAACAAAACTATTAACTCTAGAGAGAGCTGTGGAATAAAGGAGTGAGTCAAGAAAGCATTTTTGATGAAAGTGAAAGAGGAGAGTGAAAAAGCTAGTATAAAACTTAACATTCAAAAAACTAAGATCATGGCATCCGGTCCCATCACTTCATGTCAAATAGATGGGGAAATAATGGGAACAGTGACAGATTTTATTTTCTTGAGCTCCAAAATCACTGCAGATGGCGACTGCAGCCATGAAATTAAAAGATGCTTGCTCCTTGGAAGAAAAGCTATGACCAACCTAGACAGCATATTAAAAAGCAGAGACATTACTTTGCCAACAAAGGTCTGTATTGTCAAAGTTTTGCTTTTTCTGGTAGTCATGTACAGATATGAGAGTTGGACCATAAAGAAAGCTGAGCACTGAAGAATTGATGCTTTTGAACTGTGGTGTTGGAGAAGACTCTTAAGAAAACCTTGGATAGCAAGGAGATCTGACTAGTCGACCCCAAAGGAAATCAGTCCTGAATATTCATTGGAAGGACTGATGCTGAAGCTGAAACTCCAATACTTTGGCCACCTTGTGCAAAGAACTGACTCCTTGGAAAAGACCCTGATGCTGGGAAAGATTGAAGGCAGGAGAAGGGGAAGATAGGGGATGAGATGGTTGGATGGCATCACTGACTCAGTCGACATGAGTTTGAGCAAGTTCTGGGAGTTGGTGATGGACTGGGAAGCCTGGCGTGCTGCAGTCCATGGAGTTGCAAAAAGTCAGACATGACTGAGTGGCTGAACTGACCTGAACTGAAAGGAAGAATTTTAATTTTTCTCTTTATGTGTTTTAATTAAAAAAAAACAAACTGACCTGTTGTGTGGGAGTTATCAGACAAAGAACACGAAATAAGTGCAATCAGAACCAAGCCCTCATCCCACACTAGAGTTCTAACTAACTGAATAATCCTGGACAAACCACTTTACTGATCTGGGCCTCAATTTCCTCATCTGTAAAATCAGAGGATTGGCTAAATGAGGTGTTATTTTAAGATCTTTCCAAGGTTTAAAATTCAATTTTACAAATGGAAGAAATGAGCTACTTTATAATGGAAACCTGAGTTCCCTTCTTCTGTTTTAATTTTTATACACTCTTTGGATATTAAAAAGTTATTCCACAATTTCCTAGAACCAGGGTCCTAAAATGTCTGTCTGCAAGGTATCAAAGAAAGTTTTCATTTGTTCTCTTGGCATGCTTGACTTTTTGCGGAAAAATGAATGACTACATGTTTCTTTTTAGATTTATTCTCCAAACCAGTATTCCAGGAGATTGAAATAGGTCACCTCAGTAGAGATCAAGTTTGGGAAATTGTTGCCTCCTAAAACCTTTTTAAGGTGCACAATCTATCATGGTCTATTGAAGGCTCAGAGGAGTCCTGCAATATAGATACGTGCTTAGCAATATAAAGAGGCGCTTAGGGCTTCCCTGGTGGCTCTGACAGGAAAGCGTCTGCCTGCAATGCAGGAGACTCAGGTTTGATCCTGGGTTGGGAATATCCCCTGGAGAAGGAAACGGCAACCCACTCTAGTACTCTTGCCTGGAAAATCCCATGGACGGAGGAGGCTGGTAGATTACAGTCCATGGGGTCGCAGAGTCGGACATGACTGAGAGCTTCACTTTCTTTCACTTTAGCGTTTCTCTAGATACATTAGCCTGAAACACTTTTTTCATGACACATGTGCTCGTATCCTGTGGTAATTTGTTCTGATGGTACCAACTTGGGAAACTGACTTAGAGCAACCTTTCTACTGCTTATTTTTGCTTTTTTTTCCATAAAGTTCCTGTGACTTTATAATATAAGCACAGGACTAAGCATATACAATATGCATAAATATATTGACATTAAGTATATTAAGCAGCTTGACTTAAGCTACAACTATTTCATGGCTCAAAGAATGCCCTTGATGAATCCTTTCCAATCTGATTGTTATCCCCACATAATCTATTTTTCTGTTTGGGGCTGGCTCAATGTAAAAGTTAATTTCTACGGAATTTCTTAAAGTTAGCTACACAACACTTCTTAAGTCTTCCATTTTACTTTCTTGCTACTGATTAGAGTGGCTATAACTTTACAACATTTTAAAACACATTTTTATAGATATATAATTATGGAACATTTCCAAACTAATCTAGTTGGCTCTTAAGCTTTTCTAAAAAATACATGATCTTAGGAATTGCTTTAATTTCTTGCCTTATCACATTTGAACCATATCTTATTGGTAGTTAAAGCACTTAAAGTATGTAATATATTCTTTCCATATCTCTTTGCACACAACAGATGCTATTCTGAGAAGTCCATTGAACTCTGAGTATGGTATATCATCCTGATGTCAGCAGTACAGACTGAAAATCTTTTAAAACGTCTCTCTCATGTTTTATTATTCAAACAACAGCTTTTCACTTCTTTTCTAAGCAGATCTACTAATGCTTCATCAACTTAAGATCAGAATCGAGTCCCCAAGTAGAAAAATTGCAAAACATCAATTACTTGTTCTACTTTATAGGGATTTATTTTTAAAGCAGGCAGAGAACAGCTTTTTGATGGTCTGTGCTGCTGGACCTCACATGCTCAGCGTTGAGTGCAGACAGCTGCAACCAAAGGTAGCAAGAGGCTAACAGGCTCTGACCTGACTGCAGAATGCCATCAATAATCTGCAGCAAACACTGAGGGCTGCAGCCAAAGGAGTTGACAGTTGTCTCCTTAGGAGCATTTCAGAACAATTTCAGAGAGCCTGATTGTAACCTCTTTTTAAAAATCCTCTGGTTTCAAATTTTTGGAGACAGAGTAGTTGAATGTGACTAATTTGAATAATGAATGTCATAATAGTTCTATTTAGAACTCAGCTGAAACAATACATTTGAAGGAGCTGAGAAATAAATACTGTTTCAAAGCACGGTATCACTATTAGTAGTATTGTTTTTGAATAACAGAGTCAGCTCTAAAAAGGATATCATGGTTATAAGACACATGGGTAAAAACAGACTGACCCAAGTGAAAAAAGAAAGTCATAAGTATTTTAACATATTATTCGTAGTTAGGTTGCTTTATAAGTATGATAATTAACATAGAGCATTGGCCTAAGGATATATAGATTAACGGAACAGAATAAATAAAACAGAAATAAATGATATGAGAATTTAATATCAGATACCAGCAGCAGCACAAATCTAAATGGGATGGGAAAGAAATTGAATAATCAGTATCATGGTTACTGGATAGCCACAAAATTAATTACCCTCATCTTGTACTATATACTAGTGTTTTTAGTATGGATGATTGAATTAAAACTAGGGAGTTTTAAGAGCTACATATATAAATTAATTAATGCCAACTTAAACATTTAATAAGGGGGAATTGCTTATATAAACTGTGGCACATTTATGAGGAGAAATTATAAACAGCCATCAAAATTATGATTACTGTCTTAATCTGTTCAGGCTGCTGTAACAAAATACTATAAATTGAATGGTTTATAAACATCAGAAATTTATTTCTCACATTTCCATATGCTGCCAAGGTCAATGATGGAAGCGGTGAAGGCACTGTCTGGGTCCCTTTTAAAATGGCACTAATCCCATCCATGAGAATTCCTTGTGACCTAATAACATCCCCAAAGCCCCACCTTTTAATGCATCACACTGGGGTTAGGATTTCAGCATATGAGTTGTGGAGGACACAGCCATTCAGTCTATAGCAGTTACAAACAATATTGGCAATAAAAATGTATGATACATTGTTAAGTGAAAAGGGTGGATTATAGCAAATCTATGCAACTGCATTACTTAAGTACAAATGTGTGTGAAGAAACTTCTAAATACCATGGGATAAAGTGAGTAGAGCTGATTTTTCTGTTAAGTAAAAGTCTATTTGGCTGGCTAAGGCTGGAACGACATAATATACAATATATAAGACCACACAGATATTACTGCTGTTGTTCCGCTATACATGGACTCAACCTCAAAGCTGAAGGTGGAAATGTCTCTATCTCAGGCAGTAGGATGAAGAAGGAGAGGAAGGGGAAAAAAAGCATAGGGCACTCATGCTGTCTCTGAGGCATGATTCCCAGAAGTTGTCACATGACTCTTCCTCCTGCTTAGATCCCTCCGTCCTGAACTCTCCCTCAAGTGACCCCTCCTCACTGCAAGAAAGCTGGGAAGTGTTGTTTCTAATCTAGATGGCCATGTGTGTAGCCAAAAGTCAGGGGCTCTATCACCATAGAAGAAAGAAAAGAGATTTTGGAGGACAAGAAAAAGTCTACATTTTAACACCATCTTATGAAAATGTAAAAAAGCAGTGAAAAGAATGGAAGGAAATGAACCAGCAGAAGAGAGTATGTCCCTGAAAGAAACAAGACACTCAATTCCTACTTTCACTTTTCTTGTTTGTTGATTTTGAAGTTCCTTCCTCCGTTGTGCTGCCAAGAGGAGTTCCGCTTTCCTGGATCCTTTCCTTCACATTGCCTTTACCTTCTCTAGTTCCTGTCTTCTTGTTTTCCCTCCCCAGATACTCAGATCCTGTGTGCCTTCTCCTCTCTTTTATTTGGCACAGAAGTTAAGCTCTGCCTTGGGTTTGGCCTTCAGCAACCTTGATAGTATATTAAAAAGCAGAGACATTACTTTGCCAACCAAGGTCCGTCTAGTCAAGGCAATGGTTTTTCCCGTGGTCATGTAGGATGTGAGAGTTGGACTGTGAAGAAGGCTGATCGCCGAAGAATCAATGCTTTTGAACTGTGGTGTTGGAGAAGACTCTTGAGAGTCCCTTATACTGCAAGGAGATCCAACCAGTCCATTCTAAAGGAGATCAGTCCTGGATGTTCATTGGAGGGACTGATGCTAAAGCTGAAACTGCAATACTTTGGCCACCTCATGCGACGAGTTGATTCACTGGAAAAGACTCTGATGCTGGGAAAGGTTGGGGGCAGGAGGAGAAAGGGACGACGGAGAACGAGATGGCTGGATGGCATCACCGACTCTGTGGACATGAGTTTGAGTGTACTCTGGGAGTTGGTGATGGACAGGAAGGCCTGGCGTGCTGTGATTCATGGGGTCGCGGAGAGTCGGACACGACTGAGCGACTGATCTGATCTGATCTGATGTATACAGGAGCTGAACAACAAAAGAGCTGGAGGGGAAGGGAATTCACGTAACTGTCTCCACAAGGTGATGTTATTTTGTTATTTCAGTCTACAGACAGCATTTTCCCTAAAAGGAAGCTATGGCAAGTCACAGAGATGGTATGACACCCATTAATCACTGTGCCCAGTTTTCCTACAAACTCTGCTCACCTGGAGCTGAGGCAGCAGTTTACAGGTCTTGGACCCCATTTCCTCCAAGTCGCAACCAGTTGGACCAGAGATAAGCATCTGATCTAAGAGCAGCCCGAGATAATAGTAAAGCCCAAAGAGGTGATAATCCATGTGAGCTGGACCAGTTGGAAAACATTGTGAAGGCAAGCAGAAAGGCATAAGTAAGGAAGTTGTGAGGTTCAATAAAGATGCATCAGTAGAAACAGGTAGATTGGCTGATTTCATATTTCCTTCTGGAAGTTCCTACCCAGCAGTTCTGAGGAAATCTGTATTTTTCTTAATGCTGAATCCCAAGAAAAATCACGTGAGAAACTGAGAAAACTGGGACAGGCACTATAATTATGCTGTGAGAATTAAAACAGAGAAATCAACCTGGAAACATCATTGGATCCATACAGGCCACTGAGGTCCAGGTGAATAAGCACGAACAGGAAATGCTGACATGAGGAAACAAAGGTTTAGGTTAGGATTAGAATAGGACAGGAACATACAGAAGTGGCATGGTTACAATCCAGCCAGTCACTTCTGCTTGCTGCTGTGGCTATGTTGTAAGTGTATTTCTGTGACTCCATTTCTTGTTCATGATGAGTTATTACTGCAAATAGAAAGAAATTAAGAAGTTTACATGTATAGTACACTTAATAAAAATTCTGTGAATAGCGTTCCAAAAAATAAGTTTTGGAAGCAAAATGAGTCCTTAAATTGGCAATTTTCATGCATAATCCAATGAAGTGTTATGAACTTTGCTAGGAGATCTGAATGCTAAATTATTTAAAAGTGCTGTTGTGCTCAGTTGCTCAGTCATATCCGACTCTTGGGACCCTTTGGACTGTAGTCCACCAGGCTCCTCTGTCCATGGGATTTTCCAGGCAAGAATACTGGAGAGGGTTGCATTTCCTCCTCCAGGGGATCTTCCCAACCCAGGTATCAAAATTGAATCTCCGGTGTCTCCTGCATTATAGGCAGATTCTTTTACCACTGAGCCATCCGGAAGCCTCAGATTATTTGCTCATTGGTGTTGGAATATTTACCATAAGATACAGAGGCTTCCCTGGTAGCTCAGTTGGTAAATAATTCACCTGCAATGCTGGACACCCCAGTTTGATATCTGGGTTGGGAAGAGCCGCTGGAGAAAGGATAGGCTACCCACTCCAGTATTCTTGGGCTATCCTGGTGGCTCAGCTGGTAAAGAATCCACCTGCAATGTGGGAGACCTGGCTTCAATCACTGGATTGGGAAGATCTCCTGGAGAAGGAAACAGCTACCCACTCCAGTATTCTGGCCTGGAGAATTCCATGGACTATACAGTCCATGGGGTCTCAAAGAGTCAGACACGACGGAGCAACTTTCACAGATCTTTGCAAATACCAAAATAGAAAAATACAGTGAGAAAAAGATGCATATGTTGTGGAATACTAGTATATGAAATCAGAAAAAGATCTAAGATCTGAATTATCAAAAGCAATATTGATTTAACAGCAAAGCCAAAACCAAGGCAAGAAGATAAAATATTTTCACCATTAAACAAATTTTATGAAACAGAAGTACCCAATTTGAGGACACTTTTGAACACACTTTGAGCAATTTGACAACAGCAATGTAAAGTAAATGAAAAATTTCTACATTTAGCAGGCAATTAATTCTAGGTGCATTTTGAAGTTTTAAGAATAATAATTTTAAGTATTAGATATTGATATCATTCTATTTTAATTTTCAAAATTACTTTGACATTTATTTTGTTTTTGCTTTCTTTTAATGTCTTTTTTACTATATAATCAGGTAGAGATTATTTTCACATGCTTAATATATTTACATATTAATATATATTTATGTATATTGATATTTTATACACTTATTATATATTTGCCTGTTAGTAAATATTTACATGTTATATTTATTTATATATTAGTATATTTGTTGTTTATTAGTATATTCATTACTGTGGGTGTTCTGGTTAGCCAAGCATCTCTTGTCTCCTTGAGGCCCTCCTGTGATACTGCTCTTATTCCTTCAATGAGAATCCTGTTCTCTTTATTGTCATATGTTACCTTACTGTAAATTATTGGAGGTAATCTGAGTATGTCTGAAGGCCGGAAAAGGCCAGTTTTCATTTCAATCCCAGAGAAGGGCAGTGTCAAAGGATGTTCAAACTATCGGACAGTTGCTCTCATTTCCCATGCTAGTAAAGTTATGCTTAAAATCCTTCAAGCTAGTTTCAGTGGGATGTATTCCAAGAACTTCCAGATGTACAGGCTGGGTTTAGAAAAGGCAGAGGAACCAGAGACCAAATTGCCAACATTTGTTGGATTATACAGAAAGCAAGGAAGTTCCAGAAAAATGTCTACTTCTGCTTCATTGACTACAAGAAAGCCTTTGACTGTGTGGATCACAGCAATCTGTGGAAAATCCTTAAAGAGACAGAAATACAAGACCACATTACCTGTCTCCTGAGAAAGCTGCGTGCGGGTCAAAAAGCGACAGTTTGAACCTTACATGGAATAATGGACTGGTTCCAAATTGGGAAAGGAGTACATCAAGGCTATATACTGCCACCCTGTTTATTTAAAGTATATGAAGAGTACATCATGCAAAATACCAGGCTGGATGAGTCACAATCTGGAATCAAGATTGCCGGGAGAAATATCAACAACTTCAGATATGCAGATGGTACCACTGTAATGGCAGAAAGCAAAGGGAAACTAAAGAGCCTCTTGATGAGGGTGAAAGAGGAGAGTGAAAAGGCTGGTTTAAAACTCGACATTCCAAAAACTAAGTTCATGGCATCTGGTCCCATCACTTCATAGCATATAGAAGGGGGAAAGAGTTGAAACAGTGACAGATTTTATTTTCCTGGGCTCCAAAATCATTGCAGATGGTGACTGCAGCCATGAAATTAAAAGATGTTTGCTCCTTGGATGGAAAGCTATGCCAAACCTAGACAGTATATTAAAAAGCAGAGATATCACTTGTCTGACAAAGGTCTGTATAGTCAAAGGTGTGGTTTTGCAAGTAGTCATGTACAGATGTGAGAGTGGGACCATAAAAAAGCTGAGTGCCAAAGAATTGATGCTTTTGAACTGTGCTGGAGAAGACTCTTCAGAGTCCCTTGGACTGCATGGAGATCAAACCAGTCAATCCTAAAGGAAATCAACCCTGAATATTCATTGGAAGGACTAATGCTGAAGCTGAAGCTCCAATCCTTTGGCCACCTGATGCAAAGAACTGACTCACTGGAAAAGACCCTGATGCTGGGAAAGACTGAAGGCAAAAAGAGAAGAGGGTGGCAGAGGATGAGATAGTTAGATAGCCTCATTGGCTCAATGGACATGAACCTGAGCCAACTCCAGGAGATAGTAGAGGACAGGGAAGCCTGGCATGACACAGTCTGTTGGGTGGCAAAGAGTCAGACATGACTTAGCCACTGAACCACAACAAAAGACTAGAACACGCACAAGACATTTAGAATTAAAGAATCAGTTAGGGTGTGATTGACGAAATACTAACATTTATTTTCATAAGTATAGTCAATGAACAAGAAGTGATCTTATTTCCCCTCCTGATTCACTAACCTTCCTTGCACTAAAATGCATATAATTCTAAACTCTGCTATCTCAGAACACTGCTCTACCTCAGAAGCCCAAGTGTGACCTCAGCCTAATGTCAGTCTCATTAAACAGGCTAAGGAATCACACTGATTATCCAGGTAGCACTGGAAAATGCCTACCACACTTAGCAGAATACGAAATTATTTCTTTAGTGTGTAGTCATCAGAAAGAATGCCAACACTTGCAAAACAGAACCAAACAATGAAAAACTGTGTAGATGAATGAAATTCAGGAGGCATTTAATAGCTTAACTAAGTATGTTTCCTCCATTATAACTCACTAATTGGGTTACGATTGTATTATCATTTCTCCCTCCATATTTTAGAGTTATTTCTTTACTGCTTTTTTCTGTCCTTTGCTTTAGTTACAGCTAAAAGAAATTTGTATCATAAAGTGCTCCAAAATGAAAATGATGCATAGATTCAATCCATATCTATTTATAAACTATTTTTATTTTATTAAAAGGTGAATTAACTTCATTGTAAATCACCTACTATCTCAACATGTATCTTTTCTCTTTAGAATATTAGATTTTCTATGTCTACATAATTTAAACATATTTCAATCTCAGACAACTTTACTCTATTTAATATTTTATTTTAACCAAACATGAACACTGTTTTTCATTATTGGACTACTTACTGTTGGGATGCAAATCACCTCATATATTATATATAAGGCTTCAGCAAACTTTTTTGGTAAAGGGTCAGCTGGTAAATATTTTAGGTTTTACGAGTCATACAGTTTCTGTCAAAATTATTCATGTTCTACTTTTGTAGCATGAAAGCAGCCGTGGAAACATTACATAAACAAGGACTATGGCTCTATGCCAATACAACATTTTTATGGACAATTTCATATAATTTTTATGTGTGACAAAATATTACTCTTCTGTCAAATTTTCTCAAGCATTAAAAAGTGTATGGACACATTTGTGAGCCATACAAAAACAAATGATGGGCTGGATTTGACCGGTGGGCCATAGTTTTGCCAACTTATATATTAATACTATGACATACATACATACTCAACATATTTTCAAATATTTTAACAATATTTTCAACTCAAAACATTTTCAACATAATGTTTCTATTCATTTCTATTGGAAAAGAATGAACTTTACAGTGTTAGCAGATAGAAATCTCATTTCATAGGTAAGATTTTGACAGTTTTTAATTTACCTATTTATATATTCCAATACTGTGTATCAGGATGATAGAGAGAAAATAACTGTCTTTCATTTGAGTCAAAGTGGTTTACATTAATCATATATAGAAACAAAATTGGATTAATACTGCTTCTATCTCTCAACCTCAAAGGAGAACTGGAAGAAGTAATTAGTGATTTTCCATCAAAGAAGTAAAATTGCTACACAAATACGGAATTTAATAAGGTGCATGGACCTAGCTTTAATCAAACCCAATTAGAAATGTCTCAGTTCAGTTCAGTTCAGTTCAGTCGCTCAGTCGTGTCCGACTCTCCGCGACCCCATGAATCACAGCACGCCAGGCCTCCCTGTCCATCACCAACTCCCGAAGTTCACTCAAACTCATGTCCACAGAGTCGGTGATGCCATCCAGCCATCTCATTCTCGGTCGTCCCCTTCTCCTCCCGTCGAGATTCCCACAAAGGAGACTGCAGGGTGATTGCTGACTTTACTAGAGAATATATGCTTGTATCTCTTTGTTCAACACGCTCAGTGAGTGCATTTAAAATATAATTTGGTTTGCACACAGCTTTCCCACAATTTATCACATAAAATGAAGAACTGCAAGATGATACAAAAGCATCTATAAAATTTTCCTCCACCCACTCTCGACCATGCACACTGAAAAGCACAAGTTGAAGACTAAAAGAATATTATCATCTGGTTCTTACTTCAAAACCATCAGTGGAACCCTAAAAGGCCTCTAGCTATCACCTTACAAAGATATTTCTTCAAGAGTCAGAGAAGCCATTGGCATACATGAAGCAGAGTTGACCTTTCAACAGCATAGGGGTTAGGGGTGTAGACTCTCTGCCCACTCGAAAATCCAAGTGCAATTTATAGTCTGCCCTCCTTATCTGTGGGTTCAAACAACTGTGAATTATATAATAGTACCTACTAATGGTAAATGTAGTACCTGCTGCTGCTGCTAAGTTGCTTCAGTCGTGTCCGACTCTGTGCGACCCCGTGGACTGCAGCCCACAAGGCTCCCCGGTCCCTGAGATTCTCCAGGCAGGAACAATGGAGTGGGTTGCCATTTCCTTCTCCAGTGCATGAAAGTGAAAATTGAAAGTGAAGTCGCTCAGTCGTGTCTGACTCTTAGCGACCCCATGTACTGCAGCCTACTAGGCTCCTCTGTCCATGGGATTTTCCAGGCAAATAGTACTGGAGTGGGGTGCCATTGTCTTCTCCGAATATAGTACCTACTAATGGAAAGAAGAACCCTCATATAAGTGGACCCATGCAGTCCAAACTTGTGTCGTTCAAGGCTCAATTGTATGTTGACTTTTCAAATTTAGAAAATTTCAAAATGCTAGGAACCAACCCTTTTAGTCATTACTCTGGAGTCTGTCTTCTTGACCAGCCTTTCCTCTCTTCTGTACTCTGCTTCAGCCATTGTTTAACTCAAAAACCTCTTGAGCATGGTTTGAACTACAAACCAGGGACTGAACTTCAAACCATGGATGATTTATTTGGTCCCTTTACCTTTGGGAACTTAAAGTTTGCAGCAGCCTCTAGACACCACATGTGGGTGCTTGCTAAGAACTAGATGCTTTCTCAGTGGTGGCAAAATCTTGGCTCCTCTTTTATGATTTTACCATGAATTGTAAAATGGAAACTCCTATACATATTAAGTGTGAGTATAAAGTGACTAGTCTGAATTTTGGCTGGGATCCACATGTTCCTATGTGGTAAAGGAGCCATTAGGTGTGACTTGGTGGTTTTGGAATCAAACTCTGCCACAAATCTTGAGTTTAATTGTGGTGGAAAAATCTCAAACATCATAAATTTCCTTGCATGCTTCCAATTAGATATTTTGTATTTGCTTTGTTGAGTCTAATTGTTTCAATTCTCTTCATTTCTGGCTTAGCTATGACTAGGATGATGCCAATAAAAAACTGATCTAGTCTCCAGTGGGATATTAATTTCCTTTCTAAAGGAAAATTAGATTTTAAAATTCCAGATTTCCATAGTTTTCCACAAAACACTTTATCGGACACTGACGCTTACCTTTATTAAAGTCCTTACTGGCAAATAATTTTACAGATGTGCAATGTATCACAGGAAAATAAAGTAACTTTCCTAAAAGTTGTCAAGGAAACATAGGTTCCTTGAATTTGAATATTTTGCTTATTCCTTTGAGTTTTTCCCCATTTAGACTTTAAAAATCACTTTAAATTATTGTTAAGTTAAATAGATTTTCCTTAAGGCTGAGTCTAATCTCTCTGGACATTACAGAACATTTCAAAAACACTGTTAGAAATAGTAGAAATTTTTTTCCTCTTTAAAGTTTTATACTAAATTTTCATCTTTTACCTTAAAGGATATCCTCTTAAGTATAGTTTCCTCAATTGGAATTTGACTATTTTCCTCTTATCTTCCATTAAAAATGATATTTCAGATGGTTTTGGAAATGTTCACCATTACATCAACTATTCAACAGGAATCACTTTTCATTTTTAAGATGAAGTCAATTCTACAGCATGAGCTTCAGAAACAGACTTAAAAGTCAGGTCTTATCCTCATAGCTTAGATCACTGAACCATATAGTCCTGTAAAGAATATAGAAAATGATGTACATAGTAAAATAGTTTCCTTAAATACTTCTGTATGTTTCTCTAATGCCTGTAAAAAAGACAAAGTTCTCAATTATTAATTCATAAATTAGCACTAGTATTAATATTCAAATATATCTTTAGATTAAAAAAATTAGATATTAAGCCTCTTACTAGATCAAGGACAAGAGAAGGTGATACACAGATACCTAACTTTACAAAACTCAGGGAGGAGAGGAAACTGTTGTTATGTAGAACTAACCAAACAAACATGGAGGTGAACAACATGACCTAAAATATTAATGTTAATCTAAAGACTAAACCAGTGAAAGGCAGGCAAGAACTAGATTTGTGAGTCCTAATTGCAGTGTGTTTTTCTAAGCAGTAAACTGAACAGCAACTATTCTATTCACTGTTTCCATCAAGAAATAAGGATTTCTTGGACATCTACCATGAGTAAGGCACTGGCAATTCAGTCACACGTTGCCCTTCATGGACTCATGACTGAACGAGAGCTCCTAATCTGTAAGAACAAGGCCTCTCCTACCATTCGTAATGAAATACTTCTTATTGCCCAATTCAAAGTTTCGAAAGATTTCTTAACTATATTAACAAAAAAAATATCAAGTGTTGATAGCAGGTGCTTTGGGTGTGGTATAAAGTGACAGCTTTCCAGTCTCACTGTTTAGGGTAAGATGCTTTACTGCGTTCAGATGTGCCAGTTACTGCACCTGGGACTAGGAAACGGTTTAGATGGATTGAGGTAAATTCAAGGAGGAGAAATGTATGTCTTGCCTGACAATAAAAATATTGGTTATTATTTCTGGATCCATCGCTGAAGCATTCTACTTGGGCTCTTGGTGCTTCAGTTTCCTCATCCATAAACAAAATAATTGGACTAAATCTTTAAAATCTCTGTCTAGAATTTAATTCAAGAATTTTAAAATGGGAAGAAGTTGGTTTATTCACCTGCCTGATATGAACTGAATAACGACAAGTTCTAGGGTTAAAATAATCAAGGAACTATGATAAGCAGGAAGAAAGGAAATGGCATAGAGCATTTGCTGCCAAGAATTAGAAGCCAGGCAGAAGACATAAACAGCAATCCACAGCAACTCGGCAGAACAATGCTCGAGTCGAGTTTGTAGGACATGCATTTTAACCAAACCAAACCAAACCAAACTCTCGACTATCTAATCCCTTCCTGCCTAATCTTTCATCTAGTCCTGTCAGTTCTACCTCCAAAATATAACCCAAATTCATTGATGTCCCTTCATTTGCACTGTGACCATACTATTAATGTTCAAGCCACCTCATCTTCCACACAGGATAAGGGATAACCCAACTGGTCTTCCTGCTTCTATACTTATCAATCCAAGTAATTGCTTTTTCATTGAAAAGTTCAAATTTTTATTAGTTTCTTGAACTGTGGGTCATACTCAACATATTTTAGTTCCTCCATGCCTTACTGCCAAGAAACAAGTTATTAATATGTCAACTTAAAAATTTTATTTTGAAATACTTTTTTATTTACAGATGAGTTGCAAAAAGAGTAGACAGAGTTCCTCTACACTCTTCACTCGGCATTTTCTAATGTCAGCATCTTATACATAACCCTAATACATTTATCAAAACAGAAATTAACCTTGCTGTAAGACTATTTTGCTAAACTACAGACTACTCAGATTTCACCAGTTTCTATTCCAGGTTCCTATCCAGAACATCACCTTGTATTTCGTCATCACATCACCTCAGTCTCCTCAAATCTTCTCTGACATATATCTGAGACATATTTTCACAGTCTTGTCTTATTTTTAATGACTTTGACACTTTTGAAGAATGCTAGTTAGGTGTTGGATCATTGGAAAAGTGAGCGAGTTCCAGAAAAACATCTATTTCTGCTTTACTGACTATGCCAAAGCCTTTGACTGTGTGTATCACAACAAACTGTGGAAAATTCTAAAGAGATGGGAATACCAGACCACCTGATCTGCCTCCTGAGAAATCTGTATGCAGGTCAAGAAAGCAACAGTTAGAACTGGACATGGAACAACAGACTGGTTCCAAATAGGAAAAAGAGTATGTCAAGGCTGTATATTGTCACCTGATTATTTAACTTATATGCAGATCACATCATGAGAAATGCTGGACTGGATGAAGCACAAGCCAGAATCAAGATTGCTGGGAGAAATATCAATAAATTCAGATATGCAGATGACACCACCCTTATGGCAGAAAGTGAAGAAGAACTAAAGAGTCTCTTGATGAAAGTGAAAGAGGAGAGTGGAAAAGTTGGTTTAAAACTCAAGATTCAGAAAACTAAGATCATGGCATCCAGTCCCATCACTTTATGGCAAATAGATGGGGAAACAGTAGAAACAGTGACAGACTTTATTTTGGGGGGCTCCAAAATCACTGCAGATGGTGACTGCAGCCATGAAATTAAAAGGTGCTTACTCCTTGGAAGAAAAGTTATGACCAACCTAGAAAGCATATTAACAAGCAGAGACATTGCTTTATCAACAAAGTCTGTCTAGTCAAAGCTATGGTTTTTTTCCAGTGGTCATATATGGATGTGAGAGTTGAACCATAAAGAAAACTGATGCTTTTGAGCTGTGGTGTTGGAGAAGACTCTTGAAAGTCCCTTGGACTGCAAGGAGATCCAATCAGTCCATCCTAAAGGAAATCAGTCCTGAATATTCATTGGAAGGACTGATGCTGAAGCTGAAATTCCAATACTTTGACCACGTGATGTGAAGAACTGACTCATTTGAAAAGACCCTGATGCTGGGAAAGATTGAAGGCACGAGGAGATGGGGACGACAGACAATAAGATGGTTGGATGGCATCACTGACTCAATGGACATGAGTTTGAGTAAATTCTGGGAGTTGGTGATGGACAGGGAAGCCTGGTGTGCTGCAGTGAATGGGGTCACAAACAATCAGACATGACTGTGCAAATGAACTGAGTCAGCTGTTTGGTGAAATGTCCCATGCCCCTCAACTTGAGTGTTTCATGTTTTCTCATGATTAGCCTGCAGTTACATGAATTTGGAGGAAGGATATCACAGAAGTGAAGCACACTTGGTCTTCTTATTCTCCAAATATACTAAGCTCAGTTCTATTCAGGGCTTATGTACTAGCTGCTTGTTCAGCCTAAAGTGTTTATTCCCTTAAGTATTTGTGTGGCTGACTCTTGCTTGTCATTAGTATAACTGCTCAAATGTCATTGCCTGTATAGTTTATCCCTTACTTCTCTCAGATTACCTTCCATTCACCTCGCAGTTGACACTGAACAACAGGGGTTTAAATTGTGAGTTCTCACTTACACAGAGGTTTTTATCAATAGTAAACAGAACAGTACTACACAATCCCTGGTTGGTTGAATCTGCAGATGCAGAGGAACCCAGGAAACAAAGGAACTATGGATTCAGAGGGCCAACTATAAGTTATGTGCAGATTTTCAACTGTGTGGAGAGTTAGCACCTCTAACCCACAGATTGTTCAAGGGTCAACTGTATTTTATTTCTCTTTTCCTTTCATCTTACCTGTTACTATTTTCAATTATATATATTTAACTTGCTTATTATTGATTTCTCCTTCTAGAATGTAACTCAACAACTTGTTCATTATTATAATCCATATCTTAATTGGCACATATTGATAATTAATAGTTGCTAAGTAAATAAATGAATATCACAAAGATTCACAGACTTCAGATTTTAGAGTTTTAAGAGACTTTGATCATTTCTACTTCCTCATATTATAGATGGGTTAAGTTCCAGAAAGATGAAGGGCAGGCAAGCTAGTCACTTAATCTAGTCACATAGCTAGTTAGTGGCAGAGTCAGTGATAGAATCCAGGTTATCTGATATATAGTTTAAAGTATACTCCATATGTCTTTGATATTTTTGAATAGGATTTTAGTTTTAGCTCTGGCTGTTACTGGTTTCCAATCCATTTTATAAAACAATTATTTTTTATTTAATTTGGCTGTGCCGGGTTTTTGTTGCTGCAGGAATAGGAACTACTCTTCAGTGTGGTGGATGGGCTTCTGTCATTGTGGTGGTTTCTCTTGCTGCGGACCACGGGCTCTAGGGCACATGGGCTTCAGGAGTTGTAGTTCCTAGGCTCAAGAGCACAGGCTCTGTAGTTACGGAGCATGGGCTTAGTTGCTCCGTGGCATGTGGGATCTTCCCAGACTAGGGATTGAACCCGTGTCTCCTACACTGGCAGGCACATTCTTTACCACTGGGCCATCAGGGAAGCCCCTTCAACCCATTTTTTGAAGTCAATGTGTTGTAAGTAAGGATGAATTCATTCTAATCTTTCCCTGTTGTGCACACCAGAGCTGTTAGAGAAACTAATATAGCAACATAATTTGGTGCCACTGCAGTTTGTCTCTAGCTTACTTGGGTTTCAAAGCTCTCTAAAATATTTGTTTACTCCTACTTGTCTCTCTTTTTTCCATCTGTATTGCAGCTGTCCCAAACTTTCATAATTCACCCCAAGAATATTTATTATATAACTTTACCTTCAATTTCTCATGAAAATGGAAGCATTGCAATAAATAATTTCTCAGCTTCCCACAATTCTAACTATAAGTGTCTCTTTATTTTCTTTGGTATTTCCTTTCTTTTTCATCTCAATTTGAACCTGTTATACGTTAAGGTTTCTATTAAAAGATGTTTTTATAGGGTAAATCCCTTTCTCTTTCTTGGAAATCTTTTTCCCTTGACTTCCCTTTCTCCATTACCTACTACTTTTCTTCTTGCCTCTCAGACCCCTTCTCAGACTCTTTCTCTGAGCTAATCTACTGATGAAAATGTTTCACTCCGAGATGACCATATGGCCATTTAATGTTTAACATACATATGCACACACTCTCTCTTAAATCTTACTCATTCTATATCTTTGTGTAATACTTATAGGTATGGTCCATATCTCCTGTAGGGATGTGAAGGTGATCAAGCTACATTTTCAGCTCTCATATTTCTATCTGAACTTCATATTTAGGTTTCCAATCACACAGTTATAGGACAGGTCTGCTTATCACATGGTGATTGGCCACTCAAAGCACTATTTTGACCACATCTTTCTGAGATTTGCCTGGAAATATGTCTTCTTAAATAAGCTACAGGATACATTATACAACACAGAGAATATAGCCAACACATAGTACATAACTATACATGAAGTATAACCTTCAAAAATTGTGAATCACTATGTTGTACTCTTGAAACTTACATAATATTATAAATCAACTATACCCCAATAAAAATAAGAAAGAAAGAAAGGAAGGAAAAAGGGAAGAAAGGAGGAAAGAAGGGAAGAAAAGAATCTGCAACAATTCCAGTAGGATCTGCTGAAAACTTTGCCAGAACTAATAAAACTAGTTGGAACTTTGATAAAATTGATGTAGAGGAAAAGAACACATAAAACTCCAAATTAAGTGCTGGAAATATTTGTCCTTTTCCCACCACAATTTGTTATGAGTGAAAACTGACATGGTTTGCATCGTTGCTAAATGAACTCTGAAGAAGTTTCCATGTTCTGACCTGAGCAAATGAGCACATTATAAGAGCATCAGAGGGACAACGATTCGATTGGTTTCAAAACATTCCGAGAATGCATGAATCAGGTACATACAAAGATAGAAAGATCTAAGACTGCATGTTTACCTTGTACTTCTGATTCCATGTTTTCACTTACAAAGTTCTTAGATTAAACTTTCGCCCATTCCTTTCAAAGTGCAAAACAAACCACAAGACTGGAATTTCTACTAGAAATTCCATGAAGGAATCCTCTTTGTTGTAGTGAATGAATATTACTTTGTAATTCAGGAGAAAATATATTAAGGCGGGAGACATTTGATCAGGTAGAGTAGGAATACTGAAACAATTTAGTTAAGAAGACAGTACTTAGAAAAATTAAAGAAAAGGAAGGGGATAGATTAATGTCTAGTATAGATTGGCAAAAAGATTTATGCTGAGATTGCTTTAGTAGCAGATGTCTGGTTTGTGGCATTGAATTCCAAGTTTAAAAACAGGCTGAACAGGAAGGATCAATGAGTGATGCTTGCTTTTGGGTGTGGAGTTGGGGATTGATAGCACCCACCCATGTATTTGCCAACCTGAGTTTAAGGGCGTCATCATGCTCAAAGGGAGTCTGGCGCTTGTGATGTAAACATGATTCCTGAAAATGGAAGGAAGAAGACGAATTTTACAACCCCCACAAAATGGGTAAAACATTGACTAGATAAAAGATAATGTCTGCCATGGGAAGAGATAATTAATAGCCCTTAAAGGAAATTCTACATCTTAGCAATGGCTGGAATTTGTTAACATTGATATTGTTGAAATAGCATGATATAAGAGGTAAATTATCAAATAAGGAACAGAGAATCTAGATATCAAAACAAGGAAAATGCACATTCCTATCATCCAGAGATGCATGACCTAAACATTACTGATTCATTCCACTAAACCTAACATTCAAAACTGTGAATGAAACATAATATAAGCCCAACGTTTAAACAAATATTTGATATTCAGGCTCTTCTTCTAGTTTGTCTTTATTTTAATGCTGATTCAAAATAGAGCTTTACTCCCAACTTGTCAATCAGGCTATCTCTCTACTTTTCCTTTTCAGCTTAACTAGGTTTATTTTATATACAACTCTGAGATGAAACGTAATAGAAAACAAAGAAAAGACAGAGGAAATTAAATGACTAATCACCTATTTAAATTAAAGGCTTATCTCCTATCTCTTTCCTTCTAGTTGGCTGGCACCTTTGCAAAACAATAATGCCACAATTAAGCCATTCTGTTTGTTTCACTGCTGGCTAAGTAGAAGCATCTAGGAAATAGATGTCTCCTACTACATTTTATGTAGCTTAATTTATGCATTTGAACTGACTATTTTCTTAAAATGGGGAAAAGAAAATGGCTATTTTCTTAAAACATTTTTTTTCTTAAAAAGTTTTAATGCGCCATCTTTGATAAATAAAATTTCAACTCTTTTCTAGTACATAATTTGTTCTTTTCATTCCATGAAACTTTTTAAAAAGTCAATTTATTAAAGAGTCAAACTTAGTAAAATCAACTCTGTGCTCAAACTTTCTCTACATCATTGATTTGTGCCTTCTCTCTTCTTTAAGAAAGAAGGTAGAAATCCAACTATTGAGAAGGCAGGTTTGCTTCAGAAAGGGCAGGGTCTTTGCCTCTTGTAGCAAATCCTCAAGTGACAAGTGAAAACATAGCTCTGAGATGATACTTCTTACGGAAGAAATGGAAAGGTCTCCCCAAATTACTTGATTAGTTCTCATAATACCAGCAAGCTGTGACTAACCGTTTGGGGAAAAGAAGTGTATTAACAAATGTGATTAAATAAACATTTATTGAATACCTACTTCAGTATTTGCAAGATACTATAGAGAAATACCTGGATAAATAAAAGAAAAACAAATATATTCATTAGGCATACATGTATTGGAAAGAACCCCATTAAATGGTAGCAGGGAGATGGGAGTTGGGGTGTGGGGGAGAGAAACAATGAAATTAAATGACACTGTATGTGATTTACTTGGAACAATAATTAGGGGGGAAAATTCCAGTTCGTAAGCAAGAGAATGGTAGTACATTATACACGTGTGTATCACTTCATGGGAAATAGATGGAAAAACAGTGGAAACAGTGTCAGACTTTATTTTTTTGGGCTCCAAAATCACTGCAGATGCTGATTGCAGCCATGAAATTAAAAGACGCTTACTCCTTGGAAGGAGGGTTATGACCAACCTAGAAAGCATATTAAAAAGCAGAGACATTACTTTGCCAACAAAGGTCCGTCCAGTCAAGGCTATGGTTTTTCCCGTGGTCACGTATGGATGTGAGAGTTGGACTGTGAAGAAAGCTGATCGCCGAAGAATTTTTGCTTTTGAGCTGTGGTGTTGGAGAAGACTCTTGAGAGTCCCTTGGACTGCAAGGAGATCCAACCAGTCCATTCTAAAGGAGATCAAGCCTGGGTGTTCATTGGAAGGACTGATGCTAAAGCTTAAACTCCAACACTTTGGCCAGCTCATGCGATGAGTTGACTCACTGGAAAAGACTCTGATGCTGGGAAGGATTGGGGGCGGGAGGAGAAGGGAACGACAGAGAATGAGATGGCTGGATGGCATCACCGACTCTATGGACATGAGTTTGAGTGAACTCTGGGAGTTGGTGATGGACAGGGAGGCCTTGCGTGCTGTGATTCATGGGGTCGCAAACAGTCGGACACGACTGAGTGACTAAATATACACATATGTGTAGTATTTTCTTGGTTCTAATGTGCATGTTTTTCCAGCTTAATATTTCTGAATTCAAGATTCATCTTCCAATTATCATTTACATTTAAGTTGTTATTAAGTTGATGTTACTTCTCATGATCAATGACATTGTCGATGAAGAAACCTTGGTTCTGCTACCCACTAAGCATATGATCTGGGCTCTCTGAGTCTCATCTCAGCTTCCTCATCTACACAATGGGAGTGATAGTATCTCATAGAATTTATGGAGATTTATCAGATAATGTATATCATTCACTGAGCAGTGCCTGGCACACAATAGGCCCACAGCTGAAGTCACAGTTATTGTTGTTTTTATTGTTGCTGATGTATATCAATTCACAGACTGAGCATCACTTACTGTCAGAATGTAATCACTGTACACAAAACATGACCATACTCTAGCCACAAACCTACTTCTTGAAAAAAAGGGATTATGATAGGGGTTGTAAAGAGGAGGCAAATTAGAGAGGGAGGGTTGCCAAGTGCTGAAAGCCTTCTTTTGGAACGTGACCTCTAAGAGAGGAACTCTTTCTCTGAAAGCACACAGATGCATCATAAGAACATGTCAATTTTCTATTCTGTGGAAGGATCAGCAAATTGTGGCTTCTCATCACTGAATTCAATAGTGAGAATAATAGGATGACAGTTATCCGATGACAATGGCAGCCATGAATGGGAAAAAAGTTTCAGAAGAAAAGCAATTATATTTTGACCACAAGAAGGAAGCAGGAAGAATGATGAAAGCAGAGGGCTGCATACAAAATTGCCAAGGTTACCTAGCAACAGAGTAACATTTTGTTCTTGCTAGAAAAATGGCAAAATAGAATAGCAAGAATAGGATGTGACACTGATCTCAGAAGGGCTAAAATGCATGACTATTATCAATGAGTTTATAATTACATCAATATAAAATGGTGTGTTGTGGCACATACCTCAGGGGACTGGTTGCATGAACAGGTGTGTGCAAATGTGTGTTAAAATTTTACAGTCAAGCCTATAGGAAGGAGTGAAAGTGAAAGTTGCTCAGTCATGTCCGACTCTTTTCAACCCCATGGACTATACAGTCCATGGCATTCTCCAGGCCAGAATAGTGGAGTGGGTTGCCATGCCCTCCTCCAGGGGATCTTCCCAACTCAGGGATTGAACTCAGGTTTCCCATATTGCAGGGAGATTCTTTACCAGCTGAGCCACAAGGGAAGCCCATAGGAAGGAGGAGCAACTCAAATATAAAGAATTCAGACAGAATGGGGAAAAACAAAATCTTAGGTACCACCCCCAGATGGAATGTGTAAGACAACAAATTAAAAATCAAGACATTCTATATAAACCAGAAGTGAGCTGGCTAAATATAAGAATTTTGCCAGTAATATTTACGTTTTAGAAGGCAACTCTTAGAAGTTGCTTTCATTTTCTTAAAAGAAAATTAATTCTAAGCTGTGAGGTATAGGGGTAGTGATTTTAGCACCTGTGAGGCAGGTATTTTTGAAGTAGAGAATCTCTGCAACAGCTGAGATGAGTTTACAGCCCAATCTATTCTGTCAAAGGTCAGGGTGTCAGGTGAAAAACTGTCTTTCAGAAAAGGCTGCTGCTGCTGCTGCTGCTAAGTCACATCAGTCGTGTCCGACTCTGTGTGACCCCATAGATGGAAGCCCATCAGGCTCCCCCGTCCCTGGGATTCTCCAGGCAAGAACACTGGAGTGGGTTGCCATTTCCTTCTCCAATGTGTGAAAGTGAAAAGTGAAAGTGAAGTTGCTCAGTTGTGTCTGACTCTTAGCGACCCCATGGACTGCAGCCTACCAGGCTCCTCCATCCATGGGATTTTCTAGGCAAGAGTACTGGAGTGGCTTGCCATTGCCTTCTCTGTCAGAAAAGGCTAATATAGTCTAAAGCAGCAGCTACAGAAGCATGTGCTGTCAATCTGAACCAGCATGATGAAGATTATTCAAATCAATCAATTAAAAACAAACATATACATAATGCATTTGCCACCCAACTTTGTCCTGTTTTTCTGGCTGAGTTCATAATCAAGGGAGTTAACATTCTTTAAAATGCAAAAACTCATGTCTTTAATCTTTGGAGACCTTGCTAAATAGACAATAAATTTCTACCAAGTGTAGTTCACTGAAGACTTTAGAAGGACAGCATTGGCCAGACAGATTTCAGTGTAAATCAAAAGGAGATCTTTCATGAAAGTGAAATATTCTCCATCTCCCCCTGTTATTGAGTCCAGGGCCTCCTGAGTCTTAAAAACTTCACCTTTATTATTCTTTAGTTTTCTTCACTGTGCTAAAGCAAATACAAACCAAATTCTCTCATTCATGTCTAGAAGGGCTCCAGCCACATATGTATGCTCTTTAGCCAGCAGCAATAGACAGCTAGTCTATAGCTCCCATGCAAATCTCTAAGCACACTGAATCTCTACATCTGGAAAATATTGCTTGCTGCTTGAAGCATCACTCCAACTGTGCACTGCTGGCAGGCTTCCTGCTTCTCAGACTTTTGCTATTTCATTGGGAGAGCCCCATGTATGGGTGCAAGGATGCCCAGAGGGAGTCCTGGAAAATCCTTTGGAGCTCCCCAGCTGGGCTCCCTTTTCAGGCTGTACAGCTGGTATACGTGGGCAGTGTGCCTTAGCTTCTGTCTGTGGGGATGAGAAGCCAACCCCTGTGCTGTCTCAAGACTGTCAAACTCTTCAGTACCCACCTGCCGTCTTCATGAGAATTCTTGTTTACTGGTTCTTAAATGCTTTCAAATTGCTCATTAACACTTAGTTCTAAGAAACTGCAATACTTTGGCCACCTCATGCGATGAGTTGACTCACTGGAAAAGACTCTGATGCTGGGAAAGGTTGGGGGCGGGAGGAGAAGGGGACGACCGAGAATGAGATGGCTGGATGGCATCACTGACTCTGTGGACATGAGTTTGAGTGAACTCCGGGAGTTGGTGATGGACAGGGAGGCCTGGCGTGCTGTGATTCATGGGGTCACGCAGAGTCAGACACGACTGAGTGACTGAACTGAACTGAACTGAACTAAGTTTGGTAGGTTTCACTAAAAAAAATACTATAGCTTAAACGGGTACTATTTTACTCCGAGAAAATGGAATTGTTCAATTTAAGATGATTTTATTATATACCAGCTATAGAAAGAGAATTAAATTTTCTTGACTAGTCACTGAAATTTGAGTGGACCTAAAATTCATTCCTGAAACTCTTCCAGAAGCCAAAGTTCAGGAAGCTTGTTAGATCTTATAAAGAATACCAAAGCTGTCTTCCAAACAAAGTTGTCTTCCCTGGCTCCCTTAATACTATTCTGCCTCAGGAGGCGTGACTCCTAGATTTCCCTGATGGTTCAGATGGTAAAGAATCTGCCTACAATCAAGAGACCAGGTTCAATCCCTGCGTCAGGAAGATCCCCTGAAAAAGAGGATGGCTACCCACTCCAGTATTCCTGCCTGGAGAATTCCACAGACAGAGGAGTCTGGCACACTACAGTCCATGGGGCCGCAAAGAGTCAGATAGAGTTGAGCGACTTTCACTTTTCTTTTTCAGGCTTGACTCCATTTCCAGGTACAGGGCTTAGACCTGATATAGCTAAACCAATCGGAGTAATCCTGTTCCCTTGACACCTTTATTAGTTTAGGTAACTCAGGCCTAGGTGATCAGCACATGACCTTTTTCTTGTTAAGTGGCTGGGGAAGCCTGCCTCTTCTCTTACCTTGGGTGTGAATGAGGAGCAGCATCTGAGCCTGCCAGCCAACCTGAGGGAAGGCAGAAACTTGAAGAACCATCTCTCGAAGGTTCCTGTACCCTGAATCTTGCCTCAACCCCCACGCAATCTCTGGATGAAGATTTAGCCTTTTGAGCCCCAAATTCCCATTTACTGTTTAATTCAGTTTGGGTTGAGTTTTTTTTGCTGTCTCCATCCAAAGGCATTTCAGCTGACACAATTTAAGGTGCAATCTGAGTGCACACAAACGTCTCCTACCTTCTGGAGTCATTCTTCCCTTTAACACCGTAATTCCAGCCCTCATCCCGGGAGACTGCTAGATGTGCCGTGTGGTTTCCAAATGCTCTGAGGAAATGGTTCTTTTGTGGGGTGTTCTCTTGTCACTGTCTCTCTCATGGCTGGGGCCCCTCTCATTATCTAAGTTTTCTCTTTCCCTCTTTAGTTTCAGGATGACAACTCTGTTTCTAGGACAACTACAATCCCAGCCAGGAAGTTCCAAATTAGTTACTATAACAATCTTTACATTTGTGGAAGACAGACTTTTATTTAATTACAGAGAGAATTACTGTCTCTCCGTAAAACCTCATTACCTGAATATGCCCATGACCTCAAAAGTACCACATTAGCACCAAGTTTTGGGCCTTATCTTGCATAACCAGAGATCCATTAAAATATTTCTCTAAAGAAATGGACAATTTTCCCCAAAGAAGTTGCACTCACCCTCATTAATATAGAATACACTTCAGTTTTTATGCTATTACATACTAAAATTATGCAAAAAATAGTGATTAGGGCAGAACATTTTCTAATGCCTAAAACTGCTCGGGCATTTTATATTAAAATGAATAAAATTTGCAAAAACTAATAGAGGGTATGAGCTATGTCTTGTTGACTAAATTACAGAACAGTGCAATGAAATGCAGAAATTTAATAAATATTATATAATGTTTAGATATAAAATGAGCAAAACAACTTATTTTACTGTGATATTCTTTTGAATGTAATTTAGTAGGTACAGTTCTTTCTGTACTTTCTATTTCATTATTTTTTCATTAAGAAAGGCTTTTGTTAAATCTCCCTACTCACCAAAATGCCTTTATCCAATTTTACTTTTGCATTTCATCAGCTAAGTTCTAGACAAGTAAACATCATTGAGGAAGTATTTGAGTCTGGAAGATAGTCTTATGATTAATATTATGCTTTAATTAAGTTACATTGACATTCATAATAGATCTCTATCTGGCTAACAAAAACTAATATTTTCTTGGATAAAGAGCAATGCAAATTACAGATAGACAGTGATCAACTACTTGTGTTTGATTTTAGCACTTCAGATAAAATGGATCATATTCTATGGGGAAATTATAGAACTAATTATGAAGAGTAATGATGCTCTGAAAAAATACAGATTTTCAGCAGGAGCTAATTATAACAGTTACTGATAGGTCTCAAAAATTTAAATATCTAAAACTTTTCATGGGTGGGTTGGAATTTTATATTGCAATTTTCTCTTTAAGAGCCACCGTGATTGAGCAGCTTCCAAAATAACTCTATGCAAAGTAACAACGTAAATTGATAGGATAAGACACCAACGCGGCTCATGATGAAGACCATTCCAATAGGTCCATTTCTGAGCATCAACAAAACTCAAGTCAACCCAGCCCCAATAATGCAATCTTTCTTTCCCTACAACCACTACTTAAGCACAGGTAGTATGAACAAGTAGAATCACAGCAGAGCCTGGGCCTTCTGGGCTCATTACACTGTGCTATCAAGTATCTCCACATTCCCTACACCCTCCACTACACATAAATGTATCTGTTCATTGAACTTTCATGCGTATATTTTTATACATACCACTCTTGACCTTAATCGATTTGATACAGGCACAGTTTGATATTCTTTTTGTTCCTCAAACATGCTGAACATGATCTTCTTGCCTTGGGAATTTTTTGTAGCTGATCTCTACTATAAGCCTCTTCCAGCAAGTCTTGCTCTGTTAACTCCCATTTGACTCTTGGAGCAAATGTCATATTCTCAGAGTCTTCGCGTGTTGGTTCATTCTAAGTTTGCACATGTTCCACATGCACAATCACATTACCCAGCTTTTCCTTCTTCTAATAAAATTAATAAACTAATTAATAAAACTAATAAAACTTCTAATAAAACTAATAAAATTAATCTTTGTTTCTTTGGCTGTTGTGTCTCCTCTTTCACATTCTAGATGTCAGTTTCCCCAGAGCAGAGACTTTGTCTTTTTTGTTCTACATCCCTAGCACTTAGCAGGTACTCAAAAATATTTGTTGAATGAATGAGTGGATGAATGCAAAAATGAAATGAAAGAAAAATCACAGGGTTGCAGCTTTAGAAAGGAGGACGCGGTATCTCATTACTTAGGCTTTAATAGTAGGGAGAGTTTTATGCACTGGTTTTATGGTTGGGGTTATGAAAACCTCCTTCTTGAGTTGCTGGCCAGTTACTCTGTAAAGTTTCAAGGATGGAGCCTGGGAGATTCACCTCAGCCCAGAAATAACCCCATCAATTAGACTTCTCTTTCCTCTCAATATATTCCGGCACCAGAACTAATGGAGAAACCATTCAACCATAAATTGATTTGTAGTGGGTGAATGATTGGAAAATACACAAAGCCTACAGAGGCAAGAGGCCTTCTGCTTTAGACTTTTTGAAGCATTCTACTGCTTTTTCAATATCCTGCACTTGTACCTATTAAAAGGGAAAGTACTGAAAGTATTCTTTTAGTATTTTACTAAAAGCTCTACTCCCCAAAGTATACAAGTCATTTTTAACATTTTTTCTGGAATATCCTATTGATTTTTAGGCAAGGAAACACAAGTGGGTTTTATTCTTTTACTTCAATTTCCCTAAGGCCTAGACGGTCTGAAACCTATAACATGATCAGAATGTGAACCCTCTCTTTCAAACTCTACTTGTCTCATCCTGTACATGGTTTGCACACCCAGGGTCTTATATTAGTAGGAGCAGATATCAGAATATGGAGGAAAGCCCTGGGAAAGCTCACCCGAATGTGCCAGAAACATTTGAACAGATATGTGTACATGTGGGAACATTTACTTCCTGTCTTGTTACAAAAAGATTTAAAGCAGTTGATACTAAAAGACACAAATAAACCCTCATCTTCCATCAAACTGACAAAATAAAGGATGGCAGGAACACAGAAACACTGTTAGGAAATATGATTTCTCTGTGTCTGAATGGTTTATTCATTGATCCATCCATTTGTTAAGCATCTGTTCATTAAAGAAATGTTATAAGTATTGGAAATGCAGTTTTTCACCCAAGTGCTACTGTAAGAGGAGGAACTGAGATTCAAACATAAGTAATCTGACAACATCATAGTAGACTCCGTGGCAAATGTACTTCTTCAAAATTATAACCAGGTCAGCCCTGTTCCACAGCAGGAAGAGTAGCCAAAAGAGACCCAAAACTCTGAGCCAAAGTCAGTACTTTTCAAACTCTAATGTGCATAAAGAAGGCTGAGTGCCAAAGAATCCATGCTTTTGAACTGTGGTGTTGGAGAAGACTCTGGAGAGTCCCTTGAACTGCAAGGAGATCAAACAAGTCAATTCTAAAGGAAATCAACCCTGAATATTCTTTGGAAGGACTGATGTCGAAGCTGAAGCTCCAATACTTTGGCCATTTGATGCGAAGAGCTGACTCATTGGAAAAGACCCTGATGCTGGGAAAGACTGACGGCAGAAGATGGGGATGGCAGAGGAAGAGATGGTTGGATGGCATCACCAATTCGATGGACATGAATTTGAACAAGCTTCAGGAGTTGGTGATGGGCAGGGAAGTCTGGCATGCTGCAGTCCATGGGGTAGCAGAGTTGGACACAACAGAGCAACTGAACTGAACTGAATGTGCAAAAGAATTAAGTAGGAATCGCATTAGAATGCATATCTGATTCAGTAGTCCAGGGATGAGGCCAGAGACACTACCTTTCCAATAAGTTCTCAGGTGATGTTTATGCTGCTGGTCTGTGGACCACACTTTGAGGAACAAGGGCTTGGGTAAGGAAGACATACGGACCAAACTGGCTTTACAGACTCTGATCCGCTGCCCTCTTGTGGCTCCTGAAGTAATTACCCTCTGCACTAGCAATTTATTTAGTCTTGAATTTAAATTATTCTTGCGATCATTCTCTAGTTACTCCAGGTAAATGCTTTTCAAGCTTTAGTCTTCTCAGAACACTTTCATATTTTTTCCTTATTCATATACCACTACATAGTGCCTCATAATTTTTAACATCCATGCATAACCCTTTCTCCAAACTAATTGCTCTTTTACTTGATTTTGTTTTCCTTAAATAGATTTGCTTTCAAAGGAAATTTCATATTATTTCCTAATTATCATTACCTCAAATGGAAAGACCAATTTTTTAAAAATCAATTAGTTCATTTTTGGCTGTGCTGGGTCTCCATTGCTGCACAGGCTTTTCTTTAGTTATTGAAAGCAGGGGTTACTCTCCAGTTTCAGTGCATGGGCTTCTCATTGCAGAGGATTCTCTTGTTGCAGAGCACAGGTTTTAGGACTTCAGTGATTGCCTCACGTGGGCTCGGTAGTTGCAACTCCCAGATTCTAGAGCACAAGTTCAGTAGTTGTGGCTCATGGGTTTAGTTGCTTCACGGTATGCCCCTGATCAGGAATGCACCCGTCTCCTGTATTGGCAGGTGGTTTCTTTACCATTGAACCACCAGGGAAGCCCCAGGACCAATAGTGTTTATCACAAATACAAAGTAACTGAAAAACTATTTGAAAGGAAGACAAAACAATGTTTAAAAGTCCAGGTGATGTCCTTCAAAGCTCTAAGCCTGTCTTTGTTAAAGGGAGATTTACACCTGTTAGAAAGTGTTGCAGACTCAGAGCATTAAACTGGCTTTTGCTCTGATAGTATCAGAAGGACTCAGTCGTCTGTAATTCAATGTTCTTTAAGGCGGTAAATGTGTACCACCTAAATCATCTTGTGGGGAACCAGCTATAGATAATGTGTTAAGGGTACTGTTTTTCTTCTGTGTGTCTGTGCCATCCGTCCTTGAGAAGTATATTTAGAGATCTAAGTTTATCAGTGTCACAACAGAATTGATCTAAAGCAAAAATGTGTTAAAGGGCTTACTCTTACCACTCCTTTCTGCATAACCAATGGCATGGAGGCATTTTGGGCTCTGAAATCAAATAGACTTAGTTTATTTCTGTGACAATTCACCATCTCTTTTCTGGATATTACTAGAGTTTCCACCTGTACTCACAAATAAGCTTGTTCTTTCACTCATTGAGATTTACAGTATAAAACTTTGGGGAGGGTAGTGGACAAATTCTACTTCCCTTCAGATGATGAATCAGATCAATCCTGAAAATTCACCTCCCTTTACCAGTGAATGGTTTGGCAAGAAAAGAATAGCTGATTTATTGCTGTAGAACCATAGTGAGATAGCCTTTCTTTCTTCTCAGATATAAATGAAATGTGATTACTTCTGGGTACTGTAGGCAACCAAAGCCCTGTTCACCAGGGAGGATAACAAACCTTAGGGTGAAGCAGATTCTGTCCATTATGGAGCAGAAAGATTCTAGCTCCTTAATGATATTGTCAACTGTTGAATCAGCCACCCCTCAAGCCTGTCCTGAACATCCTCCTATGTGAGGTAATTGATTTCCTTCCTGTTTAACTCAGTATAAATTTAGTTTCCAGAACATGTAATCAATAGCATGCTGACACAAGGAGGTTACAAAGGAATATGAGTCATAGATAATTTTTTTGGTGGGGGAACTAGAACACATATAAAGAATTTCAATACTGGAGCGTTTTAGTGTAAGTAAAGGATGGTATGGCCATATTCTGATACTTATTAAGCAACTAGTGTGAGTCAGACACTGGCCCATGTTTTAAATATATTATCTCATTTAATGGTTTTAACATCAGGCAGGCATTGTTATCCATATTTTAGACCTGAGGAAATTAAAGCCTGGACAGCTGTGTACCATTACCAGTTATATAGTGAATGATTAAGGAATACAGCTCCAAACTTTACACATTTTCCATAGAATGACTGCAAGCAGGAAGTTAGATAGAGATCAGTATAGCAGATTAGCCAGCCAAACAGTGGAAATAGAGTGGCTTTGAGTTCAGCTAGGCCAGACATCAGTTTCTACTGTCTCATAATTTTAGATAAATTACCTAACTTTTATGAGCCTCAGTTTTCTTATTGGAAATATGGGATAAAAGTTATGACCAACCTAGATAGCATATTAAAAAGCAGAGACATTACTTTGCCAACAAAGATCCATCTAGTCAAGGCTGTGGTTTTTCCAGTGGTCATGTATGGATGTGAGGGTTGGACTGTGAAAAAAGCTGATCGCCGAAGAATTGATGCTTTTGAACTGTGGTGTTAGAGAAGACTCTTGAGAGTCCTTTGGACTGCAAGGAGACCCAACGAGTCCATCCTAAAGGAGATCAGTCCTAGGTGTTTATTGGAAGGACTGATGCTAAAGCTGAAACTCCAATACTTTGGCCACCTCATGCAACGAGTTGACTCACTGGAAAAGACTCTGATGCTGGGAGGGATTGGGGGCAGGAGGAGAAAGTACAACAGAGAATGGGATGGCTGGATGGCATCACTGACTCAATGGACGTGAATTTGAGTGATCTCCGGGAGTTGGTAATGGACAGGGAGGCCTGGCGTGCTGTGATTCATGGGGTTGCAAAGAGCCAGACATGACTGAGTGACTGAACTGAACATATGGTTCTAACCAGGATGGGTAAGATAATATATTTATAATGAGACCATGCTACTCAAATGGTAGCTGTGTGATGATCTGGATACGGGAAGGGTTTGAAAAGGAGGCTGTTGAAATATCACACACATTACTGTATGGGAAGCCACCCTGAGTTTGGGTAGGGCTAATCATCATTTTTTGACTGTTTTTATTTTGCAATATTTTTGATTCACAAGAAGTTGCCATCAATCTCCATTTTAAAAGCTTATAGTGTTAGAATTTTCCTGTATATCCTGCCCACTTCATTCTTTATCTTAAAACTTTTAATTCAATAGCCTTTGGGAAATACAAAATAAAAAGTTCAAATGTACCTAGACTGATTTTGAAGCAGTGGATATTTGAAGATCAACAGTGAAATCCAGGTGTCTAAAAACTCAGAATTCCCATACACTCATTCCGTCGGTACCCTTCTCTTACGGTAGGAGCAGAGGTCATCTTCTCATTGAACTGGTGAAAAACTGAAAGGCAGAGGCCAGAAAGAAAGGATAAGAACTCAAGAGAACTCTGCAATCCCAGCCCAGGGCTTATGCACTACCCCCCTGCTGCAAAAGAAAGGAATTTTCCACTTGCACCTTTTCATTTATGAAAGATGATCTTCCACAGACTATGTGAAAAGGACTTTGTGCCTTTCACCCTGTACGAACTTCTTGCCCACTTTTCGAATTTGCTCACTCTTGAAAGTACCCTTTTAAGTCCTGGGAAATGATTCTGTTTTCTCAGTTGACTACTGCTGCCCACAGAATGTCTCTTACTCCCTTCAGTGACTCAGCACTTTATAGAGAAAAACTGTTCTGGAGAGAATGTTAAGACAGGCCACACTGCTGTTTACAGGAAAGAAAGAGATCAAGGGCTGCCTCCAGGGAAAGGTGAAACACCTTACTTAAAGACTGCATGGGAAAAAAAAACAGATGATGGAAATCCTGCGAGGACAAGGTAATGGGGAAGGCAACTGCAGAAGCTCTCTCACGTGTGAGCAGGTAAATTTATTGGTACCAGGAGCAAGCTCTGCTCAAATGATCAGACTGTTGTTGTGGGGAAGGCAGAGCCTGCACACCTTTGTTCTAATTTTGGGCTTTGTGTTCACTTTTCTGAAGTTGAAAGTTTGTAAGTATAGAAGCTTGTGAAACAACTGGATGCAATGTAGAATTTGAGTTTGTAAAATTACAGAGAAACAAAAGTCACTCCTGCCTGCCTTTCTGATTTGTCCACTTGAGATCAAAGCGGTTGGCCTGTTTCCTGAGAAAACAGTTCATGTTAGGGTGTTCCCAGTGTCACAGTGGATTTTGTCAGAGCAGTACATGAACTCAGGACTTGGACTCTGTCATTTTTCTTTAAAACAAATAGCAGTGGGCAAAATCTTCCATTTGTCATGGCATCATCATGTCACCAACTCTTGAATCTCTGTAAATTGTTCAAGAAAAATAGATGAAAGAAGAAAACTCTCACGCTCATTGTGTTGATTTGAAATCATAGCCGTAAGTTCCCAACACAAATTTGCTTTTATTCATTTATCTATCCATTTATTTCTTCTCTCTCCTTCCTCATATGCTTTGAAGGAGCACATAAAAACAAAAAACAAAAAAAAAAAAAAAGGAGAAAGTCAATGCCAAAAGAAATCAGAGATCAGTTTAACAAACAAGTATCTGGACATTTGTTGGAGGAACACCATGTATTTGGCCCAGGGCTTTACAGCAGCTAAAACAGAACGTTATTTGTGGTGTGTAATTTTTAAGTTGATGATACAAATTATAGTGTCCATAAGATTAAAACAAATCTATTGCTTAGAAAGATCATGATGAATTTTGACTTGGGAAAAATTCCCTTTTATAGTGTAATGATATGGTGAACAACTCTTTCAACAGTTCTTCTACATTTAATGCAATAGGGCTCTTATAAGATTCTTCACTGCAAGCTCATGGTTTTGGGGCTAAACTCAGCTCAGCAAACGTAATTTTGTGAGGAGCTTGGCAAGGTGGTTGTAGGATACAGATGTAAGGATCAATGATAAAATGTTAAGTCCCAGAGAAATAGACAATATGGCCATCTGGGAATTTTATCTGAATATATAGTATATATTCAGATATAATAATACACATGAATATAATATATAAACATATAAAAAGTAATCAAGCTCTCTGGGACAGCAGAGTTCAAGGTTATCCTCTGTGGAGAGATGGTTGAGTATAGATAATCTATGAGGACAATGAAGGACACATCTATCAGTGTCAGCTGAGCTGGTGGTAGAATTGACATTTTCTTATGAAAATTAAGGAGTCTAATCCAGATAAAGTTCTGGATAAGAGGCCACATACCTCTGGATAGAGGTGGACATCACTGTCTCAGACAAAACAGAAACAGACTCCTTTTTATTCAATGCTAGAAATTAGGAGAAGCTAATTTCAGACATTTTTATGCTTCACTATACCTTAATTTTTGGAATTTAAGGTAATATATGGTCACTTCCACAGGGTTGAGAAGATCCCCCGGCTTTGAACTCTGCTGTCCCAGAGAGCTTGATTACTTTTTATATGTTTATATATTATATTCACGTGTATTATTATATCTGAATATATATTATATATATATCCACCCCAGTTTCTGGCCTGAAGAATTCCATGGACTGTATAGTCTATGGGGTGGCAAAGAGTCGGACATGATTGAGCTCACTTTCCTGATGATGGACACTTCCAAAAATTTAGAAGATACGGAGAAGCATAAAGAAAAAACTAAAATCACCTTTCATCCAATTTCTAGAGATAATCAACATTGGCATTCTATTATCTATTTTTCTTAAGTACAAAATTGAGATTTTACTGTGCAGCACTTTTTCATTTAATATTACATTTAACACTTTCTCATACCATTACATATTCATAAAACTATTATTTTGTTTTATTATTACCTGATATTTCATTGCATGGGTAAACCATAATTTATTCAGTCATCCTACTACTTGAGGCATTTAATTTTTTTCCCAGACGTTCTGGTCAGGGGCTTACACCTTACTTGACTTTTACAGAGATACAGTTTCTGCAGTTACATTGCTTGGGTTCAAGTCTCAGTTCAACCACTGTGTGACCTTGGGATAGTAACTTAATCTCTCTGATTCTGTTTAATCATCTGTATAGTACGGCTAATATTAGTGCCTGTCTCCCAGAATTTCTGTGACAGATGATGTCTGTAAAAGAGCTACCACAAAGGAAGAACTCACCGAATGCTAGTTATTATTATGATGATCTTCCAGAGGAGTCTACCAAGAGTTGTGACATCAAAAATCTAAGTTCAGGTTGCAATGTAACTAATGTAACTACAAATTAAATTGGCTGATCTATTCTGAAAATAGATCATATAAAAGACTCAAATGTTTCAGGAATATAACAAACTGAGGGCTGAGGGCCATGGAAGTCCAATGGATCAGCAATAACTGACAAATACCCTTGGGAGACTCAACTTTAGTGAGTCTATCCCATTCGTAGTCATTCTTCTTAACTACCAAATTATTAATAGAGTCATGATTCAGGTTAAATCATCCGTGGATTTACAGAACTGCAGAATCTAAAGGGGCATTCATTAATTGTGGAAGCAGCAAGCAAAGAACTACTGAAAAAGCGCTAACTTAAAGAGTTGAGTTCTCGCATCTTCAAAGATGCGAGAGGTTCTAAGTTTCCGATAGGAGTTAGGCACTCAGCCTCTAGGGTTCTTTCTTTAATTTACAGTCTAACAGCTCATGGACTCTGGGACAATGACAGATCTAAAAGCTGCTCCTGTGGATGAGATTCCTGACTTCACTTGCAGCAGCTGTCCACAGGCTAGTGTCTAGGATCTCCCTGGTCTGGGCAAGAATTCAGCATGTAGCAATACTCACAGAAGCATTTTCCCTAAAACAGTGGCCAGCATTCTCCAGAAGCAGATTGAAAAACTGAAGTACTTGCAGAAAGTACAGGAAACTGGAAGCAGGACAGCACTTGAGAGCATGTTTGTCTCAGTGGCTTTTGGTGTGTTGTCAGATGTTGTGGAAATTTCCAGTTTGAGGAGTTTTAATGTTTTCAAGCCTCTTTAGTTGAAATATAGTTTCCTCCTTTTTTAAACATCAAAGGATGAGGTCACCAGCCTTCTAAGCCATTTAGGATCAAGGCTGAGAAGTAGGTTTCGGTAATGTTTCACCCAGAGTTTGATAGAAATGAATGGCAGCAAATTGCAGTTCTTCCTGAGAAATGTTTGCTTTTGTATTTGGCTTCCAAACTGCCATCAATTCTGATGTATGCAAACATGGAGGCTGTTGGAGAATCATATTGCTTCTAAAGCAAACTTTTTCTTGGTTTAGTAATAAGCCAAATACACAGATATCATCTCCTAGCCTTTGAAATGATAGTTGTAAATACCTCATGATTTATCTCAAATGCAAAAAAAATTAGTAGATGGGCAATTTAAATTTCCTCACCAGAAGACTCAAATGCAGAGGGATCTACTCGAATTTTAGTTTCACGTCTGTGATAGAAACACACACAGAAGGCTATATAAACAAATGGGCATGAGTAATTCCATGCCATAAATATTTTATTCTCACATTTATATTTCTCTCTCCATCACATATACTTGTGTTATATGGCTGAAATATGTTCAGATGCATGGACACGACTTAGCAACTGAATAGCAACAAATGCATCTGAACAAATCCTTCTAGCAGGTGCTTGATATGAGTAGTGAAAATGGATTGCTGACTTAGTTTAGTTTTTGTTCGTTTTTTTGGTAAAGTATCCAAAAAAACTAAAAAAATTAGTTTGAACAAAAGAAAAATTCAGACTTTGATTACTGAAAAATTTGTCACTGAATTCTTAATATATTTAAGAAAAACAATAAGTTAGTTATTGCCTCTTGCTTGAAAATCAACTTTACAATGTCTTTCCCCTAGTAATTTGTTATCATCCTATAAATAGTATTTGCTAATAATACTAACAAAGAACTGACCTACTTCCTCTTTTTAACCAAGAGATAAAAGGTAACTGACATTGCAATTACTGAGTATTGCTCTTGCTATCAACTTGTCTCATTTCATAAATACGTAGAAAGAATTTACATTCTAAATCTAGGGGGAAAAACAGGTAGAATTAAAATTCCCTGGCTTTCTTACCAGGATGAGCAGGAAAGTATGACTACTACTATAACCGCCTCCTTGGCATTATAGCTCCAGAGGAAATATGTGGATGTTTTCAATTAAAACCTAACAAAAAATAAATTGAAGCATGAATGACAGAGAAAATCAAATGCCAGTTTTATTAGAAGGATCCCATTAGGGAGATCCATCAGAACTAGGAACTTCTGGAAACTTATGGTTCTAGGGAGACAGGAAGTAGGTCTTTTGTACTCAGAAAATATTTCACAGCCATATAAAGTTAATTCGACAAGTACAGATAATGCAATTAGACATCTTAGTTCTTTGGATTGCTAGTGAAACAAGCTGTACTGATCATTTGTATCACACTGGGGTTCATACCTTGGTTCTGTGCATAGTGAGCTCCCCAAGGGCAAGAGGTAGATTTCTGAAGTTCCAGAGGAAAGAAATATATCCT
This sequence comes from Moschus berezovskii, assembly GCF_049115385.1. NCBI lineage: Eukaryota > Metazoa > Chordata > Mammalia > Artiodactyla > Moschidae > Moschus > Moschus berezovskii. The sequence goes on from NC_142461.1 coordinate 121,673,447, forward strand.
TTTTTTGCGAAAATTCAAGAACAGGACAGAAATCCTGGAAGTAAACCCACACACTCACCATCAGTTAATCTATGACAAAGGAGGTGAGAATATACAATGGAAAAAAACAGTCTCTGGTTCAGATGGTAAAGAATCTGCCTGCAATGCACAAGACCTGGGTTTGATACCTGGGTTAGGAAGATCTTTGGAGAAGGGAATGGCTACCCACTGCAGTATTCTTGCCTGGAGGATTCCATGGACAGAGGAGCCTGGCGGGCAATCCAGTCCATAGGGTCAAAAAGTCGGATGTGACTGAGCAACTAACACTTTGAATAAGTGGTCCTGGAAAAACTGGGTAACCACACGTAACAGAATGAAACCTGAACATTCTCTGACACCATACACAAAAATAAACTCAAAATGGATTAAAGGCCTAAATGTAAGACTTGATACTATAAGGCCACTAGAGAAAAACATGGGCAGCATACTCTTTGACATTAATTACAGCAATATTTTTTGAATCCGCCTCCTTGAGTAATGAAAATAAAAGCAAAAATAAACAAATGGGACCTAATTAAACTTAGAAGCTTTTACAGGGCAAAGGAAATCATAAACAAAACAAAAGCATAACCCACAGAATGGGGAAAAATATTTGCAAACGAGGCCATTGACAAGGGATTAATCTCTAATATACACAAACAGCTCATGCCGCTCAGTATCAGAAAAGCAAACAACTCAATCAACAAATGGATACAAGAGTTAAATAAACATTTCTCCAGAGAAGACATATAGATGGCCAAAAATCACATGAAAAGATGCCTAAGACCTTAATGACTCTTGAGTTGAAAGGTGAACCCTTAGAGTTATTGGCCAAGATGTGATACACAGAGAATAGGGAAGAGCAGCTCTGTGTGAGACATGGAGAGGAGTTCTTTTTTCATTTAAACATTGGTAGAGGGAAGGGTTGAGAAGAAACGATCAGGGGGAAATAAATGAGGGGGAGGAGAAAGGAGACTGTGAGAATGTATGAGGAGGAGTTAAGAGAATCCACGGTGCTGAGGTACCAAGAAGCACAGAGACCAGGGTCTCTCATGGGGGCTTCATGTCATTTATATGCAGTGGAGATGCCACCTCTTCCATGACCCCCAGTGGTGTAGTGAAGATTGTTAGATCCACAGAACGCTTGGAGTGAATCAGCTTTCCTTGTGAGAATAGGTCCTGGGGCTGAGTGTCAAAGCCATGTTGAGGCTGGGTAGAGGGAGTCCACACTAGAGGGAGCCATGAGTTGTAAGTCCCTTCTTTGCTGCCTTATCCCCTTGATTTCACAGAACCCTTGGGAAAGTTTTGAAATCTACCGGACTTGACATCGAAGCGGGGTGTTGAACCATCTTTAAAGGTCAGAAAGACCCAAGATAATATCTGGATTGAAATTATTCTAATCCAAACTACGATGGTGGGACCTCTCCCCAATCTTCTCAATGATGAAGAAGAACCTCCTGCAAAGACTGTCTCTCATATGTTTCTAATGGTTTTCTGTACTTAACATCTGCTAAGGCACATGTCCCCGAGGCTCTTCCCTTCTGGTCCTCTCTTCCTGTTAAACTGCCCCTCTTTGCTCTGGAGATGAAACTCACCATCTTTACTCCACAGGACATGGGAGCTCTTTGGCAGTTACCACTGTCCACTAGCACGGACACAACCTCTCCAGTAATTTTTCTTCAGCCTTGTGACCTTACAGAAGGACAGGGACAGATGGAAGGGAAGTCCGATATGAAAAATAAATTGCTGCTACAGCTCGTGTCCAGACTACTTTGGGTCCTCTATGGGTTGAACTACCTTCCTAAGTGAAGTGAAGTGAAGTTGCTCAGCTGTGTCTGACTCTTTGTGACCCCATGGACTGTAGCCAACCAGGCTTCTCAGTCCATGGGATTTTCCAGAAGGGTTGCCATTTCCTTCTCCAGGGGATCTTCCCGACCGAGGGATCGAACTCAGGTCTTCCACATTGCAGGCAGATGCTTTACCCTCTGAGGCACCAGAGAAGACACCTTCCTAACTTGTCATCAAATTGTCTCCATATGATAGAGCACAGGGCAGGGCTCCTAGTCTGACAATTCTCAAGCCCAGAGAAAGGAGGAAAAGCCTTTCCTTATCTCAGTCTAATTAAATCTTGCTCACTATGTCCCCATTTTCTGTCCCTGGATGAATCAATCTCTTCCTAGTATGATTGACAGCAGAGAATATTCATTGCTTACAGGAAACCCAACTCATAGGTACAAGAGTGAGATCTGACTCTGTATTTCCAAGAAGACAATCACAAAGGTGATTTTTCTATCATATAGGTTATATAGACTTACCCTTGATTAACTGGATGTAACATTATTGTTATAAAAGAAATACATAAAACAACTATAAAACAATTTCCGCTTCCATTTCTTCATTTCACTTCACAATGCATTTTGTACATCATTCCAAGTATCAACACTCTATGCAGTCAAAAATCCATGTGTAACTTATATTTGGCCCTCCATATCCAAGTTTCCTCCATATTGCCATTTCACATCCACAGACTTAACTGACCGCAGATCATGCAGTACTGCAGTATTTACTACTGAAAAAAATTCATGTATAAATGGACCCAGGCAGTTCAAATCTGTGTTGTTCAGGGTCAAACTGTATTTTATTTATCCGTTCACAGATGGACACTTGGATTGTTTTTACCTTTGGCAGTTGAGAACAATGCTTGAACATGGGTGTACAAGTATCTGAGTCCCTGCTTTCATGTTTTTTTTGGGTATATGCCCAGAAGGGGAACTGCTAGATCATGTGAAATTACCATGTTATATTAAGTTACTATGTTTATTTATTTATTTATCGTTAGGAGGACATGCCATGCTTTCTTCCACAGTGGTATTTGGGTCATTTTAAATAATATAAAGACAGCTTTATACATATATCTCTGAATGTTCATGTGAAGTATTTCTGTAGAATAAAGTCCTAAAATTGTAGAAGTGAAATAACTGAGTCAGAAACATTTTAATAAATATTGCCAACTTTACCCCCCAAAATATTATATTAATTTGCATTCCTACCTACAGTGCCGAAATTCACTGTTAAAAATTCTGTATTACCAATTCTTTTCATATTTTCCAAGTTGTTCGGATGAGATTTTTAAGCTTATTTAGATTTGTGTTACTGTATTCATTAGTGAGGTGGTGCAAGATTTTTCATTGTTTTCTGTTCATTTATATTTGTTCATCTGTGGTTTTCCAATTTACATACTTTGCCAATTTTTATATTGGGTTTTCTTTCTCTTAGTGACAAAAAGAGAGCTCTTTGTAAATTAGAAAATTAGCACTTTGTCTTCACAAACATGAATGTTTCTCCAGTTTTGGACTTCTGACCATAATTATGAAATATTTTTATGAATAATTCCAACATTTAAATATATGCAGTAGTATATTTACAGATATTTTTCTTTATGGTCTCTGGGTTTCACATGCTCATAAATGCCTTCCTAACTCCAAGACTTACTAAAATACTAATTCTTATTTATTTCTAGTATTTTGTCTTGCAAAATTTAACTCATAGATAGATCTACCTGGAATATATTTTGATGTGAAGAGAAAAGGAGGAAGATTTTGTAGTTTTTCTCCAAATAGTTGTTTTAATCCTTCTTTGTTCACCAATTCAAAATGTCAGTATTAGCATTTATTAAAATATCATTGTTTGTTTTTCTATTCCACTGATACACGTCTCTTTTAGCAGGCTCATAACATGCTGTTTTTTATTACAGCTTCATATCATATTCAAACACATTAAATCTAGTCCTTCCCTCTAGTATCCTTATTTTAATTTTGCTCTTCTTGGCTATTTTCATTTGCATATTCTTTCAGATAAACTTTAGAAACATACATAAATACTTTGGTCAAAATATACTTTGATCAAAATATATAAACATTCTACTGGGTTGTCAAAGAATTTATGGATTAATCTAGGAAAATTGATATCTCAAAATACTGAGTCTTTTCTATCCAGAAACAAGACATTTTTATCTATTTATTAAAGTCATTTTAATTTATGGTTATCTCTTGATTACGCTCAGTTGCAGACAACTCTTAATTTCAAGTTTTTGTTGAGAACCACCTGTTCTGCTTGATTGTCTCCTTTGTTTTTCATAACTGTCTTTTCTCATCATCTATATACAAACTGTAACTGATGAGGAATTTGAAAGCAAGAAGTTTAGAAGAAAATACCTAGTTAAATTTTTGCCTGAGAAGAATGTAGACAGAGACATAGCAACAATCTTGGCAGAGGTTCTTTCAAAATGTGTATTTCTCCTCAATTTAAAAAACGTTCCCTTGTCCTTCTTGGGGTGGAGAAGGCAGAGTGAAAAAGAAAGGAGTGACAAATTCCTAGTTCCTGTAGAATCAGAAGTTCCATGGGAGGCTTCCTTATTTTATTTCAAATGTCGTGAATTTTTAGAAAATGAGATGTACTCATGACTAAGTATGAGTAAAGAGGGACTCTAAACCAAAATATAATGACATTTTGGGATATGTAGAAGTCTGTATAAACTTCCTCCAGTGGTGTGAATAACTGCTTACTGACAGTATTCCAAAAGGAAGAGAATAAGACATATTTTTAAAATTGGAATAAAATTGGAGTATATGAAATGTGAGGAAAATTAATCAATCTATAAACCTATTTTTGATGTATTTGTAAACACTAAGTGTAATCTAAATGATTTACAGTTTTTGTATCGTGTTATAGATTGATAAATTTCTTTTATACTGTACAATTTATAGTATAAAGTCAAAGAATGATATACATATATTTTAAAGTAAATATATAGTACATTTATAGGAAAAGACCAAAGAATGCAATAAAAATATTTTTAAGAATGTCACAATCACCACTAGAGGGTACAATAAGCAACCTTTCTTCCATATAGTGGAGCAGAAGAATATCACTGAGAAATAAAAGGCAATTTTAGAATCTCAGTACTGGAAGCAACCTCCATAGGTCATTTGAAAGAGAAATGGCTTTTAGAAATGTTCATCAGATTTGACATCTAACCAAGGGCAAAAGGTATCAAGTGATTTTCAAGGGCAGCGTTTATCTTAGGTAAAAGTGAAGTCAGTTTATCAAGCCTTACAGAACTATTTCTAAGGTAATTAAACAGGGGTAAAAATGGCGTTTTATATTTATATGTAACTGAGCATCCATCTCACTTGGCAAGCCTGTTGATTAAAGATTCTTCTAGAATGATATTACCTTGAAAATATACTCTATGAGGACTTAGAAAACAAAACAATTACACAGAATGTCAGAACCTCAGCAAGATCCATGTTGTCAATAAAAGAAAGGAGAGGCAGCATTTTCGAACTAGCTAGTGATGACTGGCGTGAGCCAGATGCAGAGCATGAATTCCTTACTTCAAATAGTTCACCAGGCTAGTGGAGCCTATGTGGTGAAAGATAAACACATTCCTCCTTAGAATTCCAAGTGCAGTTTTTTTTAAGTTGGACCATATCATCCAGTACCACCTAATCTGCTGTAATGGGTCTTTGAAAAAATAATCCCTTCTTTAATATAGGATTTCCCTATCTCCCATTGTAAACATGTTTCCAACCTTAAATTTTTTACAAATTTATTTTTAATTGGAGGGTAATTGTTTTACAATATTGGGTTGGCTTCTTCCATACAACAATGAGAATCAGCCATAATACATATATTTCCTCCCTCTTGAACCTCCCCCGACCTCTCACCCCAACCCACCCCGTCACACTATTACAAACTTCCCACTAGCTATCTATTCTGTTGTTGTTTAGTTGCTAAGTCACGTACAACTCTTTGCAACCCTGTGGACTGCAGCATGCCAGGCTTCTTTGCCCTTCAATATCTCCTGGGGTTTGCTCAAATTCATGTCCATTGAATTGGTGATGCCATCCAACCATCTTATCCTCTGTTGTCCCCTTCTCCTCATGCCCTCAATCTTTCCCAGCAACAGGGTCTTTTCTAACGAGTCAGCGTTTCCCATCAGGTGGTCAAAGTTTGGAGCTTCAGCATCAGTCATTCCAATAAGAATTCAGGACTGATTTCCTTTAGGATTGACTGTTTTGATTTCCTTGCAGTCCAAGGGACACTCAAGTCTTTTCTAGCACCACAATTCAAAAGCATCAATTCCTCAGTGCTTAGCCTTCTTTATGGTCCAGCTCTCACATCCATACGTGACTCCCGGAAAAACCATAGCTTTGACTACATGGACCTTTGTCAGTAAAGTGATGTCTTTGCTTTTCAATGCACTGTCTAGGTTTGTCATAGTTTTCTTTCCAAGGAGCAACCGTCTTTTAATTTCATGGCTGCAGTCACCGCAGCGGTGATTTTGGAAACCAAGTAACTAAAATCTGTCTCTGTTTCTACTTTTTCCCCTTCTGCTTTTCCATGACATGATGGGACCAGATGCCATGATCTTAGTTTTTCAAATGTTGCATTTTAAACCAGCTTTTTCACTCTCCTCTTTCACCCTCATCAAGAGGCTCTTTAGTTCCTCTTTGCTTTCTGCCACTAGAGTGGTATCACCTGCACATCTGAGGTTGTTGGTATTTTTCCTGGCAATCTGGATTCCAGCTTGTAATTCATCCAGTCTGGCATTTCATATGATGTACTCTACATATACGTTAAATCAACAGGGTGACAATATACAGCCTTGTCTTATTCCTCTCCCAATTTTGAACCAGTCCTCTGTTCCATGTCTGGTTCTGTTGCTTTCTGACCCACATACAGGTTTCTCAGTTCAGTTCAGTCCAGTCACTCATTCATGTCCTACTCTTTGTTACCCCATGGACTACAGCATGCCAGACTTCCCTGTCCATCACCAACTCCTGGAGCTTGCTCAAACTCATGTCCATCGAGTCGGTGATGCCATCCAGCCATCTCATCCTCTGTCGTCCCCTTCTCCTCCTGCCTTCAATCTTTCCTAGCATCAGGGTCTTTTCCAATGAGTCACTTCTTCGCATCAGGTGGCCAAAGGGTTGGAGTTTCAGCTTAAGCACCAGTCCTTCCAATGAACACTCAGGACTGATTTCCTTTAGGATGGACTGGTTGGATCTCCTTGCAGTCCAAGGGACCCTCAAGAGTCTTCTCTAACACCACAGTTCAAAAGTATCAATTCTTCGGCGCTCAGCTTTAGGAGACACGTAAGGTGGTGTGGTATCCCCATCACTTTAACAATGTTCCACCATTTGTTATGATCCACACAGTCAAAAGCTTTTGCCTACTTTACATACGGTAATGTATAAGTTTCAATGCTACTCTCTCCCAACTTTCAAATTTTGAATGCTATCTGTGTTCCAGAATAATTGCCCTTCTTAAAAGAAATACACAATAGGAGAAAGTAAGGCAAGTAAAGCTCATTATAAGGAAGAAAATGTAAGCCTTCTTTTAAACTATTTTTCTAAGCATTGCTTGGCAGGGAGCACATCACAATGTAAAATGGACCATAACAATAATCTTTTGACCTAAGCATGTAGATATTTTTATTCACAGCTTCTGATACAATGAAATGGAGACTTCGGATGATGAAAACCAAAGACTCTCAATAGAGGATGGAACTAGGAGAATAGAATCAGGACTGCTTCTTAATCCGGTCCTATTGCCACTATACTCTGGCCCCCATGCATCTCTAAGTATTCAGTGTCAGAAATTCCCTTAATGGCACATTTCAGTCTCAGTCTGAAGGATATTCAGACTTAATGTGAGAAGGATATTCTATTTGGCTGAGAATGTTTCTGTGGTTTGTGTTCAGAGTGTCAAGTAACTAACCATTTTGATTTCTTGGTCATTTTAGTTTCCTAGATCCATTTCCTCATTTGAGTATGACACACCAGGCATATCACTGAAGGATTATTATATTTCTTTAGAAGTTGAAGTCCCTTGACCTTCATTATAACATTACCCTATCTTATCATTTACCGGGAAACCATTCTCAAAATGTTCAAAGTTGTTGAGTGTATGCTTAAGTCTTTTTAATATTTGCTAAAACTTTGGAACAGTTTATAGTTCTTGCTTATATTATTACTCAAAAATTTTGATGCACATGTATTAGATGCAGAGAAATATTGTATTTTAATATCTTTAATAGCAATGACACTAGTGAAATTTAGGAAAAAATGCAACAATGCTTTCTATACATGAACCATTTCAACATAATATGGAGATAGACCTTACTCTTTCCTAACATATTTAGTTTACATCCAAATCTGAATTTAATATGGCCACTGGATCACTTTTGAATAGATTTTCAAGATGTTTATAATTTCACAGGAACTTGATATGAACTTGATGAGAGTTTGAAATTTCAATCATCTCTTTAAGATTTTTGTCATATCTACATGCCATCTGTACTATTATTTACTATATATGTGTAGTAAATAGTATACATATATAGTAAATAATAGTAGTATATATTCACTAATAGTAGTATATATTCACTAAGATCTGATTCTAATTATTTTTATAATATATTAAAATAAATGTGTAACTTTAAACTATAAAATATTTCTTCATAATATATTTAAAATAATCTTGGATAGCATATATTTAATCAACATACTGTATTTTGTGAGTCACTCGTCTAGTTGAAAAAGTTTTGAACTAAGAAATAGAGATGTAGATTACACGTAAACATTAACATTTTCTAACTTGGATCATTGAACAAGCCAATGGACCTCCCTGAATCTGAACCTTACAAAGTTGTGAGGACTATAGAACTAATGACGTAATCATCTTTGTACATGCAATTGTACTTAAAAGTTAGCTTCCATTCCTTAAAGGGAGTTCAACTGATTAAAGACAATATTTGCTCAAGTGAAAACAATGTGATTTGAGTTCAAATACCTTCTTCTCTGTGTAATTCTTATCCACAAGAAAAGCAGCAAAATGTGGATAAAAGGCCCAGGAAATAGGTCAGAGAGGCCAGGCTACTCATGAAACAGAGTAAAGTGGCAGATTCCCACTGTAAATAGTTTATAACACAATTATTCATCATATTCTGTAAGGGACCCTATTTTTCTTTTCCAGGTTGTAAGAACAGAGGCCCAATAAATAGCTCACATCAAAGGAACAAAAGGGGAATGGGGCTACTCAGAGGTCTTGTGGAATAAAAGAACATGTACTGGCATTCAGCTAGGTCTCATGTCAACTAGAGCTAGAAAATCAGCCTAAGTCTTTCAGAGGCTTTGTGGTCTCTTCTCTGTCTCTATCTCATGTCTGCTCTCTTGGGGTTTTTTCTCATTGCAGTTTCCTCTGCTCACTCATTTTTCTAGTGACCCCAAATTGGCAGTAAGTACAGTCTGTTCAAGCTTATGTATATCCATGAAGCCAGAGATTTTTGACTAACCAATGGATCAACACTTCTGGGAATCCACTTCAGTAACAATGAATTTGGGAGGGAAGAGAAATCTACTTCATTTATTCAGTCATGAATATAAAATTCCTTTCACTATGCACCCCTGCTGCCCCAAGAATTAATAACATCTTGCTAGGAGTCATGGGGCGTGATGAAAAGACCTGTGAGTGAGTGAGTGGAGTCGCTCAGTCGTGTCCGACTCTTTGCGACCCCAGGGACTGTAGTCTACCAGGCTCCTCCATCCATGGGATTTTCCAGGCAAGAGTACTGGAGTGGGTTGCCATCTCCTTCTCCGAAAAGACCTATAGGGGAGCATGATTTTTAAGATTGGTGTTTTCATATGATACCTCACATGTCTGGAAAAATATCCTGTCAGTACATCATGCTTTACTCTTTTTAATGATGTTACCCCAGGTTACTTTGGATCTCAAGTTAAATCAAGAATCCTTTCCTGGGTTAGGACACATTCCTACTTTAAAAGGAAAAAAATGTTTTTCAGAGGAACCATATTTTGTGAATCAGATTTCTCTATCTAGAGAAAAACGCCCCCACCAAACTCTTCTAAAGGGAACTGAGGAAATAGTATTAAAACCCACCATGATGGCTCCCTGGCTTTGACAAATGTTATAATGAAATATTTTATTTCTTAAGCAAAGAATCAGTAGTTGTTTCCCTCTGCCAAATGTTGATGTTCCATCATGGAAGCATAGCTAATAATACTCAATGCTGTTACCAAACCAAGGCCTGGCTGCTTGTTGCTCGAAAATCAATATCCGAGAGGCAAGTGCTAGTGAAAATGGAAAACACTGCTCTTAATCATAAAGCCAGCAGTCTGGAAAGAAGGTGTTCCAGAGAAGGAGGAACTCAGTGTTCCTCAAAACTAACTCCAGATAATCTGCTCAGTCATGAAAGTTTTTAAAGAGAAAAGAGACGTAATCTCAGTTAATCATTGCAATAAGGGATCAGTCATCACCATCCTTTACTGCATGCAAGCTTGTCAGTCTCTTATGTTTCTTTAGCTGCTATCTTGTTCACACAATTTGTGAGGTAACTGAAGGGGAAGCTAGGGAAGAGATCTGATCATCTGTTAATTCCTTAAATTCTTAATTTCTACTTCTTTGATCAATGAAAAGTCAGGCAAGGTATTGTATGAGCAAAAGATTTGGAAGATATGCTTGGGTCAGAGATGAGTGAAACATGGGGGTGCCTGTAACTAAGCTGAAGGTTAGTTACAATACAGTTTTGCTAATGTCACAAAACAAATGGTTCTCCTGCAGAGAACTCTTTCCCATAAAGAGCTCTTTCTTGCTAAATGCTGCTTACAAGGGGCTTCCCAGGTGGCGCTAGTGGTGAAGAATCTGCCTGCTAAGGCAAGAGACATAAGAGACTCAGGTTTGATTCCTGGGTTGGGAAGATCCCCTGGAGTAGGAAATGGGAACCCATTCCTCCAGTATTCTCGCCTGGAAAATCACATGGACAGAGGAGTCTGTCAGGCTACAGTCCATGGGGTTGCAAAGAGTCGGACACAACTGAGCGCGTGCAGGCACACGCTTACAAATCTCCACTTGTCAGCACTGTTCCATTACTATGGGGCGATGGACAAAGATTCACCTTCCGTAATTTCTTCATGCTGACATATGGTGCCATACTCTTAGAGTGGAAGATGATGTGATATGGGTCTGGAGCATCTCTTTGCTGGCAGTTTTAGTTGCCCATTTACATATATAGGCAGAAAAACTTATTTTGATGCTCAACAAGGACAGAAATTATTATGGGCAGTAGTGTTAATCTCGGAGAAGGCAATGGCAAGCCACTCCAGTACTCTTGCCTAGAAAATCCCATGGATGGAGGAGCCTGGTAGGCTGCAGTCCGTGGGGTCGCTAAGGGTCGGACACGACTGAGCGACTTCGCTTTCACTTTTCACTTTCACACATTGGAGAAGGAAATGGCAACCCACTCCAGTGTTCTTGCCTGGAGAATCCCAGGGACGGGGGAGCCTGGTGGGCTTCCGTCTATGGGGTCACACAGAGTCGGACACGACTGAAGTGACTTAGCAGCAGCAGCAGCAGCAGTGTTAATCTCATTCTGTAAAACCCAGTTCTTGTAACTGTTCTAGCTATAGATTCAGTCCAGCTGAAGATGGAGCAGCTGATGTCATGGCTGCAGTCTGGTCATCATGCAGTTATTTTTCTCCCTCTGGTGGCAGTTATAATATCTGTAAAACAACTCAGGAATGTGCATCAGACAGTGAGTCTGTGACTCTGTTGTCCTAATTATTAATTGCTTGAGTCTACTATTTTGTGACTCAGGGGGCCTGGGAGACTTCAGCTTTTCTACAAACAAGACGTAGGGGACACAAAGGGGTGGTGTGTGTGGGGGGTGGGAGCGCTGTGCTGCAGGGTTCTAATACCATTGGTTAAAGAAGCAAATATTCATTTTTTCAGTATTATTTTATATATATTGAGTGAATTCAATGCAAAATAAGTAACTTTCTTTTTTTTAAATTGTTTTCATTGAATTACTTTAATTTTTTTTAAATTTATTTATTTTAATTGGAGGCTAATTACTTTACAATATTGTATTGGTTTTGCCATACACTGACATGAATCCGCCCCAGGTGTACATGTGTTCCCCATCTTGAACCCCCCTCCAACCTTTCTTATGCAACTTTTTGCTGGACTTTTGACATTAAGATATGGGTCTTAAACTCTAGCATGCCTAAGAATCAACTTAAAGATACCTATCCACTAGGTCTGAGACAGCACAAAAGATTTTAATAAAGCCTTGCACCCAGATTTTATGGGTGCAAGTGGTCTGAGAACCATACTTTGAGAAACATTTTTTTTTTTTAGGTAATTAATTTATTTTTTATTGGAGGCAAATTATTTTACAATATTATATTGGTTGGTTTTGCCATACATTGATATGAATTTGCCCCGGGTTTACATAAGTTCCCCCTCCTGAACCCCCCTCCCACCTCCCTCCTCCCTTTATCCTCCCTCTGGGTCATCCCCGCATGCCAGCCCCGAGCATCCTATAACATGCATTGACCCTGAACTAGTGATTCGTTTCACATATGACAACATACGTGTTTCAATGCCATTCTCCCAAATCATCCCACCCTCACCCTCTCCCATAGAGTCCCAAAGACTGTTCTATACATCTGTGTCTCTTTTGCTGTCTCGTATACAGGGTTATCATTTGCATCTTTCTAAATTCCATATATATGTGTTAGTATACTGTATTGGTATTTTTCTTTCTGGCTTACTTCACTCTGTATAATAGGCTCCAGTTTCATCCACCTCATTAGAACTGATTCAAATGTATTCTTTTTAATGGCTGAATAATACTCCATTGTGTATATGTACCAAAGCTTTCTTATCCATTCGTCTGCAGATGGACATCTAGGTTGCTTCCATGTCCTGGCTATTATAAACAGTGCTGCGATGAACATTGGAGTACACATGTCTCTTTCAATTCTGGTTTCCTCGGTGTGTATGCCCAGGAGTGCGATTGCTGGATCATATGGCAGTTCTATTTCCAATTTTTTGAGGAATCTCCATACTGTTCTCCATAGTGGCTGTACTAGTTTGCATTCCCACCAACAGTGTAAGAGGGTTCCTTTCTCTCCACATCCTCTCCAGCATTTATTGCATGTAGACTTTTGGATAGCAGCCATTCTGACTGGTGTGAAATGGTATCTCATTGTGGTTTTGATTTGCATCTCTCTGATTATGAGGGATGTTGAGCATTTTTTCATGTGTTTGTTAGCCATCTTTATGTCTTCTTTGGAGAAATGTCTGTTTAGTTCTTTGGCCCATTTTTTGATTGGGTCATTTATTTTTCTGGAATTGAGCTGCAGGAGCTGCTTGTATATTTTGGAGATTAATCCTTTATCAGTTGCTTCATTTGCTATTATTTTCTCCCATTCTGAAGGCTGTCTTTTCACCTTACTTATAGTTTCCTTTGCTGTGCAGAAGCTTTTGATTTTAATTAGGTCCCATTTGTTTATTTTTGCTTTTATTTCCAATATTCTGGGAGGTGGGTCATGGAGGATCCTGCTGTGATTTATGTCGGAGAGTGTTTTGCCTACGTTCTCCACTAGGAGTTTTATAGTTTCTGGTCTTACATTTAGCTCTCTAATCCATTTTGAGTTTATTTTGGTATATGGTGTTAGGAAATGTTCTAGTTTCATTCTTTTACAAGTGGCTGACCAGTTTTCCCAGCACCACTTGTTAAAGAGACTGTCTTTTCTCCATTTTATATTCTTGCCTCCTTTGTCAAAGATGAGGTGTCCATAGATGCGTGGATTTATCTCTGGGCTTTCTATTTTGTTCCATTGATCTATATTTCTGTCTTTATGCCAGTACCATACTGTCTTGATGACTGTGGCTTTGTAGTAGAGCCTGAAGTCCGGCAGGTTAATTCCCCCAGTTCAATTTTTCTTCCTCAAGATTGCTTTGGCTATTCGAGGTTTTTTCTATTTCCATACAAATTGTGAGATTATTTGTTCTAGTTCTGTGAAAAATATCTTTGGTAGCTTGATAGGGATTGCATTGAATGTATAAATTACTTTGGGTAGTATACTCATCTTTACAATATTTATTCTTCCAATCCATGAACATGGTATATTTCTCCATCTATTAGTGTCCTCTTTGATTGCTTTCAGTAGTATTTTATAGTTTTCTATGTACAAGTCTTTTGTTTCTTTAGGTAGATATATTCCTAAGTATTTAATTCTTTTCGTTGCAACAGTGAATGGAATAGTTTCCTTAATTTCTCTTTCTATTTTCTCATTATTAGTGTATAGGAATGCAAGGGATTTCTGTGTGTTGATTTTATATCCTGCAACGTTACTGTAATCATTGATTAGCTCTAGTAGTTTTCTGCTAGTGTCTCTAGGGTTTTCTGTGTAGAGGATCATGTCATCAGCGAACAATGAAAGTTTTACTTCTTCTTTTCCAATTTGGATTCCTTTTATGTCTTTTTCTGCTCTGATTGCTGTAGCCAAAACTTCCAGAACTATGTTGAATAGTAGTGGTGAGAGTGGGCACCCTTGTCTTGTTCCTGACTTTAGGGGAAATGCTTTCAGTTTTTCACCATTGAGGATAATGTTTGCTGTGGGTTTGTCATATATAGCTTTTATTATGTTGAGGTATGTCCCTTCTATTCCCACTTTCTGGAGGGTTTTTATCATAAATGGATGTTGAATTTTGTCAAAGGCTTTCTCTGCATCTATTGAGATAATCATATGATTTTTATTTTTCAGTTTGTTAATGTGGTGTATTACGTTGACTGATTTGCGATATTGAAGAATCCTTGCATTCCTGGGATAAAGCCCACTTGGTCATGATGTATGATCTTCTTAATATGCTGTTGGATTCTGATTGCTAGAATTTTGTTAAGGATTTTTGCATCTATGTTCATCAGTGATATTGGCCTGTAGTTTTCTTTTTTTGTGGGGTCTTTACCAGGTTTTGGGATTAGGGTGATGGTGGCCTCATAGAATGAGTTTGGAAGTTTCCCTTCCTCAGCAATTTTCTGGAAGAGTTTGAGTAGAATAGGTGTTAGCTCTTCTCTAAATTTTTGGTAGAATTCAGCTGTGAAGCCGTCTGGACCTGGGCTTTTGTTTGCTGGGAGATTTTTGATTACAGTTTCAATTTCCGTGCTTGTGATGGGTCTGTTCAGATTTTCTATTTCTTCCTGGTTCAGTTTTGGAAAGTTGTATTTTTCTAGGAATTTGTCCATTTCTTCCAGGTTATTCATTTTATTGCCATATAATTCCTGATAGTATTCTCTAATAATCCTTTGTATTTCTGTGTTGTCAGTTGTGATCTCTCCATTTTCATTTCTAATTTTATTGATTTGGTTCTTCTCCCTTTGTTTCTTGATAAGTCTGGCTAGTGGTTTGTCAATTTTATTTACCTTCTCAAAGAACCAGCTTTTGGCTTTGTTGATTTTTGCTATAGTCTCTTTTGTTTCTTTTGCATTTATCTCTGCCCTAATTTTTACAATTTCTGTCCTTCTACTGACCCTGGGGTTCTTCATTTCTTCCTTTTCTAGTTTCTTTAGATGTAGAGTTAGGTTATTTAGTTGACTTTTTTCTTGTTTCTTGAGGTGTGCCTGTATTGCTATGAACTTCCCCCTTAGCACTGCTTTTACAGTGTCCCAGAGGTTTTGGGTTGTTGTGTTTTCATTTTCATTCATTTCTATGCATATTTTGATTTCTCTTTTGATTTCTTCTATGATTTGTTCGTTGTTCAGCAGCGTGTTGTTCAGCCTCCATATGTTGGCATGTTTAATAGTTTTTCTCCCATAATTGAGATCTAATTTTACTGCATTGTGGTCAGAAAAGATGCATGGAATGATTTCAACTTTTTTGAATTTACCAAGGCTAGATTTGTGGCCCAGGATGTGATCTATCCTGGAAAAGGTTCCATGTGCACTTGAGAAAAAGGTGAAATTCATTGTTTTGGGGTGAAATGTCCTATAGATATCAATTAGGTCTAACTGGTCTATTGTATCATTTAAAGATTGTGTTTCCTTGTTAATTTTCTGTTTAGTTGATCTATCCATAGATGTAAGTGGGGTATTAAAATCTCCCACTATTATTGCATTATTGTTAATTTCCCCTTTCATACTTGTTAGTAATTGTCTTACATATTGCGGTGCTCCTATGTTGGGTGCATAAATATTTATAATTGTTATATCTTCATCTTGGATTGATCCTTTGATCATTATGTAGTTTCCTTCTTTGTCTCTTTTCACAGCCTTTGTTTTAAAGTCTATTTTATCTGATATGAGTATTGCTACTCCTGCTTTCTTTTGGTCTCTATTTGCATGGAATATCTTTTTCCAGCCCTTCACTTTCAGTCTGTATGTGTCCCTCGTTTTGAGGTGGGTCTCTTGCAGACAACATATATGGGGGTCTTGTTTTTGTATCCATTCAGCCAGCCTTTGTCTTTTGGTTGGGGCATTCAACCCATTTACGTTTAAGGTAATTATTGATAAGTACGATCCCGTAGCCATTTTCTTTATTGCTTTGGGTTCGAGTTTATACACCCTTTCTGTGTTTCCTGTCTAGAAAAGATCCTTTAGCATTTGTTGGAGAGCTGGTTTGGTAATGCTGAATTCTCTCAGCTTTTGCTTGTCTGTAAAGCTTTTGATTTCTCCTTCATATTTGAATGAGATCCTTGCTGGGTACAGTAGTCTGGGCTGTAGGTTATTTTCTTTCATCACTTTAAGTATGTCTTGCCATTCCCTCCTGGCCTGAAGAGTTTCTGTTGAAAGATCAGCTGTTATCCTTATGGGAATCCCCTTGTGTGTTATTTGCTGTTTTTCCCTTGCTGCTTTTAATATTTGTTCTTTGTGTTTGATCTTTGTTAATTTGATTAATATGTGTCTAGGAGTATTTTGCCTCGGGTTTATCCTGTTGGGGACTCTCTGGGTTTCTTGGACTTGGGTGATTATTTCTTTCCATATTTTAGGGAAGTTTTCAACTATTATCTCCTCAAGTATTCTTTCATGGTCTTTCTTTTTGTCTTCTTCTTCTGGGATTCCTATGATTCGAATGTTGGAGCGTTTAACATTGTCCCAGAGGTCTCTAATATTGTTCTCATTTCTTTTAATTTGTTTTTCTTTATTCCTCTCTGTTTCATTTATTTCTACAATTCTATCTTCTAGCTCGCTTATCCTGTCTTCTGCCTCTGTTATTCTACTGTTTGTTCCCTCCAGAGTGTTTCTGATCTCATCTATTGTATTATTCATTGTATATTGACTCTTTTTTATTTCCTCTAAGTCCTTATTAAACCTTTCTTCCATCTTCTCAATCCTTTTCTCCAGGTTATTTATCTGTAACTCCATTTTTCTTTCAAGATTTTGAATCATTTTCACCACCAAAATTCGAAATTCTTTTTCATGTAGATTCCCTATATCTTCCTCTTTTGCTTGTGTTGGTGGGCATTTATCTTGTTCCTTTACCTGCTGGGTATTTCTCTGCTTCTTCATCTTGCTTATAATGCTTTGCTTGGGGTGGCCTTTCCCTCTTCTGGCCGTTTGTGGAGTTCTCTTTATTATGTAGTTTCCTTGCTGTGTGTGGGGTTGGACAGGTGACTTGTCAAGGTTCCCTGGTTATGGAAGCCTGTGTCAGTGTTCTGGTGGGTGGAGCTGGATTTGTTCTCTCTGGAGTGCAATGAAGTGTCCAGTAATGAGTTATGAGATGTCAGTGGGTTTGGAGTGACTTTGGGCAGCCTGTATATTGAAGCTCAGGGCTAGTTTCCTGTGTTACTGGAGAATTTGCGTGGTATGTCTTGCTCTGGAACTTGTTGACCCTTGGGTTTAGCGTAGGTATGGAGACGTTTGATGAGCTCCTATCGATTAATGTTCCCTGGAGTCAGGACTTCTCTGGTGTTCTCAGGATTTGGGCTTAAGCCTCTTGCCTCTGGTTTTTGGTCTTATTCTTGGAGTAGTCTCTAGACGTCTCTATCTGTCATTTCCAAGGTGGTTCCCTCTGTTTTAGCTTCTGTTTGCTGGTCTCTTCAGTGTCTAATTTCCGTCCTGATACTAGGGGGTGGGTGGACACTTTTTAAGGCTCAGTTGTTCAGTCCTGTTCTGGGAAGGGAGGAACGCTGCAGTCAATTATCTCTGGCGTCTGTGGGGAGTGCTCGCAGCGTCTCGGCCACACTGGGTTTGCCCCCGCTCACAACACATATGCTGTCCCAGTCTATACTGCACAGGCTCTAGGTTGCTCTGCCGGGAATGGTCTGAGGCCAGCACCGGGTTGTATGCACTTCCCAGGTCTGAGCGGCTCAAGTTCAGGTTCTCAGGTACTCCACAAAGGCGCAGACTTGGTTGGGCCTGCGTTTTGTGCCTTCCCTGGTCCGAGCAGCTCAGGGGACCAGGTGTTTGGCGAGCGCGGTCTCTACGACTTATCGCCTCCCCAGTCCCCGCCACTCAGTTTTCTGGGTGTACAACCGGCGCACCTTCTCAGGGGGATATCGACCGGCCCGAGCCCAAGAAGTCCTGATTAGCAACAAGCCTGTCTGCAGTTTGTATCAGATGCCTTTCTGGGGCCGCGGTTGCCCGCTCCGGCTCTGGCTGCGCTCCCTGCCTGTCTCGGCGGGGGATGGGGGATGGGCCAGCCGCAGCCGGCTCACTCTGCTCAGTCCTTTATTCTGTGAGCGGGGCTGGCCGAGTCATAGGTTAGAGCTTTCCGCCTTTTTGTGGGGAAGCTGTCCCACAGTCTGCTTTGCTCTCCCCAGTTCTCTCAAATTGTTCTCGTGGCATTCAAGCCCAGTCCTCTCTCTAAGCAGTTCAGCCGGCTCCTCCCTGCCCAGCCCCCGCTTGCTAATGGCGTATGCAGGCGTCTGCGCTGCTTCTCCGCTGGGAGTTACCGTTTGGCGGGTAATCTGTGGGTTTTAAAAAAATCTTTAAAAAAAAAGAGGGTTATGTGGCCCTCTGAGCTTCCAAGGCTCGCCACAGATTCGCCAGTGAGAATGTTTCCTGGTGTTTGGAAACTTCTCTCTTTTTAAAGCCTCCCTTCCCGGGACGGAGCTCCGTCCTTACTTCTTTTGTCTCGCTTTTTATCTTTTATGTTTTTTCCTACCTCCTTTAGAAGACAATGGGCTGCTTTTCTGGGTGCCTGACGTCCTCTACCAGCATTCAAAAGTTGTTTTGTGGACTTTACTCGCGTTCAAATGTTCTTTTGATGAATTTGTGGAGGAGAGAGTGGTCTCGCCGTCCTATTCCTCCGCCATCTTGTTCCTCCCCTGAGAAACATTTTTGAGGAAACTGGTGTGCATGGGTGAGAAACCATCTAGATGAACTCTTTTGAGCATGATCTGGTTTCTGCTTTCTGCAGAGATCATCACATCATGTACTTTGTATTTGGGACACTCATGTACTAGTTTTATTTGCATAAGTCCCACTTACCTACTTTAAAATCATTATATAACAACTGATTTTTCAAAAACAGGGTTTCTTGGTGCCTAGGGAGAGATCCTGGATCCTACTAGTTAAGCATAACCAGGCCAACCGGTGCAGTGGGTTTCTGGTGTTGGTTTTGTGTTAGCCCACAAACCTTTATCATACCACTTCAGTGATATTCCATGCTTTCAGAATATGCCGTGAAGAAAGAAGCTTTGGTCCACTTTGAAACAGGTGTTTTGCCAAGGGAAATGTGTCTTTTGAAATCAAGTACATTTTCTTGGGTGTTAGAATACATCATTGCAGCAAATGATTATAAAAATGTGATGATAGTCTTTGGGCCTACTTAAAAATGTCATACCATATGATTTGTGAATCATAAACACTTACTAGTGATACCACTTCAAATTGAATGTTGTATGGCTAAAGTCCTTAAGATATTCTGAAGTCCACAGGGTTTTGTGTCTCTAAAGGGAAAATGTGAGAAAACTGAAGGCATGTGATAGCATAAGAGACTTTAGGTTGTTTATCATAAAGATCCCCTGGATTCTAAGTGGAATTTTAAAAGTGATTGTTCCAGCCTGAAAAAGAACTTAACAACAACAAAGACAAACTTATTTTCCAGAGTTAAACCTGTGCTTTTACATCTAATGCTTCCTACATGCTGGTTGCAATGCTCCTTTATTCTTTACCCTTACATTTAATGACGGTTTGGGGTCCTTAAAAAGATTTAAAGCTTTTTAATGCAATGCTTTAAATCTCTTCTTAGCCACATCCAAAATTGTTTCCATGCTTTTTATTTCTCTAGACCATGAAGAAAGTTCGATTCTGAACTTCTTTTCCTTGATTTTCTCCTTGGAGATTTATATTATCAGCCATACTTTTCCCAGACAAAATTTTAGAAGCCTATAATAACTTTAGATATGATTTAAGTCCTAATTGTTCCATATACTATTAAAGGAAATCACAATTTATTTTCCAAAACTAATTAGATTTACACCAACAATGCTTTTTCATGGTGTCTCTGCTATGAAGTTTGTTACTTTCCAGCATCTAGTCTAAAATGTTTCTACTTAGCCATACAGTTTCATCCCAGAGCTCTTCTCTTTTTTCTCCTGTGACTGAATTTTAAATTCTTTGCTGACTTCGGTGATCCTTGTCTGTTTTCCAGTATCTAGTCCTACAATTATCCTATGGTAATGTGATTGTTGACCAGTCTATCTCAAAGTTAGATAGTAGCTCAGAGAAGGCAGTGAACTAACTTTGAAATTGCCAGTGCCTAGGGCATTGCCTATTGCATATAAAATGCCAAATACATACATGAAAAAAATGTATCTTAATGAATCAGACTCAAACCCATCCGTTCCAATCAACATAAACACTTAAACTTTTATTTTGGACAAGAAACATTTCTCTTCAAAGGTAAGAAGTTGTATTTGCTTGAGAAATGTGTTGCCAACCACTTTTTCAATTGTAATCGCTTGTGGTATCTTAGAACACAGTTCTTCAGCTCTGGGACTACTGACAGTTTGAACTGGATAATTCTGTGTTATGGGGACTGGTCCTGTGCATCTTAAGGTGTTTAGTAGTGTCCCTAGCTTCTACCCACTAGAAGCCAATAGCACCCCTAAGCCCAGTTGTGACAATTAAACATATCTCTGCTGCTGCTGCTGCTGCTAAGTCACTTCAGTCGTGTCCGACTCTGTATGACCCCATAGACGGAAGCCCACCAGGCTTCCCTGTCCCTGGGATTCTCCAGGCAAGAACACTGGAGTGGGTTGCCATTTCCTTCTCCAATGTGTGAAAGTGAAAGTGAAGTCGCTCAGTCGTGTCCGACCCTTAGCGACCCCATGGACTACAGCCTACCAGGCTCCTCCATCCATGGGATTTTCTAGGCAAGAGTACTGGAGTGGCTTGCCATTGCCTTCTCCGAAACATATCTCTAGACATGGCCAAATGTCCTCTGGAGGGCAAAATTGCCCTTAGTTGAGATGTACCACCCTAGAATGATAAGTTTACCAACTTCAGAGACTTCAAATATTATTAGAAATGTAACCCTATAATCCTATTAACTGCAAAATATCCATTTTAAGTTTTAATTGCCCCTTTAAACTTCTAACTCAAAATGTAAACAATGGTTCCTTAGCTTATACGACTGGTGTATGGGCTGGTATGGAGAAGAAAATGGCAACCCACTCCAGTATTCTTGTCTGTAGAATCCCATGGACAGAAGAGCCTGGCAAGCCCCAGTCCATGGGGTTGCAAAGAATTGGACACAACTGAGCAACTAACACTTCATGGGCTGGTATGGCTGGAAGTGGGTGGATGGCTGGACATCTGTCTCTCCATGAGGCCAGTCTGTGCTTCCTTACAGCATGAGAATCTTGGTGTAGCCAGACTTTTTACATTTTCCCCAGAGCAGGTATTTCAAGAGACCTGAACAGAAGCTGTAACACTTATTATGACCTAGTCTTAGAAGTACTGGAATGTCACTTTTGCAGCATTTTTCTTCTTTTATATTTATTTTTTAAAATTTCTTATTTTGTATTGGGGTATAGCCAATTAATAAGGTTGTAAAATTTCAAGTGAATAGCAAAGAGACTCAGCCATACATACACACATTTATTTATTTGACTGTGTCAGGTCTTAGGTGAAGCATTTGGGATCTACTTCCCTGACCTGGGATTAAACCTTGTCCCCCTGCTTTGGGAGTCCAGAGTCTTAGCCACTGGACACCAGGGAGATCCCTGTTGCATTTTCCTATAAAAGAATTCAGTAAGTTCAGCTCAGACTCAAGGGGGAGGGTAGAAGAAGAGGAATAGACACTACTTCTCTTGAGAGCAGTGAAATACATACACAGGGAGGGAAGAAATTGATGGCAGCAGAAACAGGTTTACAAAATCCGCCCAGGTTAAAGCAAAATGCTCTCTTCTTCTCCATCCTTCCAGGATAGGTTTTTCTACTCTTCACAGGTTTGTGGCAATTCGATTTTGTGAAAAGACAAATGCTCCATTTGGGTTCCTAGGATATTCCTTCACTTTGGACAACAGCTCTTTCTTTTCCCTCTGCCTTTTGTTGACAAGTAAAATTTGGGGTCCTACTGTTGAGACATCTCACTTAGGGGAGGCATGCTAAATTCATTTACAAAGTTTTGGTTTAGTTCTTCTGAGGTGTCTTTCAGGAAATAATGTTTGTCATCCTGGGGAACATGGTAAGCCGATAGAAATTTTCCTCTGGAAGAATTCAATAATGATTTTTGGCTTGTCATAAACATTGACCATAAACAGGCTTGGGTCTTGGGAGTGGTTTGATGGGGAGAAGGCATAGAAGGAGTCAGGTCTAGGTATAAATTCCAACTGTACCACTGTGGGGCCTAGTGTGAATTCCTTTGCTTCTTTGACCCTGATTTTAATTCTCTGGAAAGTGAATGAAATGTGCCTATCTTGAAGGTTTGTTTGTTTTTTTAGTCAAGTACCGATTATTGGTCCACAGTCCTCTATGGGTTCCATGTGTTTGTACATCTTTGTACATCTGGGATAGTAAGACAATGTTTATCTCCTGGGTGAAGGTCAGACAGGTTCACTGTCCATTATAAAGGATTCAGTTTTCCCAAGCTTGGAAGTGCAGTCAACTACATTGCTGGAGTGAGGTGGCCATTCCTGTCACACTGTGGGCATTCTAACTTGAGGTGTTTATGCAAATACTGACAGTTTGGTTAATGCTATTGCTGTGATTGATAAAGTCCTGTTCTTCTAATCCAGAAGTCTGGGGGGCAGGGAGGGCGTCAGGCTTGATGCTTCTCTTGCTCCCACTACTTCTTACTACTGTCTACAGTACTTCTAATCAGCCAGGCCTAGAATGGGTTTGTTTTCTCCATCTTCCTCTCCTTGTGTTGATGGCAACTCCATTATACAAAACACCATGACTAGGATTATCAATCTCGGCTTTCTAAAGGAGGAGACAAAGCAGTGTAGACACTGCGCTAAAAAAACTTGCTGAATTTTGGTTTCAAAAACTGAATATTAACACTAATTTTTTCTCTTTCCATTTCTGTTTTAACAATTCCAAATCTCCCCTAGGCAAATTTTTGGCAGAATGGAAGCAAGATTAGGACAAGGCAACGCAAAACAGAAAACCTCATGAATATTTTTTGTAAGTTCCCATTATTACTAGCTGTCAAGAATTGCAATGGAGTGAATCCC
Organism: Moschus berezovskii; assembly: GCF_049115385.1. Lineage (NCBI taxonomy): Eukaryota > Metazoa > Chordata > Mammalia > Artiodactyla > Moschidae > Moschus > Moschus berezovskii. The sequence continues at coordinate 121,696,961 of NC_142461.1, forward strand.
ACTTCCTGGTAACAGAGTCATTCAGTACATTGTGGTTAAATTTGGTAGCAGCCCCTATACTTTTTTTTGGCAGTTGGCTATCTCAAATCTTACATTTCCACCCTTTAAAAAATCTCAGTGTCTTCCATGCCATATAAAGGGACTCAACTTGTAGAAACTTATTAAGCATTACAAAGGCATTCCACATATTTGCTCTCTCCTGCTTTATCTGAGAGCTGGAAGATAAATCTTACCTAAATTCTCAATGCCATGGTAAGTTTCCTTAAGCACAGCTTAGATTGGTTGAAAAGCAGTTGAAAGAGAAAGGAAACTCTCTGGCAAAGTGATAAAGTACATTTTATTTCTATTTTCAGAAAGGTGTCACCTCAGATTTTCACCAGAGTGAAGTTAGATTCATTCTCCCCATTTAATGTGTATCATTCAAACTAGAAGTCACATCACCTGGGACTGAAAATTTTTTTATGGACTCCACACTGCATCCTTTTCCTAGACCTAAAGCAAATCAATTCATTTTTTCACAAGGTGAAAATAAGGGAGGTCAGTTAGTAAGTCTACCGACAACACTGAATCACCTTCTCCCTTCTTCTCTCAGGTGCTTACTGAAAGTCATTTGAGTAGTTTTTATTGTTCTCAATTTATCTCAGTTCAAAATATTGATCATTTACTAGCCAATTAGCATGGGTCTGAGCATGGTATAGAATATTAAATAAATACCTGGAGCTTATCACCTCGTTGTGTTAGCTTGACACTTGAATGGAAAACAATACAAATTAACAATTGTGGTGAAATATATAGTAAACCAAAAGAAATGAAATATATATATATCTGGAGGAGGAAAATGGCAACTTACTTCAGCATTCTTGCCCAGATAATCCTGTGGACAGAGGAGCCAGGAGGGCTATAGTTTATGGGGTCGCAAAGAGTCGTACATGACTGAGCACAAGCACACATATGTATGTATATACACACACAAATGCTTCTATACAAATATTCATAGCAGCTTTACTTGCAATAGCCCCAAGCCTGAAACAACTTATATTAGTTTCCTGTTGCTATGTAACAGAGTACCCTTAATTTTAGTGACTTTGAACAACAAACATTTATTGTCTCACAGTTTCTGTGGATCAGGAATTTGGGAGCAGCTTCACCAGGTAGTTCTGGTTCTGGGTCACCCATGAGGTTGCAGTCAAAGTGTCAAGGGGTTACAATCATCTGAAGTCTGGGCTGAAATTGGATTAGCTTCCAACATGGCTTACTTATGGCTGTTGTCAAGAGACTACAGTTTCTTATTACATAGGTTTCTCTATAAGGCTGTTTGAGTTGCTTCACAGCATGGCAGCTGGCTTCCCCCAGAGCAGGTGATCCAAGAGAGAGGAAGGAAGTCCAAAATTCTTACAAAACCCAGTTTCAAAAGCTATAGGCCATCACTTCTGCTTTATTCTATTAAATAGAAATGAGTCAATAAATTCAGTTCACGTTGGAAAGGAGAGTGAAATTAGGCTCTATGTCTTGAAGACAGCAGTGTCAAAGAATTTGTGGACATATTTTAAAACCACACAACCTAAGTGTCCATCAACAAGAGAATCTATCAATTGTGGTATATCACACAATGAAGTACTTCACAGCAATAAAAATAAGTGAAATTTTGATACATGCAACATGGGTAAATGTCAAAGAAATAAGACAGGAAAGAAGACATACTGTAGGATTTCATTTACATAAAATTCTAAAAGCTGCACTGAATTCTAAGAGTTGCTATACATAGAGAAAGTAACTCAGTAGTTGCCTGGGGACTGGGTTTGGGGGGATGGAGTGATGAAGTGCGGGAGGGAGGGAGGGATTTCAAAGGAACCAGAGAAACTTTTGGAGGAGATGGGCACACTCATCTCATTTGCGGTGACAAGTTTACAGATGTATAAATATCTCTAAACACATCAAATTGTAGATTTTAAAATTGTGCAATTTATTATATGTCAATTATACCTTAATAAAGCTCAAAAAATCTATTATAAAGATAAGAAAATTTTTCATTCACATGCCAGTTATATTTTCCATTACTTTTCAGTTCTGACTCTTTAATAATCAAATATAATAAATAAGTCTGAAACTTTTATCTACTGCAAGATAGTTCTCAGCAAGGAAGGAACTTAAAAACTTCTTTTAACATACGGTAATACTTTTGGGACTCTGGGTTCTTATTTGGCTAGTCAACACACTTCAGGTTATTTTCATTTTAAAAATACTCCTTGAAGAATTTTTAAAAAATTTATTTATTTTAATTGGAGGCTAATTATTTTACATTATTCTATTGATTTTGCCATACATTGACATGAATCTGCCCCGGGTGTACATGTGTTCCCCCTCTTGAACACCCCTCCCACCTCCCTCCCCATCCCATCCCTCTGGTTCATCCCAGTGCACCAGCCCCGAGCATTCTGTATCATGCATCGAACCTGGACTGGCGATTCATTTCACACATGATAATATACATGTTTCAATGCCATTCTCACAAATCATCCCACCCTCACCCTCTCCCACAGAGTCCAAAAGACTGTTCTATACATCTGTGTCTCTTTTGCTGTCTCATATAAAGGGTTATCGTTATCATCTTTCTAAATTCCATATATATGAGTTAGTATACTGTATTGGTGTTTTTCTTTCTGGCTTACTTCACTCTGTATGCTGCTGCTGCTGCTAAGTCGCTTCAGTCGTGTCCGACTCTGTGCGACCCCATAGACGGCAGCCGACCAGGCTCCGCAGTCCCTGGGATTCTCCAGGCAAGAACACTGGAGTGGGTTGCCATTTCCTTCTCCAATGTGTGAATGTGAAAAGTGAAAGTGAAGTTGCTCAGTCGTGTCCGACTAGTAGCGACCCCATGGACTGCAGCCCACCAGGCTCCTCCGTCCATGCGATTTTCCAGGCAAGAGTACTGGAGTGGCTTGCCATTGCCTTCTCCGCCACTCTGTATAATAGGCTCCAATTTCATCCACCTCATTAGAACTGGTTCAAATGTATTCTTTTTAATGGCTGAGTAATACTCCATTGTGTATATGTACCAAAGCTTTCTTATCCATTCGTCTGCAGATGGACATCTAGGTTGCTTCCATGTCCTGGCTATTATAAACAGTGCTTCAGTGAACATTGGAGTACATGTGTCTCTTTCAATTCTGGTTTCCTGGGTGTGTATGCTCAGGAGTGTGATTGCTGGATCATATGGCAGTTCTATTTCCAGTTTTTTAAGGAATCTCCACACTGTTCTCCATAGTGGCTGTACTAGTTTGCATTCCCACCAGAAGTGTAAGAGGGTTCCCTTTTCTCCACACCCTCTCCAGCATTTACTGCTTGTAGACTTTTGGATAGCAGCCATTCTGACTGGCGTGAAATGGTACCTCATTGTGGTTTTGATTTGCATTTCTCTGATTTCTCAGAGAAATGCATCTTTTCATGTGTTTGTTAGCCAGCTGTATGTCTTCTTTGGAGAAATGTCTGTTTAGTTCTTTGGCCCATTTTTTGATTGGGCCATTTATTTTTCTGGAATTGAGCTGCAGGAGTTGCTTGTATATTTTTGAGATTAATCCTTTGTCAGTTGCTTCATTTGCTATTATTTTCTCCCATTCTGAAGGCTGTCTTTTCACCTTGCTTATAGTTTCCTTTGCTGTGCAGAAGCTTTTAATTTTAATTAGGTCCCATTTGTTTATTTTTGCTTTTATTTCCAATATTCTAGGAGGTGGGTCATGGAGGATCCTGCTGTGATTTATGTCAGAGAGTGTTTTGCCTATGTTCTCCTCTAGGAGTTTTATAGTTTCTGGTCTTACATTTAGATCTTTAATCCATTTTGAGTTTATTTTTGTGTCTGGTGTCAGGGAGTGTTCTAGTTTCATTCTTTTACAAGTGGTTGACCAGTTTTCCCAGCACCACTTGTTAAAGAGACTGTCTTTTCTCCACTGAATATTCTTTCCTCCTTTGTCAAAGATAAGGTGTCCATAGGTGCGTGGATTTATCTCTGGGCTTTCTATTTTGTTCCATTGATCTATATTTCTGTCTTCATGCCAGTACCATATTGTCTTGATGACTGTGGGTTTATAGTAGATCCTGAAGTCCGGCAGGTTGATTCCCCCAGTTCCATTCTTCTTTCTCAAGATTGCTTTGGCTATTCGAGGTTTTTTGTATTTCCATACAAATTGTGAAATTATCTGTTCTAGCTCTGTGAAAAATACCACTGGTAGCTTGATAGGGATTGCATTGAACCTATAAATTACTTTGGGTAATATATTCATTTTCACAATATTTATTCTTCCAATCCATGAACATGGTATATTTCTCCATCTATTAGTGTCCTCTCTGATTTCTTTCACCAGTGTTTTATAGTTTTCTATATATAGGTCTTTTGTTTCTTTAGGTAGATATATTCCTAAGTATTTTATTCTTTTCATTGCAATGGTGAATGGAATTATTTCCTTAATTTCTCTACTTTCTCATTATTAGTATATAGGAATGGAAGGGATTTCTGTGTGTTTATTTTATATCCTGCAACTTTACTATATTCATAAAGCCAACAGTAACTATTTTGCTTTGTGCGTTTGTCCAAAATCAAACTAATTTCTTCCTCCAAAAATATGCTCCTTTAGCTCAGTTTATTAAATCACCATTTACCCAACACCATGACCTAGAAGTATCTGCTTCTCCTTCATTGAAATCCTCCCCAACCCATTTCTCACAATTTGTTTATTCACTCAACTAACATTCGTTGAGGAACTACCACATGCCAGGTATTGTACCAGTGTTAGGTGTACAGTGGTGGGTAGTTATGCCCGACTCCTAGCCTTATGCATCCTCCATATTTCAGGGGAGGACACAGTTTCTCAGTCTGGTCGTTCTATACTGGACATGTATCTTGTGTCCCTTATGTCTTCCGTTCTCATTGCTACTGATTCAGTTTACGCAGTTATCATCTCTTGCTTAAACTGATGTTCTAATTGGTCTCTGTCCTTTTCTTTCCTCAGACAAGTTTGTTCTCCATATGGTTGCCAAAATCTCCCTTTTGAAATTCAGATCTGATTATGGTATTCTCTGATTCAAATAATTTCTGATGGATCCATAGTACTAGCTGCATAAAGTCCAGGTTTCTTCATGACTTGACTGCTGCCATCTGACAACCTCAATTTCACCAAGTCAGTTCATTCTAGCATACTGCAGTACTCAAAGTTCCCCATCAAGTTGTGTGTGCCCACATCTGCCTGCACATTTTGCTTCTGCTTGGAAATGACCTTTGACCTCTCTTTCACCAAGTAAATTCCTGTGCATCCTTCAAGACACTGTTCACATTAACCACTTTTCTCAAGAACATCCATTTGCAAGCAGAATTTATCAGTCTCTTAAGCTCCCACATCTGTATATTCTTCTCAAGTTTAGCACTTAAAAAGGCATAGTGTAAGTTAGTAATGAGAAAGAAAAAAGCAGCCTTATCCCCCAGCAGGCCATGGTGTTTCTCCTGCTGAACAGAACTTTTGCACAGAACACCAAGATCGTTTGAGGTTATTTTGTGGTGAATCCACTTAATGGGTTGAAACAAAAACAAGAACCCTCCCTAAGCACATCTAAGCACAAACAAAAACAACAATACCACGTTAACCACAAAAATGGCCACATCTCTCTCTTTCCCAGCTACTGTGACTTGCTGCTGCTTCTTAACCAATTATAGGTTTAACCTCATTCCATTCCTCTCTGCTCCTAAAGAGTATTAAGATAACCAACCATAGAATTGCTCCCTATTTTGGCAGCATGCAATCCAGAACAATCACCTGATTCCTTGTCTTCCCCACAGTGAACATGGACAACATTCTATATTGAGGCTCCCTAACATCCTCTAAGACTCCCCTTTGTTACACACGGTGTGAGGTTGAGATCTCCCTTGCTGCAGTAAATAATACACCCCATTTTGTTTAAATGTAGGTATATTCCTGGTAGTGTTTTGCATTCAGAGTTGTGATTATGAAATGAAGGAGCATATAAAAATCTTTCTTGGCACATAAAATTTTAGCTCAAAAAGTATAGTTGTAAATGTAAAGATCACATATTTGATCTTTATACTAGACTCTAAAGACTTAAAGATCTGAGAACTTTTATCTATGTCTTTCTAGGCATCCTTGTACAAAGTATAGTACCTATCTAGATACTAAGTACATGTTTATAGGCTAAACAAATGAATGTGTATTTTATGGTTGAAGGCATATATTTTAACAAACAGAAGAAGCTGCTTTAATAAAATATACTATTTCTCATCAAAGTACACTGGTAGTCTGCTACTGACTGAGTTTGCTTTTACATGTGAAGGCGCTCCTGTGGTTTTGATGTTATTGCCTTTGGTTAGTGCCCACCATCAGCAGAGCTGATGTCTTCATTTTGAAGTGATGATGGGTTGTATTCTACCTCCAGAGTTCCTCATGATCCTCACTATTCCCAGCATGCACAGCTACACAGCCCACTAGGTGCGAGGATGCTGTTATTCCAACCGTACATTACCAGAAAGAAGTCACAGTAGGAAAGCAGATTAGGATACTTTAAAGTATGGGGAAAGAGAAACTATGAAAAACTAGAAAGAAAATTGATTTCTAACTACAGTTAGCCCTCATACTTGTTTTGACTTCATGGATGATTCAAAGTATAGTATAGTTGTCCTCTCTCTCCAGGATTTATTTCTACCTATAGATTTCCAGAACTCTCTCAACCTTAATCTTACAGATCTTTCTATTTTGTGCTTTAGTAACATATTTTTCAAAATGGAATAAAAAGCACTAGTTCTGTTCAAGGTATTTACCTCATTTTTGTCCCATACAGCAGAGTGTTTAAGAACTCAGGTTTTTGCATCAGAAAGATACAGATTGGGATCCAGGGTCACCAGCTTCCTGAGTATGTGACTTTCATGTCACTTAACCTTTCTCAACCTTAATTTTCTCATCTGTAAATAGAGATATCAATAGTAAGTAACATGGAGAGTTGTGGTGATTATGAAATGAGATAGCATATAAAAATCTTTCTGGGCACATAAAATTTTTCAAAAAGTATAGCTGTAAGTATACAGCTTATGAGTAAGTAATAATGAGTAAGTAACTCACTATTCTTCATTAGCAGAGTTTGCATTTATAAATCCAAGGTAGAAGTTGGATACTTAATACCATGCAAAGTTAAATTATATAATACACTATTCTTTTACATATTATTGATATGTAATATATTATGAATATTAAATAACAAACTAAAATAGTGCAGTTTATATTTCAGGGTTCAGTCAAACTTATTATGTCAGTAAAAAAGAAAACAACTTCTGTAAACTGACTTGTATATAGTATATCTTGCCTGAAATAAACTTGTAAGTTTAGAAAAATAAAATAAGCTCTTTATAATACCTATCACAGTGGGAATTTCAGTGATTGAATCGGATGACTTTTAAGGTTCCCTGTTGTCAGAGAGAGAACAATGAATTTGATAAACAGTAGGACAGACTAAGACAAGTAGGAAAAAAAGCAGAAACTAGACTGTCCTTTGGGAAGGATAAGCATTATTATCATATCTAGCTGGAAATGACTAAAGGAAGTTCAATCAAGCTGGAGCTGTTGGTGAGAATGATGATAGGTAACTGGTTGGTCTAAGTAGGCAGATAATAGCTAAGAAATCAAGAGAGTTGGAACACAGCAAAGCAACTGGGTGAAATATGTAAACAAGATATATTATGTTGTCAGGGAGGAAGAAATTTTCCTCTACCTTTCTAGGTTCTTATAGATGGATGAAGAATTAAATTGACCTGAGACAGATTAACAGGAAAAAAAAAAGTTTAATAATATGTATATATGGGAAAGACCCAGGAAAACTGAGAAATTTGCCAACATGGCCAAAACCCTCACCTTAAAGACCATCTTCAGCTAAAGACAGAAAACGTCAGGGTAGTGGTTTAAGACTTTTAAGGTGAGGAAGGTAATTCACATGGAGATGGAAAAGCAAATGTTTGGTAAACAAATGTTCACTATGCCATGTAGAGACAATGCGACACAGAATGGACCTTGCAAAGTTTTTCTTCCAACCACATCTAGTCCATATCTTTCGTAGCTCTCTCTGATGATAGCTCTATTCCTAGAAGAGACTCTTCAAACTCTTTTAGGCAGTTAAGGGGGAGGTAACAAGAAAAACTTCCCGTCTTCTGTTTTTTAAAAATAATCAGTCTAAATTAATCCTCATACCAGAGAGAAACACTTTTAGGTGGCAAATTTTGCTCTCTTACACTAATATTAGTAGCTAATATTAATGAGTTATTTTTAGATGGGAAGGGTTGCTTTGAGTTATATTTATTAGCTCGCTTAATTGTTAAAACACTCAATATAGTGGATACTACTAATGGGCACATTATGAGGAAATGGAGTTAATGTGGATAATGGTGGAAGCTGATTCCATATAAAGGTATTATTTGTCACATTATTTTGGGTTGCAATTTCTTTTAGGTTTGTTTAATCTCTGACGCTGTATTGTTTATATCTAAAAGATCAGTTTGATTCATTGTAATATCTTTCATATTTTTCCTTAACATATTTATGTTTTCTCTACATTTGTGACAGCATATTAAAAAGCAGAGACATTACTTTGTCAACAAAGGTCTGTCTAGTCAAGGCTATGGTTTTTCCAGTAGTCATGTATGGATGTAAGAGTTGGACTATAAAGAAAGCTGAGCGCCGAAGAATTGATGCTTTTGAACTGTGGTGTTGGAGAAGACTCTTGAGAGTCCCTTGGACTACAAGGAGATTCAACCAGCCCATCCTAAAGGAATCAGTCCTGGGTGTTCATTGGAAGGACTGATGTTGAAGCTGAAGCTCCAATCCTTTGGCTACCTGATGCGAAGAGCTGACTCATTTGAAAAGACCCTGATGCTGGGAAAGATTGAGGGCAGGAGGAGAAGGGGACGACAGAGGATGAGATGGTTAGATGGCATCACTAACCCAATGGACATAGGTTTGGGTGGAGTCCGGGAGTTGGTGATGGACAGGGAGGCCTGGCGTGCTGCAGTTCATGGGGTCACAAAGAGTCGGACACGACTGAGAGACTGAACTGAACTACATTTGTGAACAAATGGAATATAGCTCTGATGTGCTCTGCTTAGTCATCAGTTGTCTCTGACTCTTTGTGACCCTTTGGACTGTATGCAGCCCACAAAGCTCCTCTGTCCATGGGATTTTCCAGACAAGAATACTGGCGTGGAAATACTGGCCATTTCCTTCTCCAGGGTGTCTTCCCAACCCAGGCATGGAACCTGCGTCTCTTGTGTCTCCTGCATTGCAGGTGGATTCTTTACCCACTGAGCTGTCAGGGAAGCTCATAGTTGTGATAGTTATTTTCATGTTCACGTTTAATAATTCTATCATTTGTGACATTTCTGCTTCCATTTTGATTGATTTCTTGATTTTCTATTTATTAAAGGTCCTATTCCTTCTTCTCTGAATAAAATTTTACTTTGCTGGCTGCTGAATATTCATATATATAGTTAAAAATATTCTTGATTTTACTGGGTCAGATTAATTTTTAATAGATGAACTTTGTAACAGTGTCATCTTTGGAGGCTTGTTTTTAAACTCTATTAGGTAGAAACAGATTAGCATTTAATTTAGGGCTAATTTTTTCCCACTAGTGGGTCAGTGTTTTTTGAGTATTATGTCTGATGCCCCATGCGTTTTGCCATTTGTCTACTCTGACTGGAGGAGACATCAACTATTCTTGGTGCAAGGTCCTATGACTGGGTCTACTTGCTCCCTTTAGGTGTGGTTTTTTTTTTTCAGGACATTAGGGAATTTCCTCATATACATATAATGATCAGGACACAGGTGAAGTTTTGGTATCGGGGGGAGCTCTTTCTTAATTGCAGTTCTCTTTATCTCCAATGCTCTGCCAAAACTCTAGCTTCCTTGGCCTCTGTGAACCCCGTGTTGTGTATCTTACTCAGGAGAATGCTGGGTTCTTCTTCCTCTCCACAGTGCATCCTGGAAACTCTCTCTAGGCAGTATGCCACAGCAACCTTACAATTTACTTCACTGAGTTTTTTTTCTTTTGGAATTACTATCCTGTGTTGCCTGCTGTTCAATGAATGAAAAGTATTGTTTCTTTTCTTTTTGTTCTTATTTTTCAGTTATATGAGGCAAGAGGACAATTCTAGTCTATGGTATTTCATTGTGGCCAGAAGCAGAAGTCCCCAGGTGTCTTTTTCACAAAGGTCCCTGAAGCTACAGCCTGGGTAAGCACATGATTTACATCCCTAAACAAAACACACACAAGTTTAATCAACTGTTTCATGACCACATATCATTCCACCTGGACTCAGTCAACTCAATTTATGGCCTATTGCCTGCCACATTCCATTTTCATGTACAAATTTATGTATTAGCTATGGCTGTTTCAGTGAAAATAAAAGAAATTCCACTCAAACCATAGAAGGAAAAAATTTTTTTAGGTTATTTAGCTAAAAGTCCACAGAACAGGAATAATTTTAGGCATGATAAGATAGAAAATTTCAATGATATTATAAAGGTTCTGTATTTCTAGTTTTTGGAAATTCTCTCTCAAATGACTCTCAAAGGCAGGCAGAATGTCTGTCAGCTTTAGAAAACTTCTATCTTAGTTGTTAACTACTTTACAACACAAATCTTCTGGGTTTAAAAACTCTGAAAGAAAGACAATATCTTTTTTTGGTAGCACTTATATTAATAGAAAAGCCCTTATGTTGGGTTAGATTAACCAGCCTTGGGTCATTTAATCATTTTTGATCCAATCACTTTGTCTCTGGGGCAAGAGTATTTTTCATTGGCCAGGACAAGTCATGTGGCCTCCTGAATCATATAAAATGGGTTATCCATGGGAAAGTAGGTTCTATTCTCAGAAGAAAGAGATGAGACCATGTGTAAGACAAGGATGCCCATGAGTTGGGGGATAAAACAGGAGTTTCATTTTGGGAATGATGTAGAAACACAATACTACATCTAGTACACAACATAGAGAAGATTTGCCTCAAGGTGAATGTATCAATTGAACTATTGAATTAAAGCCTAAATCTCCTGGACTAAGAATAAACAGGTCAAAGAATCTTGGGTGTGGTGAAGTCTACTAATTGAAGTCAGGCAATCTCATCTTTGAAAAGAAGATATTATCAGAGTAGGAATAGCATATTTTCACTTTTAATACTGAGACTCTATAATTCTGTTACAGCAAAACATAGAACTAGTACTTTCATTAGAAAACTATGGCATATAAATTCTCATAGGTGAAATGTTATTACTGATTTTCAAATGAGAGAAAGCCATCACTCTCATCTTGCAACATGAGTTGACTTACATCAAATAAATAGGTTATTAAAAATAATTTTCAATATTAAAATGAGTTAGAAATCTCACTCTTAGGAATGGGGTTAATAATTTTACTCCTTATTATTCAACATAACTTTCTGATCAAATATAGCTATTTCTTAAAAAACTCTAAGAAATTAGTAGTGAATGCCTGATGTATTGAGTAAAAGGATTCTGAAGTTGCGTTTGGACTAAGCTGGAAAGAATGACTCTTCCACTGTGACTTTTTGTTGTAGTACTAGCTCTTGTGAGTATTAATATGACATGTTCTGAATTGAGTTTCTCTGGTAGCTCAGTGCTAAAGAATCTGCCTGCAATGCAGGAGACACAGGAAACACAGCTTTGATCCCTAGGTCAGAAAGATCCTCTGGAGGAGAGCATGGCAACTCATTCCAGTATTCTTGCCTGGAGAATCCCTTGGACAGAGGAGCCTCAGGGACTATGGTCCATAGGGTCGCAAAGCGTTGGACACGATTGAAGCGACTGAGCACACGTGTACACATGATCTGAATCAAGAAACAGTAACTATATTTGGCTCTGGTTTCAGTTGGTTTTCTTGGCCTTGGGTAAATCATACAGTCACCTAAGTTTCTACTTCTACAAAGGAAAATGGCTTATAACACTCCCATATCCCACAGAGATTGACTAAATAATATGTTGTTTAGGGATATATATGTATATTATAAAACTAGTTTTTTAATCAAGGGAAAAATTAAATTTGGGATAGTAATCATCAGTAGGGAGAGGGTGAGTCAGGATGATGACAGAGGGGGGATCTCACAGTTACTATAGATGCAAAAATATTAATAACCATATAGTTTTTAAACTGGGTGGAGGGCTCATGAGTATTTATTTTCTTCATAAATTATAACATATAAATAATACAATTACATTTACCTTTTGAGTGAATCAAGCATTGAATAAAAACAAAATAATAATGAAATAAATTTGGAAAAAACACTCTAGCACTTTGAATAAAGGATATTCATAAGAGAAACACAATTCTATTCAATTTCCAAACCCTATATATTTGAACTCTAAACAAGACTCTTTTCTAGTTTAATACCTACCAAAGAGGTTACACAAGGTATCATTGGAGATGGCTGACATAAGCTGACTCTGACTTTCTTGTGGACAGAATTTATCTAAAACACAAAATGCACATATATCTGTATCTTCAAGTATAGGGATATGAAAGCCAGAGCAAACATAGGATTTCTATACTTACTGTTTCCGCTTTCTTACTATTCCATTCTAACTTCTTGGACTGAATTCCCCACCACTCCACTGAGTAACTCATACCAAGATCACAATTTCCATCTTGCCAAGTTCAATGGTTGTTTCTCTGATTTCATGGTATTTGATCTCTCAGTGGCTCTTGCCACAGATGAACATCACTTCTTTCTGGAAATACTTTGTTCTTGGAGTTTTTCTTCCACCTTAATTGTTTCTATTTCTGAATGTTTTTTGCTGGCCCAGCTTCTTCTCCTCTTGATTTCTAAAAGTTGAGTGACTTAAGCCTTGTCCTCAGTTCTCTTCTTTTTATATAGTTTTTCAGTAGGCAATCTCCAAATGTGCTGGTTATCCTAAACCTCTCTCTCTAACTGGGGCCTCTCTCATCAGCTCCAAACTTGTGTATCCAGCTACTAAACTGATACACTCCTTTGGGCATTGGGCAACCTCTAAAAGTCTGCTCATCCACTAGATTTTCCCCACTCAGAAAATGCTACCTCCGTCATGCCAGTATGTCAGGCCACAAACATTTCTGAATCCTGGTTTTCTTTCACGTCTCACAACCCATCCTTTATCAAGTACTATAAGCTCTATCTGTAAAATATATTATAAACATGATCACTTCTCATCTATTCCAACGATACAATTGTGGTCTAGGCTTCCGTCATATCTCACTTGGACCCTGCCAGTCCCACACAGCAGCCAGAGTTGACTTTTTAAAGCATAAATCTGATTATAAAACGTCTTTCTACTGGCTGCCTGTTGTAATGACAGTAATTTTCAAGTGCCTTGCCATGGCCAAAGAGGACTTCTTGCTAGCTCTTAGACCGCATCTCATACCACTCTTCCTCTCTTCCCCTGCCACTAACCACACTGGCCTTTTCTCTACCCCACAAATGCACATGGCTCTATCTCCTCCTGGGGTTTCTGCATTTGCTCTTCTCTTTGTTTGGAATATCTCCCTTATCTCTAACCCATTCCACACTTACATGGTTTTTCCTTTGGTATTTCAAGTCTAAACTCAAATGCCAACTCTTCAGAGAGAACTTCCCTGAGGAGCCAGCCAAAGTAGAACTTCTCGTCCCTACCACCAGTCACTTTCTGTCTCACTGCACTGTTTCATCTTCTTCATGGTACTTAACACTATCTGCAGTGATCTTATTTGTTTCCCTATGTATTTTCTCTGTGTCTCCTCATTATTATGTCAACTACATGAACACAAAGAATCTGACAGCCTGTTTTCTTTTGCCTTATTCCCAGGACCTTGAGTAGAGTCCAGCATATACTAGGTGATCAATAAATACTTATTGATTGAATTATTGGTTGTTGAATGAATAAATGAGTAAATAGCTTCAAGTCACATAGGCCTTTTCTGTCACCCAGACCCAGATTATATTATGTATTACATGATTTGATAAAATAAGTCTCAGTATGATTATGTTAAATAAACATTGAGGGAAAGTGAAATCGCTCAATTGTATCTGACTCTTTGCGACCCCATGGACTATACAGTCCATGGAATTTTCCAGGCCAGAATACTGGAGTGGGTAGCCTTTCCTTTCTCCAGGGGATCTTCCCAACCCAGGGATCGAACCCAGGTCTTCTGCACCGCGGGCGGATTCTTTACCAGCTGAGCCACCAGGGAAGCCCTGAGTACATGCCTAATTTTAATTTCATGTAGAACAGGTAGGTTTCACTAGAAATCTACTAGTCTTTGTCCTTCACTTTTCCATGCTATTTAATCTCACTTTGATGAGATTTCCTACAAGATATTTAGTGAAGTGAAAGTTCCTCAGTCGTGTCCTACCCTTTGTGACCTCATGGACTGTATGTAGCCTGCCAGGCTCCTCTGTCCATGGGGATTTCCCAGGCAAGAATACTAGAGTGGGTTTCCATGCCCTCTTCCAGGGGCTCTTCCCAACCCAGGGATCGAACCCAGGTCTTTCACATTGCAGGTGGATTCTTTACCATCCGAGCCACCAGGGAAGCCCAAGAATACTGGAGTGGGTAGCCTATCCCTTCTCCAGGGGATCTTCCTGACCCAGGGATCAAACCAGGGACTCCTACATTGCAGGTGGATTCTTTACCAGCTGAGCTACCAGGAAAGCCTAAGCCAAAAGAAGGAATTCTGCTTCCAGCCAGACTTATTCTCTGTTTGAAACAACTAAAAAAAAGGGGGGTGGGGGTGAGGGGGAAGTAAAGCAGGAAGAAAGAATAAATCAAAGAAAAACAGACAAACAATATATAAAATTAGGTTTCAGTTTTCAAGATGTTAGAGATGAGGCATTTAAACTCAGTAATCCCTGAGATAGAAAACAAAAGTGGTCTAGCCCTTTGACCACCTAGTTTCTGCCCTGAGAATGTATAGGCTAGGGCGCAGAGAGGCAGAATCTGGCAGATTCCCTGAGTAATGCCAGATTACTCCTTAGAAGTATTTTGGTTTATCTGTGTAACAACAGGGTTGTGCTGAAGATTTAATGGGAATAATCTACTGATTAGATAAAGTATGTCTTTTTGTTTTTTTTAAATAAGAAGATCCCTTTTTCTGACCTTGGGCAGAGAGGATGGGTGCACGGAAGGGTGGGAATGATTTACCCATGAGGAATGAAAAGTATACCCCATCACTAACGCTAGTTAAGCAGGGGTTTATACTTCTACTTTGGACTCTTCCTGAGAGCTGCTGGGTAGGAACAGTTAGAAAGAGCCAAAGAGTTGAAGGTAAAAAGATAAAAAGTTTCAACCTCATAACCTTTTTGGCTAAATCTTTTTGGTCTGGTTTTTCTACCCAAGGCAACTGGGTATTTCTGCAGAGGCTTTGGAGGAACCTTGAAAGGGGCCAGAGTAATGGAAAGGAATCAGCAATTTTGTGTTTTCCCAGAGATATAATGTATCATGGATGGACTTGCTCTCCCCAGGAGGGCAGCATCATGGCAGGAATTTGCCAAGCTAATATAATTTTGCCATGTAATTCTCAGATTTAAATACATCACCTCTCTTCAGACCCTCCGAAGAAACCTAAAAGATTTACAGCTTTTTCTGTCTGAGGGATTTGGAGTATTTTCTGACCTAAATTCCTGGTCTATGGGAGATTACTTTGACAATTTATTAAATTTAGGGTTTGTGAGTCTAAAAACCCACAAGACTTCAAGGAGCTAACAAATTCTCAGGAGCCTCGTAACTGTGGGGTACCAAGTGCTTTGCTAACAGAGCCAGGAGCTGTACAAATCTTATATTACAATCCTGTCATAGAAACTCAGTAAAGGACCAGAGGAAATTAAGTGAGACTTACATAGATTACACTGATGAAATCAACAGAAGCATCTTGTCTTTTTAAATATTTAGTATTTTGCCTGCGTAGCCATAAACCAAAGGAATCTGTCAACATGGCTCATCTTCAGAGCACTAGTAAACAAATGAAGCTCAGGTTAGCAAGATAGGCATCAAAAGATCTGGGCATCATTTTGCTTTAAAACCTTGTTGTTTTAAAAATATTTACTGAGAAAGTCAAAATCAATAATATACACAGTTGGTTGAAAAATAAAAAAGTACCATTAAACTTAAAATGAAAAATAAGACCCTGACCAACATTCATTACTTGCTACTCAAATATAATCTTTTGACTGTTTAAGCTGTTTCTTCTATTCTTAAGTCCATATTTCTACATGACACACTTATGCTACTGTTTCTTCAAGTTATTAATTTTAGGCATCCTGTTGTGACAGATGTTATACTACCTTCCTCCTACCCATCTTATATTATAAGCTACTATTTTAAATTAAATCAATATTTAGTGTAAAATCATTATAACCTTATAAATACCATTTACTGTAGAGCTAAAACATATGCTGTGATTCATTTTCCCATTTTTGCAGCAGTTTTTTACTGTCAAATTTTTTCACTTGTAGCACTTGCTACCTATGTATCTGCCCCAAACCAAAATGCTCCGTAGTAAAAACTAAGCTAATGAATAGTTTTTTCCAGAAGACACCTGATTGAAGTCTCTGTTCTCCAGTATGTGCTGCAGGGTCAGTTACCTGGGAGTCCTCTTTGATGCTTTATTGATTGTTCCCATTTCCCCTCATATTTCATATTTTCTTCTTTTTCATTTTGTCTCCCCACCCTTTTTTTTTTGCCTGGATATCATTCTTCAGTGACTCGTTTTTGAAAGAGAACATGGAAGGTAAAATGCCTTGTCCTCTGTATATCCGAATTTGTCTTTATTCTTATTCTCATCTTTGAATGATAATTTGAGACTGAAAATTATTTTGCTTCATCACTGAAGGTGTTGCTCCATTTTTAAGTAATTTAATATAAATTTATTTAATTGGAAGCTAATTACTTTACAATAGTGTATTGGTCTTTTAATTTAGGATGCTATTTATTGAGAAGTCAATGCCATTCTCAGCCCCAGTCTTTTATGTGACTCAAAGTTTGTACATTGACAACTTTCACTATCTTCTCTATTCCTGGTGCATTGTTGTGAGTCATTTTCCATTTAATGTGCCATGCATTTGGTGACCTCTTTAAACTGAAGACTCATATCCTTTCATTGCAGGAAATATTCTTATATTGTTTCTTAGAGTATTTCTTTCACAATTTCTCCTGATCTCTCAGGAATTCATCTCAGTTGGATATAGGCATTTCTAGCTTGAACCACTATATTTACTTCTTTTTTAAATGTTTTTGCTTGTTTAAGGTTCTGAGAGTTTTCAATTACTTTATCTTTCTCTTCCTCAAATTTTGATAATAATATTTATAATTTCCAGTATTTTTGTCTTTGTTTCTTTTTTCTTATGATTCTTTGTTGTGTTATGCATGTCTTGATTTTTTATTTTTGGAAGATTCTAATTACAGGGTTTTTTGTTGTTATTGTTGTTCTTGGCATACTGTTTTCTTTATACAATTTTTAAAATGTTTTATTTTATTTTATTTTTTTACTTTGGAGATGTCTTAACCATCTAGTTATCTTTTAGTTTACATTCCTATTTAAGAGTGAAGCATTACAAAATCTGACTAAAAGATTCTAAAATTGTGGGCATTTTCTTTTGGCAGGTTTTTATCAAATAATCCAATCAAAAAGGGGCCAAACACATAAATAGACATGGATCCAAAGAAGACATATAGAAAACCAAAAGCACATGAAAAGATACTCATCACTAATTACTAAAGAAATGCAAATCAAAACTACAATGATGGTTGCCTAACACCAATGAGAATGGCCATCATCAAAAATTGTACAAGTAATAAATGCTACAGAGGGTGTGGAGAAAAGGGAACCCTCTTGTGCTGTTGATGGTAATGTAAATCGGTCCAATCATAGTAGAGAATATCATGGAGTTTCCTTACAAAACTAAAAATAGAACTACCCTATGATCCAGCAATCCTACTCCTGGGCATATATTCCGAGAAAATTATAATTCAAAAATATACATGTACCCCAATGTTTATTGCAGCATTATGTACAATAGCCAAGACATGGATACAACCTAAATGTCCATTGACAGAGGAATGGGTAAGGAAGATGTGGTACATACATACAATGGAATATTACCCAGCCATAAAAAGAATGACGTAATGCCATTTTCAGCAACATGCCTGGACCTAGAGATATCATACTAAGTGAAATAAGTCATATGGAGAAAGACAAATATGTGATTGGTGGAATCTAAAGAAATGAATGAACTTATTTACAAAACAGAAAAAGACTGACAGACTTAAGAAACAGATTTATGTTTACCAAAGGGGAAAAGTGAAGAGGAGGGATATTTTAGGAATTTGGGTTAACACAGTCACACTACTATATATAAAATAGATAATCACCAAGGACCTACTGTATAGAGTAGTGAAATCTATTCAGTACTCTGTACTAACCTACAAGGGCAAAGACTGAAAAAGAATGGGTGTGTGTGTGTGTATATATATATATAACTGAATTACTCTGCTGTACACTTGAAACTAACACAGCACCATAAATCAACTATGCATGTGTGCCTGCTTAGTCACTCAGTTGTATCCAACTCTTTGTGACCCCATGGACTGTAGTCCACCAGGCTTCTCTGTCCATGGGATTCTCCAGGCAACAATACTGGAGTGGGTTGCCATGGCTTCCTCCCAGGGATCTTCCCGACTCAGGGATCAAAACTGCCTCTCCTGTGGCTCCTGCATTGGCAGTTGGATTCTTTTCACCCCCGAGTCACCTTGGAAGCCCTGCTGCTGCTGCTGCTGCTAAGTCGCTTCAGTCGTGTCCGACTCCAATACAAAACAAAAATTAAACAACAGCAAAAAAGAAAGTTTTGGTAAAGTAGTAGAAAGAAGAAAGCAATGGCAAAAAGTAGAAATGCTGGGCCAATGGAACTTTCATGCTGAAGGTATAAAGAAAGGAAAATGAATTTTGAGGAGAGAATAAAGATACGTCATTCTTTCTCGGACTTGTGTCTAGGCCATATTTTGAATGTAGACAATGCTTTGATTAAGGTTAATTTCTTTTATAAGATGCTTCTGTAAGATGCTTCTCTCACCTACCAAGAAATGAATAGTGAAGGGAATTTTTATTTGCTGGTCTATTCAAGGGGCATACATAAGAATGATGGCAACCTGGGGAATTGAGATCTAAACCACACTCTGTTTGTAATAGAGAAAGGAAATATATTCTTTGAAAGAAAGGGGTGAATATTTTCAGTGCTCTGGAAATAGAGTTCTGATTAATTTATATATTTAAAAGGCCACTCTGACTTAGCCTCATAATTTGAGCAATAAAACTTTTCTAACGGCTTTACAACAGATTTATAAAATAAAAGAACAAATTTAATCAAGCCACAGTGTTTGGCCAGTACAAATGTTTCTGTTGTCAGGAATTTACTCTATCAATTGAGACATTTAGCCATGAATTTGGGTGGCTACATGCCTCATGTTCCATGAATATGCTTGCTGGATCTTAATAAATACATTCTCTATAGTAAGTTAAAAGGCATACACTTAGTAATCAGCTGAAGTTTAAAAAAATTATTTTTCTATAATACTAAATGATTTCTTTGAAATTCCTTAGACATATATATATATATATATATAAAACATTATTTAAAAAAGAAACTCTAAGGGGACTTCCCTGGTGGTCCAGTGGTTAAGACTCTACACTCCCAATGCAGGAGTTTGATCCCCGGTCATTTTACATGCCACAGTGAAGATCCCGTATGCAGCAATGAAGATCCCACATGCCGCAACTAAGACCTGGTGCAGCAAAAAATAAATTAATTAAAAAAGTAAAAAAAGTCTCCAGAATATTATATTTAAAGGAGTTAATGTTTCACCATTTATCATTGTGTCAATTGACTAGAGGAAACATAGAAGTGTCCATTTATTAGATACTTTATATACTTGTGGTTTTTACCAGAAAACTTACAAGGGGAGACAAGGTTATTGATTTATAATTAACATTTAAAATTATAGAGCAGAAATATGTTTCATTTATGTTCTATAGTTGTCCTATAGTGTTTCCTTGAATAAATAGATACAGACTATGCAAGGGGGCTCTACTGTGAGGGAGAGGTATTAAGGAACCTCTCCTGCCCATCCAGCTCCACTGGAGCTGACCTAATCCATATGCACCTGACATTTATCCCATAAGCAAAAAGTTGGTTATACAATTATAAAGGGTCATGGACTTCTCTGCGAATCTAATGGACATCACAGACAGTCCATCTAGTATAATACACATATGCATATACAAACATCAGTTCAGTTCGGTTGCTCAGTCGTGTCCGACTCTTTGCAACCCCATGGACAGCAACATGCCAGGCTACCCTATCCATCAGAAACTCCCAAGCTTGCTCAAACTCATGTCCATCGAGTCAGTGATGCCATCATATATACACACTTGGCATATATAATTTCTGAAAGTCAGCTATGAGGCCCAGAATCTTTGGATTAGACTAAATTTTTTCATGTACAAAACCAAAAAAGAGATATTTCCTTTAGAATATGTGTTGAAATGAACATGTAAAACAGATCAAAGAGAACATGTAGATTAATATAGCTATTTTACTTGGGAAGTTCAGTTCAGTTCAGTTCAGTCGCTCAGTCGTGTCCGACTCTCCGCGACCCCATGAATCACAGCACGCCAGGCCTCCCTGTCCATCACCAACTCCCGGAGTACACTCAAACTCATGTCCACAGAGTCGGTGATGCCATCCAGCCATCTCATTCTCCGTCGTCCCCTTCTCCTCCCGCCCCCAACCTTTCCCAGCATCAGAGTCTTTTCCAGTGAGTCAACTCGTCACATGAGGTGGCCAAAGTATTGCAGTTTCTTATGCAAAAATTTGAATAATTTTATTCACAAGAGAATTCCCTTTAATAAAAAGAGCTAGAAAGGAGTGGGGGAAAGCCACATTTATTTGATGGTTGTGACATTTTCCACCACTGAGTCAAGGGAAAATTGGAGGGAGCCAGAGCTGACCAACTACCCCTCCAACCCTAGACGGTTCCAGCCTGGAGAAGTAGAAGACTTGGAGGATGGTGATAAGGCTGTGTGGAGATTTAGGGGTTGGGGCTTGAGAGTAGGAGAGATTATTTGGTGAAAGTCTGCAATTCATGTGGAAACTACAGAGAGGGAAGCAAAAGCAAGAGAGAATTGGTGTTTATTGTGCATAAAGGATGCACTACCTGTAAATTTTATACACTTTGAAAAAAAATTTCAATGTTTAGAATCCACTTGCCAATGCAGGAGACACAGGAGACATGGGTTAAGTCCCTGGGTCAGGGAGATCCCCTGGAGAATCCAGTATTCTTGCCTAGAAAATCCCATGGACAGAGGAGCCTGGTGGGCTACAGTCCATGGGGTCACAAAGAGTCAGACAAGACAGAGCGACTGAACAACAAAGGCTCTATAGCTTAGCACAACTACTCCTGTGGAAAGTCTTGTGAACATACACAAAAAAATGTTAAGAGCAACACTGTCGATAGCGGCAAAAAAGTGGAAAGATAAATATCCATCAATATCAGGGAGCATAAATCAAACTGTGATGGTCACAGAAAGGAACACTACATACCAGTGAAAATTAATAAAATGGAACTATATATATATATAAACATGACACAATCTGAAAACAAATAATTGAGCAAAACAAAGCAACTTAATATACATATACACATATATTAAGTTTAAAATTCACACAACTATGTCATTAGGGATACTTCAGTATGCAGTAAAGGAACAAACAACGGGGAAACAAAGGAAACGGTGAGAGACTTTATTTTCTTGGGCTCCAAAATCACTTCAGATTCTGACTGCCACCATGAAATTAGAAGACGCTTACTCCTTGGAAGAAAAGCTATGACCAATCTAGACAGCATATTAAAAAGCAGAGATATTACTTTGCCAACAAAGGTCCATCTAGTCAAGAGTATGGTTTTTCCAATAGTCATGTATGGATGTGAGAGTTGGACTGTGAAGAAAGCTGATCGTCAAAGAATTGATGCTTTTGAACTGTGGTGTTAGAGAAGACTCTTGAGAGTCCCTTGGACTGCAAGGAGATGCAACCAGTCCATTCTAAAGATCAGTCCTGGGTGTTCATTGGATGGACTGATGTTGAAGCTGAAACTCCAATACTTTGATGCGAAGAGCTAACTCATTGGAAAAGACCCTCATGCTGGGAAAGATGAAGGCAGGAGGAGAAGGGGAAAAGAGAGGATGAGAAGGTTGGATGGCATCACCAACTCGATGGACATGAGTTTGAGTATACTCTGGGAGTTGGTGATGGACAGGGAAGCCTTGCATACTGCAGTCCATGAGGTCGCAAAGAGTCGGACACAACTGAGCGACTGAACTGAATTTAAAGGAACAAAGAAAAGAATGTGAACAGTCAGCACAAATTCATGAAAGGGGTTACTTATGGGAGGGAGGAAGGGTATTCCATCAGTGATAAGTGCGCGGGTAGCTTCAGCTTTATTAGTAGTTGTTTCTTAAGAGGAGGAGTGGGTACATTTGGGTTTGTTGTACTAGTCTTCATTCCTTTATATATTCATTACTTATTTTGTAAGGAAAATTAAAGATAAACTAGCAGCACTGTAAGACTGAATGAGAATTAAAAAGGAAAAAAAGAAGAGAAAAGGAATTCTTTGGGGAACACAAGTGGCCTCAGTTCTGAGAACATACAGAAAATGCAACTGAGACTACTGGGCAAAGTTTGGGCCTTGGGTAAACGGATCTGTTTGTTAAAAGAAGATCAAACTGCTGCCCACTGATTGAGGTGAAACAGTGAAGATGTTTCTCTTTGTCCAGTACCTGAAGTGGAAAAGAAAAGGCACACATGGGAAATTATAATTCCAAGCTTGTACCACACCCAGACGTGGAATATAAATTTATAATACTTCATGGTTCAGGAACTCACAAACAGAAATGCCATAAAATTGTACTTAGGATCTTTGAAACCCGTTGGATTTCAGGAGAAACAGATATAAAGCTATTCTGTAAGACACTTTCATGACAAAAGAAACTCCAAAATAACAACAATTTCTCTGGAAATTAACTCACAGTAAGAAATACACATCACACAGAAAATAAGCTGAGTAAACATCAACAAATGAGAATTGCAGGCAATATAGAACAACCTAAAAAATGAAAATAGAATTATTCAAATTGTATAAAGAGATTTTAAAAAAAGGAATTGGAACTATCATGAATAAGGATATCATGAAAAAGAGAAGAGGTTGTAATTTAAAAAAGAACCAATTAGGACATCTAGAAATTAAAAATATAGCCATATAAATGACAAACTCAAAACATGGAATAAAAGATCAGGTTAGACACAAGTGAAGTGATAATGGTAATCTGGAGATTAAAAATAAGGAAAATTTTCAAATAGAAGCAGAAAGGGAGAAAAATATCAAATGGAAAGTAAGGTAATAGGAATAGAATAAAGTACAACTGTATTGAATTTTGGGCTTCCCTTGTGGCTCAGCTGGTAAAGAATCCGCCTGCAATGTGGGAGACCTGGGTTCGATCCCTGGGTTGTAAAAATCCCCTGGAGAAGGGAAAGGCTACCCACTTCAGTATTCTGGCCTGGAGAATTCCATGGACTGTAAAGTCCATGGGGTTTCAAAGAGTCGGACATGACTGAGCGACTTGCACATTCACTTTCATATTGAATATTAAAAATTATTCTGAAGTGATAGAAAACATGATATCCCAAGGTTAAATATACCCTGGCTGTGAGCAGAATAGAACAAATTCATTTAAACACATCTTAAAACTACAGAATACAAAGAGAAAATTCAGCTGAGAGGAAAAAGGTTATTCATAAAGAGATAAAAAGTTGACAGCAGGTTCTCAGCAATAAAAAATGATAGAAGATGAAACAATACTTTCAAAGTTCTGAGGAGAACTGTCAGCCTAGAATTCCACACTCAGCTAAACTACCATTCAAGAGAAATAAATATATAGAAAATGTATTTCAAGAGAAAGAAATTAAACTCGAAAAGGAGTGGAATGAAGAAGCAATGGTTAGCAAATACAGTAGTAATTCTAAAACATCTTCAACTAGAAATCAACAATGTAAAGAATAATTTAGACTAAAATACTAGATAACAACAAAATGGAGTGGCAGTTATCAGTGTGACAGTATTTCTTTCCTTTACAAGAAAGAAATTTTGAGAGAGAAGAGCAGCAAAAAAACAAAAAAACCCACCAAAAACAAAAAAAACATGAGCAACAGAAAAAGTAAGATGGCAGAAGTAAATTCAAATATATCTGTTAATGCAACAACTGTATAGCATAATCTTTAAGAAGCTAGAGCTCTTTATTTAGTTTTAAAATGTATGCTCTTATAAGAGATATATCTGAGGAAAAATAAAACAGGGAAGTTGAAAGTAAATGGATGGAAAAAATATACCAAATAAATTCAGAAGGAAAGGACACTAGTGATATCAGTATCACACTCTTGTCATCATTCAGTTGCTAAATCATGTCCGACTCTTTGCCACCCCATGGACTGTGGCACGTCAGGTTTCCCTGTCCATCACTGTCTCCTGGAGTTTACCCAGACTCATGTCCATTGATGTTGCCATCCAACCATCTCATCCTCTGTCGACCCTTTCTCCTCCTGCCTTCAGTCTTCCCCAGCATCAGGGTCTTTACATCAGGTGGCCAAAGGATTGAAGCTTCAGCATCAGTCCTTCCAGTGACTATTCAGGGTTGATTTTCTTTAGGATTGCCTGGTTTGATCTCCTTGCTGTCCAAAGGACTCTCAAGATTCTTCTCCAGCACCACACTTCAAAAGTATCAGTTCTTCGATGCTCAGCCTTTTTTATGGTCCAGCTGTCACATCCCTACATGACTACTGGAAAAACCATAGCTTTGACTAGATAGACCTTTATTGGCAAAGTGATGTCTCTGCTTTTTTATTTGCTTGTCTAGGTTTGTCATAGCTTTTCTTCCAAGAAGCAGGTGTCTTTTAATTCCATGTCTGCAGTCATTGTCCACAGTGATTTTGGAGCCTAAGAAAATATCTGCCACCGTTTCCACTTTTTTCCCATCTCTTTGCTGTGAAGTGATGGGGTCACACTAAATAAACTAAGACAAAAAGCTTTTTTAGGGCCAAGAGGGTTATTATTTTATCTATGCATTTGGTTGTACAATATGATTTTTAAAGGTATAAAATGTGATGATTTAATATACATATACAATGTGAAATGATTACCATGAATTAGCACATTTATCACCTCACATAGTGTTCATTTTGTATGTGTGTTTAAGATCCATAAAAGGTTACTCTTTTATGATAAAAGGAACATTTTCTCAAGAAGTTAAAAGATGCCTAAGAAGACTGTGTGGACCTAGGAATGCCACTCCACTTTGGTATAATTTTCACAGATTTAATGATATAATATGCTTAATTACTTTTTATTTCCTAACTATTTACTTGAATGAAACATTGCATCTTGACTGCTTTTCCTTGGGCTCCTTATTTGTACTACATTTTAGAAGCTCTCATCTGAGATTTTGGACTTAGGCTGCCCTTTGGATTAAAATCATTACTGAGGGGGGGACGGGAAGATGGCAGAGGAATAGGACAGGGCGACCACTTTCTCCCGCACAAAATCAGCAAAAGAACATTTGAACGCTGAGTAAATCCCACAAAACAACTTCTGAATACCAGCAGAGGACATCAGGCACCCAGAAAAGCAGCCCATAGTCCTCGAAAGGAGGTAGGAAATAGTATAAAAGATAAAAAGAGAGACAAAAGAGGGAGGGACGGAGCTCCGGCCCGGGAAGGGAGGCTTAAAAAAAAAAAAGAAGTTTCCAAACACCTGGAAACACTGGTGAGTGGAACCTCAGAGGGCCGCATAACTGGGAGACAAAAGACATAAATAATTAAAACTCACAGACTAAGTGCCCAGAGGAAACTCTCAGCGGAGAAGCAGCACAGACGCCCACACCCCCCACTAGCAGGCGGGGGCTGGGCTGGGAGGCTGGGCAGCGGTGCTTAGAGGAAGAAACGGGCTTAAAATGCCCCAGGGCAAACTGAGGGCGCGAACTTAAGATAGCGAGCAGAGGCTACAGCTAATAGGCGAAAAGGCTAGGAAAAGCCTGCGAAAAGCCCCAACCCAGGACTCCACCAGCCCCGCCCACAGAACAGGGCGCTGAGCAGAGCGAGCCTGCAGCAGGCGGCCCAGCCCCCAGCCCCCGCCGACGTGGGCGGGGAGGGCAGCCAGTGCCGGGGCGGCGGCAGCCGTGGCCCCAGAGTGCGCTGGTTGTACTCCCAGAAAACCAAGCGGCAGGGACCAGGAAGGCAATAAGTCTCAGCAACCACGCTCACCAAACGCCTGGTCACTTGAGCTGCTCGGACCGGGGAAGGCACAAAACTCAGGCCCAGCCAAGTCTGCGCCTTTGTGGAGTACCCGAGGACCTGAACCTGAGCCGCTCAGACCTGGGAAGTGCATGCAACCCAGCACAAGCCGCCAGCTGTGGACAGCTCCCAGCAGAGCAACCTAGAGCCTAAGCAGCATAAACAGGGGAAGCACACACGCCTCCAGCGGGAGCATTCCCAGTGTAGCCGAGACACTGCGAGCACTCCCCACAGACGCCAGGGATATTTGTTAGCTGCGTTCCTCCCTCCCCACAGCAGGACTGAAGAGGTGAGCTGGGAAAAAAAAAAAAAAAGTGTCCACCACCGCATCCTGGTGTCAGGACGGGAATTAGACACTGAGGAGACCAGAAAACAGAAAAGCTTTTTCAACAGAAGGAACTGCCTTGGAAGTAACAGAGGGAGAAGCCTTGACCCTACTGCAAGGATAAGACTGAAAACCAGAAGCAGAGGCTTAAGTCCAAATCCTGAGAACACCAGAGATCTGTTCCAGAGAATATTAATTGATAGGTACTCATCAAATGCCTCCATACATACACTGAAATGAGGCACCACCCAGGGGTCAACAAGTTTCAGTGAAAGACATACTACGCAAACTATCCAGCAACATAGGAGAATAGTACTGAGCTTCAATATACAGGCTGCCCAAAGTCACTGCAAACCCACTGACATCTCAAACTCATTACTGGACACTTCTTTGCACTCCAGAGAGAAGAAATCCAGCTCCACCCACCAGAACATCGACACAAGCTTCCCTAACCAGGGAACCTTGACAAGTCACCCATCCAACCCCACACACAATGAGGTAACTACATAATAAAGAGAACTCCACAAACTGCCAGAAGACAGAAAGGCCACCCCAAACACAGCAATATAAGCAAGATGAAGAGGCAGAGAAATACCCAGCAAGTAAAGGAACAGGATAAATGCCCACCAACACAAACAAAAGAGGAAGATATTGCGAACCTACCTGATAAAGAATTTTGAATTTTTATTGTGAAAATGATTCAAAATCTGGAAAGCAAAATGGAGTTACAGATAAATAAACTGGAGAAAAGGATTGAGAAGGTGCAAGAAATGTTTAATAAGGAATTAGAGGAAATAAAAAAGAGTCAATATACAATGAATAATGCAATAGATGAGATCAGAAACACTCTCGAGGGAACAAACAGTAGAATAACGGAGGCAGAAGACAGGATAAGCGAGCTAGAAGATAGAATTGTAGAAATAAATGAAACAGAGATGGAAAAAGAAAAAAGAATTAAAAGAAATGAGGACAATATTAGAGACATATGGGACAATATTAAACACCCCAACATTCGAATCATAGGAGTCCCAGAAGAAGAAGACAAAAAGAAAGACCATGAGAGAATACTTGAGAAGATAATAGTTGAAAATTTCCCTAAAATGGGGAAGGAAATAATCACCCAAGTCCAAGAAACACAGAGAGTCCCTACCAGGATAAACCCAAGGCGAAATACTCCAAGGCACATATTAATCAAATTAAGAAAGATCAAACACAAAGAACAAATATTAAAAGCAGCAAGGGAAAAACAACAAATAACACACAAAGGGATCCCCATAAGGATAACAGCTGATCTTTCAGCAGAAACTCTTCAGGCCAGGAGGGAATGGCAAGACATACTTAAAGTGATGAAAGAAAGTAACCTACAGCCCAGATTGCTATCCCCAGCAAGGATCTCATTCAAATATGAAGGAGAAATCAAAAGCTTTACAGACA
This sequence comes from Moschus berezovskii, assembly GCF_049115385.1. Taxonomy (NCBI): domain Eukaryota; kingdom Metazoa; phylum Chordata; class Mammalia; order Artiodactyla; family Moschidae; genus Moschus; species Moschus berezovskii. The sequence continues at coordinate 121,725,169 of NC_142461.1, forward strand.
AGCAAAAGCTGAGAGACTTCAGCATCACCAAACCAGCTCTCCAACAAATACTAAAGGATCTTCTCTAGACAGGAAACACAGAAAGGGTATATAAACTCGAACCCAAAACAATAAAGAAAATGGCAACGGGATCGTACTTATCAATAATCACCTTAAACATAAATGGGTTGAATGCCCCAATCAAAAGACAAAGGCTGGCTGAATGGATACAAAAACAAGACCCCCATATGTGTTGTCTACAAGAGAGCCACCTCAAAACGAGGGACACATACAGACTGAAAGTGAAGGGCTGGAAAAAGATATTCCACACAAATAGAGACCAAAAGAAAGCAGGGGTAGCAATACTCATATCAGATAAAATAGATTTTAAAACAAAGGCTGTGAAAAGAGACAAAGAAGGAAACTACATAATGATCAAAGGATCAATCCAAGAAGAAGATATAACAATTATAAATATTTATGCACCCAACATAGGAGCACCGCAATATGTAAGACAATTACTAACAAGTATGAAAGGGGAAATTAACAATAACACAGTAATAGTGGGAGACTTTAATACCCCACTCACACCTATGGATAGATCAACTAAACAGAAAACTAACAAGGAAACACAAACTTTAAATGATACAATAGACCAGTTAGACCTAATAGATCTCTATAGGACATTTCACCCCAAAACAATGAATTTCACCTTTTTCTCAAGTGCACATGGAACCTTTTCCAGGATAGATCACATCCTGGGCCATAAATCTAGCCTTGGTAAATTCAAAAAAATTGAAATCATTCCAAGCATCTTTTCTGACCACAATGCAGTAAGATTAGATCTCAATTACGGGAGAAAAACCATTAAAAATGCCAACATATGGAGGCTGAACAACACGCTGCTGAATAATGAACAAATCATAGAAGAAATCAAAAGAGAAATCAAAATATGCATAGAAATGAATGAAAATGAAAACACAACAACCCAAAACCTCTGGGACACTGTAAAAGCAGTGCTAAGGGGGAAGTTCATAGCAATACAGGCACACCTCATGAAACAAGAAAAAAGTCAACTAAATAACCTAACTCTACATCTAAAGAAACTGGAAAAGGAAGAAATTAAGAACCCCAGGGTTAGTAGAAGGAAAGAAATCATAAAAATTAGGGCAGAGATAAATGCAAAAGAAACAAAAGAGACCATAGCGAAAATCAACAAAGCCAAAAGCTGGTTCTTTGAGAAGGTAAATAAAATTGACAAACCACTAGCCAGACTCATCAAGAAACAAAGGGAGAAGAACCAAATCAATAAAATTAGAAATGAAAATGGAGAGATCACAACCGACAACACAGAAATACAAAGGATTATTAGAGAGTACTATCAGCAATTATATGGCAATAAAATGAATAACTTGGAAGAAATGGACAAATTCCTAGAAACTGAACCAGGAAGAAATAGAAAATCTGAACAGACCCATCACAAGCATGGAATTAGAGGAAGTAATCAGAAATCTTCCAGCAAACAAAAGCTCAGGTCCAGACGGCTTCACAGCTGAATTCTACCAAAAATTTAGAGAAGAGCTAACACCTATTCTACTCAAACTCTTCCAGAAAATTGCTGAGGAAGGGAAACTTCCAAACTCATTTTATGAGGCCACCATCACCCTAATCCCAAAACCTGGTAAAGACCCCACAAAAAAAGAAAACTACAGGCCAATATCACTGATGAACATAGATACAAAAATCCTTAACAAAATCCTAGCAATCAGAATCCAACAACACATTATGAAGATCATACATCATGACCAAATGGGCTTTATCCCAGGGATGCAAGGATTCTTCAATATCTGCAAATCAATCAACATAATACACATTAACAAACTGAAAAATAAAAATCATATGATTATCTCAATAGATGCAGAGAAAGCCTTTGACAAAATACAACATCCATTTATGATAAAAACCCTCCAGAAAGTGGGAATATAAGGGACATATCTCAACATAATAAAAGCTATATATGACAAACCCCCAGCAAACATTATCCTCAATGGGGAAAAACTGAAAGCATTTCCCCTAAAGTCAGGAACAAGACAAGGGTGCCCACTCTCACCACTACTATTCAACATAGTTCTGGAAGCTTTGGCTACAGCAATCAGAGCAGAAAAAGACATAAAAGGAATCCAAATTGGAAAAGAAGAAGTAAAACTTTCACTATTCGCTGATGACATGATCCTCTACACAGAAAACCCTAAAGACTCTACCAGAAAACTACTAGAGCTAATCAATGAATACAGTAAAGTTGCAGGATATAGAATCAACACACAGAAATCCCTTGCATTCCTATACACTAATAATGAGAAAATAGAAAGAGAAATTAAGGAAACTATTCCATTCACTGTTGCAACAAAAAGAATTAAATACTTAAGAATATATCTACCTAAGGAAACAAAAGACTTGTACATAGAAAACTATAAAACACTACTGAAAGCAATCAAAGAGGACACTCATAGATGGAGAAATATACCGTGTTCGTGGATTGGAAGAATAAATATTGTCAAAATGAGTATACTACCCAATGTAATTTATACATTCAATGCAATCCGTATCAAGCTACCAACGATATTTTTCACAGAACTAGAACAAATAATCTCACAATTTGTATGGAAATACAAAAAACCTCGAATAGCCAAAGCAATCTTGAGAAAGAAGAATGGAACTGGGGGAATTAACCTGCCGGACTTCAGTCTCTACTACAAAGCCACAGTCATCAAGACAGTATGGTACTGGCATAAAGACAGAAATATAGATAAATGGAACAAAATAGAAAGCCCAGAGATAAATCCACACACCTATGGACACCTTATCTTTGACAAAGGAGGCAAGAATATAAAATGGAGAAAAGACAGTCTCTTTAACAAGTGGTGCTGGGAAAACTGGTCAGCCACTTGTAAAAGAATGAAACACCATACACCAAAATAAACTCAAAATGGATTAAAGATCTAAATGTAAGACCAGATTCTATAAAACTCTTAGAGGAGAACGTAGGCAAAACACTCTCCGACATAAATCACAGCAGGATCCTCCAAGACCCACCTCCCAAAATATTGGAAATAAAAGCAAAAATAAACAAATGGGACCTAATCAAAATCAAAATCTTCTGCACAGCAAAGGAAACTATAAGCAAGGTGAAAAGACAGCCTTCAGAATAGGAGAAAATAATAGCAAATGAAGCAACTGATAAAGGATTAATCTCCAAAATATACAAGCAGCTCCTGCAGCTCAATTCTAGAAAAATAAGTGACCCAATCAAAAAATGGGCCAAAGAACTAAACAGACATTTCTCCAAAGAAGACACAAAGATGGCTAACAAACACATGAAAAAAATGCTCAACATCCCTCATAATCAGAGAAATGCAAATCAAAACCACAATGAGAAACCATTTCACACCAGTCAGAATGGTTGCTCTCCAAAAGTCTACAAGCAATAAATGCTGGAGAGGGTGTGGAGAAAAGGGAACCCTCTTACACTGTTGGTGGGAATGCAAACTAGTACAGCCACTATGGAGAACAGTGTGGAGATTCCTCAAAAAACTGAAAATAGAACTGCCATATGATCCAACAATCGCACTCCTGGGCATACACACTGAGGAAACCAGAATTGAAAGAGATGCATGTACTCCAATGTTCATTGCAGCACTGTTTATAATAGCGAGGACATGGAAGCAACCTAGATGTCCATCTGCAGATGAATGGATAAGAAAGCTTTGGTACATATACACAATGGAGTATTACTCAGCCATTAAAAAGAATGCATTTGAATCAGTGCTAATGAGGTGGATGAAATTGGAGCCTATTATACAGAGTGAAGTAAGCCAGAAAGAAAAACATCAATACAGTATACTAACGCATATATATGGAATTTAGGAAGATGGTAACCTTAACCCTGTATACGAGACAGCAAAAGAGACATAAGTATATAGAACAGTCTTTGGGACTCTGTGGGAGAGGGTGAAGGTGGGATGACTGGGGAGAACGGCATTGTAGCATGTATATTATCATATGTGAAGTGAATCACCAGCCCAGGTTCGACGCATGATACAGGATGCTTGGGGCTGGTGCACGGGGATGACCTGGAGGGAGGATATGGGGAAAAGGGAGGTGGGAGGGGGGTTCAAGAAAGGGAACACAGGAACACCCAGGGCGGATTCGTGTCAATGTATGGAAAACCAACCAATATTTTAATGTAAGGTAATTTGCCTCCAATAAAATAAATTAAAAAAAAAAAATCATTACTGAATCCGAAACCAAGAACAAAATTTCACTGTGTCTATTTTAATTACCTTTCACACTCAAGTCTTTAATTCCTTTTAATGGATTTTTGTGTGCACTGTGAGGTAGAGATAAAATTTATTTTATTTTAAAGTGGATATCCAGTCATCCCAGTACCATTTAGGGAATGGTTTATCCTTTCCCCAGTCATCTGCAGTACTAACTCTGTCACATCGCTTTCAAATATATGTTAGAGGTCTGTTTCTGGGCTCTTTGTTACATTGTCAATTTGCCAATCATTCTTTGGCTTCCTGATAAATTTGGAAACGACAAGTCTTCTACTGTCTCCCTTTCTCCTCATCTCCTTTCCTTAGAACATCTGGGTGATCCCTGGCTTTGACTTATCCTAGAAATTTTAAGATTTGAAAACTTTCTAGAAAAATCCTTAGGGAAATTTGGCTGTAATGCATGGAATCTATACATTAATTAGATACTGTTGGGACTTTAGGATTTGAGTTTTCCTATCTACTAAGGTATCCTCCTTACTTATTTAGATGTTCTTTAATGATTTGTAATAAAGTTTTATAATTTTCTCCATAAAAGTTTTAAACATACTTTATTAGATTAATTAATAGGTACTTAATTGCTTAAAGGTCTAATATGTTTGAAAGACTAATTGCTACAAAAATTAGTCTCTTCTAAAAATGCATGCTTTCTAAAATTTTGGGTTTTGGTGGCATACAGAAAAACAATTGATTCTATATCCAGTCATTTTGCTATATTATTAATTTGAATGATTTAAGAACTTGTTATATTTTAATATTATCTGTGAATAAATAGGTTTCTTCTTTTGCAGTCCTTATCTTTTAATTTTTATTTTTACCTTTACTTGCTGACTGGGATAAACAAAATATATGTGGGCTAGGATGGGGTATGTCAGTGTGCAAGAACAGAAGTCCACATAGAATGTAAGTAGTTATAGTTATCTTTTTCCCAATGTTGATTTTTCAAGGAAAATTTCTAAAATTTCTCCATTAAGAATGACATTGCTGTTGTTTTGGGTAGATACCCTGTATCAGATAAGGGAGAACAATTTTTTAAATAAGAATTTTCTAGTATCTGGCTTATTCTAGTGGTGTAGAGGGTGGGCTTTAGTAAAAACACTTTGATATTCATTTTTTTATTACCCAAACACCACAATCTAGTTCTTAAGGGAGTCATTCCTGTAGGGTTAAGGAGGTCAGCAACTGAACTGCTCTTGTAACTTGAAGTCTCTGGCCAGTCTCACTGTTGAGGACGGATCCTCTAGACCCTCAGTGGTTGCTGTTGTCCCCAGTAATTGCTGCTCAGAAATTTTTGCAAGTAGCTTGCCAGGGACTAGAGAATTGGACTTTCTGTGGGCAATAGAAACGTCAATAAAAAACATGGTGGTGGAAAACCCTGATGATTAATATATATTGACAGCTAAGTGAGAGTCTAAAATGTTCAATTTACAGCAAAATACTTTACTGCTCTAGAGAGAGTATATATGTTAGGGTGGTCATTTACTGAGATTCATATATCAAATGAATATCCAAGCTCAGAGAAATAACTCCACCTAGGTGTTAGCAAGGAGAAACTATTACATCGTCATCCACCAGGGGGCAATAGTGTGATGTTTGGAGTTCTGAAGTTTCTGAATGCCTATGAGGAAAACTGAAATTGGGATCCAAGCAACAGTGGCACTTTGGAGCACAAATAAGGCTGGTTTTCCTTCCCTCCACTTGACATGACAGGGAAGCCTGGCGTGTTGCAGTGCATGGGGTCGCAAAGAGTCGAACACGACTGAGCGACTGAAAAACAACACTTGACATGGGGTTCCCAGAAAATAGTGTCAGCCTTCATCAGGCTGACAGTGGGGCAAGATGGGTCACTGGGGGATGGTAAATTTCCTCACCACTCCTTACTAGGCATCTTTCAAACCCTCGTAAGGGTGGAACAGATTCATTAATCACTCTTAGGCTGCTCGGCGGAGAAGGCAATGGCAAGCCACTCCACTGGAAAATCCCATGGATGGAGAAGCCTGGTAGGCTGCAGTCCGTGGGGTCGCTAAGGGTCGGACACGACTGAGCGACTTCACTTTCACTTTTCGCTTTCACACATTGGAGAAGGAAATGGCAACCCACTCCAGTGTTCTTGCCTGGAGAATCCCAGGGATGGGGGAGCCTGGTGGGCTGCCATCTATGGGGTCACACAGAGTCGGACACGATTGAAGTGACTTAGCAGCAGCAGGCTGCTCGGAACTTTGGAGATGGGAAAATAGTCCCACATTGGTTTTAACTGTGAAGAGAAACATGACTTACAACTACAAGTGAAACTGTTAGTTGCTTAGTCGTGTCCTACTCTTTGTAACCCCATGAATTGTAGCCCGCCAGGCTCCTCTGTCCATGGGATTCTCCAGGCAAGAATACTGGACTGGGTAGCCATTCCTTTCTCCAGGGGATCTTCCTGACCCAGGGATTGAACCCGGGTCTGCCACGTTGCAGGCAGATTCTCTACAGTCTGAGCCACCAGGGACGCACAACAACCAAAGGAAACAACCAAACAACTTTCTAGACAGGGCTTGTAGGGCACCAGGATTGAAGCTTCATGACTGCTTCCTGGGAAGTTCCTTTTCTCCCAGCTCCAAAGTTTGTGAGTTGGTGGGCTGTACTGGAGAAGAATCCTGAAAGAATTCAAAAAACCTGAGAAAGAAAAAAGAGGGGAACACAAACATATAGGTTGAATGTCCCTTTCTGAAAAGAAGCACAATTTAACTGGGACACAGTATTTAATTCACCAGACGTTAGTTTTAGACTGAGAGTTCTGAAGGTTGTTTCTCTGTTACTCCCTGCACTAGGTATGAGGCAGGACACAGCTATAGATGGGGTAGGATGGAGCACCCCAAAGGGCAGAAACAGAAGCACCCCAAGTATTTTATTTTTCAAGTGTACTATGGGTATGAGATCGAAGGGTCTGTTCATACTCTTGTTAGAATAATCCTAAAATGTAAATGTGAAGGCATTTAACAAACTGATTCTTTAAAACATGTCAATTACCTTAGAATTTCAACATTAATTTTGTTTTATAATGCCTACTCCAGTATTCCGGCCTGGAGAATTCCATGGACTGTATAGTCTGTGGGGTCACAAAGAGTGGGACGCAACTGAGCGACTTTCACTTTCACTTGGCTATGAATATTCTACCTTTTTCTGTTCCTCAGTAACAAGCTGAAACTGGGTGACTGTGGGAGGATAAAAAACCCTGGATTAGCAATAAATAAGGAAAAAAGGCTTAGTGCAAAATGAAAATCTAGATCCTGTTGTTCATAAAGGAGGAAAAAAGTGTTGTAAGAAAGCACTGATATAAAAGCTTTCCCTTTTAAAAAGTATTTTATTATTTATTTGACATAATAGGGATAATCATCATTCTAAGTAAAAAATAAAATTTTTATTTATTAGCATGAATTTCATCATTATATTTATCATTCATCATTATATTGCCAATTTTTATGTTTTAAACTCATATGTGGAATCATCAACATTTTATAGTTCATACTTACATATGTATTTTGTTCTTTCCTGAACAACTGAAATCACAAACTGCTTTATTCATTTCTTGTTACCCACACATTATACCAATACTCACTGTCTTTCATGCACTAATTAGTAAGGAAGAATTGAAAGGAAAAGGGACTCTGAGTTGTCTTAGACTTTCTTTTCTTGTATATTGTAGATTTGGTTAAGTGGCATGAATAAGAAAGAATGTAATAGGTCTTTTCTCATTTTTATGATGACTCCTAACTCTGTATCTCAAGCCCAGGGACTTTCTCTTTGAACTTCAAACCCACAATTCTAACCACATATGTGACTCTCCATTGGAATGCTATACTGACGCCTCAGACTCAAAATATCCAACTCAGTTTATTGTGTGTGTGCGTGTTCAGTCACTAAGTCATGTCTGACTCTTTGTGACCCCATGGACTGTAGCCTGCCAGGCTTCTCTGTCCATGGGATTTCCCAGGCAAGAATATTGGAGTGGTTGTCATTTCCTTGTCCTGAACCAGGAGGGTATCTTTCTGAACCAGGGATCCAATCCACATCTCCTGCACTGGTAGCACTATTCCCCAAATGTTCTCCTGCTGCTTCTTCAGAAATTCCCATTTTGGTAGCAGCTACACAATCCCAAGCTATGGTGGAGGTAATGAAAATAATGGTGACTTCCCTCAAAAGATCCCATGCATGTACTGCTACAGACCATGCCCCCAACCCTGCAGCAGGCCACCACTAACCCATGCCTTTGCCAGAGACTCCTGGGCACCCACAGGCAAGTCTCCTGTGGAGTCACTGTTCCTTCCTCCTTGGTTCTAGTACACAAGGTTCTGTTGTACCCTCCAAGAGTCTATTTCCCAGGCATATGTAAGTTCTGGTAGCTCTATGGTGGGGTTAATGGTGACTTCCTCCAAGAGGATTTATGCCATACCCATACCCAGAGCCCCTGTCCCTGTGGCAGACCACTACTGACCCATACCAGATGGAGAAACAGTGGAAACAGTGTCAGACTTTATATTTTTTGGCTCCAAAATCACTGCAGATAGTGACTGCAGCCACAAAATTAAAAGATGCTTGCTCCTTGGACGAAAAGCTATGACCAGCCTAGATAGCATATTAAAAAGCAGAGACATTACTTTGTCAACAAAGGTCCATCTAGTCAAGGCTATGGTTTTTCCAGTGGTCATGTATAGATGTGAGAGTTGGATTATAAAGAAAACTGAGTGCCAAAGAATTGATGCTTTTGAACTGTGGTGTTGGAGAAGACTCTTGAGAGTCCCTTGGACTGCAAGGAAATCCAACCAGTCCATCCTAAAGGAAATCAATTCTGAGTGTTCATTGGAAGGACTGATGCTGAAGCTGAAACTCCAATACTTTGGCCACCTGATGTGAAGAGCTGACTCATTTGAAAAGCAAGGTCCAAAGCTGTAAAGAGCAATATTGCATAGGAACCTGGAATGTTAGGTCCATGAATCAAGGCAAATTGGAAGTGGTCAAACAGGAGATGGCAAGAGTGAACATAGACATTCTAGGAATCAGTGAACTCAAATGGACTGGAATGGGTGAATTTAACTCAGATGACCATTATATCTACTACTGTGGGCAGGAACCCCTTAGAAGAAATGGAGTAGCCATCATGGTCAACAAAAGAGTCCAAAATGCAGTACTTGGATGCAATCTCAAAAACGACAGAATGATCTCTGTTCATTTCCAAGGCAAACCATTCAATATTATAGTAATCCAATCCTATGCCCAAACCAGTAACACTGAAGAAGCCAAAGTTGAACGGTTCTATGAAGACCTACAAGACCTTTTAGAACTAACACCCAAAAAAGATGTCCTTTTCACCATAGGGGACTGGAATGCAAAAGTAGGAAGTCAAGAAACACCTGGAGTAACAGGCAAATTTGGCCTTGGAGCATGGAATGAAGCAGGGCAAAGGCTAATAGAGTTTTGCCAAGAGAACACACTGATCATAGAAAACACCCTCTTCCAACAACACAAGAGAAGACTCTACACATGGACATCACCAGATGGTCAACACTGAAATCAGGCTGATTATATTCTTTGCAGCCAAAGATGGAGAAGCTCTATACAGTTAGCAAAAACACGATCAGGAGCTGACTGTGGCTCAGATCATGAACTCCTTATTGCCAAATTCAGACTTAAATTGAAGAAAGTAGGGAAAACCACTAGACCATTCAGATATGACCTAAATCAAACCCCTTATGATGATAATACAGTGGAAGTGAGAAATAGATTTAAGGGACTAGATCTGATAGATAGAGTGCTTGATGAACTATGGACAGAGGTTCGTGACACTGTACAGGAGACAGGGATCAAGACCATCCCCATGGAAAAGAAATGCAAAAAGCAAAATGGCTGTCCAGGGAGGCCTTACAAATAGCTGTGAAAAAAAGAGAAGCGAAAAGCAAAGGAGAAAAGGAAAGATATAAGCATCTGAATGCAGAGTTCCAAAGAATAGCAAGGAGAGATAAGAAAGTCTTCCTCAGTGATCGATGCAATGAAATAGAGGAAAACAACAGAATAGGAAAGACTGGAGATCTCCTCAAGAAAATTAGAGATACCAAGGGAACATTTCATGCAAAGACGGGCTTGATAAGGACAGAAATGGTGTGGACCTAACAGAAGCAGAAGATATTAAGATGAGGTGGCAAGAATACACAGAAGAACTGTACAAAAAAGATCTTCACGACCAAGATAATCACGATGGTGTGATCACTCACCTGGAGCCAGACATCTTGGAATGTGAAGTCAAGTGGACCTTAGAAAGCATCACTACAAACAAAGCTAGTGGAGGGTGATGGAATTCCAGTTGAGCTATTTCAAATCCTGAAAGATGATGCTGTGAAAGTGCTGCACTCAATATGCCAGCAAATTTGGAAAACTCAGCAGTGGCCACAGGACTGGAAAAGGTCAGTCTTCATTCCAATCCCAAAGAAAGGCAATGCCAAAGAATGCTCAAACTATCGCACAATTGCACTCATCTCAGTTCAGTTCAGTTCAGTTGCTCAGTCGTGTCCGACTCTCTGCGACCCCATGAATCACAGCACTCCAGGCCTCCCTGTCCATCACCAACTCCCGGAGTTCACTCAAACTCATGTCCATCGAGTCAGTGATGCCAACCAGCCATCTCATTCTCTGTCGTCCCCTTCTTCTGCCCCCAATCCTTCCCAGCATCAGAGTCTTTTCCAGTGAGTCAACTCTTCGCATGAGGTGGCCAAAGTATTGGAGTTTGAGCTTTAGCATCAGTCCTTCCAATGAACACCCAGGACTGATCTCCTTTAGCATGGACTGATTGGATCTCCTTGCAGTCCAAGGGACTCAACACCACAGTTCAAAAGCATCAATTCTTCAGCGATCGGCTTTCTTCACAGTCCAACTCTCATATCCATACATGTCTACTGGAAAAACCATAGCCTCCTTGACTAGACAGACCTTTGTTGGCAAAGTAATGTCTCTGCTTTTTAATATGCTATCTAGCTTGGTCATAACTTTCCTTCCAAGGAGTAACGGTCTGTTAATTTCATGGCTACAATCAGCATCTGCAGTGATTTTGGAGCCCCCCAAAATAAAATCTGACACTGTTTCCAGTGTTTTCCCATCTATTTCCCATGAGGTGATGTTTTCACTCCATCCCAAAGAAAGGCAATGCCAAAGAATGCTCAAAATACCGCATAATTACACTCATCTCACATGTTAGTAAAGTCATGCTCAAAATTCTCCAAGCCAGGCTTCAGCAATATGTGAACTGTGAACTTCCAGATGTTCAAGCTGGTTTCACCAAAGGCAGAGGAACCAGAGATCAAATTGCCAACAGCTGCTGGATCATGGAAAAAGCAAGAGAGTTCCAGAAAAACATCTATTTCTGCTTCATTGACTATGCACTCATCTCACACACTAGGAAAGTCATGCTCAAAATTCTTCAAGCCAGGCTTCAGCAATACATGAACTGTGAACTTCCAGATATTCAAGCTGGTTTTAGAAAAGGCAGAGGCACCAGAGATAAATTGCCAACATCTGCTGAATGATGGAAAAAGCAAGAGAGTTCCAGAAAAACATCTATTTCTGCTTTATTGACTATGCCAAAATCTTTGACTGTGTGGATCACAATAAACTGTGGAAAATTCTGAAAAGAGATCGGAATACCAGACCACCTGACCTGCCTCTTGAGAAACCTATATGCAGGTCAGGAAGCAACAGTTAGAACTGGACATGGAACAACAGACTGGTTCCAAATAGGAAAAGGAGCAGTTGTATATTGTCACCCTGCTTATTTAACTTATATGCTGAGTACATCATGAGTTCCACTGGTCTGGAAGGAGCAGAAGCTGGAATCAAGATTGCTGGGAGAAATAGCAGTAACCTCAGATATGCAGATGACACCACCCTTATGGCAGAAAGTGAAGAGGAACTAAAAAGTCTCTTGATGAAAGTGAAAAAGGAGAGTGAAAAAGTTGGCTTGAAGCTCAACATTCAGAAAACTAAGATCATGGCATCTGGTCCCATCACTTCATGGGAAATAGATGGGGAAACAGTGGAAACAGTGTCAGACTTTATTTTGGGGGTCTCCAAAATCACTGCGGATGCTGATTGCAGTCATGAAATTGAAAGACGCTTCCTCCTTGAAAGGAAAGTTATGACCAACCTAGACAGCATATTAAAAAGCAGAGACATTACTTTGTCAACAAAGGTCCATCTAGTCAAAGCTATGGTTTTTCTAGTAGACATGTATGGATGTGAGAGTTGGACTGTGAAGAAAGCTGAGTGCTGAAGAATTGATGCTTTTGAACTGTGGTGTTGGGGAAGACTCTTGAGAGTCCCTTGGACTGCAAGGAGATCCAACCAGTCCATTCTAAAGGAGATCAGTCCTGGGTATTCATTGGAAGGACCTATGCTAAAGCTGAAGCTCCAATACTTTGGCCACCTCATGTGAAGAGTTGATTCACTGGAAAAGACTCTGATGCTGGGAGGGATTGGGGGCAGGAGAAGGGGACGACAGAGAATGAGATGGCTGGATGGCATCACTGCCTCGATGGACATGAGTTTGAGTGAACTCTGGGAGTTGGTGATGGACAGGGAGGCCTGGCATGCTGTGATTCATGGGGTCACAAAGAGTTGGACACGACTGAGCGACTGAACTGAACTGATGCTGGGACAGATTGAGGGCAGTAGGAGGAAGGGGACAACAAAAGATGAGATGGCTGGATGGCATCACCGTCAATGGACATGAGTTTGAGTAAACTCCGATAGTTGGTGATGGACAGGGAAATCTGGCATGCTTAAGTCCATGGGGTCACAAAGAGCCTGAAACGACTGAGCAACTGAACTGAATTGAACACAATCCCCTGTCTTTACAGCACTCATATTCAGTTGGTCACCAAGTATATTGTAACCAGCTTTTAAATTTTTTTTTTAATTGAAGGATAATTGCTTTACTAAATTGTGTTGTTTTTTGTCAAACCTCAACATGAATCATCCATAGGTATACATATATCCCCTCCGTTTTGAACCTCCCTCCCATTTCCCTCCCCATCCCACCCCTCCAGGTTGATACAGAGCCCCTGTTTGAGCTTCCTGAGCCATATAAGAAGTTCCTGTTGGCTATCTATTTTAAATATGGTAATATAAGTTTCCATGTTACTCTTTCCATACCTCTCACCCTCCCCTCCCCTCTCCCCAGGTCCATAAGTCTATTCTTTATGTCTGTTTCTCCACTGTTGCCCTGTAAATAAATTCTTCAGTACCATTTTTCTAAATTCCATGTATATGTGTTAGAATATCATATTTATCTTTCTCTTTCTGACTTATTTCACTCTGTATAATAGGTTCTAGGTTCATCCACCTCATTAGAACTGACTTGAATGAGATCCTTTTATGGCTGAATAATATTCCACTATGTACCACAAGTTCTTTATCCATTCATCTGTTGATGGTCATCTAGGTTGCTTCCATGTTCTAGCTATTGTAAATAGGTCTGCAATGAACAGTGAGATACATGTGTCTTTTTCAATTTTGGTGAAACCAGCTTTTAATTGTCTCTTGCATCCAGGATCCGCTCTCCATTTTCAATGCCCCAGCATAATTCAATTCTTCCTTAGCTTTCTCCCTGCCTCCAGACTCATCCCCTAGACTGCCAGAAGAATTTATCTTGAAAAATATAAAATTTATGATTTAGTTCAAACATTGAAGAATTCTAAAGTAGTTTATAGTATAAAAACTATACTAGGTATATAGTATAACCTATATAACCATCAAGCTTTGCTAAATCTTGTCAAATTTGCTATTTTTAAAAAAGAAATAAAGCTTTGAAAATATGGTAGTAGTCACTTGTACACTTCCTTCTACCCCAGTCCTGTCCATTTCCCCCTCCCCCTGTCAATGATGGCTACACTTGGTGGTTATCGTTCCTGTTTTGCTTTTTATGTTTATTGCAAATGGATTTTATCTGTAACACATTATTGTTTTTTGTTCAGTTGCTCAGTCGTGTCCACAGTCCATGTGGCCCCGTGGACTACAGCATGCCAGGCTTCCCTGACCTTCACTCTCTCTTGGAGCTTGCTCAAACTTATGTCCGTGGAGTCAATGACACTAGCCAACCATCTCATCCTGTCACCTCCTTCTCCTGCTGCCCTCATTCTTTCCCAGAATCAAGGTCTTTTCCAATGAGTCGACTCTTTGCATCCAGTGGCCAAAACATATTAACATAAATTTAAAAAATTACACATAGATGTTTTCATACTGTACATATTCTTCAACTTTCATATTTCATTGAATATTGTATTTTTTAATTCAATCATGTCAAAGCTTTCCTTTCAGTCATTTATTTCAGCATTTCAATTTCAATTTATGTCACTTAGTATTTCATTATCTGAATGTACCAAAATTTGGTTATCCAGAATTTATGGTCATATTCAGGTTATTTTTCACTTTTACTAGTGATATGACAGTTCTTATATTCTGACCCATATTTTCTTGTGCAGATTTAAGAATTTTTCTAAATATAGTCCTGAAAATGGAACTAAACGTTTCACTTTATCCCATGTTGCCAAATTGCTCTCTAAAGTAATTGCACTCCAAATTAATTGCACTGATACACATTTTTATCTAGCACTTTTCACTCCTTTCCTCAGCATTTCTGTTTATAGGTAGAACTGTCGAGTCACATTTATTTTTGTCAAAGTGTATATTATTGTCATTTTAATTATTTTCTGTGATTATTAAGAAATATATACCTTCTTTTCTTATGCTTATTCAAGTATTATTTTCTCTAAACTACCTGTTCAGTGGCATTGCTTTTTTTTTTTTTAACTTAGTGGTTTGTAGAAATTTGTAAGGTTCTTTTGTTAGGTGTATGCATTGCAAGTTTCTTCTGTCTTTGTCTTTTCATTTTGTTTGAGGCTTTGAGTTACTCCACATCCTTGTCAATATTTGATACTGTCAGTCTTTTCAATTTTAGCCATTCTAAGGACTGTCATCAAGTGGGTTTTATATTTACTTTGTCTTATTCAGAACTTGCTGGGGTTTTTCAATCTGAAGACAAACCTTCCATCAAATTTTCAAATTCTGTCCTTAGCTCTCCAAATATTGCTTCTTTCCTATCTCCCACAGCTTCCCTTTGGAACCCTTCTTAGATGTACGTTGACATTTTTTCATCCTATTCCACGAGTATAAACGTTTTTTCACATTTTCGAATTCTTTATACCTCTATCCTACGTTCTAGGAAATGTCCTGAAATCTATCTTCTAGTTAACTAGGTTTATTCAACTGTGTCTAACTTGTTATGTAACTTATCCATTCAGTTTTCTCTAATTTTGACTCCTTTTCTCCTGCCTTCTGTATTCAAAAAGTCTGCCTTTCTCAGGGTGTCTGTTTTTAAGTCTCTACCTATCCTTACATCTGTTTGCTGAATCTCACTCAGGGTCTGTTGTTACTGTGTTTATAAATCTGGATCGTGATCTATACCACAAAACCTTAACTGCAAGAATTCTATATAACTTTGTTTATTTACTTTTCCTTTTATAGAGGTTTTATAACTTTTAATGCCAGATTCCTCAGGATGTTACTGGGTAGGGAGCACTTTTTTTTCAAACTCCTTGTCTCGGTGTCTGAACATGACAGAGAATATGTATTTAACCCCAAATTCATATTAGGGCTGGCCTGAAGTTAAAAACTCTTGAGAGCGATTTTATTCCTTGGAGATACTGCTGCTGCTGCTGCTGCTCAGTCACTTCAGTCGTGTCCGACTCTGTGTGACCCCACAGACCGGAGCCCACCAGGCTCCCCTGTCCCTGGGATTCTCCAGGCAAGAACACTGGAGTGGGTTGCCATTTCCTTCTCCAATGGAGATACTAGGAAGAGACAATAAACCCACTTTGCCATCCTCTTGGATGGGTATCTTCCGGTCTTATCCTGAGAGTGAAGCCCTTCAGGAATCACAGCTTTATGTGGGATCTCACTTGCAACTCCCTACCTTGATGAAACTCAAACATTATCTCCTATGTTCATACTGTTATTAGATCCAAGTTCCATGTTGCCAGGACTGATTATTCCCTTTCCCCTATGGCACTAGAATCATTACAGTACTTTTCAGTTCCTTCCTTATTTTTGGCCTCTAGGGTTTCAATAGTTTGTTGAGAGCTCAGATCATTATTTAATAGATGTTTCTTATATATTACTATGTATTTCTAGGTATTTATAGTAATTAAGAGAGGTTTAAAAATGTCATTGTGGCACATAGCCTCCAAATACAGCAGACTGCAATTCCTCCCATTCTAGTATGCTCATGCAGCTTCTCACGTCAAGAAGCTGAGTTTATTTTCCCTCTCTTGAATCTTACCAGTAGGATGTTGTAGGAAGAATATTCTGGGACTTCTGAGCCAAGGTCTTAAGTTCTGGCAACTTTTACTTTCTTTTTCTTGGAGTCCAGCCACCATGTTACAAGGACATCTAGGCTAGACTAATGAATGACTAGTGACCACAGTCAGAGAAGCCCTGGGGAAGGAGAGGGCATCTCTGGATGTTCCAACTCTGGCCCAGTTCCTAGCTAAATGCAGGTACATTAGTAACCCTAACTGACATCATGTGAAGCAGAACAAAACAGCTAAGCCATGCCAAATTCTTGACTCACAGGATCATGAAAAATAAATTTTTGCTTTAAGTCATTAAATTTTAAGGTCATTTGTTCCACAACAAGGGATAATGAGACAGAGATACTTAGCAGAAAATATGAAGGATCATTCTAACATGCAAATCTAACGTATTATGTTTTGATGCATTTCATACCCATATATAGTGGAAATGACAGACATGAGCACATGTAATTTAAATATGAGTCAATAAATACTATAATAAAAGCATGCACAACAATACTATGAGGCTCACCCAAGCCAGCCCTGGCAGAGGGAGAAAAGAGGTCATTTACATATAGAGTTATTAACAATCTCATGTTAGACTAATTTTTCTGTTCTTTTTGGATAAGTTACTATGTTGCACCATTTTTTAATGTCTACAGCCTATTATTTGGGTCACATAGTTGGCATATAATTGGTGAGTGAACCAATGTGGTCTAACTTGGAAAAGCATGTAAATCACATTGTTCCTAATCTCAATTTACTAAGGGTATACAATTGATACAGCATTAAAAGAAATTTTCCATGACTCAGAGCCTGACCAGCCATAACTGAATGACATCACATGGTGTGATGTCAAGTGCCTTATGAAATTAAACCCCTTGCACTTGTTCTCATCCTCTGGCTGGAGGCTCAGATTACAATGTAAGTATGCTATTCCTTTAGCTAAATTCTTTCAGGCTACCTGAAATCTACCCCTCTATTGCCAGGGGGAGAGTGTCACTCACATTAAGCCCTGGTGAGCTATTTTCCCCTAGTATGAATGGGTTTTATATCTTTCCAGAGAGGTTCTTTGAATGGAAACAAAAGGCAGAGGAATTTTTAGGGTCTAAAGGGAACTACTAAAAATGATAATTGCCCACTTACCATTAAGCTGAGAAACTGGTCTGGTCCTCTTTTTAAAAATAAAACAGAAAAATAATAGAAAGGCAATGTATATTGTCACACTCTGTATATACCCACACATTTGTCCTAACAAAGGACAGAATACTCATTTCTCCTAGAGGTTAAAATACACTATTTTGTTAAAAAGTACTCCCTATACTCTTTTATAGTTCTTGGTAGGCATATTTTTCAAAAAATTATTTTAAATGAATTAATGTTTTAAAGAAATTGTGATAAATTTACCATTTTAGGTGTACAGTTTGGTGGCATTAAGTACATTCAAGTTATTGTGCAGCCACCAACACCATGCATTTCTAGAACCTTTTTCTTCTTGCAGAACTGAAACTCTGCACCCTTTACATAATGATTCCTGGTTTTTCCTTTCCTAGCCCCTTCCAACCACCAATCCAATTTCTGTCTCTGAATTTTACTACTCTAAATACCTTATGAGTAGCATCATACAATATTTGTCCTTTTATGACAGGTTTGAAAAAGCAGGAAGTCAAGAGATACCTGGAGTTAACAGGCCAAGTTTGGCCTTGGAGTAAAAAATAAAGCAGGGCAAAGGCTAACAGAGTTGTGCCAAGAGAATGCACTGGTCATAGCAAACATTCTCTTCAACAACTCAAGAGATGACTCTACACATGGACATCACCAGATGGTCAATACTGAAATCAGGTGGATTATATATTTTATGCAACCAAAGATGGAGAAGCTCTACACAGTCAGCAAAAACAAGAGTGGGAGATGACTGGCTCAGATCATGAAATCCTTATTGCTAAATTCAAACTTAAACTGAACAAAGTAGGTAAAACCACTAGATGATTAGTTCAGTTCAGCTAGTTACTAAATAGTGTCTGACGCTTTGTGACCCCATGAACCGCAGCACGCCAGGCCTCCCTGTCCATCACCAACTCCCAGAGTTTACCCAAACTCATGTCCATTGAGTTGGTGATGTCATCCAACCATCTCATCCTCTGTCGTCCCCTTCTCCTCCTGCCTTCGATCTTTCCCAGCATCAGGGTCTTTTCAAATGAGTCAGCTCTTCACATCAGTGGCCAAAGTATTGGAGTTTCAGCTTCAACATTAGTCCTTCCAATGAACACCCAGGACTGATATCCTTTAGGATGGACTGGCTGGATCTCCTTGCAGTCCAACGGACTCTGAAGAGTCTTCTCCAACACCACAGTTCAAAAGCATCAATTCTTTGGTGCTCAGCTTTCTTTATAGTCCAAATCTCACATCCATACATGTCTACTGGAAAAACCATTGCTTTGACTAGATGGACCTTTGTTGACAAAGTAATGTCTCTTCTTTTTAATATGCTGTCTAGGTTGGTCATAACTTTCCTTTCAAGGAGTAAGTGTCTTTTAATTTCATGACTGCAATCAGCATCCGCAGTGATTTTGGAGACCCCCAAAATAAAGTCAGACACTGTTTCCACTATTTCCCCATCTATTTCCAATGAAGTGATGGGACCAGATGCCATGATCTTAGTTTTCTGAATGTTGAGCTTCAAGCCAACTTTTTCACTCTCCTCTTTCCCTTTCATCAAGAGGCTTTTGAGTTCCTCTTCACTTTCTGCCATAAGGGTGGTGTCATCTGCATATCTGAGGTTATTGATATTTCTCCCGGCAATCTTGATTCCAGCTTGTGTTTCTTCCAGACCAGCACTCCTCATGATGTACTCTGCATATAAGTTAAATAAGCAGGGTGACAATATACAGCCTTGATGTACTCCTTTTCCTATTTGGAACCAGTCTGTTGTTCCATGTCCAGTTCTAACTGTTGCTTCCTGACCTGCATACAGGTTTCTCAAGAGACAGGTCAGGTGGTCTGGTATTCCCATCTCTTTCAGAATTTTCCACAGTTTATTGTGATCCACACAGTCAATGGCTTTGGCATAGTCAATAAAGCAGAAATAGATGTTTTTCTGGAACTCTCTTGCTTTTTCCATGAGCCAGCGGATGTTGGCAATTTGATCTCTGGTTCCTCTGCCTTTTCTAAATCCAGCTTGAACATTTGGAAGTTCACAGTTCATGTATTGCTGAAGCCTGATTTGGAGAATTTTGAGCATAACTTTCCTAGCGTGTGAGATGAGTGCAATTGTGCGGTAGTTTGAGCATTCTTTCGCATTGCTTTTCTTTGGGATTGGAATGAAAACTGACCTTTTCCAGTCCTTTGGCCCCTGCTGAATTTCCCAAATTTGCTGGCATATTGAGTGCAGCACTTTCACAGCATCATCTTTTAGGATTTGAAATAGCTCAACTGGAATTCCATCACCTCCACTAACTTTGTTCATAGTGATGCTTCCAAGGCCCACTTGACTTCAGGAATGAACCTATTCAGGTATGACCTAAATCAAATCCCTTACAATTATACAGTGGAAGTGACAAATAGATTCAAGGGATTAGTTCTAATAGACAGAGTGCCTGAAGAACTGTGGACGGAGGTTCATGACATTATTATAGGAGGCAGTGATCAAGACCATCCCCAAGATAAATAAATGCAAAAAGGCAAAATGGTTGTCTGAGGAAGCTTTGCAAATAGCTGAGAAAATAAGTGAAGCTAAAGGCAAAGGAGAAAAGAAAAGATATACCCATCTGAATGCAGATTTCCAAAGAACAGCAAGGAGACATAAGTAAGCTTTCCTCAGTAATCAATGCAAACAAATAGAGGAAAACAATAGAATGGGAAAGACTAGACATCTCTTCAAGAAACTTAGTGATACTAAGGGAATATTTCATGCAGAGATGGGCACAATAAAGGACAGAAAACATATGGATCTAACAGAAGCAGAAGATACTAAGAAGAGGTGACAAGAATACACAGAAAAGAAGAAAGAAAGAAAGTTAAGTCACTCAGTCATGTCCAACTCTTTGCGACACCACAGACTATAGCCTGCCAGGCTCCTCAATCCATGGAATTTTCCAGGCAAGGATACTGGAGTGGGTTGCCATTTCTTTCTCTGGGGGATCTTCCAAACCCAGGGATCGAACCCGGGTCTCCCACACTGCAAGCTGACTTTTTACCACCAGAGAATACACAGAAGAACTATACAAAAAAGATCTTCATGAGCCAGATAACGAAGGTGGTATGATCACTCACCTAGAGCCAGACAACCTGGAATGTGAAGTCAAGTGGGCCTTAGGAAGCATCACTATGAACAAAGGTAGCGGAGGTGATGGAGTTCCAGTTGAGCTATTGCAAATCCTAAAAAATGATGCTGTGAAAGTGCTGCACTCAATATGCCAGCAAATTTGGAAAACTCAGCAGTGACCACAGGACTGGAAAAGGTCAGTTTTCATTCCAATCCCAAAGAAAGACAATGCCAAAGAATGCTCAAACTACTGCACAATTGCACTCATCTCACATGCTAGTAAAGTAATGTTCAAAATTCTCCAAGCCAGACTTCAACAGTCTGTGAACCAAGAACATCCAGATGTTCAAGCTGGATTTAGAAAAGGCAGAGGAACCAGAGATCAAATTTCAAACATCCATTGGATCATAGAAAAAGCAAGAGAATTCCAGAAAAAACATCTGCTTTATTAACTACACCAGATTCCCTGACTGTGTGGATCATAACCAACTATGGAAAATTCTTGAGAAGATGAGAATACCAGACCATCTTACCTGCCTCCTGAGAAATCTGTATGCTGGTCAAGAAACAACAGTTAGAATCGGACATGCAACAACAGACTGGTTCCAAATTAAGAAAGGAATATGTTAAGGCTGTATAGTGTCATCCTGCTTATTTAACTTATATGCGGAGTACATCATGCAAATTGCCCAGCTGGATGAAGCACAAGCTGGAATCAAGACTGCCAGGAGAAATATCAGTAGCCTCAGATACACATGACCCCACCCTTATGGTAGAAACTGAAGAAGAACTAAAGAGCCTCTTGATGAAAATGAAAAAGGAGAATGAAAAAGCTGGCTTAAAATTCAACATTCAAAAAATGAAGATCATGGCACGAAGTCCCATCACTTCATGGCAAATAGATGGGCAAACAACAGAAACAGTGAGAGACTTTATTTTTGGGGGCTCCAAAATCACTGCAGATGCTGATTGCAGCCATGAAGTTAAAAGACGCTTGATGCTTGGAAGAAAAGCTGTGACCAAACTAGACAGCATATTAAAAAGCAGAGACATTACTTTGCCAACAAAGGTCCATTGGTCAAAGCTGTGGTTTTTCCAGTAGTCATGTATGGATGTAAGAGTTGGAATACAAAGAAAGCTGAGTGCTGAAGAATTGATACTTTTGAACTGTGGTGTTAGAGAAGACTCTTGAGAGTCCCTTGGACAGCAAGGAGTTCCAACCAGTCCATCCTAAAGGAAGTTAGTCCTGAATGTTTATTGGAAGGACTGATGCTGAAGCTGAAACTCCAATACTTTGGCCACCTGATGTGAAGAACTGACTCATTGGAAAAGACCGAGACGCTGGGAAAGATTAAAGGCAGGAGGAGAAGGGGACGATAGAGGATGAGATGGTTGGATGGCATCACCGACTTTATGGATATGAATTTGAGCAAGCTCCAGGATTTGGTGATGGACAGGAAGCCTAGTGTGCTGCAGTCCATGGGGTCACAAAGAGTCAAACATGACTGTGACTGAACTGAATGACTGGTTTATTTCACTTTGCACGTCTTCAAGTTTCATCCATGCTGTAGCATGTGTCAGAATTGCCTTCATGCTCAACTCTCACTGGAGTAGAGCTGCCACAGGCAAAAAATGTCTTGTGTCTATGTGTGCAGGGTCACTTTGGTCATGTCCAACTCTTTGCGACCCTGTAGACTGTGGCCTGCCAGGCTTCTCTGTTGGGGAGGGGGTTCTCCAGGCAGGAATATTGGAGCATATTGGCCAGTACTGGTTGACATACCCTTCTAGAGCTCTATATTTCCTGGTTCCCCAGCTGCCAACTCCCCTGAGTACTTGGTGCTGCCAGAACCTGCACCACCTCAACTGGCCCTCACAGGGGCAAACCTAAGTCCTCCAAGGCAGCCCCAGGAGCAAACCCCAGTGGATGACCCATATGTAGAGATGGAAATAAAACCACAGTTGAAACCCAGGGGCAGTGATGCTAAGGAAGAAGACCCAAAACCTTTCCACCAGCTGTATAAGTTGCAAATTAAATCCACAAGATCAACTAGGCAGACTCTGTGTCTGTGGAATATATAAAAGGTCATTGAGAACTCCCACAAAAGAAAATGCAGTAATTCTGATATCTGTGGACCCTGGGGGCAAGAACACACAGGAGTAGGACCAGATTAGAATCTGAGCTGCCCCCACAGCAGGTCCAGAGATCAGCACAGTGTTGGAGGGCATCCTAGAGAAGTGAGGTGGACTGTGACTCCCAGCGAGGGAAAGGACTCTGGCAGCAGTGACTTAGAAAAACATTTACTATTCCTATTTTTTGACTTGTCCTGTAGAATCTTTGGATTTTTTCCTCAGTCACATTTTTTATTTTTGTTATAAACCTCTGTCTACATTGGGCTTTTGCAATTATGTGGAGTTTTCCTTTATTTTTTCTTTTCTCTTTATTTTAATTTTTAAAATCTATTATTTTTTTTCTACATTTATTCCTTTGTTTGCTTTTCATACTGTTCTTTCCCCTTGCAGTTAATGTTTAATGTATATAAATCTTCTGTATCTACCTCAAATATTTAATTTTCCATATCTGTTTTTTCTTTCTCTCCTTTCCTCTCAACATATTTGTTAGTTTTATTTGCATTGCTTTATTTCCCAATTGACACTTTGCTTTAGTTTTGTTTTCCAGTTTGTGCTTTAGTTAGTTTTGTTCTGGTAGATATAATTTTTGGTTTCCTTGTTTGCCAGGTTAATCCACTGTACTTTGTTTTTGTTGGACTATTTTAATTTTGCTTATGGGTGTATATGTATATTCCATTATTTTAATTATTATTTGCCTGATTTTGTAACTGCCATTTGTCTGGGATTCATCTTTGGTTTCTCACTTTTGGATATTTGTTTAAATCTCACTTAATGCCATAACAAACCACTTGTGGAATATTCATTCCTGACCAGAGATCAAGCCCCGAGGCTTTGGAGTGGGAGCACTGACTCCAAGACCCTAGACTACCAGAGAACTAACACTAGGGAGTATGAAATAGTGAGAACTCACACAAACAAAACGGCCTGAATATAAGACTCAGCCACATCCAAGTATCAGTAGCACCCTTGTGCAACAAAAAAACAAAAATGCAAACCCAATCAGCAGCAGACAGGTTTACCACCTCATTCAGCCTTGTCCATCTGAGGAAAAACGAGCAAACAAGCAAAAACTCAGCACAAATCTCACCCTATATGAAGCTTACACAGAACACTGGACCAACCTTAGGACAGAAACTAACAGGAAGAAATAGTTCAACCTTTTTCACAGAAAAAATTCAATCTTTCCTTGAAGGCTGGAAAAAGGAGAACTCAAACACAATAAGTTAAAAAAAATAGTGAAAAGGCAGAAAAATACTACACAAATGAAGGAACAAACAGGAAACACAGAAGTCCAAAAAATTAAGAGGAAATATGCAAACTACCTGAAAAAGAGTTCAGAATAATGATAGTAAAGATGATAAAATAACCCACTACCCAAAAAATAATTCAGAATAATGACAGTAAAGATGATTAAAAAAACCCTTGAAAACATAATGGAGAAAATTCATATATATATATATATGAATTAACAAAAGCAGTTTCTGTCTTTTGATGGGGTGCTCATGGCTTATAACATAAATGGCATTATTTTGAGAGAGGGATAACTTAGGTATGGCACTGGATTTTTTTTTTTCTTTTTGCAGCCTGAGGCAGTTGTAAAATAACTTAATGTAGCTTTTTACAACTGTGTATTCTATAGTATTTTTTCATTTGGTGAAATTTTAACTGTTAATGTTTTTGGCAATGTGCTTTGTACCATTTACTACATAAAAATTAAAAAAAGAATCAATTAAAAAAGACCTAGAAGAATTAAAGAATAAACTTACAGAGACAAACAACACAATTACTGAAATTAAAAATACTCTAGAAGGAATCAATAGAAGACTAATAGTAGGAAACTTTAACACCCCACTCATACCAATGGACAGATCATCAAAACAGAAAATCAATAAGGAAGCACAAGTCTTAAATGATACATGAGATGAGATGGATCTTATTGATATCTTCAGGACATTCCATCCAAATGCAGAACCTATACCTTCTTCTCAAGTGCACATTCTCCAGGATAGACCCCATTTTGTGTCACAAACCCAACCTCAGTAAATTTAAGAAAACTGAAATTGTATCAATCATCTTCTTCAACCACAATGCTATGAGACTAGATATAAATTACAAGAAAAACTACTGTAATATACACAAACACATGGAGACTAAACAACACATTTCTAAATAACCAACAGGTTACTGAAGAAATCAAAAAGGAAATAAAAAAAATTTCTAGAAACAAATGACAATCAAAACCTATGGGATGCAGCAAAAGCAGTTCTAAGAGGGAAGTTTATAGCAATACAATCCTACCTCACAAAACAAGAAAAACATCGGATAGACAACCTAACTTTACACCAAAAACAACTGGAAAAAGAAGACCAAAAAACCCCCAAAATTAGTAGAAGAAATCATAATGACCCAAGCAGAAATAAAGGAAAAAGAAAGGAAAGAAACAATAGTAAAGATTAATAAAACTAAAAGCTGGTTCTTTGAGAAGATAAAAAAATTGACAAACCATTAGCCAGACTCATCAAGAAAAAAAGAAAGAAGAATCAAATCAACAAAATTAGAAATGAAAAAGGAGAGGTTACAACAGACATGCAGAAATACAAAGGATTATAAGAGACTATTATGAACAACCATATGGCAATAAAATGGATAACCTGGAAGAAATGGACAGAGTCTTAGAAAAGTTCAATCTTCCAAGACTGAACAAGGAAGAAATAGAAATTATGAACAACCCAATTACAAGCACTGAATGTGAAGCTGTGATCAAAAATCTCCCCAAAAACAAAAGCCCAGGACCAGATGGCCTCACAGGGAAATTCTATCAAACATTTAAAGAAGAGCTAATGCCTATCCTTCTAAAACACTCAAAAAATTTCAGAGGAAGGAATAATCCAAACTCATTCTACGAGGCTACCATCACCCTGATACCAAAACCAGACAAAGACAACACAATAAAAGAAAACTACAGGCCAATATCACTGATAAACATAGACGCAAAAATCCTCAATGAAATTTCAGCAAACAGAATTCAGCAACACACCAAAAAGCTCATACACCATGATCAAGTTGGATTTATTCCAAGGATGCAAGGATTTGACCATACATGCAAATCAGTCAATGTGATACTCCATATTAACAAACTGATGGATAAAAACCATATGATAATCTTATTAGATGCAGAAACAGCCTTTGACAAAATTCAGCACCTATTTATGATTAAAACACTTCAAAAAATGGGCATATAAGGAATCTACTTCAACACAGAAAAGGACAGGTATGATAAGCCTACTGCAAACATTATTCTCAATGGTGAAAAACTGAAAGTATTCCCTCTAAGATCAGGAACAAGACAAGGGTGTCCATTTTCACCACTATTATGCAACACAGTTCGGAAATCCTAGCTATAGCAATCAGAGAAGAAAAAGAAATAAAAGGAATCCAGATCAGAAAAGAAGTAAAGCTCTCACTGTTTGCAGACAACATGATACTGTACATATAAAACCCTAAAGACAGTATCAAAAAGTTACTAGAGCTAATCAGTGAATTTAGAAAAGTTGCAGGATACAAAATCAATACACAGAAACCACTTGCATTTCTATATACTAACAATGAAAAATCAGAAAGAGAAATTAAGGAATCAGTCCCATTCACCATTACAACAAAAAGAATTAGATATCCAGGAATAAACCTACCTAGGGAGACAAAAGAACTGTACACAGAAAATTATAAGACACTAGTGAAAGAAAGTATTGATGCTTTTGAGCTGTGGTGTTGGAGAAGACTCTTGAGAGTCCGTTGGACTGCAAGAAGATCCAACCAGTCCATTCTAAAGATCAGTCCTGGGTGTTCACTGGAAGGAGTGATGTTGAAGCTGAAACTCCAATACTTTGGCCACCTGATACGAAGAGCTGACTCATTTGAAAAGACCCTGACGCTGGGAAAGATTGAAAGCAGGAGGAGAAGGGGATGACAGAGGATGAGATGGTTGGATGGCATCACCGACTGAATGGACATGAGTTTGAGTAAACTCTGGGAGTTGGTGATGGACAGGGAGGCCTGGCGTGCCACTGTCCACGGGGTCACAAAGAGTTGGACATGACTGAGCGACTGAACTGAATCGAATGAAAGAAATCAAAGACAGCATAAACAGATGGAGAGATATTCCATGTTCCTGGGTAGGAAGAATCAATATTGTAAAAATGACTATACTACCAAAGGCAATCTACAGATTCAATGTGATCCCTATCAAAGTACCAATAGCATTTTTCACAGAACTAGATAAAAAAAATTAACAATTCATATGGAAAGACAAAAGACTCCAAATAGCTAAAGGAGTCTTGAGAAAGAAGAATGTGAAAGGTTGTTGCTGAGCCACACAAAGACACCAGGATTCTTGGCCTCCGGAGGAGAAGAATTCAATCCATGGCCAGAGACGAGGCTTGATCACTCAGAGCTTTTGTGTAATAAAGTTTTATTAAAGTATAAAGGAGATAGAGAAAGCTTCTGACATAGACATCAGAAGGTGGTAGAAAGACTACCTGCTTGCTAGTGTTAGCAATGGAGTTATATACTCTCCAATGAATCCAAAGAATGTCTGGAGGTTGTAAAGACCTCACCAGACCTACCTCCATAATTTACATTTTAAGATAACAAGATTAGCCAGAAGGTTTAATCCAGAGACTGTCCTCAGGCAGGATACATTGTTATATAATCCTAAGGAATGTAGAGGAAAAAAAAGTTTGTCCTTTCTTCCTTCTTGAGAATTCCAGACCCCTCTCTCCTTGGGGACCCCAAGACTTCTTACCAACCTGCCTAGGAAATAACTCTCTCATTCCCCCTCTTCTTTTAGAATTATGTAGTCAAGGGAAAGGGGTGTCATTTTCATTCCATAACTACTTCCTGCTGTTTAGGGGCGTGGTTCCTATATTGTTGAGGCAACATATTTTCCTAACCCTCATATTGAGGGTCTCTGATTCAGGGGCCCCAGGTAACAGTTGGAGGAGGCTGTGGCACTCATAGGAGCTTGGACAACCATTTGTAAATTAAAAGCTTTTAGATGGTTAGAAAACCCCATTATACAGTTACAGACATTAGGCAAAATAGTCATCAAACCGAGTTAAAATCAAAATGAAAAGTCACATTATGTCCATAGTTACATCAGTCCATCTTAAGGTTGTTAGATGTCATCAGTTTAAGAAGAGGCATTGCATGGGATTGTTGTTGAAGGTATTCGCAGACTTGGAGAAAGCCTTTTCCTTGAAGTGGAGATGTCCACCATGGGAAGCCTTTCACTGATGAAGAGGTGAGTGCTCCACAAACCCAGCAGTTAGACTGATTGTGGAATTCAGCATAGGAGTGAGCCCAGGACAGGAAGGCACTGTCTTGAGGATCAAATGGCAGACTCAGGATTTTTGGAGTCAGCAGAAGTAGGCTCACATAGATGATATATCAGGCCCATCTTTTGGCTTGTCCAGACAGTCCCATTATGGAAGTGGATCGGGAAGAAAGTGGCCAGGGGCTTCAGTAGGCATGGAGCAAGTTGCCCCAGTATCTACAAGAAAATTGACGGATTGCCCCACACAGTTATTAATATCTGGCGTTCCTCAGGTGTAATTAGGACAGGAGCTTGTGTGGGGACCCCTGGGCACCTTCAGTCCTGATGTCTTTGAAAGTCTGCCCCCTGAAACCTACGCCTCTGGGGGCAGTCTCTCTTCCAGTGTGGTCCTTTGTAGACCGGACTTGGAGGAAGGGGCAGCTTAGATGCCTAAGGGCAATTCCGCTTGAGGTGTCCCTCCTTTCCACAGTAATAGCAAACCCATCCCTTTTCACCTGGGTCTCTCTGGGCATTTTTCTCAGGCTGTTTAAGAATGGTTCTCATAGCCATTGTGAGGGCTTCCACCTGTTCCTTTGTCTTTTTCTGTCTTTCTTTCTTTTCTTCATATTCTCGACCATAATAGACTGTCTGAGCCAGTTGTAACAGAGCCTCCTGTTCTATGTTTGCCAACTGGCCATAGTTTAAAGGCTTAGCACATGCCTGCCTGAGTCCTTCAAGAATACATCTGACAAAGTGTCTCTGATCCCATCTTCCTTTAGCTGTATTGTAGTCCCAGTCTGGTTCTGTAATTGGGACCATCTGATTCCCAGTGGGGAGGGTGGTTATCTCATCCTCCCTCTTCTCTACAGATTCATTACCAAACCATTCATCTCCATCAGTTCAGTTCAGTTCAGTCGCTCAGTCGTGTCTGACTCTTTGCGACCCCATGAATCACAGCACACCAAGCCTCTCTGTCCATCACCAACTACCAGAGTTCACTCAAATTCACGTCCATCGAGTCGGTGATGCCATCCACCCATCTCATTCTCTGTCATCCCCTTCTCCTCCCGCCCCCAATCCCTCCCAGCATCAGTCTTTTCCAGTGAGTCAACTCGTCACATGAGGTGGCCAAAGTATTGGAGTTTCAGCTTTAGCATCAGTCCTTCCAATGAACACCCAGGATTGATCTCCTTTAGAATGGACTGGTTGGATCTCCTTGCAGTCCAAGGGACTCTCAAGAGTCTTCTCCAGCACCACAGTTCATCTCCATAGGCACCGCTTTTCCCAAAACTCGAGTTTTTGAGTCAGGAGTCAGCGTTAGTCCCAAGATATAAATCACATCTTTCCAAGTAAGGTCATAAAGCAGAGTTAACACCTTTAGAAGCTCTAATATATTTTTCTGGATCCTCTAGTCTCCCAGATCCTCCTTGATTCTTTGTATTTCTTCATAAGAAAAAGGCTTATTAACTCTCATAGACTGATTATTTCTTCTGGTGGGTGCTTCATGAAGAGGCAACAACTTGTGTGGCTGTTCCTAAGTCTCTCTGGCTGCTCTGCACATATGATCCCAGGGATAAATTGGAGAAACCTGCTTTTCTTTATCTCTTTGTCTCCTGTCCTCCATCTCATCTAGCAAAGTAGGAGGACAGGAGGGAGCTGAAGGAGTCACACCCCAATCTATACCCTTAGGACATAAGTATGGCATATTTCGCAGAGCGAAAAAGGACAACACATATGTTACTTCTACCTATTTTCCTTGTTTTCTACAGAACCAGTATAACTGTAAAACAGTATTATACTTAAGAGACCCTCCAACTGGCGACCATTCGCCATTCTCCAATGGATACCATGGCCACACAGTATCACATAGTAAGACCAGGTGTGTCTTCCTTAAGCCCTAGGGATCAAATCTATCCCAGTTTTTCAGGATACAGTTCAAAGGAGTGAGGCTGGAATTATTAGCTCCCATCTGTAAGACAGAAAAAAAGCGACCGGCGCCCTTTTTCTACCGGAGGCATCCCTCCCTGCTCTAGATGGGGGTGTAGACAGAATTTACACCAAAGCTTTCCTTCCCTGGTCGGACTTAGTCTGTCTATCTCTTACCGATGCAGGCGACCTACTCATCCCTAGCCGTTCTACCACTGAGATGGGGTGGAGATGCACCAGGGGTAGACCTGATGTCATTCCTGACTGATGTCCAGCTTCTCACCATTAAAACCTTGCTTGCCTCTGATGCCACCCGAGGTGCAATCAGAGTAACCTTCTGGAATGCCTCCCAGGCTAAGACCGCTGGGGGAAACATTTGTCACCTGAGTGCCTGTGCATGACCCTGAGTATATACCTGACCACAATAAGACCGATACTAACATAAAACTGATATGTTCCTTCCAAGCGTCACCACACCATATAAGAGCCTCCTAAGTGTCACCACACCTGTATAAGAGTCTCCTCCGGTCCACTAAGAGTCAGCGTTGCCAAAGGGAAAAAACCAATTGTAGTTCCAATCTGAGTAACCTTTAACTTCAGAGATGCTCTTGTAGCTAGAGCTCCATCTAACTTCGAAACTTTTGATTCCTAGCGAGACTAGGTGTTTCCTGACTACCAATCTAAACCTGGGACCTAAGTCATCAGTTCAGTTCAGTCACTCAGTCGTGTCCGACTCTTTGTGACCCCATGAGTCACAGCACGCCAAGTCTCCCTGCCCATCACCAATTCCCGGAGTTCATTCAAACTCACCTCCATTGAGTTGGTGATACCATCCAGCCATCTCATTCTCTGTCGTCCCCTTCTCCTCCTGCCCCCAATCCCTCCCAGCATAAGAGCCTTTCCAATGAGTCAGCTCTTCTCATGAGGTGGCCAAAGGATTGGAGTTTCAGCTTTAGCATCAGTCCTTCCAATGAACACCCAGGATTGATCCCCTTTAGAATGGACTGGATCCATTCTTTGGATCTCCTTGCAGTCCAAGGGACTCTCAAGAGTCTTCTCCAACACCACAGTTCAAAAGCGTCAATTCTTCGGTGCTCAGCTTTCTTCACAGTCCAACTCTCACATTCATACATGTCACTGGAAAAACCATAGCCTTGACTAGATGGACCTTTGTTGGCAAAGTAATGTCTCTGCTTTTTAATATGCTATCTAGGTTGGTCATAACTTTCCTTCCAAGGAGTAAGCGTCTTTTAATTTCATGGCTGCAATAAGCACCTGCAGTGATTTTGGAGCCCCCCAAAATAAAGTCTGACACTGTTTCCACTGTTTCCCCATCTAGTTCCCATGAAGTGATGGGACCAGATGCCATGATCTTAGTTTTCTGAATGTTGAGCTTCAAGCCAACTTTTTCACTCTCCTCTTTCACTTTCATCAAGAGGCTTTTGAGTTCCTCTTTACTTTCTGCCATAAGGGTGGTGTCATCTGCATATCTGAGGTTATTGATATTTCTCCTGGCAATCTTGATTCCAGCCTGTGCTTCTTACAGCCCAGCGTTCCTCATGATGGACTCTGCATATAAGTTAAATAAGCAGGGTGACACTATACAACCTTGACGAACTCCTTTTCCTATTTGGAACCAGTCTGTTGTTCCATGTCCAGTACTAACTTTTGCTTCCTGACCTGCATATAGGTTTCTCAAGACAGGTCAGGTGGTCTGGTATTCCCATCTCTTTCAGAATTTTCCACAGTTTACTGTGATCCACACAGTCAAAGGCTTTGGCATGTCAATGAAGCAGAATAGATGTTTTTCCGGAACTCTCTTGCTTTTTCCATGATCCAGTGGATGTTGGCAATTTGATCTCTGGTTCCTATGCCATTCTAAAACCAGCTTGAACATCTGGATGTTCACGGTTCACGTATTGCTGAAGCCTGGCTTGGAGAATGTTGAGCATGATTTTACTAGCGTGTGAGATGAGTGCAATTGTGTGGTAGTTTGAGCATTCTTTGGCATTGCCTTTCTTTGGGATTAGAATGAATACTGACCTTTTCCGGTCCTGTGGCCACAGCTGAGGTTTCCAAATTTCCTGGCATATTGAGTGCAGCACTTTCAGAGCATCATCTTTCAGGATTTGAAATAGCTCAACTGGAATTCCATCAGCTCCACTAGGTTTGTTCGTAGTGATGCTTTCTAAGGCCCACTTGACTTCACATTCCAAGATGTCTGGCTCTAGGTCAGTGATCACACCATCGTGATTATCTTGGTGGTGAAGATCATTTTTGTACAGTTCTTCTGTGTATTCTTGCCACCTCTCCTTAATATCTTCTGCTTCTGTTAGGTCCATACCATTTCTGTCCTTTGTTGAGCCCATCTTTGCATGAAATGTGGGACCTAAGTCATAGTACACAGTAACAGCATAGATCAGAAGTCCCTTGAAAGTCTACGATCTGACAGATCAGGTTAGTACTTCTAATTTCCAAGGAGTTATGAAATGGCCAAAGAGACCGAAAAATGTGACCAAGAAAGGAGAGTTCGGCCCACTTGCTTTGCCCATTTTGGTCAGTCACCAAAGGAGATGTTGGGTGCCTCTCGGCATTGGCAGATTGGTATAAACCCCCGACAGGTTTCTGCCATAAGCTTTATGAGGTCACCGTGAAACCACAGAGCAGGGCTTCTTACTTGCTTCACGCAAGGCATTTCATTCATTCACGCAAGCACACTGTAGAGTTAGTAAAGTACAGCAGAAAATGTGTTCGCTAGGAGAACAAAGAACTAGAGCTCCAAGCATCCTTACCTTGTCCTGAAGAATCCCGGACGAGCCCCTAAGATGAAAGGTTGTTGCTGAACCAGGCAAAGACGCCGGGATTCTTGGCCTCCGGACAAGAAGAAGAATTCAATCTGGGGCCAGAGACGAGGCTTGATCACTCAGAGTTTTTGTATAATAAAGTTTTATTAAAGTATAAAGGAGACAGAGAAAGCTTCTGACATAGACATCAGAAGAGGGTAGAAAGAGTACCCACTTGCTAGTGTTAGCAATGGAGTTATATACTCTCCAATGAGAGTTGTAAAGACCTCACCAGACCTATCCCCATAATTTACATTTTAAGATAACAGGATTAGCCAGAAGGTTTAATCCAGAGATTGTCCTCAGGCAGGATCCATTGTTATATAATCCTAAGCAATATAGAGGGGAAAAAAGTTTGTCCTTTCTTCCTCCTTGATAATTCCAGACCCCTCTCTCCTTGGGGACCCCAAGATTTCTTATCAACCTGCTGAGAAAATGACTCTCTCAAATGGAGCTTGAGGAATCAACCTTCTTGACTTCAGATTATACTACAAAGCTACAGTCATTAAGACAGTATGGTACTGGCACAAAAACCAAAATATAGACCAATGGAACAAGATAGAAAGCCCAGAAATAAACCCATGCACATATGGGTACCTTATTTTTGACAAAGGAGGCAAGAATATATAGTAGAGCAAAGACAGCCTCTTCAATAAATCGTGCTGGGAAAACTGGACAGCTACATATAAAAGAATGAAATTAGAACACTTCCTAACACCAAACACAAAGATAAACTCAAAATGGATTAAAGACCTAAAAAGAAGACCAGAAACTATAAAACTCTTAGTGGAAAACATAGGCAGAACACTTGATGACATAAATCAAAGAAAGATCCACTATGATCCATCTTCTAGAGTAATGGAAATAAAAGCAAAAGTAAACAAGTGGGACCTGATTAAATTTAAAAGCTTATGCACAGCAAAGGAAAATATAGGCAAGGTAAAAGGCAGCCCTCAGAATGGGAGAAAATAATAGCAAATGAAACAACTGACAAAGCATTAATTTCCAAAATATATAAGCAGCTCACACAACTCAATACTAGAGAAACAAACAACTCAGTCAAAAAGTGGGAAAAAGACCTAAACAGACATTTCTCCAAAGAAGACATAAAGATAGCTAACAAACACATGAAAAGATGCTCAACATTGCTCATTATTAGAGAAATGCAAATCAAAACTACAATGAGATATCACCCAGACCAGTCAGAATGGGCATCATTGAAAAGTCTACAAATAATAAATGCTGGAGAGAGTGGGGAGAAAAGGGAATTCTCTAGCACTGTTGGTGGGAATGAAAACTGATACAGTCACTATGGAAGACAGTATGGAGATTCCTTGAAAAATTAGAAATAAAACCACCTCAGTTCAGTTCAGTTCAGTCGCTCAGTCGTGTCCAACTCTCTGCGACCCCATGAACCACAGCACGCCAGGCCTCCCTGTCCATCACCATCTCCCGGAGTTCACCCAAACTCATGTCCACAGAGTTGGTGATGCCATCCAGCCATCTCATTCTCTGTCGTCCCCTTCTCCTCCCGCCCCCAACCTTTCCCAGCATGAGTCTTTTCCAGTGAGTGAACTCGTCGCATGAGGTGGCCAAAGTATTGCAGTTTCAGCTTCAGCATCAGTCCTTCCAATGAACACCCAGGACTGATCTCCTTTAGAATGGACTGGTTGGATCTCCTTGCAGTCCAAGGGACTCTCAAGAGTCTTCTCCAACACCACAGTTCAAAAGCATCAATTCTTCAGCGATCAGCTTTCTTCACAGTCCAACTCTCACATCCATACATGACCACGGGAAAAACCATAGCCTTGACTAGACGGATCTTTGTTGGCAAAGTAATGTCTCTGCTTTTTAATATACTATCTAGGTTGGTCATAACTTTCCTTCCAAGGAGTAAGCGTCTTTT
This sequence comes from Moschus berezovskii, assembly GCF_049115385.1. Taxonomy (NCBI): domain Eukaryota; kingdom Metazoa; phylum Chordata; class Mammalia; order Artiodactyla; family Moschidae; genus Moschus; species Moschus berezovskii. Next base: position 121,760,239 of record NC_142461.1, read on the forward strand.
AATTTCATGGCTGCAGTCAGCATCCGCAGTGATTTTGGAGTCCAAAAAATAAAGTCTGACACTGTTTCCACTGTTTTTCCATCTATTTCCCATGAAGTGATGGGACCAGATGCCATGATCTTTGTTTTCTGAATGTTGAGCTTCAAGCCAACCTTTCACTCTCCTCTTTCACTTTCATCAAGAGGCTTTTGAGTTCCTCTTCACTTTCTGCCATAAGGGTAGTGTCATCTGCATATCTGAGGTTATTGATATTTCTCCCAGCAATCTTGATTCCAGCTTGTGCTTCTTCCAAAACCACCTCATGACCCAGCAATCCCACTCCTAGGCATATACCCTGAGAAAGCCAACACTGACAGACACATGTATCCCATGGTTCATTGCAGCCCTATATTCAATAGCTAGAACATGGAAGCAACCTGGATGACCAACAACGGATGAATGGATAAAGAAGTTGTGGTACATAATGGATTATTACTCAGCCATAAAAAGGAACTCATTCACGTCAGTTCTTTTTTTTTTTTATTGGAGGCTAATTATTTTACAATATTATATTGGTTGATTTTGCCAACACTGACATAAATCCGCCCCGGGTGTACATGAGTTCCCCTTCCAGAACCCCCCTCCCACCTCCCTCTTCCATTATCCTCCCTCTGGGTCATCCCCGCACACCAGCCCCGAGCATCCTGTAACATGCATCGACCCAGAATTGGCGATTCATTTCACATATGATAATATACATTTTTCAATGCCATTCTCCCAAATCATCCTACTCTCACCCTCTCCCACAGAGTCCCAAAGACTGTTCTATACATCTGTATCTCTTTTGCTGTCTCATATACAGGGTTATCATTTGCATCTTTCTAAATTCCATAGATATGCGTTAGTATACAGTGGAAACAGTGCCAGACTTTATTTTTTTGGGCTCCAAAATCACTGCGGATGCTGACTGCAGCCATGAAATTAAAAGACGCTTGCTCCTTGGAAGTAAAGTTATGACCAGCCTAGATAGTATATTAAAAAGCAGAGACATTACTTTGCCAACAAAGATCCGTCTAGTCAAGGCTATGGTTTTTCCCGTGGTCATGTATGGATGTGAGAGTTGGACTGTGAAGAAAGCTGATCGCCGAGGAATTGATGCTTTTGAACTGTGGTGCTGGAGAAGACTCTTGAGAGTCCCTTGGACTGCAAGGAGATCCAACCAGTCCATTCTAAAGGAGACCAATCCTGGGTGTTCATTGGAAGGACTGATGCTGAAGCTGAAACTGCAATACTTTGGCCATCTCATGCGACGAGTTCACTCACTGGAAAAGACTCTGATGCTAGGAAGGATTGGGGGTGGGAGGAGATGGGACGACAGAGAATGAGATGGGTGGATGGCATCACCTACTCTATGGACATGTGTTTGAGTGAACTCCGGGAGTTGGTGATGGACAGGGAGGCCTGGCATGCTGTGATTCATGGGGTCGCAAAGAGTCAGACATGACTGAGTGACTGAACCGAACTGATGTGGCCCTCTGAGGTTCCAAGGCTTGCCACAGATTCGCTAGTGAGAGTGTCTGGTATTTGGAAACTTCTCTCTTTTTAAAGCCTGTCTTTCCGGACGGAGCTCCGTCCTTACCTATTTTGTCTCTCTTTTTATCTTTTATGTTTTTTCCTACCTCCTTTCGAAGACAATGGGCTGCTTTTCTGGGTGCCAGATATCCTCTGCCAGTATTCCAAAGTTGTTTTGTGGACTTTACTCCGCGTTCAAATGTTCTTTTGATTAATTTGTGGGGGAGAGAGTGGCTTCACCATCCTATTCCTCCGCCATCTTGTTCCTTCCCCCTCAAGTCAGTTCTAATGAGGTGGATGAACCCAGAACCTATTATACAGAGTGAAGTAAGTCAGAAAGAGAAAGATAAATATTGTATTCTAATGCATATATACAGAATCTAGAAAAACGGTTCTGAAGAATTTATTTATCGGGCAACAGTGGAGAAACAGACATAGAGAATAGACTTATGGACATGGGGAGAGGGGAGGAGAGGGTGAGATATATGGGAAGAGTAACAAGGAAACTTACATTACCATATGTAAAATAGACAGTCAACGGGAATTTGCTGTATGGCTCAGGAAACTCAAACAGGGGCTCTGTATCAACCTAGAGGGGTGGGATGGGGAGGGAGATGGGAGGGAGGTTCAAAAGGGAAGGGATATGTGTATACCTATGGCTGATTCATGTTGAGGTTTGACAGAAAACAACAAAATTCTGTAAAGCAATTATCCTTCAATAAAAAAATTAATTAATTAGAAAAAAGAATTGCCTATACTTTTAAGGTTGAATAATGTTCCATTATATTATATACCACATTTTGTTTACTGATTTACTGATTTATGGACACTTGACTTGTTTCAACCTTTTGGCTATTGTTAATAATGCTGCTATATAAGCATGAGTGTGCAGATATTTGTTCAAGTTCCTGCTTTCAGTTCTTTCGGTATATACCCAGAATTGTAATTGCTGGATCACATGATAATGCTATGTGCAATTTTTTTTAAGAAAAACCATTTTCCATAGTGGCTGCACCCTTTTACATTCTTACCAGTAATGCACTAGGGTTCCAATTTCTCCATATCCTTACCAACACTAGTTATTCTGTTTTTATTTTTTAAAAATATAGTAGCCATCCCAAAGGGCTTCCCTGGTAGCTCAGCTGGTAAAGAATCTGCCTGCAATGCAGGAGACTCTAGTTCAATTCCTGGGTCAGCAAGATCCCCTGGAGGAGGGGCAGACTACCCAATCCAGAATTCTTGGGCCTCCCTGGTGGCTCATATGGTAAAGAATCTGCCTGCAATGTGGGAGACCTGGGTTTGATCCCTAGGTTGAGAGGATCCCCAGGAGGAGGGCATGGCAACCCACTCCCGTATTCCTGCCTGGATAATTTCATGGACACAGCAGCCTGGTGGGCTACAGTCTATAGAGCTGCAAAGACTTGGACATGCCTGAGTGACTAAGTAGGAACTCATGCCATCCTAAAAATATGAAATGTTATCTTGTGATTCTGATTTGCATCTCCCTGGTAGTTAGTTTTTATGACCTTCTTTCTAGTACTTATCATTATTCTTTTAAAGGAGTCAGACATCTCAACACAGAGAAAGTTAATGAGCACAGAAAGATAATGCCTCTATACGAGAAAAGCAAAATGGATGTTGGTGTCTGATGGCGAACACTTGACATACATATATATATATATCTAATACAAGTAAGAGCAAGGCTCTGAGTTTCCCTTTATAGCCCTTCAGAGATTAAAGATCCTTGCATGAAGAGGTACACTACTGGCGGCCTCCAGGGAACACCAGAAGGCTGTGTGTTTGCTTTGCTCAGGCCCTGGTCTGCAATCCTTGGCAGTCGGTTCAGGAACAGGCTATCTGGGTTCTGCTTTTGGTCCCATTCTCAATACTACATAAAACTCCAAGCTGGGGAATTTGAGTTAAAAAACAGTTTCAGAGAATCCTGTTAATTCTGCTACGATGTTTGGGGGCAGCGACCAAAATTATAACTCTCTTATACTATGTGAACTCAGTTTAACCCTCAAGAAAAGGATGTGAAAAACTGAGGACTCTTGGATCACATCAAAGTTATCTGATTTTTCACCACAGGGCCATAGGAGAAGAAATATTTAATATGTGCTAAGCATTAGGTTAGATTATTTTCACATAGTAGCTTATAAATTGTATATTACTACATTTTACAAGCAAACAAACAAAAACCAAAAAACAGGTTAGTGATTTGCCAAGGTCACATACCTAATACATGCTAGAAACAGAACTAAAATCCAGGTGTAGTTCTAAACCATGCTACCTCTGGAAATATCTATTACACATTGGGCATAATATGGTTATTTTTATATTTCCTCTAGTGACTAAAAGTAGGTTATCTTTGCACTTCACAGATTAGGTTTGGTAACCTTGGAAGTATTATGGAATTTTGGAAAGTGAAAGAGAAAGTGTTAGTTGCTCAGTCGTGTCCAACTCTTTGAGACCCCATGGACTATAGCCCGCCAGGGTCATCTGTCCATGGGATTTTCTAGGCAAGAATACTGGAGTGACTAGTCACTCCTTTCTCCAAAGGACCTTCACAACCCAGGGACTAAACTTAGGTCTCCTGCATTGCAGGCAGTTTCTTTACTGTCTGAGCCACCAGGGAAGCCCATGGAATTCTGAAATACTCTAAAAATGGCTCAGTTGAGAAAAGATGCTGATTCTAGCTTGATGCTTACTAAAAAGTGAATAGCTGTGAATAGATATTCTATGATTTACTTACAAAAGCTTGGGCTTATCCAAGTCACAGAAGAAGACTTGGCATGACCTTGTTTATCACAGTCAGATTCCAGAAAATGTAAACCTCAGAAAAATTAGGTTTTTTAGGTTTTTTATCTTTCAAACTTGTTTGGCAGTGAATTGCATATAAAGAGATAGCACGAGCCAAGAGGTGATTATACCACTGTTTATGAGTTTCTAACACCACTGTGTTTACCTCACTCCTGTTGACCAAAAAACCATTTAAAATATATTAGAAATATAAAACCTTCCCTATAATAACACTCAATTGCCTGCCATGTGATAGCAATGCTCAGGGGTACCTTTTATCTAAGGACTTCACAGGGCTTTATATACTCATTAACTCACAACCCATCTGTTTTACTTCATTTTATAGCAGAGAAACAGAGGCATCATGGAAATCACACAATATGTTGTACAGCAGCTTAATAGGGAATTCTTTAGATTCTGAGTCTTTGGCCTGTTCATTCCTGACTTAATAAGAATTCCCCAGAGATGGAGAGCAAGAAACATCATAGCTAGTACTATGGAGAGTTTATTAAGTTCTCAACTCTATACTAAATGCTTTGTATGTATCAGTTTGAATGTATGTTTCACCTTACAAATTCTATGAGGTGGAAGCTGTTATTATCAGGTAGAACAACTGAGGACCACAGAGGTTATTATTGCTGTCAATTTATAGTAAATGATGGAAACAGGATTCAAACCAGCCAGAGCCCATGTGCTAGGTCCTTGCATGACATTGCCTCTCAACATAACAGAAGGTCTTGTGTTTTAAACATATTAAAGCTTAGTGGTTTCAGAGAAAGCAGCCATTTTGCTGTGAAACATATGAAGCTGTGTATCAGTGTATTAATTGATGTTCTGCAGAGAAACAGAACAGGATGTGCATGACTATAAATCTATAAATATTAATAAAAAATTTAAAAAATATATAAAGAGATCGGCTTTAAGTAAATTGGCTTACATGACTGTGGAGGTTCTAGGTACTGATTTATATAGGTTCTAGGTACTGATTTATACCTTTGGTATAAAGCCTTTGATAAGTCCCATATCTTTAATCTGGCAGGCTGGAGACCAGGTTAAAAAGCTGCAATCTGAGTCCAAAGGCAGTGTTTTGGCAGAATTCCTTCTTGGTGAGGGAGGTCAGTCTTTGTTCTATTAAGGCCTTCTACTCACCGGATAAGGTTGAACTACTTTAGGGAGAGTAATCTGCTTTAACAAAATCCACCAATTTAAATGTTGCTGTTGTCCAAAAAACACATTCTCCGAAACATCCGGAAAGTCTGACCAAGTATCTGGGTCCTGTAATCTACCCAAGTTGACATGTAAGACTAATCATGACAACCAGGCAGTATCAGGGAAGTTTTTCTGATGATTAATAAGCCATTATCTGATCCTCTAGTCAGAAGGGGGCAGTGATTTCAGTTTCTATATAAATCAGTACCTAGAACCTGCTTTTATAACCTCATGGGCTGTGTGAGATACAGGGCAGGTGCCAGGACACACTGTCCGCTGTTGGCTTTGCTGTCTTGAGTGCACTGGGGATCTGATCCTGAAGTCAGGGTCCACCCTCCCTCAACTCCTCTTCTGTCATAGCTCTGGGTTACTGAAGACCTTCACTGTGGACTATCTTCATCATCAGAATCATGTATTGATACCCTTCTTCATCTGAGCACCCCTCTGAAACTCACCTGGCTTTGGTTTCCTGATCTCCATAGCTGGTTCTCTGTACGTTTCAAGGGAACTAACACAACACATCTTGAAATCCTAAGTGCAATTCCTAAAGCTACATTGTTAGCTCTTTTAAATTTAGGTCTTCTATTTTAAGTCCCTCTGGAGATCATACTGGGTACTTATAGGTTGCTCAGCAAATTGCTGGCAAACTTTTTTAGCTTCTCAGTTTCCACTTTTGTAACATTGTGATAATACTACCATGTTCTTCAAGCTTATTGGGAGATACACTTGAGAACATATATATAAAAATGCCTTGAAAAGTAAACTTACAGTGTATGAGAGATATTTGTAGCTTCTAGAAGCAGTTCTTTTCTTATGGCTCCAAAGAGTGACTTATACCTTGTTCATCAAAACAGCCACAATAGGTATTTCAGACCATGCAGAAGGAAACACTGACCCTGGCAAGAGGATGAGGTGGTTAGAGGTTATAGTTGGTTAGTTATTTTCAGGTAGGACTCTTCAGTTCAGTTCAGTTCAGTCGCTCAGTCATGTCCGACTCTCCGCGACCCCATGAATGACAGCACGCCAGGCCTCCCTGTCCATCAAAAACTCCCGGAGTTCACTCATACGCATGTCCACAGAGTCGGTGATGCCATCCAGTCATCTCATTCTCTGATGTCCCCTTCTCCTCCCGCCCCCAACCTTTCCCAGCATCAAAGTCTTTCCAGTGAGTCGACTAGTCGCATGAGGTGGCCAAAGTATTGGAGTTTCAGTTCTAGCATCAGTCCTTCCAATGAACACCCAGGACTGATCTCCTTTAGAATGGACTGGTTGGATCTCCTTGCAGTCCAAGGGACTCTCAAGAGTCTTCTCCAGCACCACAGTTCAAAAGCATCAATTCTTCGGTGATCAGCTTTCTTCACAGTCCAACTCTCACATCCATACCTGACCACGGGAAAAACCATAGCCTTGACTAGATGGACCTTTGTTGGCAAAGTAATGTCTCTGCTTTTTAATATACTATCAAGGTCGGTCATAACTTTCCTTCCAAGGAGTAAGCATCTTTTAATTTCATGGCTGCAATCAGCATCTGCAGTGATTTTGGAGCCCCCCAAAATAAAGTCTGACACTGTTTCCACTGTTTTTCCATCTATTTCCCTGAAGTGATGGGACCAGATGCCATGATCTTTGTTTTCTGAATGTTGAGCTTCAAGCCAACCTTTTCACTCTCCTCTTTCACTTTCATCAAGAGGCTTTTGAGTTCCTCTTCACTTTCTGCCATAAGGCTTGTGTCATCTGCATATCTGAGGTTATTGATACTTCTCCCAGCAATCTTGATTCCAGCTTGTGCTTCTTCCAGCCCAGCGTTCCTCATGAGGTACTCTGCATGTAAGTTAAATAAGCGAGGTGACAATATACAGCCTTGACGTACTCCTTTTCCTATTTGGAACCAGTCTGTTGTTCCATGTCCAGTTCTGACTGTTGCTTCAAGACCTGCATACAGGTTTCTCAAGAGGCAGGTCAGGTGGTCTGGTATTCCCATCTCTTTCAGAATTTTCCACAGTTTACTGTGATCCACACAGTCAAAGGCTTTGGCATAGTCAAAAAAGCAGAAATAGATGTTTTTCTGGAACTCTCTTGCTTTCTCCATGATCCAGCGGATGTTGGCAATTTGATCTCAGGTGCCTCTGCCTTTTCTAAAACCTGCTTGAACATCTGGGAGTTCACGGTTCACATATTGCTGAAGCCTGGCTTGGAGAATTTTGAGCATGACTTTACTAGCTCGTGACTCTTAGTACCTCTTAAATGTCACTTTATAAGTGCTCAGCAATTTCATTTTCATGGAAGAACGACTTTGTTCTATGTATATGCCGATCTATTGGCTGGATTCTATTTATGAGCAAAATAAACTACTTAAGATATTATGGACATTTGAGTGGTATAAATGGGACAAAAGAACAGTTGCAAATGATATCACAATAAGTATCAGCTTTAAATTATCTCTCAGCCCTTAGCTAAAGATGCAATTAAGATGGCTATTACAAACTCAAATTTATTATCCATACTAAATAATTATACAAGTGATAAAATAGAGTCCTCAAGAGATGGATAATAAAACAGTAAAGGAAAGAAATTAAATGAAAAATTAAAAGGAGGCACTGACCCAGTTATGGATTAAATTTAAAAATAAATACAATTAACACTATATTCATTAAGCAGTTATGCTATACCAAACAAATATGGTTTTAAGTTTATTATATGTGACAACTCATTTAATCGTCATAGCAATCATATGAAGAATTATCATTTTCATTTTACAGATGAGGAAAGATGTGCAGAGAGGTTACTACTTTGCCCTAGGTCACACGGCTGGTAAAAGGTACAGCCAAAAGTTGAACCCAAGCAGGCAGTCTGATTCCAGAGCCTGTGCTCTTATTGACCAGGCTGGATTAAATGAGAGAAAGTGATTATCAAAGATCCATACAAAGTGACTATCAAAGATCCATATAAAATTCAAAGTATTATAGTCATGACTATGGTTAGAAGGCTCATTTAAGATAATCTATCAGAACCCCTCCTCTTGTATCTGTGAGAACAGGACTGGTTAACTACTCTGTTCAAGTTCACGGGTGAACTCAAGCAGAAGCTAAATTTGCTCTATTTCAGACACCAATACTGGCAGCATCCTGCATCACCCTCTCCCCATTACATTGAGAGTGTGGATTCTAACTATTGGGTTGCAATTCTGGCTTTTGCCAATGCTATCTTAAGATAGTTCAGTGCATTGAAAGAAAAAAAAATGATGGCAAACTGGAGTAGGGAGTTCAATAAATTAATAGTAGCAAAAAGACAATAACATCTCAATTACTGAGACTCTTTTAGGGGCAGATTTATTCCTAAGATTCAGCAAGTCCCCATGACTTCCTGACAACTGAATGAACATCTGCATATTAAGTGATTGCCTCTCCAACTTTCACCACTTACTCACCTACTTGTCCAGTCCCACACAGAATTCTGGAGTTGAAAACATTCATCTGTCTCACCACAGATCTCCTTCCTGAGAGTTGTGTTCAAAGAGGTCTCCTTCAAAGACTGCCTTCAAAACTTAATCATTTTGACAGTATTAAATATGCAAGTGTTAAAAATAAATTAGTTCAATAAAGTGGGGTTTGAAAGCTTCCCTTCTTTACTCCAGAAATGTTCCTGTCTTTTAGACTCACATTTTCCAGTAACAAACCCCAAATAATAATTTAAGGAATGTAATTATTAGGTATAACTTGAATATTCCCAGCCTCACCAGCCTGTGGGAACAAATGAGATCACTGAAGTGTATATATGCACTTTTCACTGGTGTGGTGCTTGAGTCCCAGCTCCTAAGGCTTTTGCCACCAGCAAAGCCTATTAACAATATTCAAGGTATAAAAATAAAGTCTAACCTTTGTTTTCCTTTAAGCTTAGTCTAGCTTCACTTGCTCCTAGGGTGCTGTGTGCAGAGGCCATGCACACAGCACCACTTCAGACCAGAGTTCTTAGTGGGAAATGATTGCGCCTGACACTTCAGCTTAGTGGACTGTGTGCAGAAGGGCTGCACCAATTCAAGATGGCGGTGGCATACAGTGTGTAGACAGCTTAGGGGTTCCCTGGGGATGGCCGGGTTTCTCTGCATCTGTATCTGTAGCTGTGTCTAATAGTTAGGCCTCTATATGAAAAGTTGAAAGGAAAGACGATGATCCTTTTGAATAGAATTCAGAATGCAGAGGAGTCTTTTAAGAATTGAAAAAGCAATTACTTCAGGTCCCTGCCCTGGCTTCCCCAGATTTAGCTAAACCCTTTGACCTTTATATTCAAGAGAGAAGGGTAATCGCCCTTGAGGTATTAGCTCAAAAACTGGGGCTGCTTATTTCTTTAAACACTTAGGACAAACTGCTAAAGGATGGCTTCCTTGCCTACGGGAAGTAGCTGCTACTATAGCCCTGATAAAAGAGGCTGAAAAGTTAACATCTGGTTAGCCAGTCACTATATGGACTCCCCACCTGGTTCAGGCTTTAGTTAGTTCTAAGGGAGCAGGATGGCTATTTTCCATAAGGTTGATTCAAGTTCAGGTTATGCTTTTAGACAACCTACAGGCTACTGTAAACACCTGTCACAAGATAAATCTTGCCACCCCACTGCCCACAGAAATGGGGGCCCCAAGAGTGTGACTGAATAGAAACCACTGATGTGATCTATTCCAATTACCCCAGCCTAAGAAATGAGCCTCTCCGAAATGCTGAAGAGGAATGATTCACAGATGGGACCAATTTTGTGAGAGCGAAAAAGGCTGGCAGGATATATAGTCACTTCCCAGGCCCAAGTCATTGAAGCAGGCAACCTAATCCCAGGGACTTCTGTTCAAAAGGTCAAGATGACAGCCCTCACCCAAGCCTTGTAGCTGGTTGCAGGGAAGATCTTAAATGCTTACAAAGACTCCTGGTATGCCGTTCTACATATACACAGGGCTATTTGAAAGGACAGAAGTATGCTTACTGTGAAAATAAACAAGTGAAACATGGCTTGAGCATACTGAAGTTATTAGAAGCAGCACAGCTTCCAAAAAGGGTGGCAGTGATTAATTGTAGGGATCACCAAAAGTGGGATGGCAAATAAAGGGAAACAAGGCAGAAGCAACTGCCAAGAAGGACAGCCCTAGAATGACTAACTTGGCAACTACCCCTCATACCGTGAAGACTAGATCCATCTAGCTGTTCAAAGTCCCCAAACGGGGCTTCAGTAGTTAGTGAAAATGAGCCATGCCTATTTCCCCAGGGAACTCCCTAAAAGCGTGAGTTCAGTTCAGTTGCTCAGTCGTGTCTGACTCTTTGTGACCCCTTGAGTCACAGCACGCGAGGCCTCCCTGTCCATCACCAACTCCCGGAGTTCACTCAAACTCATGTCCATCGAGTCGGTGATACCATCCAGCCATCTCATTCTCTTTCGTCCCCTTCTCCTCCTGCCCCCAATCCCTCCCAGCATCAGAGTCTTTTCCAATGAGTCAGCTCTTCCCATGAGGTGGCCAAAGGACTGGAGTTTCAGCTTTAGCATCAGTCCTTCCAATGAACACCCAAAACTGATCTCCTTTAGAATGCACTGGTTGGATCTCCTTGCAATCCAAGGGACTCTCAAGAGTCTTCTCCAACACCACAGTTCAAAAGCATCAATTCTTCGGCGATCAGTTTTCTTCACAGTCCAACTCTCACATCCATACATGACCACTGGATAAACCATAGCCTTGACTAGATGGACCTTTTCTGGCAAAGTAAGGCCTCTGCTCTTTAATACGCTATCTAGCTTGGTCATAACTTTCCTTCCAAGGAGCAAGCATCTTTTAATTTCATGGCTGCAATAGCATCCACAGTGATTTTGGAGCCCAAAAAATAAAGTCTGACACTGTTTCCCATCTATTTCCCATGAAGTGATGGGACCAGATGCCATGATCTTAGTTTTCTGAATGTTGAGCTTTAAGCCAACTTTTTCACTCTCCTCTTTCCCTTTCATCAAGAGGCTTTTGAGTTCCTCTTCACTTTCTGCCATAAGGATGGGGTCATCTGCATATCTGAGGTTATTGCTATTTCTCCCAGCAATCTTGATTCCAGCTTGTGCTTCTTCCAGCCCAGTGTTCCTCATGATGTACTCTGCATAGAAGCTAAATAAGCAGGGTGACAACATTCAATCTTGATGTACTCCTTTTCCAGTTCTAACTGTTGGTTCCTGACCTGCATATAGGTTTCTCAAAGGGCAGGTCAGGTGGTCTGGTATTCCCATCTCTTTCAGAATTTTCCACAGTTTCTTGTGATCCACACAGTCAAAGGCTTTAGAGAAGTCAATAAAGCAGAAATAGACGTTTTTCTGGAACTCTCTTGCTTTTTCCATGATCCAGCAGATGTTGGCAATTTGATCTCTGGTTCCTCTGCCTTTTCTAAAACCAGCTTGAGCATCTGGAAGTTCACGGTTCACATATTGCTGAAGCCTAGCTTGGAGAATGTTGAGCATGACTTTACTAGCGTCTGAGGTGACTGCAACTGTGTGGTAGTTTGAGCATTCTTTGGCATTGCCTTTCTTTGGGATTGGAATGAAAACTGACCTATTCCAGTCCTGTGGCCACTGCTGAGTTTTCCAAATTTCCTGGCATATTGAGTGCAGCACTTTCACAGCATCATCTTTCAGGATTTAAAATAGCTCAACTGGAATTCCATCAGCTCCATTAGGTTTGTTCGTAGTGATGCTTTCTAAGGCCCACTTGACTTCACATTCCAAGATGTCTTGCTCTAGGTGAGCAATGTGATTACCATTGTGATTATCTTGGTCATGAAGATCTTTTTCGTACAGTTCTTCTGTGTATTCTTGCCACCTCTTCTTAATATCTTCTGCTTCTGTTAGGTCCATACCATTTCTGTCCTTTATCGAGCCCATCTTTGCATGAAATGTTCCCTTAGTATCTCTAATTTTCTTGAAGAGATCTCTAGTCTTTTCTATTCTGTTGTTTTCCTCTATTTCGTTGCATTTATCACTGAGGAAGACTTTCTTATCTCTCCTTGTTATTCTTTGGAACTCTGCATTCAGATGCTTATATCTTTCCTTGCTCCTTGCTTTTCGCTTCTCTTCTAAGGGAATGAAGCCCTACATAATTAGTTAGTTGATGTCATGGTAATTCCTGGCATGAAAAGTATCATCAGTCAGACAGTTGAGACAGTCCCCATCTACACAATGAATAATGCTAATACCAGACCCCCAGAAGCTCCCAGATAAGGCCCAGTCGTACCAGAGGGACATATACTTGGGAAGATAGGCTGATTTCACTGTCATGCTTGGATCATCAGGCAGCTTCAGGTAAAAAGATGCTGTCCATGCATATGTTTTCAAGTTGAGTAGAAACACTCCCCCTAGAACTGAAATTGCAACCAAAGTGGCTAAGGCCATTACCAAAAGAGATCACATGCAACTGTGGGCTCCTAGGAGCTCTACAAAGTGATAATGGCCAAGCATTGTTTCCTAACTGACCAAGGAGAAAACAAGTGCCCTGGGCGTAAAATGGACCTTGCACTTAGCCTAGCGACCCCAATCCTCAGGGAAAGTACAGAGATATGATCAGACCTTAAAATGAACCTTAGCTAAGCTATGCCAGGAGACTCAAGAAAATTGAATTAAGTTACACTCATCTCACACACTAGTAAAGTCATGCTCAAAATTCTCCAAGCCAGGCTTCAGCAATATGTGAACCGTGAACTTCCAGATGTTCAAGCTGGTTTTAGAAAAGGCAGAGGAACTGAGATCAAATTGCCAACATCCACCGGCTCATGGAAAAAGCAAGAGAGTTCCAGAAAAACATCTATTTCTGCTTTATTGACTATGCCAAAGACTTTGACTGTGTGGATCACAATAAACTGTGGAAAATTCTGAAAGAGATGGGAATACCAGACCACCTGACCTGCCTCTTGAGAAAGCTATATGCAGGTCAGGAAGCAACAGTTAGAACTGGACATGGAACAACAGACTGGTTCCAAACAGGAAAAGGAGTATGTCAAGGCTGTATACTGTCACCCTGCTTATTTAGCTTCTATGCAGAGTACATCATGAGGAACACTGGGCTGGAAGAAGCACAAGCTGGAATCAAGATTGCTGGGAGAAATATCAATAACCTCAGATATGCAGATGACCCCATCCTTATGGCAGAAAGTGAAGAGGAACTCAAAAGCCTCTTGATGAAAGGGAAAGAGGAGAGTGAAAAAGTTGGCTTAAAGCTCAACATTCAGAAAACTAAGATCATGGCATCTGGTCCCATCACTTCATGGGAAATAGATGGGGAAACAGTGGAAACTGTCAGATTTTATTTTTTTGGGCTCCAAAATCACTGCGGATACTGCTGCAGCCATGAAATTAAAAGATGCTTACTCCTTGGAAGGAAAGTTATGACCAAGCTAGATAGCATATTAAAAAGCAGAGACATTACTTTGTCAACAAAGGTCCGTCTAGTCAAGGCTATGGTTTATCCAGTGGTCATGTATGGATGTGAAAGTGGACTGTGAAGAAAGCTGATCACTGAAGAATTGATGCTTTTGAACTGTGGTGCTGGAGAAGACTCTTGAGAGTCCCTTGGATTGCAAGGAGATCCAACCAGTGCATTCTAAAGGAGATCAGTTTTGGGTGTTCATTGGAAGGACTTATGCTAAAGCTGAAACTCCAATCCTTTTGCCACCTCAGGGGAAGAGTTTACTCATTGGAAAAGACTCTGATGCTGGGAGGGATTGGGGGCGGGAGGAGTAGGGGATGACAGAGAATGAGATGGCTGGATGGTATCACCGACTCGATGGACATGAGTTTGAGTGAACTCCGGGAGTTGGTGACGGATGGGGAGGCCTGGCATGCTGTGACTCAAGGGGTCACAAAGAGTCAGACACGACTGAGCAACTGAACTGAACGCTCAATTTGCCCTACTCTGCATGTAGTTAGCTCCAAGAGATAAGTTAAAGTTAAGTGTAGTGGGATGAGCTAGGAGATGGGAGGGAGGCTCAAGAGAGAGGCAACATATGTATACCTATGGCTCTTCCATGTTGATGTATGGCAGAAACCAACACAATATTGTAATTAAAAATAAATAAAGAAAAAACTATAAAAGCTAAAAGTGTAGGGTGTAACACTGAGGCAGGCCCATATTTGAGCTTCTAAAAATCACATAGAATACTGCCTTGCTCAATGTGGGAATGCAAGTATAATTTGCATAAAGTTTTGATTCCTAAAAAAAAAAATATCAAAAGTTAAGTGTATATGAACTTATGTAGTAGACTCATCCCCCAAGAAGAAAACCAATAAAAAAGTGTGACCAGGGATATTTAAGGATGGATTAAGGATTCACTGATTATTGGCTCTATCACTTTCAACCTGAAACAGGAAAGGACCATTAGATGAACTGTATTTAAAAGGAACCTCAAAAACTGAAAATAAAGCACTAAATACCACTCTCCTCCTAGCAGGCAATCCCAGTATAAACCCAACCATGGCAGTAAGCCTCAGCATCAGGGCACACTTAAAATTTGCAGGTCTTTAAAGCCACTCAACAGTTGTTGCATACCCTGGTCTCAATCCTGACAGGCAATGTTACCCTTACAAACTGGACAGTAGAACTGGCAACCTGCAATGGAAACCATGTCCAAGTTCCAAACTGTAAATAGAATGATGTCAAAACTGGCCCCAGTTTGACACTTAGATAGTCCAAAAGAGAAAAACACCGCTAAGTAGGATATCTAGATGTCCCAGTAAGACCCCAGATATACCTATATAGTTAGAATGGCAGGGTGCCAGTCCTTTAAGAACTCAAGTTAATGGCACAGGGTTGGTGGGTTTATAAGCAGGTTACATGTTCTTAGGTAAGCACCCAAACTCAACAGGAGGCTGGGTATCCCAATGCTTGGACAATACCAAGGAAAGGGGCTATATCACCATTGGAACAGTGGGGCCAGATCTGAGGCCGATTCAAGTTTACAATCAGACCGTTACGAATAAGGGGAAGCCACAATGTTCCAAAAGAGCAGCAGTACTACTACTTTCAGGAAATCACTGTACTCATAAGCATGCCGGTGATCATGGCCCAGGAAAACAAATATAACACTTGTCACCATAAAAAGGTTAACAGCCCCCATGCAGACAATGGCCGATTAGACCGGTCTTGATTTCAATCTGTTATAAAAGTCTGTTGACTCACTGTTCACAATTGTCCTGGAAAACAAAATTGCCCTAGATTAGCTGACCAGGTAAGGGTCTATACATTAGCCAATACGAAGTGCTGTTTGTACTTTAATGAAACTGGCTTTTCTTGCTATATCTCACTGTTGGCAGAACCCAGGATAGGCAAGGCGAGAGGGTAGAAGCTGGAAGGAGATGCAAGGAGACATAGAAATTGCAGATATTCTTCATTCACAGCAGCAAGGCAGACATGCTTTACTCTCAAATGGCTGACAGAGCAGAAACAACAATTAGGCAACTGGACTCAAGACGACTTGCCTAAATTTGATTACAAGAGCTTTTCAGGTGGTGCTTATATAGGTTATGTGCAATGCTACAAATGATCTCAGCTGTTACATAATCATTATTTACAAAACATGGGTCAAGAACTGAGCAGATAGGGACCCAGAGAGCCTGACCACTGCCATCTTGGCTAATTTGCCCTTTCCTTCAGTTCAGTTCAGTTCAGTTCAGTCTCTCAGTTGTGTCCGACTCTCCGCGACCCCATGAATCACAGCACGCCAGGCCTCCCTGTCCATCACCAACTCCCGGAGTTCACTCAAACTCATGTCCACAGAGTCGGTGATGCCATCCAGCCATCTCATTCTCCGTCGTCCCCTTCTCCTCCCGCCCCCAACCTTTCCCAGCATCAGAGTCTTTTCCAGTGAGTCAACTCGTCGCATGAGGTGGCCAGAGTATTGCAGTTTCAGCTTTAGCATCAGTCCCTCCAATGAACACCCAGGATTGATCTCCTTTAGAATGGACTGGTTGGATCTCCTTCTTACATGGCCTAATTAAATAAAGTGCAGACAGACTACTGGAAAAAGCCACTTGTCTAGCAGAAATCCAGCAGCCTGATCTGGCTGGATAAATCTGGAGCGGGGCAAAATAGGCCCTCCCTAGCATCACTTTGTTTCTACTCTTCCTGGGCCCCTTAATGACCATTATTCTCATGCTAGTATTTGGGCCATGCATGCTAAATGGTCTCCAAAAGCTTAGAATCCATAAAACTCCAAATGGTGGTTGCCCAGGAATGTGAACAGTTAGGGCTGAGGCCTGATGACAATCAAACACATCTAAAGGAAGCTGGGAGAAGTTCTGCTTCTCTACCCGGGGGTTATTATTACCCTCAAATCAGCAGGAAGTAGTTACTGAAGACGGAGAAGGCAATGGCAACCCACTCCAGTACTCTTGCCTGGAAAATCCCATGGACGGAGGAGCCTGGTAGGCTGCAGTCCATGGGGTCGCTAAGAGATGGACAGGACTGAGTGACTTCACCTTCACTTTTCACATTCATGCATTGGAGAAGGAAATGGCAACCCACTCCAGTGTTCTTGTCTGGAGAATCCCAAGGACAGTGGAGCCTGGTGGGCTGCCATCTATGGGGTCACACAGAGTCGGACATGACTGAAGTGACTTAGCAGCAGCAGCAGCAGCAGTTACTGAAGAAGGACCTGTGCCCCTCAGCGCCCCTCAAGAATCAGGAGCAGGACAAGGTAACCAGTAAAGCGGCATTAACAATTACCAGGGAATAAAAATAGAATCTGTGTATAAAATAAGTCTAACCTTTACTCCCTTTGTGCTTAATTTAGTTTCAGTTGCTCATGAGGTGCTGCATGCAGAGGCCTTGTCCAAGAACTTTGGGCTAAAGTTCCCAATGTGAAAAAGACAACCAGTCCCTCAATCCTGTCTGACTCTTTGCGACCCCATCAATCACAGCACGCCAGGCATCCCTGTCCATCACCAACTCCCAGAGTTCACTCAAACTCATGTCCATCGAGTCGGTGATGCCATCCAGCCATCTCATCCTCTGTTGTCCCCTTCTCCTCCCGCCCCCAATCCCTCCCAGCATCACAGTCTTTTTCAATGAGTAAACTCTTTGCATGAGGTGGCCAAAGGATTGGAGTTTCAGCTTTAGCATCTAGTCCTTCCAATGAACACCCAGGACTGATCTCCTTTAGAATGGACTGGTTGGATCTCCTTGCAGTCCAAGGGACTCTCGAGAGTCTTCTCCAGCACCACAGTTCAAAAGCATCAATTCTTCGGCGATCAGCTTTCTTCACAGTCCACTCTCACATCCATACATGACCACTGGAAAAACCATGGCCTCCTAGACTAGATGGACCTTGGTTGGCAAAGTAAAGTAATGTCTCTGCTTTTTAATATGCTATCTAGGTTGGTCATACGGAGAAGGCAATGGAAAGTCACTCCAGTACTCTCTGCCTAGAAAATCCCATGGATGGAGGAGCCTGGTAGGCTGCAGTCCGTGGGGTCGCTAAGGGTTGGACACGACTGAGCAACTTCACTTTCACACACTGGAGAAGGGAATGGCAACCCACTCCAGTGTTCTTGCCTGGAGAATCCCAGGGAAGGGGGAGCCTGGTGGGCTGCCGTCTATGGGGTCACACAGAGTCGGACACGACTGAAGTGACTTAGCAGCAGCAGCAAGTCGGTCATAACTTTCCTTCCAAGGAGTAAGCGTCTTTTAATTTCATGGCTGCAATCAGCATCCACAGTGATTTTGGAGCCCCCAAAAATAAAGTCTGACACTGTTTCCCCATCTTTTTCCCATGAAGTGATGGGACCAGATGCCATGATCTTAGTTTTCTGAATGTTGAGCTTTAAGCCAACTGTTTCACTCTCCTCTTTCACTTTCATCAAGAGGCTTTTGAGTTCCTCTTCACTTTCTGCCATAAGGCTTGTGTCATCTGCATATCTGAGGTTATTGATATTTCTCCCAGCAATCTTGATTCCAGCTTGTGCTTCTTCCAGCCCAGTGTTCCTCACGATGTACTCTGCATAGAAGTTAAATAAGCAGGGTGACAGTATACAGCCTTGACGTACTCCTTTTCCTATTTGGAACCAGTCTGTTATTCCATGTCCAGTTCTAACTGTTGCTTCCTGACTTGCACATAGGTTTCTCAAAGGCAGGTCAGGTGGTCTGGTATTCCCATCTCTTTCAGAATTTTCCACAGTTTATTGTGATCCACACAGTCAAAGGCTTTGGCATAGTCAAAAAAGCAGAAATAGATGTTTTTCTGGAACTCGCCTAGTTTTCTGTGATTATGATTTCAGTGTGTCTGCCCTCTGATGCCCTCTCGCAATACCTACCATCTTACTTGGGTTACTCTTACGTTGGTCGTGGGGTATCTCTTCACGGCTGCTCCAGCAAAGCGCAGCCGCTGCTCCTTACCTTGGACGAGGGGTATCTCCTCACGGCCGCCCCTCCTGACCTTGAACGTGGCTCCTGTTGGCCCTCCTGCGCCCGTGCAGCCGCCGCCACTTGGACGTGGGGTTGCTCCTCTCCGCCGCCGTCCTGACCTAGGGTGGGGTAGTTTCTCTCGGCCCCCGCCCCTGGCCTCCGACGTCGGGTAGCTCCTCTCGGGGGGAAAAAAAAAAAAAACAAACCACCCACTACACCTCAATTCAAGATGGCGGTGGCAGGCCCTCTACCGAGACCTGGACCCAACTGCTCAGCTGTGTCTGTCTCTCGAGAACTCCGCCACCTCACGAGAACTTTGCTAGCCCCATGAGAACTCTTCTCACTCCCTGCCCAGATCCCTATAAAGCAGCCCTATCCATGTCCTATCAGGAAAGCCTGTACTCATACCTTTTTATTCTTTGATTAATGAGTAAATCTGTCCTTTGCTTCTGAACCAAACTGCAACTTGTTCTATTGATGCAAGTGACACTGAGGAGGATGACCCCTGTTAGGGCTGGACTCGGGAGGGCCAATAACACTTTGGTAGGCACTCTCATGGGTGGCATGTCCATGGCATCTGTGCTCTGTTGGGCACAGAGTCCAGTACTCATGGCTGTCCTTCAAGTGCCTAGGGTGGAGTGGATGAAACACTTTCCCCTTGGAATGAAATATAGACATAGGAAGTGTCAAAGGAGGGTCACTTGGTGGCCAGCGTGTTACAGAATTGAGGATGGTTAGCCTCCTCTGCTCAAGAGCAGGCCTGCATCCAGTGCATAGGGTACTGGGTGCAGTGCCATTCTTGGTCCGGAGAAGGCAATGGCAAGCCACTCCAGTACTCTTGCCTGGAAAATCCCATGGATGGAGGAGCCTGGTAGGCTGGAGTCTGTGGGATCGCTAAGGGTTGGACACAACTGAGCGACTTCACTTTCACTTTTCACTTGCACACTTTGGAGAAGGAAATGGCAACCCACTCCAGTGTTCTTGCCTGGAGAATCCCAGGGATGGGGGAGCCTGGTGGGCTTCCGTCTATGGGGTCGCACAGAGTCGGACGCGACTGAAGCGACTTAGCAGCAGCAGCAGCCATTCTTGGTCAATTCTGAAGAAGCAGGAATTTTAAGGAATGTCTCCCTGAGTCCATGAAATCATAGATAGGTTTTCAGGACTCTGAGAATGCCTCTCGAATTGTGTAAGAAATTGAGTGTTTTAGGGGCAAATGAAAATTTTTCTATGGAGAGGGTCCAGTACTTTCAGCAGATACTCAAAGGGGTCCAGAAGCTGAAAGACTAAGAACTATCTCCCTCGTCCAAATTTTGTTATGAGGTTATACTCCTTACCCCATTGCTCTGTCCTCTTTCCCAGAGGACTCTTTTTTTCCTTTCATTTTTTAAATTGAAGGATATTTGCTTTATAGAATTTGTGGTTTTCTGTCATAGATAAATAAGAATCAGCCATAGGTACACCCATGTCCCTTCCCTCCCGAACCTTCCTCCCATCTCCCTCCCCATCCCACCCCTCTAGATTGTCATAGAGCCTCCCAGGGGACTCTTTAAGCCCCTCCACTTGAGGCAGACTGCAGGGAGAGAAGTCTGTTTGCTCTGCTCTGCAAATAGACTTTTCTCATGCCTCATCCTGTGCAAAACTCTCTAAACATGCTCAAATATGAGATATGACTATGTTCAAGACTACGGTTCTGAAAGACATCCTTGCTACATGAGTTTAATTAAATTTAGAAAAAGTAAGTTTGCACATCTTATTGCCAGTCCTCCCGCATTTGTAGTAGAGGTTGTATTACCATTTTAAACTAGCCTTGGGGGTGAAAAAACCTCTTAAAAAGAGTGACAACTTATTCTGGGGAAATAGTAGGAGTGGTAACGGAGAGTGTTGATTTAATTAATTTTATTGCCTATCTGCATTGCTCAGGAACAGGTAAAATAACCAAATAAAATGGCAACATTTTATTTTCATGATCCCTGCGGTCAAGTTCAGGGGGAATTTACTAAACTGCAGAAGCTGCTGTAGAAGGCACAGTTCAAAGAATATGAATGAGATGGGGAGGTTCCAGCATTCAGAGGCAACTTGGGTCTCCTAAAACAGCTCAAATGGGATTGTGGGCACTGGCTTAAAGCAGGGTATGGCCCTCACCTGGGAGAGGGTACCCTCAGGTTAAGCATGGTGGTGGGAGGGGACCAGGGTAGCCAGTAGGACATTTGGGAGGAGGTTTTATCTCCAGGGGAGCCTCATACTTCTTTAACTTGTGTTGATTCATACTTTTTCCAAACTTTTCCTTTTTTTTTCTTTTTGCTCCAAAGTGGTTCAATTAATTAACAAGTGGCCTGTATATCTTTCCTAGAACATTCCATTTTCTTCTAAGCGTCTTTGGGGATAACAGGAAATTGCTCCCCACTTACGTGTGGGAGCAGCAAAACTGCAGACTTTCTTCTTCCTTTGCATCAGTTTGTTGTCATGGTTCCCCTCTGCTCCCCAGAGAGGGAAATTAAAAACTGCATTGCACTGGGCGTGTGGTGGGTCAAGGTTTTCCATTGCATTTGCAAATGGAGCTGAGCACGTCTGCAGTCGCTCCAGACTGCTCCCTTTTTTGACAGAACTGTCCTGAAGACAGGGCTATGTGGACTGGGCAGGCTTCTCAGCCTCGGAACCCTTGCAGCTGAAGCAGTATTTGCTCCTCAGACTTCACTTCTGGCCCCCTAAATGCCAGAGGGCTCCTGTCCTTAAGGGTTTTGGCTCATTCTAAACTGTCAAGTTTCTGCATTGCCTAAGAGCTTGGCTCCACTTGTTCTGTTTGCTTGTAACAAGCAGCATTTTACCTACTTTCTGAGATGCTGAGAATGGGTAAGCAGGCCATGAGAATTGAACTCCAAGTGCGGAGGGCTGTGAGCCACTACTTCAGGCCTCAGGAAGTCAGTCCCAGAGCTGCAGCTCCACCCAGCTGGTCACACCCACTGACCTTATTGTGCAAACCCGGTTCACCTCCTCCACACTCACAGATGGCAGGGCTTAGCTTCCAGGTGTGCAGCAATGAAAACAGGTGCCGGAGGCCTTCCATTACCTGCTGGTTTCTCTTTTCAGTGGCTAATTAAGGCAGAGCTACGCAATGGGAAATTTGGTGAACACTATTGCTTTTATGCCTATAATGGAAGTTTTCCAGCTTTGCTCTGGTAAGTGTTGTAAAAGATGCAGAAAAGGGAGTTACCCTTTTTTTCTCTGAGATGTTCATGGTTGGAGCACATGCTAGTATTCATCAATGGCAGCCCTAAATAAGAAAGCCCTTTGCCACACCAGTTGTACTTGGCTAGCAAAGTGGGCAAAATTCAAAAGGAGGAAAGAGAAATTAGGGAGCGCTTTCCTTTTCTCTCTGTCATGGAATATGATTCTGGTTCTGTTGCCGTCTTCAGCTGTAGCAGGAGCATTTGACTCTGTGAGGATCCCTTTCTGGCTCAGTTTACAGATTCTGATCATAAATGATCTCGGAGGGGAAATTAGATTACATTAGCACACAGAAGAACCTGGTGCATAGGGTATATTGGCTGCCGTCTATGGGGTCACACAGAGTCGGACGCGACTGAAGCAATTTAGCAGCAGCAGCAGCAGCAGCAGACGGAGGCCGGCAAAATTCAAGCTCATACAGATAAAGATCATTTATAACCTTCTTAAGACTGTTCAACATATGCTATGGTTCAGAAGCATCCATGACTTTTCAGAGCATTCAGGTCTCTAGCTATCATTTATTGTTATTATTTATTATGTGGGATCATCTTTCCCCACCCTCATTATCATCATGATATAGCCCAATATCCTATGTGGATTTTTGGAGTCAGCCATACAGGAATTTGTGTAGATTGTGGGCAATTAAGTAATTAATATTATTTAGCATCAACGGTCTAACAGATTATTCTGTGTCACTTTAGGAATCTCTAATTTAGATAAGTAATTTTAGGAAGTTTACTTCCAGAGTTTAATTCGTTTCCATCAGAAGTTTGGCAGTAACTTATAACATTTTTCTCCCCAAATCTCCATGAACATAGTGCCAGATGACAGCTCAAATGCTCCATAGGTCCATACCTAAGTAGGTTAGATGATGGTTTGATTGAGAAAAACATCACTTAACCAAATATTCTTCCGCCCCCCCCCCACTTAGAAAGTTGGGATTTTTGTTTGTTGTTCCTCAGACTTACAAGATACATTTGCCTTCAGTAGTGATCAGGACACTAAATTCCTCTCAAAGTCATAGGTGTGGTCCCTCTTTGTTCAGTTCAGTTCAGTCGCTTAGTCCTATCTGACTCTTTGCGACCCCATGAACCTTAGCTTTAAATAATTAATAATCAATTAATGTATCTAATAATAACAAGTAATTAATAATAATGTATCTACACCTGGCTTCTCATTCAGGTCACCTAGAGAGTTTGTTTTACTGTCAATGCCCAGGGCTCATCACCAACATTCTGCTTCAGCTGATGTAATGTTGAGGTCATGGCTTTGCTATTTTTTGAATGCTCCTCAGGTGATCCTCAGCCTGATTCATTTCAGTATTATCAGAAACAAAATAAATCAAGTTAAAACAAATAGACACATGTGAAAAGGAATCTACTACCCAATTTTTACTTTCCTTGAAGGTCTTAATAAGCTCCTTCAGGGCCCTGTGAGAGTCTCTTTATTTTAGTATTCTTAGCACTAGTCTCTAGCACCTCATGGCTTGTAGAATGAAGATGATTATTTATTCCTATTGTGCAATAGTGATTTATATGTTTCAGAAGTCATTTCTTGACAATCTCAACTTATAAACACTATGGAACATCTGAAAGTGAAAAAAAAAAAAAGAAAAAAATGCTGCAGTTGAGCAGCTAAAACATATGTCAAAAAACCAAAAATGGTTCTAATACACTTTATTCCTGGGAGCATCCTTCAAGCTGCTTGGTGAGCTCTGTTCTTATTTTACACATAGTTCTACTGGTCTTGCTTCTCTGGTTCTTCATTCACAGAAACTTAGAGGAGTGGCTAAGGAAAATGACACATCACAAAAGTAAACAATGGAAATCAGAGAATATGATAGTTGGGGGACTATTTAGGATGAAGGCAAACAGTTTTACATATTCAGCAGCCCTGACTTGGTGCCCACCATTAATTTATTTATTGGGATTCACTAGTACAAGGTCCCATGCTGGATATATGGGGATGACAAAGGTGAACCCTTTCATTGAGTAGGAGTGAGTATTTACCTTGGCTCCAGCTTCATTATTCTTGCTCAGGAGTTGATTAAAATACAGTAGTGTCAAGCTGCTGCTGCTTAGTTTTCACATAGCATTTTTTTTGCTGTCCAGAGCGTGTCATAATTTTTTATTACTGAGGCCCTAGTTCAGGTCATCCTGTGGCTGCATAACTATCTCTCTGGTCTATATAGCCTTCTCTAACCCATACTTTATGTTTCTACCAAAAAGATCTCTCTAAATGCAGATCTGATCATATGACTCCCAGTTAAAATCCTCTAATGATACCACAGGCCACACGACTTCACTCAGACTTCTACATGAGGTTCTTCATGACTGATCCACAACTGTCTCCCAGCTGACTATTACCCTGTTTTTAGTAATAGTTTCCCATGTTCAGGTTCTATGAACTGCTCACGATTCCCTCCATCCACTGTATTTCGTACTTCCATGCCTTTGCTCACACCATTCCTTCTTTTCGGAATGCTTTTTCTTTTTCCCAGCTATCCTGTTCTCCAGAAAGTCTTCCTTGACTTCTCACTCTGCATATGTGCCACCCCCACTCACTGTGCTCATTGTCTTCCATTTGCTTTTATTATACACTGAAATAATGTTCATGAGTGTTGTCTTCAAAACAGCTCCTCCCTTTACCATCCCCCGGTGTCCCAGCATTTTAAGTAACCTGAAATCAGGAACTGTTCTTATAATTTCACTGTCTTTCCAGAGTCTGACATCAACTATAAATGACTGCTACATGAAATTAAACTGAAAGCTCTTTCCCATCCATCTTCCTATTTTTATTACTCGATGTCATGTCTCAGCAGGAACTTCTGTAAGGAGTTCACAAGCTCGGCATTGCTACAAATGGTTTCCAGGATTTAGATGAGGAGTCTAAAGCTCTGAAAGTAGTGAGCAGTCTTGGAGGCTGGCTGGGATGAATGTGTGAGTTACTTTATCTCTGGAGTTTTGTTTCCTCATCTGTTTCCTGGGTGTGTGGAGTGCTTATCATGCCAACAATATATTAGCTAAAAATTCATTGAGCATTTATTATTTATTGTTTTTATCAGGTCTTCACAATACATTTTGATACTTGCAGGGCAAGTAGTATCATCCTCATTTTATAGATGAGGTTATTGAGTCTCAAAGTTGCTTAAGATAAAGTGCCAGGAAGGATAGGCTATGGGGACTGGAATTTGGAGATTCTGATTTTTGTGCATTTTTCTTTCCATAACTATATGACATCTTCTGCATATGTGCCACAAATGATGGCTTTAATGATGAGCTTGAATCATCAAGGAAATATTACAGACAATATATCATGTTTAAGAAGGCAGGACAATAGATTATAACTTTTAGAAAAGATTCTATCCAAAAGTTCAAATAAAACCAAGAAAATGTGGTTCTGAAGGGACTAAGACTTGCATATGTGAAAAATAAACTTATTTGGACATCATATCCCCTGGTTTATAAGTCAAGCATTATATTAGCTAAATTTTAGTATCAAGGGATAGCGTTTCCTTGAGATGTATCCTAGAGTATTCCCCTATATTTCCCTAAAGCCATGCTCTTCCTAGTCCATGACAATAATGGATACATTTTAGAGATATTGCTTTAAAAGCCACCTTAAAATATCCTCTAACTTTTCTAGGATTGCTACTGAAGAACTAGGAACAATCTTCCATAAACACCTAAAACCTTTTTTCTCTTATTTCTCTTCTTAAATCAGAAGTAACTTGGTTCCTTTATTTGTCTTGAATCACTAGGTCCTCTTCCATATTACAAATGCCTTCTGTTTTGTTTTGTTTGCAAGGAGAAAAACAAGTGAATTGATTCCTAGGACATTTAAAATCTTTGTTTCACTAAAAGTATTTGATTGTTTGAAGATGGCCCTCTTGGAGTCTTAATCTGAAGTCTGGTCTGAAAAGAAGTGGAAGTGT
This sequence comes from Moschus berezovskii, assembly GCF_049115385.1. Lineage (NCBI taxonomy): Eukaryota > Metazoa > Chordata > Mammalia > Artiodactyla > Moschidae > Moschus > Moschus berezovskii. The sequence continues at coordinate 121,786,353 of NC_142461.1, forward strand.
TAGTCACTCAGTCATGTTCAACTCTTTGTAACCCTATGGACTATAGCCCACCAGGCTCCTCTGGTCCATGAGATTCTCCAGGCAATACTGGAGTGGGTAGTCATTCCCTTCTCTAGGGTATCTTCCCAACCTAGGGATCAAATCCAGGTCCCCTGTATTGTAGGAAGATTCTTTACTGTCTGAGCTACCAGGGAAGCCACGGGTCTGGTCTACTCAGTGTAACCTTTGGAAATACTTATTGCTTTAATCTGGCTCAGGTGGTAAAGAATCACCTGTGATGCAGGAGACCCAGGTTCAAACTCTGGGTTGGGAAGATCCCCTGGAGAAGGAAATAGCAGCCCACTCTAGTATTCCTGCCTGGGAAATTCCACGGACAGAGGAGGCTGGCGGGCTGAAGTCCAAGGAGTCGCAAAGAGTTGGACAAGACTGAGTGACTAACACTCACTTTTCTGGACTTGATATGCAACACTGCCTAGATCCATGAGTCATATATGTATCCTGAGGCCAATAATGCTTTTTTCAGTGTTATGAACCTGTCTGTCTTCTATCTTCTCCATGTTACACTGGGTGGGGTGGGGGGTGTGTACTTGTTAAGATGCAGATTACTGGGCATCACTCTTGCCCTCTGGAATAATAATCTCTAGTGGGAGAGGTGTGGTACCCAGGAATATACATTTTAACAAACTTTCCAGGTGGTTCTTCTATTACCCTTTGAGGATCCATGATCCAGGTTGTCCTTTGCACCTCAGTGAAGACTCAGCAGTCCAAATTTTTTTCCTACAGACAAAGCAAAGCGGCCATGAAATTAAAAGACATTTGCTTTTTGGAAGAAAAGCTTTGACAAACCTAGACAGTGTATTAAAAAGCAGAGACATCACTTGGCCGCAAAAGTCCATCTAGTCAAAGCTATGGTCTTTCCAGTAGTCATGTACAGATGTGAGAGTTGAACCATAAAAAAAGTTGAGCACCAAATTGATGCTTTTGAACTGTGGTGTTGGTGAAGACTCTTGAGAGTCTCTTGGACTGCAAGGAGATCAAACAAGTCAATCCTAAAGGAAGTCAACCCTGAATACTCATTGGAAGAACTGATGCTGAAGCTCCAATACTTTGGCCACCTGATGCAAACAGCTGACTCACTGGATAAGACTCTGATGCTGGGAAAGATTGAAGGCAGGAGGAGAAGGGGATGACAGAGAATGAGATGGTTGGATGACACCAACTCTATGGACATGGGTGTGAGCAAACGCAGGAGATGGTGAAGGACAGGGAAGCCTGGCATGCTGCAGTCCATGGGGTTGCAAACAGTTGAATACTACTGAGCGACTGAACAAAAACAAAAGCAAAGCAACCACCCTATTACAAAAGCACTGCTTTATGGCTTGAGACCAGTGCTGTTTTCTACTCTTGCTTGGTGTTCTGTCCTCAAGCCAATTTCAGTGCTTAACTGCACAGTATATTGATTTAAAATGGGCTCAGCCATGTTGGGAATTGTGAGTGACAATTAAAGCCAGCCTTTTGTTTTAAAGAAGGTGTGAACTTGACTGCGAGCTATCTGTAATGACAGTGCATCTCGGGAGAGCCTCCTGTTACCTGGAGCTACACAGAGAAGCCTACTGATCTTTATCTTAGAAAGACAGAAATCAAAGTGCAAAGGGTTCCTTCACTACATGGTTTTCCTATTTATCATGCAAGCTTTGATTTTAACGTTTAGTCCCATACGTGCCATGAGTTTATATGCAGTGGAAAGTGAAATGGTTTTGGCATCCAAATAATGAATTCTCTTAAGGGAAGTGGCTACATGGGATTCCAACTGCCTGACAGGAAGGAGAGTTTGTGTTTTACATTATCCTTTTATCATTTGAAACTTCTGGGTTCTGTAGGTTAAATGTTGTCAGCTGCTCCTCAAAGAAATTTTACTAGCTCTTCGCTCTTAGTTCTTACATCGTTTGCGCTTTTTAAGCATTTGATTCTTCCCCTCTGCCTAAATTACAGAGGATGAAACATCAGATGATAGGCCTAAAATGGCTGTCATCTCAGAGAAGGAAAAAGGAGACTGCTTTTTTTCAGTTGGTGGCCTATTGACTAGATTATGTATTTTATAATAAAAATGTACTTCCAGTCAACAGTGAAAGGTGAATTCATTTTGATCTTATAATAATGTCATGGAGTTGTATGAATCTAGGCCTTGGCTATGCAATTGCCATAGAATTGGTGTTTAGTAATAAAAGACACAGAATTGGTTGAACAACAGAACTTAGAACATGAGAGAGATGAGAAGAATCTATATAAGAGGCACTGAGAATCATAGATCTGAAGAAGCTATTTACATTATTTAAATTATTGGGTGTTTCCTTTTCTAAAGTAATCTTACTACAATTTCTCAATATGTCAGCAAAATAGTCTTTCTCAAGGCAGAAAAGAAATCTGAAGTAACGGTAAAACTCCTTTTTTGCTTTTTATCATTATTTTTATTTGACATTTATTATGCATTTATTTTCCAATTATAATTTCTTGGGGTCTTTTAAAATTGTCTCTCTGTCATTATATAGTGGAGGTCATCTATTTTGGTTGTAACAGGGTAACTGATTATATTTACATGATCCTGAAATAGCAACATGTGTTCCTTGTTAAAAAAATGCAAAAATTTACCAAAAATTATGAATAAAATATAAATTCACATGAAAATCTACAACTCAAGGGTAAAGTCTATCAGTCTGGATAACGCTTTTATCAGACATTTCTCCAAGTATATATACAAATGAACAGATAGTTTTAAACTTCAATGCAAATGTGATCATTTGTTGTTCTACCCTATTATTTCCCCCACTAGGACACAAATCCTCAACATCTTTTCATTATTACAGAATTACGTCATCGTGCTGTTTCCCGCTGTGTAAGTTCCAGAGTTTATTTACTTGTCCATATAAATGAACTTTTTTCCGCTATTTTGAAACGTACTTCCAGACTCATAGCACCACTCTCTATATATCGGGTAGCTGAAAAAAGCTGCATCAGATTAGCAAAGCGAGTCTCAGAAAGGCTAAGTTACAAAAAAGGCACAGAGTAAATGGAAATGCCTATACAAAGAAAAAAAAAAGAACTCTACATCAGATTTAGATGTAAGCCTTAAAGAAGTCTCTTGAGAGTCCCTTGGACTGCAAGGAGATCCAACCAGTCCATTCTAGAGGAGATCAACCCTGGGTGTTCATTGGAAGGACTGATGCTAAAACTGAAACTCCAATACTTTGCCCACCTCACGCGACGAGTTGACTCACTGGAAAAGACTCTGATGCTGGGAAAGGTTGGGGGCGGGAGGAGAAGGGGATGACAGAGAATGAGATGGCTGGATGGCATCACCGACTCGATAGACATGAGTTTGAGTGAACTCCGGGAGTTGGTGATGGACAGGGAGGCCTGGCGTGCTGTAATTCATGGGGTCGCAAAGAGTCGGACACGACTGAGCGACTGAACTGACTGACTGACTAACCAACAGTTACAGTAACATTATGATACTCTCTTCAGCTATTTTTAATAGTCTTTTATTTTCAGCCTTGATAAATAAGGTTGTAAATTTTTGTTGAACCAGACTTAAACTATCATTATCCCATTATTTTTCATCTGAGTGAAATTATTGAGGCAGATATTTTGAGGAGAAGGTGGGTATCTTTCAGAGCGCAAAGTGATTTTGGAATGGAAAGAATTTCCTTGAGTTGAGTTTCACTGAAGTTTGTAACTTACCCACGTTTCTGAACTATGAAACTATGACTATCTGGGCTAAGGAATAGTTTCTCTTGATAAACAAACAATTAAGAAATACTGTAGACACTAAAAACAAATCTTCTTAAATTTACAGGGTTAATGTCCTAAAATAAAGCCTTGGACATGGAATTCCTGGGCCCAGGATTATGGGTAATTGACATAATGATACATACAATTCCAGAAAAGTCAAAGCAATTTTTATTACTACAAACACTATATGAATGTATCTGTTCCTCCACTCTCACTGACATAAGGTTTAGAGAATTTATAATTTGTCAATATGCTAGATCAAAAAAATGTTGATTTAATTTGTATTTTTTAATGATGATAAACATCTCTTCATATTTAATAAGCATTGGTATTTATTTTGCCTTTTCTGGGTTGCCTTGTTACCTGTTTTGCTATTGAACTTCTCATGTTTCTTCTCTGAAAGAGTTTCCTCACTTCATTTTATGACTTCTCTGTATAATAAAGATATGAAATTATATATCACATTTATTATAAATATTTTCTTAATTTGTCTTGCATGTTTAAATCCTCCTTATAGTGTCTTTTAGTTTTCTATATCAGAAAGAAGCTTATTTTTGTAACAGTAGTAATTTTTTAATAACACAAAGAAGATTTTGATTTTCTACAACCTGAAATTCTGTTTTTGTTATACAGAATACAAGATTTATAAACTTCAAACAACTCTGTGATATATAAACACTTCACATTTATTTTGGGTCTACTATTTTAGTACTATTTCTGTTTGCATTATACTCTTGTGAATAAAAGCATCAACTTACAATTAATGGATTTGCTATTCTCCATTACAGATGTATTTTTCTGAGTCTAGGTTAACACTAAAAACTCAAAAATTGGCTAATTTGAGAAAATCTTAATTAAAATTTAGAAATTTAAAATGAAAAAATTAATTTCATTTTGGCATCATCGACTCGATGGACATGAGTTTGAGTGAACTCCGGGAGTTGGTGATGGACAGGGAGGCCTGGTGTGCTGTGATTCATGGAGTCGCAGAGTCGGACACTACTGAGCGACTGAACTGAACTGAACTGAATCTACTTACTATGAAACCTTGTTTAGCAAACTGTAATTTACAGAAACATTTTTACATGTTTAATTTTATTTGCTTCTCAGAAGTACCCAGTGATTTGGGTATCATTATATGTCTGTTTTATATATATGAAATACTGAGGTGTTAGGAAATTACATAAGATCATTTTCTGACATAAGGTCATAGAACTAACAAGTGTATGAAATGACCAGAGCTTCAGTTCAGATCTTTTGAGTGCAGAATATGTATTATTCTTTTTAATTCTCCTCTAGTCTAATTTTACTTTTCTACTATAATAAAAATGAAAAACAGGTGCTTAATGACAAGCTTGTCCAATCATCTGTAGATAAGTGACTTCTTTAAAATGAATAATGTGACATAAAGATATTTTCATTGCATCCACAGAAGGGATTGATCTGACAACCTGAGGTTTGATATAGTCTGAGCATTTTATGAGGAGTAGAAGAGCACATTAGATTGTCATTCTGGCTTTAGAGATTTTAGCCAAAGAAATCAGGGCAGTTCCCGACAGTCCCTTTTCATAGTTGCTGAAAACCTGCATCATATCCCTGATGAATTCTCCTGGGGAGCTAATTACCTGGAGGAAGGAAGGAGGCAGTGATGAGCATCCCCTGTGGACTTTCCTCTTGCAATACACATTTTCTCCTCAATCCACCAAGGCACCAGAGACTGGCATTTTCTCAGAGAGGCCATGTCACCTGTAATATTAATTGAGGGCCGACAGATTAACAAAATGAAGATCTGGTAGAAAGAAAACTATCAGCAGAGACCAGAATCCTCACAGCAGACCTAGAGAGGCGAAATGAAATTCTTCTGCCTGAAGATGCTTGTGCTTATCAAAGGTATATATCTTTATGTGAGTTTTTTTGTTGTTTGTTTTTGTGGGCCACACCATGCGCCAGGCAGGAGCCTAGTTCCCCAACCAGGGGTCGAATCCATGCCCCTGCTTTGGAAGCTCAGAAAGTCTCAACCACTGGATCACCAGGAAGTCCCAAACGTATATGTCTTGATGCTGATTTATCTATCAAGGAGTTCCTGCCTATCTTCCCCCTCTTGCCATGATCCCTCTCTCTGATGGCAGCTCAGGCAGCGGGCACCCATTCCTCAAAACACCCCCAAACTCGTTCTCCTCACTTAATCTCTTTAGACTTCCAAAAGGAGACTTAGCACAACAGGATTTTTACCTGATATTCTATCAGTTCTTTCTCTTTTTCTTTTTTCCCCAGTGGGAATCCCTTGGTTCTCTTTCTCAGCTACATTAACTGTAGTGTAGTTGGCCTCAAAGCACTTTCTGAGAGAAAAATTTACATAACCACAACCATTTCTGCTCCAGAAAAAAAGAATTCTCTTAGGGCAGAGAAGGAACAACTCAGGGGTGATATGTTTTGTGCATAATATTAAAGGATTTTTTTTTCTTTTTTTGCTTTATAATACTTTAATCTTGTTAAACAGGTATCAAAACAGCTTGAAGTTAGAGGCATCTGCAGCTACATATTTCCCTGTCCTGGTCCTATCAATGTCAATATATCATTGACATTTACTTATTGCAAGTTCCTTCCTCTGTCTATTTGTGACTGTGTTTCACAGTGTGCCTTTAAAAATCTCACCATTTAGCTTTTAACACCCAGGAGGTGACTTCTCTCCTGAACAATTATGGTACTTGAGAAGAAGAGGAATACTCCTGAGACAAGTGTTGCCAGATTTTGCAAATAAAAATATAAGCTGTCCACTTAAATATGAATTTCAGATAGACAACAAATATTGTTTGGTATACATATGTTCCAGACACTTATTTATGGAACATACTAGTCTATGTGTAATGTCATAATAAAAATTATAAAAATTTTATGCTAAAGATTATTCATTACCTATCTGAACATTTAATGAAGTATTTTTATATTTTATCTGGCAATCCTATGTGAAACCAGTTTTTAGATTCTATAGAGACCAGAGGTGGACTATGTCAGAGTAAGCAGCTCATTTTTTAACTTTCTGAATAAGTAGGGGGTAGAATAGTAGTCTTTTCCCACTAGAAATGGCATAGGAAGGGGTACTAGTTCAAATTAATATACCCCTCAGGATTGATCCATTCTGCCACCTCAGAATCAGGGTGGATGATAAGATATATCTGCTTGATAGTGTTTTATAAATCATTGCTTGAATCTATTCTTGGCTTCTTTTGCATTTTAATTAATTCTTATTCTTTCATACTTCCTCCCTGAGGTGATTTTTAAAAACTTAGACTCTATAATAATCAATAAATTCCTAGGTCTATTTGTATGTAGATATTTAAAATTTTTTGAGGATTGGTAGAGATTTAGAATGATACACGGAGAAGGCAATGGCAAGCCACTCCAGTGTTCTTGCCTGGAGAATCCCAGGGACAGGGGGAGCCTGGTGGGCTTCCGTCTATGGGGTCACACAGAGTCGGACACGACTGAAGTGACTTAGCAGCAGCAGAATGATACAAGAGAAATGAAATGTAATTGTCAATGGTGTCTATTAAAAAAAAAGCTTCTCTGGAGTTGAACTAAAACACAGTTCCTTCAAAATATGTCTGAAGATCCAACAAAGGTTTATTGTAACTACCAGTGGTGAGAATTCAAAAGAGTCATATTGAAAATGCCTCTCAAATTCTGAGGGCTTCCCTTGTGGCTCAGCGGGTAAAGAATCTGCCCGCAATTCGGGAGACCTGGGTACGATCCCTGGGTTGGAAAGATTCCCTGGAGAAGGGAAAGGCTACCCATTCCAGTATTCTGGACTGGAGAATTCCAGGGACTGTATAGTCCACGTGGTAGCAAAGAGTCGGACAGGACTGAGTGACTTTCACTTTCACTTTCTAATTCTGAATGTAAAACTGGAATCTTAATAGACACTAAAACTGACCTGATTATAAGTCTAGAATATTGAGGTCAACAATTTTCTAACAGTTGAGTAACTCTTTGATAGAGGAAGTCTGTTGCCACATTTCACAGCTGCATAGTCATCCACTGTCCTTAACATTTTAGAAAAGAAAATTTAGCTCCTACTTCAACCCCTATTTTTCTCAACTTAAAAAACTGACGTAGTCGGGACTTAAGATGGAGGAAAACAATCTATAATAGCCACAAGGTGGCATTAGTGGTAAAGAATATGCCAATGCAGAAGGCACAAGGGACACGGTTTCTTTTTTTTTTTTTAAACATATATATTTACTTTATTATAAAGTGAGTACATGTAATTAATGAATTAAACAATACAGAAAATTATAAACAAAAAATAAACTTTTATTCCAAAAATAAACTTTTATTCCAAAAATAAAAACTTTTATTCCATTCATTTTAACCTTATGTTGTCTATATATTTTGATGGTCTTCTATGTACACCCTAACATAAGCTAGCTTACTTTTAAATTAGGATATTAACATGATACTCAGGTTATATTAAGCACCTTTTAAATTAGCAAAACCTTATAAACATGTTTATATTTTAATAACCTATAGAATTAATATTACTGTGTTTGGTCTTATAACTGTTTCATTATTGGATCTTTTGAATGTTTTGCCATCTTAAACAATACTATATATTGTGGGGTATGTGATAATGTGCAGAGTGACAAATGAACATGGTACTGAGGAATGATGGGTAATATGTATGGATATTTATTATAAGTTTTATGGAATGCAGGATAAAAGTGCTGACAAATGTGGGAAAATAACTTGCAACCAGATAGTTGAGTCTTTTGCTGTAATATTGAACAATATCAAAAAGGTTGAGAGTCCAGTTTACATTAATGCTGGATATAATTATTCCCCAATTTATTTCTTTGTAAGTGAGCTATTTTTTCTCATGAATTTTATTCTTGTTTTATGTTTTTATATCCTTTTACTCATGCAAATTACTCTCAGTTTAGTTCAGTTCAGTCGCTCAGTCATGTCCGACTCTTTGCGACCCCATGAATCACAGCACACCAGGCCTCCCTGTCCATCACCAACTCCCGGAGTTCACTCAAACTCATGTCCATCGAGTCGGTGATGCCATCCAGCCATCTCATTCTCTGTCGTCCCCTTCTCCTCCTGCCCCCACTCCTTCCCAGCATCAGAGTCTTTTCCAGTGAGTCAACTCATCGCATGAGGTGGCCAAAGTATTGGAGTTTCAGCTTGTGGTGCTGGAAAATTACTCTAATACTCTAATTTTTTGGTCAGGTATGTATTTGTGCAGTATTGCAGTAAGTAACCATAATCATCTTACCTGAGTTTTGCAAAATGAAAAATTAGATTCTAAATTTAAAAATACTACAATGCAGATCTAGTTCTATGTGACCTACGCATGCCAAAGAAGTTATACTTCTTAGATTTAGTAAAAATACTAATTTAAAATGAGCTCCTTTGAAATTATTCTAAAATTTACTTCCTATGGAGGCATTATATTTTGAGGTAATTACAATTAATTTTTCCTTTTTTAAATTGGAGGCTAATTATTTTACAATATTATATTGGTTGGTTTTGCCATACATTGACATGAATCCACCCCAGGTGTACATGAGTTCCCCTTCCTGAACCCCCCTCCCACCTCCCTCCTCCCCTTATCCTCCCTCTGGGTCATCCCCATGCACCAGCCCCTATTGGGAAGATCCCTTGGTAAGAAGTGGCAACCCACTCCAGTATTCTTGCCTGGAAAATTCCATGAACAGAGGAGCCTGGCAGGCTACAGTCCAGGCTGCAGAGAGTCAGACATGACTGAGCACAATAGCTATAAAGCTACTACCAGTTCAGTCCAGTTCAGTCGCTCAGTCGTGTCTGACTCTTTGCAAACCCATGAACCACAGCATGCCAGGCCTCCCTGTCCATCACCAACTCCTGGAGTCCACCCAAACCCATGTCCATTGAGTCAGTGATGCCATCCAACCATCTCATTCTCCGTCGTCCCCTTCTCCTCCTGCCCTCAATCTTTCCCAACATCAGGGTCTTTTCAAATGAGTCAGCTCTTCGCATCAGGTGGCCAAAGGATTGGAGTTTCAGCTTCAACATCAGTCCTTCCAATGAACACCCAGGACTGATTTCCTTTAGGATGGACTGGTTGGATCACCGTGCTACTACCACTTCCCTCAAAATTCTATAACAGAGTAGTAGATTAAAGATGGCCAAAAATTCTTTTCTCAAAGTGAATAATCTCCTTCCCTTTGAATCTAGATTGATCTCAGGGACTTGCTTGATCAATAGAATGCAGCCTAAGTGACATGCTGGGAGTTTTGAGACAATTTTATAGGAAGCCTTTTGACTTCCACCTAGTGAAGAAGGAATTCATAGGGCCTGGACTTCATCTTAGGCCTGTTCATGCTGATCATGCTCGGCCACCTCTTCAAAGCACTCTGAACTCTGTGCTTAGTGCCTGTGGAAACTACAATAGAAGGATAAGACCCCGTGTGGACAGGGGAATCTTGAAGATCACATCCAGGTTAACTCATCGCCTAAGAGAAAACATACTCTAATCACCCCTGCCTCCAGACAGGTCATAAATTCTTTCTGTATCCATTGGGATGTAACTGCAGGCTTATTAACTGTTTGAACACATAACACGTGAATGATGGGGTTATTGGGATTGTATTTACCCTTCCTTTGTTTATGTAAGTCTCAGGGAAATTGGGGAGGTAGGTTTGGACACGTACACATGGGGTATAAAAGATTTTCACAAATGCTGGTCGGGGTCCCTGGCTAAGAGGAGACTCGGCCTTGGGCCCACCGGTGTAATAAACTGTACTCCAGTCTCTGCATTGTCCTTCTGAGTGAGTTTGGTTCCCGGAACGCCTGACTATAACACTAGAACTTCTTCGAATGCTCTCTCTGGGAGCCCTGAGTTACTAGATAACTATCTGAGACCACTTAGCAGGGAAGACTACCCAAAGGCCCTTGAATTTGTAGACTCCAGTAGAGTCTAGCTTCCCAGTCCCTCCATCTAGGCAGACATATGAGCAAAGATATTTTGGCCTCCATACCAGCCCATCTATCAGCCAACTACTACCCAGGGATCTTTTATTGAGGACTCACACACTCCAGTGTTCTTGCCTGGAGAATCCCAGGGATGGAGGAGCCTGGTGGGCTGCCGTCTATGGGGTTGCACAGAGTCGGACACGACTGAAGCGACTTAGCAGCAGCAGCAGCAGGAGGAGGAACAGAACAGCCCAGCTGAGCCTTGATAGAATTACTGACCCCCCGAGATTGTGATACGATACCATGGTTTTATCTTAAGCCACGATGTATTAGAGCTCATTAAGCAGATAACCAGAAAAAACAAGGATGTATTGCTCTTTACACTTAAAAACAGAATGAAGTGGAAGAAAAGTTGGCTGATTAGAAAAGGTCAAAGGGGAGAGTGGAATCAGTTCCTCTAAAAGGAGATCATTATTGTGTTGTATTTGAATAAAAGATGAGTTTGGGATTTAGAAGACTCAAGGAATGTTTAAAAACTATGTCAAATTTTTTGGCAGGCTGCTACTGTGATTTTGGGTCACACTTACAACTCTGGACCAACTTCTTAGAGATTCAGAGGGAAAACAGCAGTAAAGTCTCGCTTCATGCAGATGCTGTGAACAGTAATGAATAAACATGACAAATAAATATGCTGAAAATAAGTGAAAATGCTAAATACGTTAGAAGCAATCTTTACACCTACTGAAAATCCTTCATCAGATGATTTCAAATTGGAGGTGTCTCTGGAGAAAATAACTTTGAAAATACAAACATTTTATTTTTTGTACTTTTATTGAAAAGGTACATTTAAAAAAATACACAGACATTTTACCATTTACAGACTGCAGATATAGATGCTCTAAAAGAGTTCATTTTATTTTGCTGTCTTATACCTCTTGCCCCTGATATCACAAACATTCCAGTCTTGTTGATATCAGCTTAGAAACGGGGGCATGGGAGCATGACCTGCAACAGATTCAGTGAACAGAAAGACAGATTGTTCAATTATAAATTTTTTTTTTAATTTCTGTACATTATTGCATTAGGGAGCCACAAAATTATGTAGCATCATTACAAATGAAAAGGGTTAAAAATGAAGATAATGACGTAGAAATACATAGATTCATTGTCTTCTTGCAGAGCACACAAGAGGTGCAAAGATGTGCAATTTAGGAAGCTCTTTTTCTGTTTGTATACATTTGCTTAGCAACTCAAACCTGGTGAGGAAGCTCCAAAATAAGTTAAACAAAAATAGCAGACAGGTAGTAATCAGAGCTATGTTATATGGCTTTCTATTTTGTTTAAATATCATCAAATAAAATGTAAAACAAAGAAAATACATTACGTTATCTTTTGTTCTCTCAAAGAGAAAATTCAAAGCTACTTTGCTTCCTAACATTTACACAGCAACTAAAAGTGTTTAATTCAGACAAGAAACACAGATCTAGTACTACACAGGCTACAACAGCACTTGGGTCTGAAACAGTACACGATCCCTGTCAACAAGAGTACACCAGGAAGGAAACGCGGCGATCCGCGGGTAAGATGGCATCCACAAGCAAGCACTTGTGTTCATCTATTTTTGTTCCACACTAGAATGTGCCCAGTTGGATTCCAGGATTATTTACAGACGTGTGAGGAAGACCCTCGTTTTTCAAGTCTGTCAGGAAAATATTCCATATTGTTTCTAAGCCAGATCACACCCATGGAAAAACCGTCAGAGAATGATATATATGCACATATATATTTTTTTCTGACAAACACATTTGCAAGAAACTCAGTATTTCAGATACACAAATTGAATGGGTTAGGGCAGAGGGAGGAAAGTGGGAGACAAAGCTTGTGCTGCTCAGATTCCGAAACTACAGGAGCGCCCCTCCACCAAAACACTCTTGAATCTCAGCGACTTTCTCTTTGGAGTCAGGGCTCAGGGTGGTATGCTGCATCCTGCAGCGGGGTGCGGCACTGCCACTCAAAATGCTCGAACTGCTGAACCCTTTTTTGGCTTTCCTGCTCTACTTCCCTACTGCCTCAACCGTCTGGAGGTTTTGCGGAACATCAGTACGGGGCGAAGAGGATGGAGGCGGGGGTGGCGCGGATGGGGCCGTGGCCCGGCCTCAGCAGAGCGGGCGGGATGGCTGCAGCCTGGAAGAGCGAGGCCGAAGGCCGCGGGGGCAGAGACAGCGCCGAGGACACGGCCGCCGCCGCCGCCAGGGGCGAGGACAGGAAGGCCGGGGCCAGGGGCTTCATCATATCCTTCTGGAATGCAAGTTTTGCCTAGTAGAGGGAGAAAACCAGGGGTGGGGTGGGGAAAGAGTTTTGAATGATGGCAGCACTGATATATTTTCGTTTAAGTAAAAACCAACATTCACAAGTCAAAATTTAAAAATCTTGACCCGTCTATTTTCACAAAGCTGGTTTCAAAGTCTCTTGGCATACCTCAGCTATAATTTTGTTTCCATTTCAACTCTTGTCTGGTGGTCCTTGCCCCTGGGCACCAGGTCGGAGGAAAGCCTCTATGAATAGATACTGAAGCTATTTTATGCTGCTGCTCACAAGGAAAAACCAAACATGCCCAGAAGCTTTCCTGTGTAGATTGTGGAGGAGCTCCATTCAAAATTCTGGCTTGTCTTAACCCATAATGAGGCTTTTAAGAGAATGTGCCTTACCCTTCACCTCACATCTTTAAAAAGTTGAACTGGGTTAGGTAAGTGGAGTTTGGGACTCTGGGGACCCGTGAGGAGACAAGCAGACACAGTCAGTTTATACCTCTCTGTCCACTTAAAAACTATTCCCTGAAAATCTGCAGCTAACTCAGAGTTGTCATTGGTAATGACTGTAAGTGGGGTAGAAACTATCTCTATTTAAAAGGAATCCCAGGTGGAATCTTCCTGTAAAGTAAGAAATCAATCTTTAATCCCTCTCTTTTGCAATCAGGAGGAGTTTTGCAAGCTGGATTTGCTTAATGCTCATAACACCTGCTTGCAGCATCCACGGAGCTTTGGAAAAGCTGGGGGGTAATGTCAGTATCCAGCTGGCCAATCCCAGCTTTCAGTCTCAGACAGAACATCACATTGGGCTGAGTCCCAGGGAGATTAGGAAATCCTTCCATCTGGGTATTTATATGCCATCTATTGGTGGAGCCCATTGATATTTTTGCAAAGAAACTGAAAATAGCACATATTGAGAGCAGGTAAGACAGGCTGACTCTCAACACGCCTGCTAGACAGGGAAAGAGAGAGGAATACACACAACCCATGTGCTTTCTGGAAAAAGAGAAAAACACCCCATAAAGGAGGAGGATATTAAATAGATGCACTTCATTTTTGGAAAGCAGTCCCTTTCCCCAAGTGTAACATGCTCCAAGATTCCTCAGGCATCACTGCCCTTCTTCTCAAGACTTTTCTTTATATGCTAAAGAAGGGAATCTTCAGAAAAGGTCTTGTGAACAGTAAGGTATTGGCCCTTAAAGAGATTCAGTTTCTTTCTTCTAAGCAATCTATCTTCAAGGTGTCCTACAGAAGGGACTAAGTTCCTTCTAAATTTCTTGTCCATGAGGGCTATTTAAAGTCAAAACCCTTTCAGGACCGATTAGTCCCTAGACCCTTCTTACCCACAGTCTCTGCCCCAGTCAGCAAGGCTGCCCCACAAGCCAGGTGAGCAGGCAAGGTGAACTTACTGCTAAAATGCTTGGGCTCCGCTGGAGTTTGTTGTAAGGGCTGTATTTCGGCTTTAATGGCTTCCCAGCAACTCGATCCTTATGCCTTCGGCTAGAAATGTGCTGAAAGAAGTTTGATGCATTAGCTGAATCGATGTGTGAGTTTTATGCTATGTAAAATCTATTTCCTAGACAGAAAAAATATGTCTAGTTGCTGAAAATAGTACATGCTGAGATCAGGTGAAGAGCTGGTTCCTCCATTGCCAGTTCCAGGTCCCTGGTTCCGTGGTGGTGTGGGTAAGATCACCACGCTCTCTGAATAAAGATTTGCTCCCCAATATATTGTAATGCCTCTCCCCCTTTCCTTTCTCTATGGCATTCCTTCAACTTTGCCTGGTATTAGCACTGTGACTAGGGGCTTCCCAGGTGGCACTAGTGGTAAAGAATCTGCCTGCCAATGTAGGAGATGTAAGAGACACAGGTTTGATCCCTGGGTTGGGAAGATCCCCCGGAGGAGGACATGGCAACCCACTCCAGTGTTCTTGCCTGGAGAATCCCATGGACAGAGGAGCCTGGTGGGCTACGGTCCATGGGGCACAGAGTCGGATGGGACTGAACAGGCATGCATGCACCACAGCAACTGATGAATCTGTCTCCCTAAGCAGATTCGGGGTCCTTGGAAGACAGGCTGAACCTCTACTATCTTAGAAGTCCCTGTTCAGCTGTAAGCTCCAAGTGACCGCGGTGCTCCTTGGTCTCTAACACCAAGCCTGGAATCTGACATGTAGTAATAGTAAGTGAAAAGTGAAAGTGTTAGTTGCTGTCATGTCCGACTCTTTGCGACCCCACGGACTGTAACCCACCAGGCTCCTCTGTCCATGGGATTCTCCTGGCAAGAATACTGGAATGGGTTGCCATGCCCTCCTCCCAACAGAGAGATCGAACTCAGGTCTACCTCATGGCAGGCAGATTCTTTACTATCGGAGCCACGAGGGAAGCCTGTGGTAATAGGAGGTGCACTTTTTCTTCCACATAGCACTTGCATGTTGTATATCGTAGGCATCCTATAAGGTCAGGAAATTTAACTGTGAGCACAGTGAGAATCATTAATATAGACTAGGGATATAGTCAAAAGGATACCCAAGCAATAGTGACTACTAATTCAGGGTACATTACCTGTTTGAGTTGAATTTCTGAATTAACATGAACATCACAGATTTCACAATGAAATGTCTTGTTCTGTAGTCCTGACCCCTTACTGCCATTCTGCATCTTCAATCTTGATCCAGGTCTTGGATAGGACTTAATTGGACCAGCCCCATTACGAGCTTCAACCATAGTCTTGTGTTTAGATCCTAAGATAGAAAGAAACATACAGTAAATAGCTATTTAAGAACTATATGAAGCTCTTGAAAAGTTTATCTTCAGGTTGAATTTCCCAAAACGTTTTGAAATGACCTTTTTAACGCTAATCTGGTGCTTCCTAGGTGGTGCTAGTGGTAAAGAAACTGCCTGCCAATGCAGGTGATGCAGGAGACTCAGGTTCCATCCCTAGGTCGGGAAGATCCCCTGGCAGAGGACACGGCAACCCACTCCAGTATTCTTGCCTGGAGAATCCCATGGACAGAGGAGCCTCATGGGCTAGGTCCCCATGGTCGCAGAGTTGGACATGACTGAAGCGACTTAGCATGCACATAGATTTAACATATTTTCATTGAAAAAAATAAAGGAAACCATAAGTATATAATAAAGAAAATATGAAAATATAGAGAAGCATAAGAAAATAAACATTACCTCTATTTTCACCACCCAGAGATAACCACTGTTATCATTTTGGTGTATTTCTTTTCAGTTTCTTTTTTTAGTATACTAAAAAAATATATTTTCAAAATTGGGATCATGCTAATTAAATACCCTGAAAAATTCACACATCAAATCATATTTTCTTATAATTTTACTGTAATGGCTGAGTAACATATTCTATCATACTGGGTTACTATAATTCGTTCAACATTTCCCTACTGAGGGACTTTTAGGTTGTTTCCATTTCTTTCTCTTAGAAGTGTGTTGCAGTAAACGTTGTGCATAGAGATTTGTCTTCATTTCTGTCATTTCATCATAATGAGTTTGGGGAAGTACTAGATGCTTTTGAGAAAATAAAGAAGAGAACAAATTTTATCTCTAAGCTGCTTTTGCCTTGCTGTTTCTAAAGTTGTTATACCATACTTTCTTAAAATCACTCCTTTGAATCAAAAAAGTAGAGAAGACTGAACAAACCTAATGTCTGAGCAACAAAGGATAAGGTATTCTGATGGGAAAAGCTGGATCTTGTTATAAACATTATTTAAATTCAAACAGTAGCTGCTCACCTGTGTTGTGTGCCTCTAGCTGTGACAGGGAGTTCACGGCCACTTTGCATAGTGAACAATAAAGCAGTTTTTTGGCTTTTTCTTCTTCTGATTCAGATACAGTACCAGGCGCTCCATTCGTGCTCGTGGAGGGAGAAGGGGCTGCTCCAGGTGGCAGGGGTGTTGTACCAGGTTTGAGAAGAAATAAGCCACCTTCAGAACTTGATACTTGATTGGAAATGCTGACTTTTAACTTCCCTTTTTCTTCTAAGAGAGACACACAGAGAAAATGTTAAATCCTCATATACCATAAAGACAGACAAATTGACATAAAGGAATTAAAAGTAGAAATCTGATTTTTATATGTAGTTTTTGAAAATTTTTTATTTTATATTGGAGTGTAGTTGATTTACAATGTTGTTTTAGTTTCCGGTATACAGCAAAGTGATTCAGTTATACATATACATACATCCATTCTTTTCCAGGTTCTTTTCCATATAGGTTATTACAGAATACAGAGTTTCCTGTGCTGTACAGTAGATCCTTGCTGTTTATCTGTTTTATATATGGTAGTTTGTATATATGTTAATCCCAAACTCCTAATTTATTCTTGCCTACCCCCCACCTTTCCCTTTGGCAGGCAGAAGTTTGTTCTCTATTTGTAGTTTTCTTTTTTTTTTTTGTGGTGCAGATTTTAACTGAGATTGATTGAAAAAAGAACTCCATGGCTTCTGTTCCCATATCAGATCACTGCAAGGTCATGATGACTCCTGAAACATGACTTTGTTCTCCCACTTGCAGCAGGTAACTTTCTGTCTGATATCCCTGAGTTATAAATTTTGTCCCTTTAATATATAGGGAAACCAGCTACCTTCCATTCTGATTAAATGATATGATGGTAACATGAAATAAGACATGTAATGGCAGTTTCATTTGACTACTCATGTTTTAATTATGACAATTTTTATACCAAGTTAAAATTTTAACCTTGGGAAATAGGGCAGAGGGGAGAGAAGAAACATAGTTAATTTTGGTTATGATTGGTTAAGTTTTTTCTGCTCTTTGAATGGCAATGCAGTTTACCCAAAATAAAAGATCCAAAGATTCTACTCATACTTATTAACTACTGCCAGTCTGAATCATAAGTTTTAAATAATGACATTAACCACAAGCACAGTATGAGGATTAGTCAAATCATTTACAGATGTCTTGGCATTTTGATCATGTAGCTACTAAATGTTTATAATCCTCAAGGCCCATGTGCAGGCTATAAGAGGGGTCAAAGTGACTTTAACAGAGTCTAACACTTTGGGGTTCATTTGCTATTCAAGACAGACTCTGTTTAGTGGCTCCTTTGGGAAAGAAGCTGGAGCTTCTAAGGCAAATACAAAATTCATCACAAGTTTAATCCTAGTAGAGCCATGCTCTTAGAAAATGTCTGTAGATATGCCGATAAACTCTCATTAAGAGAAAAAGGGAATTAAAACGGAAAATTTATTTAATTGCCTTAACCATGTACCATGGACTTGGATGACCAAGAAGGAAGGAAGGATGAAGGAATGATGAGGTTCTGGGTGTCTCTTCTGTATTTGGGGCAAGCTGACACTTCCACACTCATCAAAAATGAGGGGAGATGGTATTTCTGTTTAATTGATTTAGGGATCAGCAGTTGATTTCCATCCCTCTTCCTGAGTTGGATTCATCAAGGTCAACACTAGACACAGCAGGGATACTGTAGATAAATTTCAACACCTGGGTGGTATTTGGAATAAAGGAATGCTCAGATCCCTTTTAATCCTTGGTTTCCACAATCTCTAGTCCTTTTTAGAAAGTTTATTAAAACTTCAAGATACCGTGAAGTATGATGGAAAAGATCTCAGGCTTTTACTAAATTGACCTCAAATAGTATGAAAGAAGGAAGTAAATCATTATTCCTAAATGGTAACAGTAAGTAAGTTAGATTGAGGATTACTTCAGGCCTGGTATTCTCTTCTCTATAAGGATCCTGAAGATTGAATTTGCAATTTTCTAGAACTCACAAAGCAAATATGTAGATGATAATGGCAGAAAGCGAAGAGGAACTAAAGAGCCTCTTGAAAGTGAAAGAGGAGAGTGAAAAAGTTGGCTTAAAACTCAACATTCAATAAACTAAGATCATGGCATCCAGTTCCATCATTCATGGCAAATGGATGGGAAAACGGTGACAGACTTTATTTTCCTGGACTACAAAATCACTGTGGATGGTTACTGCAGCCATGAAATTAAAAGATGCTTGCTCTTTAGAAGAAAAGCTATGACAAACCTTGACAGCATATTAAAAAGTGGAGGCATTACTTTGCCAACAAAGATCCATAGAGTCAAAGCTATGCTTTTCCCAGCAGTCATGTATCGATGTGAGAGTTGGGGTATAAAGAAGGCTGAGTGCCGAAGAATCAACGCTTTTGAACTGTGGTATTGGAGAAGATTCTTGAGAGTCCCTTGGACAACGAGGAGATCAGCCAGTCAATCCTAAAGGAAATCAACCCTAAATATTCACTGGAAGGACTGATGCTGAAGCTCCAATACTTTGGTCACATGATGTGAAGAGCAGAGTCATTGGAAAAGACTCTGATGCTGGGAAAGACTGAAGGCAGGAGGAGAAGGGGGCAACGAAGGATGAGATGGCTGGCTAGTATCATTCACTCGATGGACATGAGCTGGAGTAAACTCTAAGAGACAGTGAAGGACAGGGAAGCCTGGTGTGCTGCAGTCCATGGGGCTGCATAGAGTCAGCCATGACTTAGTGACTGAATGATACAAAGCAGTGAAATAATTCAGTAATCTTTTAAGATTTGTTCCTACGCTATTACACAGCTTCTTGTGATAGAAGCTTAAGTTATTGCGTAGCGAAATCCTTCTTGGCTTCAAGCAATTAATAAAATATATAAATTCCTAAAGAATCTGATTTAGTCACTCATTCTGTCTTTTACTCATATCATTATTTTAATTTTCCTTATGTTGACCTCCTTCCTATACTCTTACATAGAACTTTATAATTTACAACATTATCTTTTAATCGGACAACAAACTTGTGAAAAACATAAGGCTGAAGATTATTTCTACCTTAAAAATGTGGAAACTGAGGCTCATCAATATTCAAAAATACCCCACAGATTAGCAGGTAGCATCAATGAGCATGATCTTTTCTGTAACTATTCACCATGTAATGTATTAATCTTCCTGCACAGAAAGGACTTCACGTGGCATTAACATTATAAAAAGCATACATTAGTCACCTGGAGATGTGAAAAAGCTGTTTCTTTGTTTTACAATTATAGCTTAGTTTTAAAGCATATTTGCCTTAAAAACACTTATGGTATTCAACAGTCATCTGATTCAGGGTACATTGAGAAGATGGACAAAATTATATATTTTTCCTCTGTGTCCCGATTTCTTTAAGAAAAAGTACACAGATTTCCTTTTTACATCTCCTTTTCAAAAGAGGTCATTTACTCATTAACAAGTGCAAATTAATAATATGCTAACTGCTGACATTGTGCTAGATAAACAATTGTGCTAGAAACTGAAGAGCATAGTTTTGATAAACAAAGTAGGTATAGACTTTAAAAAGGGCTTCCCTGGTAGCTCAGCTGGTAAAGAATCGGCCTGCAATGCGGGAGAACTGGGTTCGATCCCTGGGTTGGGAAGATTCCCTGGAGAGGTCATGGCAACCCACTCCAGTATTCTTGCCTGGAGAATCCCCATGGATTGAGGAGCCTGACGGGCTACAGTCCATGAGATCACAAAGAGTTGGACCTGACTGAAGCAAAGCATGGCACTGACTTTAAAAAAGTAATAGTTTAGCAGAGGATATAAGAAATTCACTCAGTTCAGTTCAGTTCAGTCGCTCAGTCGTGGCCGACTCTCCGCGACCCCATGAATCACAGCACGCCAGGCCTCCCTGTCCATCACCAACTCCCGGAGTTCACTCAAACTCATGTCCACAGAGTCGGTGATGCCATCCAGCCATCTCATTTTCCGTCATCCCCTTCTCCTCCCGCCCCCAACCTTTCCCAGCATCAGAGTCTTTTCCAGTGAGTCAACTCGTCGCATGCGGAGAAGGCAATGGCAAGCCACTCCAGTACTATTGCCTAGAAAATCCCATGGATGGAGGAGCCTGGTAGGCTGCAGTCCGTGGGGTCGCTAAGGGTCGGACACGACTGAGCGACTTCACTTTCACTTTTCACTTTCCACTTTCACTTTTCACTTTCCACTTTCACACATTGGAGAAGGAAATGGCAACCCACTCCAGTGTTCTTGCCTGGAGAATCCCAGGGACGGGGGAGCCTGGTGGGCTTCCGTCTATGGGGTCACACAGAGTCGGACACGACTGAAGTGACCTAGCAGCAGCAGCAGCAGCAGCAACTCGTCGCATGAGGTGGCCAAAGTATTGCAGTTTCAGCTTTAGCATCAGTCCTTCCAATGAACACCCAGGATCGATCTCCCTTAGAATGGACTGGTTGGATCTCCTTGCGGTACAAGGGACTCTCAAGAGTCTTCTCCAGCACCACAGTTCAAAAGCATCAATTCTTCGGCAATCAGCTTTCTTCACAGTCCAACTCTCATACATGACCACGGGAAAAACCATAGCCTTGACTAGACGGACCTTTGTTGGCAAAGTAATGTCTCTGCTTTTTAATATATTATCAAGGTTGGTCATAACTTTCCTTCCAAGGAGTAAGCGTCTTTTAATTTCATGGCGGCAATCAGCATCTGCAGTGATTTTGGAGCCCAAAAAAATAAAGTCTGACACTGTTTCCACTGTTTTTCCATCTATTTCCCATGAAGTGATGGGACCAGATGCCATGATCTTTGTTTTCTGAATGTTGAGCTTCAAGCCAACCTTTTCACTCTCCTCTTTCACTTTCATCAAGAGGCTTTTGAGTTCCTCTTCACTTTCTGCCATAAGGGTAGTGTCATCTGCATATCTGAGATTATTGATATTTCTCCCGGCAATCTTGATTCCAGCTTGTGCTCCTTCCAGCCCAGCGTTCCTCATGATGTACTCTGCATATAAGTTAAATAAGCAGGGTGACAATATACAGCCTTGACGCACTCCTTTTCCTATTTGGAACCAGTCTGTTGTTCCATGTACAGTTCTGACTGTTGCTTCCTGACCTGCATACAGGTTTCTCAAGAGGCAGGTCAGGTGGTCTGAGATTTCCATCTCTTTCAGAATTTTCCACAGTTTATTGTGATCCACACAGTCAAAGGCTTTGGCATAGTCAATGAAGCAGAAATAGATGTTTTTCTGGAACTCTCTTGCTTTCTCCATGATCCAGCGGATGTTGGCAATTTGATCTCTGGTGCCTCTGCCTTTTCTAAAACCTGCTTGAACATCTGGGAGTTCACGGTTCACATATTGCTGAAGCCTGGCTTGGGCATTCTGTCTAGGTTTTGAAGATGAGTTTTGAAGATCAGATTTAGATAAGCATGGAATGGAGTGGAAAAGAGCAGGAAGTGAATGGTGAGAAGGGGAAATGTGAGGAAATGTTTAGGTGTTAGAAAGCTTGGGGTTTCCTGGCGAGTACCTGGTAGGTGAGCATGGAAAATGGCAAGAGGCATAATGGGAGCTATAAGGATGGGCTGAGTCAGAAGACAGAGAATACTTTAAAACTATTCAAGTAGATACTAAGGATAGCTGTTTCCCTTTTAAAAAGTTATGGAGGGTTTAAGATGTACACGGTTTACCATTTAGATAATTTATGTTTTAGTTTGCATGCCCTAGATAGATCAGAATCTTAAACTTTGAGAATATTAGGAACATACTGACTTTGGAAATGTGCAAATGGTTTCATCATATTTAGGGGATTCTGCTGCTGGATTGATACTAGCTAGTCAATAAGACAGATCCTGCTGCTGCTGCTGCTGCTAAATCAGGAAAGTCTCTGATGCAATAATTTATTTAAATTCTGACTTTCTTTCTGGATATGTATACTTATAAGCATCAAAGCCTAATTTTATTATTCTCATTTTAATTGTTAGATATTTTTATCAAAGTCTGTTATTTCTCTTCCCTTACTGACATTTTTACAGCCTTCTTATTTTGTGTATTTGAAAGTTTAATTAATGAATTGTTTACTTCTGTTTCTTTTAATAAAGATGCATGTCATCTGGAACTTCTGGTTAATATGAATTCTAGATTCAAGTATTCCCTCACCTAATGTTAATTAGCAGGTTTTCTGACTGTCTTAATTATTTCCTGATTACTCAAACTCCTTTCTTAAGGTTTTATCCTGCAGGATTTTGAAGCAAAATTTGCTAAGCTGCATCAGAATTGCCCTTTATAACAAATATCCATAATTTATGCATCCAAATGAATTTAGTTTTTTAAAGTAGCTTTCTTGAAAGGTCCCACTCTGATTCACTTATTTTCCAAAGCTCTAAACATTTTGAAAATCTCTCTTTTTGGAACGTGTTCATATCCAGTTGATAAACCAGGTGAAAGAAATCAGTTTTCAATATTTATGTATCAATTTTTGTTTTTTTTGCTCCAAAAATTTTACTTGAATTGACCCAGCTTAGCACTATTTTACTTATACACAGCCTCAGAGCACTAATTCTGTGACATGGAAGATGAAAAGAACATGTAATAATTCTGAAATCAGTTTTCAGAAACTAATACTGTAGGTGATTAGAAGATTCATGTCCCTTTATAGGTCTTGATTTTAAAAACAAAATAATATTCTAACTGTATCATAGATCTTATTTTGAAGTAGAACTTTAGAAGCTATAATCAACTTTTGATTTCACATGAGGTTTATTCTTGAGTTTAATGTTATAAATAGAACTTTTTTCCTAATCAGGTGTCAATGGCTTTGATAACAGATATCAATAACAGATACATACCGTATTTTATATGATAAATGCTTGATATAGAAAATAAAGTTAGACAACCATTTAACAAAATTAAAATCACCCATGATTCTATCATCTAAAATAAAAGTCAACAAACTTTTTTCTGTAAAACACCAGATAATAAACATGGTGGGCTTCTGGCCACACAGTCTCTGTTTCAACTTGTGCTAAACTTTGCTATAATAG
This sequence comes from Moschus berezovskii, assembly GCF_049115385.1. Classification (NCBI taxonomy): domain Eukaryota; kingdom Metazoa; phylum Chordata; class Mammalia; order Artiodactyla; family Moschidae; genus Moschus; species Moschus berezovskii. The sequence goes on from NC_142461.1 coordinate 121,810,227, forward strand.
CAGGAAAGTAGCCACCTACAGATGTGATTGAACAAATTCTACTTAGAAAAAGAGGCAGCAGGCTAGATTTAGCCTGCAGGTAGCAGTTTGTGGATCCTTGACTTGGTTATGCTTCAATATCTGTTACTCCACATTATTGTATATAATAGTGTATATGTATAGACAGAAATGTAATATTCTATAATTAACATGTGTTGCTTAGCAATATATCAAGAATATCTTTCCATTTCAATAAATATAGATAGAATGGGATCATGATTTATAACACCAAATGATGTATACTTACATGGATATACTATATTTAACAAATCTTTTGATATTTAGGTTATTTCTGGTTTGCACTTTTACTATTGTAAAAAAGATACTGAGTAGGAATTCTTTTACCTGGGAATGAAGGCCACAACTCCAAACTGAAAGTAATTGGTATCAAGTAATTCAGTACCTTAGAGAGAGTCCTCAAAGAACCTCCAGACACATACTGGTAGCATTTAAAAAAAAAAAAAAGGTAGTAGACTTATCCTGTTACCAACACCCTATCACCTACAACTTGGACTGTATAGGGATTGGAGGACTCGCTGGCATTGTAAGTTTCTTGTCTGGTTGGAGGCTTCTGAATCCAGACAAATAAGTAAAGCTAGATATTCATGTAACAAGGGGACACTGGTATTTCATTCCTGCATCAGACGACTTTAAGCCTTGGTGATCTGTCCCTCATGCCAGGTGAGGTAGAGGAAAGGAAGACTGGACAGAGATGAGGCTGAGAGGTGGCCAGGCTTGAGCCTTCTTATTGGTACAGACACAAGAGGGCTGATCACCAGGACCCTGGCAGTAAGAGCCTGAGAAGTGGACCTTTGGTGGTCAGGACTGAGAAAGAACTGAACCACATGGAGACCTCATACATGGTCTTTGAGAAGCATCTGGATACCTGCCATGCAGAAGGCATCAATAGTTGTCCTTAAGTACCAAAGTATTTGCCCTCCCTTCATTCCTTCTCCCATCCCTAAAGATTGGAAAGGGTAAGAATCAGAAATGATATGATGGGGAAGAAGGAAAGGGCAAGCTATGCCTCTTTTCCATGGTCCAATATGAGCCAGGATGAAGGCAGTGTTCAGTCGGATAAGAGCCTAAAGTTGCAGATAAGACCAGACTTTCTTCTGATATCTGACAATGCCTTTGAGGAATGAGAAAGGAAGATTCAACAGAGTATATAGGCAATCATGTTTGTACTCCTCTGGATTTGCATATACTCAATAAACAGCACTGTGTACAGACATCTCTGTATGCTTGTGCTATAGTTTCCTCAGGACCTAAACTTTGAGGAGAAATTGTTGAGACAAAAAGCTTGTGATGCACATTGCCAAATTGCCCTCCAGATGGTTATACAAATTAATACTCTTAGAGCTTTGTAAGAGATTTCTGGCTTCCCTCTACCTTTACCAGCCTAAGCATCCATTGTCTTTTGCCAATATGACAGATGTAATACAGTACTTCATTGTCAATTTGATTTTCATTTCTTTTTATACTAAACAGGTTGAATATGTTTTCATAAAACTAATGATTTGCATTTCAAAGTAATTTTTAAAAAATTCTTAATTCTAAAAGGGAACAAAACTCTTGAGCTAAATGCATTTTTAGGAGTTAAAATTTTTACACTAAATAACTAAACTTTACCATAATAACAAGCCTCATTTTATATACAAGCAATATATATACATATCTGTGTGCTCAGTCGCTGATTCATGTCCAACTCTTTGCAACGCTATGGACTATAGCCTGCCAGGCTCCACTGTCCTGGAATTTTCCAGGCAAGAATATTGAAGTGGGTTGTCATTTCCTACTCCAGGGGATCTTCCCGATCCAGGGATTGAACCCAGGTCTCCTAGGTCTCCTGCACTGGCAGGCGGATTTTTTTACCTTTGTGCCACCTGGGTAGCCTATATATATTTGTATATATATTTTTTATTTTTTAAATTGAAGCTTGTTGATTTACAAGGTGGTGTTAGTTTCAGGTGTATAGCAAAGTGATTTAGTTATGCTTACATATATATCTATTCTTTTTCAGATTCTTTTCCCTTATAGGATATTACAAAATATTGAGCATAGTCCCCTGTGTGAGACAGTAGGTCCTTGTTGGCTTTCTATTTTACATGTAGTAGTGTGTATATGTTAATCTCAAACTCCTCATTTATCCCCTCACCTTTCTTTCCACTTTGGTAACCGTAAGTTTGTTTCCTATGTCTGTATACGTAACTAATATTGTTAAGTTGGTTGCAGCAGTGTTTTAGAAGCTGAATTCAGAGGCTCAATCCTTATTTCAAGAAGTTTACTTTTATGTAAAACAAACAAATAAAAATGACCTAGTAGATGTTCCTGGCAGTTATAGCTTAGAGTTATAGCAAAAGCAGCAATAATAATCACAAATTAATAGCCAATACTAGTTGAATACTCTCTATAGACCAAGCAGTATGGTAAGAACTTAGGTTCATTATCTCGTTTATTTTTCATATCCTCGAATGAGGTACTGTTAACTATCGGTACCTTTTAATTTCTTTTTTATTGAGGTATAACTTATATACTGTAAAGTACACAAAGTTTAATGAATTTATACATATGTATACATTTGTGTCCCCTTCATGGATCACAGCCTTGTCATGCTGAAGGGGCTTGCATAACTCAGTGAAGCTATGAGCATGCTGTGCAGGGCCACCTAAGACGGATGGGTCATAGTGGAGAGTTCTGACAAAACGTGGTCCACTGGAGGAGGGAATGGCAAACCACTCCAGGATTCTTGCCATGAGAACCCCATCAACTGTATAAAAAAGCAAAAAGATATGACACAGAGAGATGAGCCTCTGAGTTGGAAGGTGTCCAATATACTACTGGGGAAGAGCAGAGGACAGTTACTAATAGCTCCAGAAAGAGTAAAAGAAGAGGGTGGCAGAGGATGAGATGGTTGGATAGCACCACCGACTCAATGGACATGAATCTGGGCAAACTTTGGGAGTTAGTGAAGGACAGGGAGGTCTGGTGTGCTGCAGTCCATGGGGTCACATAGTCAGACATGACTTAGTGACTGAACAACAACAACGGATACATTTATGTTAACCTAAGTCGGACACGAATGAGTGACTGAACCGAACTGAAGATACACAGAAGATATAGGATATTAATATATAAGATATAGAGATACAGAATGTTTCCACCACCCTGGAAAGGTCCACTGAATCCCCAGTCAGTTGATACTCCCTTCCCTTCAAAGATAACCACCATTCTCATCTCTATCAACTTAGATCTGTTTTGCCTATTTTCGAACTTCATATAAATGGAATTGCCCAATATATGTTATTTCATACTTGTCTGCTTTCATACAACATTATGTCTGAGACTCATCCATATTGTTGCACATATTATAGAAGTTTGTACTTTTCCTTATGGTTGGATAGTATTCATTGTATGACTGTGCCATAGTTTATTTATCTACGTTAGTATTAATGAGTATTTGAAATGTTTCAATTTTTGGCTATTTTGAGTAATGCTACTATCAACATTCTTAGACATGTTTTTGGTAGACATAAATACTCATATTTTCTCTCTACATGTATATTTATCTTTAGTAGATTCTGAAGAGTTTTCCAAAATGGCCGTACTGATTTATATTTCTACCAGCAATGTATGAGAATTCCAATTGTTCTACATTCTAAGAAATAGTATCACTGTTTTCAGTCCTTTTGACTTTAGCTGTTCTGGTGGGTGACTAATGATTTGGAACATCTTTGCATATTAAAGGCTAATTGTATATCTTCTTTTGTGAATTGCTTGGTCAAATATTTCCCTCATTAAAAAAAATAGATGGTAAGCTTTTTTCTTATTGATTTATAGGAACAGGAGTCCTTTTTCAGATACATGTATTATAGATTATCTCCCCAGAGAGTGGTATGCTTCCCTCTCTCTAATGGGTTATAATTACAATTGTTCATAAAGAAAAAATAACCAAGGCTTAGACTGATTAAATAACTTCACACGTTCATTCAGTTACTAAAATGGTAGAGCATGGATTCAACTACAGGCTTCTGAATCCTAAGCCAGTGCCTCTTATTGCTCTTCTGTTTTGAGGGAGTAGAGATTAAGAATGTTCAGTCTCAGTAATACTTTTTTGAAGGCCTGACATTGTTGAATAAAGGTAAGTGAGTGGATGGAAATATCTTTGTATATCTTAGTTACATGATGCCATATAAACATAGCATGTTATAGGCAAAATTTGCTGAGAACCAGACAAATAAGTCTGTTTTAATAAAGTTTCTTTAAGGTTGCAAATTTGCATGAAACCTAGGAAACCTTCTTAAAGGCATATCTTTTGCTTCTGTGTTTTCTTCTCTGAGTTCTCACTTATTGACTAATTTCCCAGAAGGGTTAATGGACCTCCAAAAGAAGGTTATGATGCTCTATGTGAAGTAAAAATGTCCTTGCATTTTTGTTTTTGATAACACATGTGTTGGTTTATCAAGTTGTATAAATAACAACTAAAAATATTTTCTGCCACTGAGAAATGGCAACGATTTAAAGATTATCAGAGAGGGGAAGATAAGATATAGTACATGCTTGATTGAAATGTGAAGCAGCAGAACCATTCTGAGACATATGTGAAGTTCATAATACTCTACCAAGGAAGTCCCATCTAAGAATAAGTCATAAAGAAATAACCATCTACCTATCCAACTAATTTAATAATTATTGAGTACCTCTGACACTATCCTAGGCACTAAAATTAGAGGTGAAAAGACCAGATCTTTGACTCAATGAAATGAATTATCTAGAGGTGGAGCCAGAAATATATATATATATATTCATACAAATACACATATACTTTTATTACATGTGTATATATTTATAAAATGTATGTTAAATACATATAAGCAGGTATAAAGCATGTTTATATTTTACATATATATAAGCCTATATAAAATGTGTATAATATATACATATATGTATATACATGCATATATATGTATAATGTGTGTATATATATATATATATATATATATAGTCTCATAGCATTATGTGTACTAAGAAAAATAAAGCACGGCATGGTAATAGAGTCATTTCAAGTCTGTCTAAAGAGGTAATTTTTAGTATGGTCATGTATGGATGTGAGAGTTGGACTGTGAAGAAAGCTGATCGCCGAAGAATTGATGCTTTTGAATTGTGGTGTTGGAGAAGACTCTTGAGAGTCCCTTGGACTGCAAGGAGATCCAACCAGTCCATCCTAAAGGAGATCAGTCCTTGGTGTTCATTGGAAGGACTGATGCTAAAGCTGAAACTCCAATACTTTGGCCACCTCATGGGAATTGACTCACTGGAGAAGACTCTGATGTTGGGAGGGATTGGGGGCAGGAAGAGAAGGGGACGACAGAGAATGAGATGGCTGGATGGCATCACCGACTTGATGGACGTGAATTCGAGTGAACTCTGTGAGTTGGTGATGGATAGGGAGGCCTGGCGTGCTTTGATTCATGGGGTCGCAAAGAGTCAGATGCGACTGAGCGACTGAACTGAACTGAACTGAAAGAGGTAATATTGACAGACCTTTGAATAAAATAGCAGGAATTCTGGGAAGAAGAGCATTCCAGGAAGAAAGAATAGCAAATACAAAAACCTTAAAATGAAATGAGTAAGATCAAGGTGAGTGAGAAGAGAGTAAATGCAGGCTGTGAGGTGAAGGAACTGATCAGAAGCCATAAAGTCTGATAGAGTATGAAAGAAATTTGGATGTAATCTAAGTGTGATTTCTGAGCAGTCTCCTGAGAGGTGATCCGAGCCATGTTTTCCTAGGATCATTCTCACTGGTATGTGGAGAAGAACTTGTGAGAGGATAACACAGGGAGATGAGTTAGTAGTTGTCCAAAAGGGAGCCAATGGTTGCTTGGACCAGGGTGGTGGTAGAGAATTGAACAGTATGTTTAGGATATATTTATGGGTAGAAACAACCAGATTTACTGGCTGATTAGAGGTAGGGTATCAGAGAAAGGAATCAAGGATTACTACCAAGATTTCAGCATGAACACTTGGTGAATGGTGGGTGGTATCATTCACTGAGATTAGAGATAATGGTATTTAGGAGGGTGACCAAACTTCCTGGTCTCTCAGCCAGGAAAACTTGGGTATTCTTAGTTATGTTTACTGATTAATAAACCTAAAGCAAGTGACTGATTGGTGCCTTAATCTGAACATGTGCAAAATACCACCATTTTTTCCTTGGGCTCTAAGCAACAATAAGATTGTAAAGGTAAGGCAAGGGCTCCAGGTGGAAGACACAATGAAAAGTTAATAGTTTTGGGGCCTATGCTCAAATGATTCACAGTTAATGAGATCAAGGTGATGCTCTGTTTCACATTTAAGGGCTGTGGATATCTAAATCTGTGTCTTGTGTTGAGTACCGAAAAAAAATGTGAACCAGTCTTTAGAAGTAAATCACTGCAAATGGACAATGCCAGCTCACACCCCAGGCCCCAAAGCAATGAGTTTTTAGGAGCAATAGTATTCATTCAGTTACATATTATTTTTATCATTATGGCTTCAAAAGACTTAAATTTTGGATAGAATTTTAACATATGTATTTTGCTTTCAGTGAAAACGCAACAGGTCCTCTGTTTATTGTACAGTCATTTACCATTTGTCAGAGAGTTTTTGAAAAACTATGAGCCTTGCTCACTCACACCTACCAATGTCTTTCTAAGTCAAGCGTTCCACAATAGCAAAGGAGTTCCAAATTCGGAAAAGTGCTCAGGAAACAAGACTACAATTTCAACAGAGTCATACTTTGTGCTTTCGGAGGTCACTGAAGGATACTACTTGTCAGTTTTTACAATGATTTCCCTTTTTACACTTGATACTGTGCGAAAAAGATTAGGTACCAGAAGCATGCAGTGAAAGGGTGGCTGGCCATACTCTTTCCTGTTTTCACCAGTGCTTTGTCCAACGTCTCATTATTATTTCAGAAAAAACAAAAGAAATGCCCGGATTATAGCTTAGCACTCATGAGAGCAAAGCAGTTCACTTTGAAACAGAATTCTGAAATCATTCTCTTCATGTTACCCATTTCTCAATGACAAGAAATGAATGGGTGTCTGTTAGAGGACCTTCTTTCTTAGTGTGGTCTTGTGAGGAATCAAACTGAAAAGCCCATGGGACTCTGCACCAGACAAAGAAACATGGCGAACGTGTATGTGTGTCAACTCGTGTGCTGCAGAAGACTTCTTAAGCCTCTGCCTCACTTGTCCCCTTTTTATCTATGCTCTGACGCAGTACAGATGACAGAAACCACCAGCTGATGACACGTTTTAAAGATAGAATTCCATTAAGATAGTTAATGGATGTATGAGGGAGGGGAGGGAGCAGCAGCATATGAACTGCAAGATGAATAAGCCAATTTGGTACCTTGGAGTTCTTTGCAAAACAAAATGTAATTAGAGATGTACAGATGCTGGAGCATCATCACTGTATCGGTAGATGCACAAAGAAATGAGGATTCATTTGTAGTCTAAGAGGACTGCAGCTGTTAAGAGTAGGAAGAAAAGACCTACATTGCAGATAATGTTTGGCTATAACACTTTGCCTCTCTTTATTTATTAGATGTTTTCTTAGAAGGTGATGTGCAAAAAGATCTTGGAAAATCTAGTAATAATTTGAATGCACTATTTAAAAGATTTTTTGGAAAGTAGAGCTCTTTTGGTAATGGAATAACAACATACACATTTTAAAATTCTGTAAACTAACAGATTAGATTTGCTTAATTAGAAACATATATAGTAGAAAAGTTATATACCTGGAGAACATGTCAGTAAATCAGACAAGTGGGAAAACAAGTGATTCTATAAAGGAAATACACGCAACCAGTCAGCTTGCCCAAGGCAGCTTTACCCTTTTTCTTAAGTCCTCTATTAATACTGCAGATCTCTCATGAGTAAATGTCTGGCCTTCCATTCCTGAGAGAAATGGTCCGGCTGGATGAATTGACCACTGATGTTACACTTTCTTCCCTCTGCACCTATTTGGTTTGTATCTCTGAGGAAAGGAATGTGCTTCCACCTGGACTATCTATCTTTTAAATCTCTTCTCTCTTTCCTATGGCTCTATTTTGTTTCTGTTAGGTTCTTTCTGTTTACAAAATGCTAAGATTTTCATGTTCCAAAGCCATTCTCTGACTTGGTTCATTCATGGAGCTTTCCGTTTATCTTTCCTTTGGCACTGAGCTTGCAGTGGCCCTGTGCAGTGGCCCTTTCCCGTTCCTCTCTCCCTGTCCATCCCTGCCCACCTGCCAAAGCCGATGGTCTGTCTCTCGTATTCTCTTATGTTGGGCATAAAAGCTCCTTCCTGAAATGCTCTACCCACTTGATGTGCACTACCCTGCCCTTGCCTGGTTTTCCTTCAGCCTCAAGAAAAGCTCATTCCAGGGCTTGTTCATCAGTTCCTACTCTTCTGCCTGCCTCTAAGTGTTGACATCCCTCAAGGTCATTTATTGCCCTCTTTTGGTGCCTTATGTGATCTGATTCACTCCAATAACTTCCTCGACTACACTGACCCTGGAGAAGGAAATGGTAACCCACTCCAGTATTCTTGCCTGGAGAATCCCATGGATGGAGAAGCCTGGTAGGCTACAGTCCACGGGGTCGGAAAGAGTCGGACATGACTGAGGGACTGAACGGACGGACGGACCACACTGACAGAGATTCCTAAAACCACAGGTGAAATTTCTACAGGTTCATGAACCCTGCCCCCCTTTCACCAAGAGTCTGGGACATATATTTCTGGGTATTTCCAACTCAACATGCCAGATACTGAATGAATGAGCTGCTCTACACAGGGACCCTTCCAAGAAGTGCCCACGTCAATTGATGACCTTACAGTTGTATGTTAGACTTATCAGCAAAGACTCCTGAATTCTTCCCTCTTTTATCCTCTACATTTAATGAATGACCGAAATTTATTGATCCTACCTCCTAAATACCTCTTCTGTCAGCCTTATTCACCTTTTCATCCCATAGACATTTATTCAGCATCTACCATCTGCCATAGCCTCATTTCAGGCCCCCATTTATCCTCCTTGGATCATCATAAAACTTCTTTAGAGATATTGTTACTTCTAGTCTACTCTCCAAGTCTTTCCCTCTCAACCACTGCTCTACATTCTCATAATCCTCTTCATATAATTATATATTTTGATCTCACACTAACTACAATGTTTCACACTTAAATTTATTACCGGGATAGAGATATTCTTATGCTCTAGAACAATGTTTTAATTCATCTTTGTGTCCAATATACAGAAAACCATAGGTGGACAATAAGTTTGTTGAAGTAAGGAATATTTAACTCATTGCAGTGTTTTCTAGCCTCACAAGTAAAAATACTAGAAAAATCCACTGTTAACAGCCAAATCATAACTAGTGAAATGAATATAGATAGAATGGATAAATACATTTTAGCCATTAATTATGTAAAGTACTCGAATAATTATTTCCAAAGGTTACATATATGTTTATATATACATATCAAATATCAATGCATATATATCTTTAGGAATCCTACAAACTTACATATAAATAATAAGCATGTACCTTTGCCAGAAAATCTAAAGTACAGGTGAAAACACAAATATCACAAAAATATAGCCAGACCTCTTGCAACTTAACTGGTGTCCGGGTCTCAGGAAGGTTTCTCATGGGCTCTTTATGTTTGGAAACTCATCAGAGGTTTGTAGCCCAATAATCCAACTTACCAATCAGTAACTGTAAGCAGTCGGTAACAAATTACATTGTACTATACTCATCGAATACTCTTGCCTAGAAAATCCCATGGACGGAGGAGCCTGGTGTTCATGGGGTCGCAAAGAGTCTGACACGACTGAGCAACTTCACTTCACTTCACTTCATACTCATCTAACTCAATAGAGGAACTCAAAAGCCTCTTGATGAAAGTGAAAGAGGAGAGTGAAAAAGTTGGCTTGAAGCTCAACATTCAGAAAACTAAGATCATGGCATCTGGTCCCATCACTTCATGGGAAATAGATGGGGAAACAGTAGAAACAGTGGCTGACTTTATTTTTTTGGGCTCTAAAATCACTGCAGGTGGTGATTGCAGCCATGAAATTAAAAGACACTTACTCCTTGGAAGGAACGTTATGACCAACCTAGATAGCATATTAAAAAGCAGAGACATTACTTTGCCAACAAAGATCTGTCTAGTCAAGGCTATGGTTTTTCCAGTGGTCATGTATGGATGTGAGAGTTGGACTATAAAGAAAGCTGAGCACCGAAGAATTGATGCTTTTGAACTGTGGTGTGGGAGAAGACTCCTGAGAGTCCCTTGGACTACAAGGAGATCCAAGCAGTCCATCCTAAAGGAGATCAGTCCTGGGTGTTCATTGGAAGGACTGATGGTAAAGCTGAAACTCCAATACTTTGGCCACCTGATGCGAAGAGCTGACTCATTTTAAAAGACCCTGATCCTGGGAAGATTGAGGGCAGGAGGAGAAGAGGACGACAGAGGATGAGATGGCTGGATGGCATCACAGACTCAATGGACATGATTTTGGGTAGGCTCCGGGAGTTGGTGATGGACAGGGAGGCCTGGCGTGCTGCAATTCATGGGGTTACAAAGGGTTGGACATGACTGAGCGACTGAACTGAACTGATACTCATCTGAGTTATCAAGAATTACATGATTGATAAACTTATGCAGCAATGCTCTTTAAGAAATTCCAAGAACTATGTCCTGTGGTATTGTTTAACTTTCCTCACCCTTTTAGATATCAGATGTCCCTCACTGAAGGCAGGCTTTGTATCCTAGTGATGATACCACTCATGACCAACCCAAATCCCTAAGACACATAATCTTTAGCAGGTGGCCTGAGACTGACCCAGTATACTCTGAGTCCTTTAGTCAGCCGTTTAGGCCTTCTCCACCTAGGAGCCTCATTTGGACTTGATCTAATTCCAATTGTCCAGAAGGGTTACCCATGTAGTATAGTATTGTCCGACTTATTTCACACCTGCTAGTTAGCTCACTTGCTTTGATAGTCACAAGACTTTTCATTGGAAAATGTTGATCTCAGTGCCCCACTTGAGGGTGAATTGCTGGACCACTTTGGAAGTGGAAAGAACAAGCCATATAGAATTCTCCATAAGGTTTATGATACGTAAAACAAAGCAAAGGGCTTTCATGACAAGCTGAGATACACCAAAAAGCTAAGTACTGACATGGAAGTGAAAGCTAGTTTATGAAATTCTCATAGCACTAAAATATTATACATTGGGTCAATATGATGCTTTCAGGCCCTTTCTATCTAATGCCATGTTACCATGCCTCTAGCTAAATTCCAGAAATCCTGTCTCTTCAAGCATGGTTTATCACTGTGAAGCTTGCTAATTCCTAATTAACTATGTTTATGTCTAATTTTCATATCTTGGCCTTTAGACTAATCCTGGAAGCAGGGGAAATTATCTATAAATAAAAGTGACTCTACTGAATTGGAATGTGCATGCACTTACGATTAAAAAACAAGAAAGCGTATTTAAGTAACATAGGACCCATCAGTCAGGTGGCTAATTTTATAAGTTCAAAACAGGTCCTGTGCTGTAATTTTCTGCCAGGCTCAGTAGTGACTGAGGACATCCCTGCCCTTTCCATTTGAAAGCCTGTGTCAATCAGGTTCTGGCCAATGGGCTACACCCCCCTCGGTGATTTTGTGGCCCAGTGAAATGATAGTCACTGCCCTCCTTGTCTGAGCACCATATGACATCTGCTCCATTGGCCCTTGTGCCACTTTGTTGAAGAGCAGAAGCTGCCAGTCTCACACTCAGATAAAACAGTGGCATCTCCAAATATCTCCATGTTGGAAGCTGGCAGCTTACACTCTGTATCAGTGAGCTGGCGCTGATATAGTGAACTTGTCACTTCTAAGTGAGCACAAAAGAGGGCTTATTTGCTAGACCTTGAATCTAATGAACAGCTTTCTCTTATTTTGTATAGTTTTCCAGTCATTTGACTTATACAATAGAGAAATCATATTTCAACTTCTTCAGGTTGAAAAATTTCCCCTTTTCTAATTTGTCACCAAGAGATGTGACACAGTTATTTCTGAGGCAGCTTTATTATGAAGAATAAGTAACTCATGTCACTCAAATCAAATACCTCAGGGAGTAGGTCCAGTAGTGATTCAAAAGCCAGGAATAAGATTAAAAACTAATTTTCTAGGTGGAATGAGGAACAGGTTCTTTTTCTTTTAAATTAAAGGCCCTTCACAGAGGAAACATTCACAAGGTACAAGGGGGACATTTGGATTCTCCTCCTCCCACCCTCTTCCTTTCTAGACACAGACTTTAGGCTTAGCTTTGAGGTTCCAGGCAGGGTGAGGAGCACGTTGATGATGGAAAGGTCAGTCTGAGAGGTGTTGAGGAAACTGAGTCCTCACCTAAAATGTATATCTTTACCTAATAGAGAAAGGGTAAAACATTGTCAGCCAACAAGTTTATTGCCTTAGGCTGTTACAAGCAGATACGTACAGGCTTTTACTCTTCATGGACTTAACTAGGTACTGCCTGCCCTAAGGAGACTGTGCAGACTTTCAGGGGCTGGACTGCCCAGGTATAAGAAAACTATCAACCCCTTAAAAATATGTTGCTAAAAGGCAATCATAATTCTCCATTTCAAATCTAGCATTTGTACCTAAATTCAATCTGCTGCTTTATTGCAAAGTTGTCAAAACCAGCTTTATATTTAAGACATACAGTTTGCAGGAAAAAGTCTGTCGACCAGAGAAAGTCTCCTTTAAAAAGGTGAGATTGATTTAAGAAGCCTGATCTCTAAAGGGGTTTGTCTAGGGTGTCTCATCATGCTTAGGGGTACTGCAACATGGGGACTTATGACTCTGACCATGAGGAAATTGAGCAAGAGATATGACACTGTATTGCAGACTGTGAGCTTCCCAACTATAATACAAAACAAACGGCTAAGAGTTTCTTTCCTGCCTACCTGTATCTCAAGGTATATAAACCTCATTAAGTCATTGGTTGTGGTGGTAGTTTAGCTCTAAGTTGCATCCTACTCTTGCAACCCCATGGACTGTAGTCCGCCAGGCTCCTCTGTCCATGGGATTTCCCAAGCAAGAATAGTGGAATGGATTGCCATTTCTTTCTCCAGGGAATCTTCCCCACCCAGGGTTTGAACCAGCATCTTAAACCCATATTTCCTGCACTACAGGCAGATTCTTTACTACTGAGCCACCAAGGATGCCCCATCAACTCATTAGAAGTTCTTTCGCAAGAATATGGTATGTGGAGAATAGAGAAAAAACCCCAAAACCCCACAATCCTCTTAAACACTAAACAGGAGTTTTTAACCTGGGGTCTGTGAACTTCCAAGGGGTCCATGAGTTCTCAGGATCCATGAACTTGGATGATAAAAAGATATAGCTATTTTCATTTATCTCTAACTGAAATTCACTATATCCTTCAATTATAAATGAAAGCAACAAACTACAGCAGTCTTGGTGGTACATTTACCTTTGTCACCCATACATGTCAGATATTTTTAAATGAGATATTACAGTTGTCATCAGTTCAGTTCAATTCAGTCGCTCAGTTGTGTCCAACTCTTTGTGACCGCATGAATCACAGCACGCCAGGCCTCCCTGTCCATCACCAAATCCTGGAGTTCACTCAAACTCATGTCCACAGAGTCGGTGATGCCATCCAGCCATCTCATTCTCTGTTGTCCCCTTCTCCTCCCGCCCCCAATCCTTCCCAGCATCAGAGTCTTTTCCCGTGAGTCAACTCATCTCATGAGGTGGCCAAAGTATTGGAGTTTCAGCTTTAGCATCGGTCCTTCCAATGAACACCCAGGATTGATCTCCTTTAGAATGGACTGGTTGGATAGAAAGGTTAAATACTGTTTAGCAACACTTCAAAACTATGGCAGATATTAGACCAGCTGTTAGATCTTATTTAATGCATTATTGGTATACTACTGTATCATAACAAAGATTGACAATGGTATTTTAATACAATTGGTTTCCTTTGTTAAACTATAAATTTCATTTTATGGATTTAAAAACACCATTCAGAGAACAGGCTTCACTAGTCAGCCACAGGAATACAGTGGCTAAGACTCTGCACTCCCAATTCTGGGAGCCCGGGTTCAGTCCCTGATAAGGGAACTAGATCCCACATGCTACAACTAAGAGTTTGCATACTGCAACTAAAGATCCCTCATGCCACAACTAAACCTGAGAGCAGCCAAATAAATAAGTTAATAATAAAATAAAAATTAAAAGATTAGAAAAAGAACCATGGTGTTTAGGCCGTCACTTCATTATGCCTATACTACCTTCATTTCTGTCCCCGGCCATCATTTCGGCTACTTTCTCACCAACATCCCAAATTCCTTCTCTTGTCCCCAAGTGTTCTCTCATTGTCTCAGATGTTCAAATCGGGCAGTCTTTCACATCTATGCAACACTGGTCCTTTTTCTGAGAATCCTCTTCCCTCCACCCCTAAACCAGAGCCTCTATGTCTCTCCCAACAGATAGAGACAGCTTCAGTCTCCTGCTTAAGCTTGTCCTTCGTTCCCAGACTAGGTCAGCATCCCTTTCTTTCTATCACCCTTGTCATCATCTGTTCAGTATTACCATTCCAGTTGATATGCTCTAATGAGGGCAAAGCCCACATTGGCCTGGTTCACTATCATGTATCCAGTGTGTAGTGTGAGGCTGGGTACCTTGCGGAGCTCAATAAATATGTGTAAATACATGCACCAAAAAATCATTCTGTAGCTTATGATTTAATATATTTTGTAACTTTTTGATTTAATGTATTATACTCTTGTTTCATGTTGTTATTTTTATTTAAAGTGGCATAATATTCTATGGGGTATAAGTACTTTTTAAAAACAATTCCCCTAGCTGATCATCTTGCTTTCAGATTTTACTATGCTGTGATGAACGTCTTCATGTATATCATTTTATTTTTCTTGTTTTGTATTTAGGATTATTTCCTTTGTATAAATTACAGGAAGAGGAGGTAATTCATCTATTGGAATTAACATTTTTATGGTTCTTGATTTATTCTATGACATTGCTTTCCAAAAGGATTCTCTCAATTTAAAATGCCATAAATAACATAAATAGAACATCTGCTAATGATTTTTCAAAGTACTTAAAATGACATTTGCTAGATAGTCATCACTGGATTGGTTAATAATGGGGTAAAATTTTTGTTGAAAAGGATAACATAAAAAACTTCTCTTTAACTCAAAATGTAGTACGCTAATTTCCACACTGAGGAAAATATTTTATTTGTTAACAGAGAACTAAGAATAAAGATATTGTGCTAGGGAAGACAAATTGTTTTACCTTTGGTTCAATTCAGTTCAGTCCCACAGTCGTGTCTGACTCTTTGTGACCCCATGAACTGCAGCACCCCAGCCTGCCCTGTCCATCACCAACTCCCAGGGTCCACCCAAACTCACGTCCATTGAGTTGGTGATGCCATCCAACCATCTCATTCTCTGTTGTCCCCTTCTCCTCCTGCCCTCAATCTTTCCCAGGATCAGGGTCTTTTCCAATGAGTCAGCTCTTCATATCAGGTGGCCAAGGTATTGAAGTTTCAGTTCAACATCAGTCCTTCCAATGAACACCCAGGCCTGGTCTCGTTTAGGATGGACTGGTTGGATCTCCTTGTAGTCTAAGGGACTCTCAAGAGTCTTCTCCAACACCACAGTTCAAAAGCAACAATTCTTCAGTGCTCAGCTTTCTTCACAGTCCAACTCTCACATCCATACATGACCATGGGAAAAACCATAGCCTTGACTAGATGGACCTTTGTTGGCAAAGTAATATCTCTGCTTTTCAATACGCTATCTAGGTTGGTCGTAACTTTCCTTCCAAGGAGTACGCGTCTTTTAATTTCATGGCTGCAATCACCATCTGCAGTGATTATGGAGCCCAGAAAAATAAAGTCAGCCACTGTTTCTACTGTTTCCCCATCTATTTGCCATGAGGTGATGGGACCGGATGCTTATTAAATGGGAAAAATTCATTGAAGACTCTATCTGAAGTTCAAATATTTGAAAGCAAGAAATAAAATAATCTCTACTATGACACGAATTATGTCATTTCATATTTAAAAGAAAAAGAACATAATTTCTAGAGGCTAAGTAATTAATATATTAAGAGCATACAAAAACCAAAAAATTAAATACTAAGAATTTTTTGCAAGATGTTAGAAGTGAAATGTATGGACTGACAAATTTCTCCCTATTTACGGACATAAATGCCAGCAGGGACTTGTTAGGCAGAGCCATGTTTCTCTTTCTGAGTACACCTCCCCTCTACTCCTTTTGTATCAGCAGCCAACCAGGGCTTCAGGCTGGGCTGCTTCTTCACAAGTAGTACCAATTTTCTCCCTCAATAAATGAAGTTGTTTTGAGTTTTCCCTTGTTTTAATACTCTGCTGCTGCTGCTAAGTCACTTCAGTCGTGTCTGACTCTGTGTGACCCCATAGATGGAAGCCCACCAGGCTCCCCCGTCCCTGGGATTCTCCAGGCAAGAACACTGTAGTGGGTTGCCATTTCCTTCTCCAATGTGTGAAAGTGAAAAGTGAAAGTGAAGTCACTCAGTCATGTCCAACCCTTAGCGACCCCACGGACTGCAGCCTACCAGGCTCCTCCATCCATGGAATTTTAATACCCTAGCTACACATAAAACAGATTGTTGACTTAGGAGGTAGGGCATCCGTCTTATTGAATATGAAGAAAAAGAGCTAACCAGTGTCTTGTTGCCCTGTTCATATTCTAGGGAGGGTACCAGAGCTTACCCCATTAAATTCTTCTTAATGATATTAATCTAATAAATGCTGACTATGTGACTGCTATGTGCAGGATGCAATACCAGCATCTGCAGGGGACATAATGCAGGATAAGTTAACCAGTGGGAGACAAGTAGAAAGACATTTCCTGCATTAAACAAAAATGTGCAGAAGAGCAAGAAGGGTCCTTCCACATCTTTAAATGTCCCATTGGGAGAGTTCAGGTTTATCAGATCCTAATTATATGCAGAGTACATCATGAGGAACGCTGGGCTGGAAGAAGCACAAGCTGGAATCAAGATTGCTGGGAGAAATATCAATAACCTCAGATATGCAGATGACACCACTCTTATGGCAAAAAGTGAAGAGGAACTCAAAAGCCTCTTGATGAAAGTGAAAGAGGAGAGTGAAAAGGTTGGCTTGAAGCTCAACATTCAGAAAACAAAGATCATGGCATCTGGTCCCATCACTTCATGGGAAATAGATGGGGAAACAGTGGAAACGGTGGCAGACTTTATTTTTTTGGGCTCCAAAATCACTGCAGATGCTGACTGCAGCCATGAAATTAAAAGACGCTTACTCCTTGGAAGGAAAGTTATGACCAACCTAGATAGCATATTAAGAAGCAGAGACATTACTTTGCCAACCAAGGTCCGTCTAGTCAAGGCTATGGTTTTTCCCATGGTCATGTATGGATGTGAGAGTTGGACTGTGAAGAAGGCTGATCACCGAAGAATTGATGCTTTTGAACTGTGGTGCTGGAGAAGACTCTTGAGAGTCCCATGGACTGCAAGGAGATCCAACCAGTCCATTCTAAAGGAGATCAATCCTGGGTGTTCATTGGAAGGACTGATGCTAAAGCTGGAACTCCAATACTTTGGACACCTCATGCGACGAGTTGACTCACTGGAAAAGACTCTGATGCTGGGAGGGATTGGGGGTGGGAGGAGACGGGGACGACAGAGAATGAGATGGCTGGATGGCATCACCGACTCGATGGACATGAGTTTGAGTGAACTCCAGGAGTTGGTGATGGACAGGGAGGCCTGGCATGCTGTGATTCATGGGGCCGCAAAGAGTCCGACATGACTGAGTGACTGAACTGAACTGAATTGAATGTCCTGGAATGAAGACAAAAATGAAAATAATTAAACTGAGCTAATAAATCAAGTGCTTCGCTGTGGCTTAGTGATATAGAATCTGCCTGCACTGAGACTCAGGTTTGATCCCTGGATTGGGAAGATCCCCTGGAGAAGGAAATGGCAACCCAATCCAGTATTCTTGCTTGGGAAATCCCATGGGCAGAGGAGCCTGGTGGGCTACAGTACATGGGGTTGCAAAAGAGTCAGACTTAACAATAACAACAATAAAACAAGCACATAAAGGGATGTAAGTGTAGGTCACTGTTGCATGGCATGAAATGGTCATAAACTAAAAAGGACAGTGTCTTCAGTGAGCCAGGCACATTTATTAACTCATTATTCCTGACAATAATCTTGGGAGGTAGATATCAGCTCCCCCATTTTATAGATAGGGGAAGAGAAGGTTAATGAATATTACTTAGAGTTAAACATTCAGTGAGAGGTGGAAATAATCAAGCTTATGCTCTTTCTACTACATGCTAGCTAGGTAAAGGCACTCAAGAATCATACCTTGGTTAATATATCAAAGCTACTCAAAATTTGATTTTTATAAAACAATTGTAAAATAGAATGGGGAAAGAAAGAACACACATTTCTGAGATGTCAGACCCAGTAAAAAAGAATCTAAAACAATCTTCAAAAAGCATGTGAGTAAAGTTCATGAACCTTCATCTAAATGCAGTGTATCATGGTAGCGAATTTGAGGGATCACCTGGGTGAGACCTTGAAACTACTTTTCATCTGAATGACTCTGAGCCATTATTTCCCCTCTCTAGGTCTCATTTTCTAGTATCCGTCAAAGGATTTTTATAATTAAATAAGATAATCTATATAAAATGTTTAAACATTGGTACTTTGTGTGGATCACAACAAACTGTGGAAAATTCTTAGAGAGATGAAAAATTTGGCTTAAAACTCAACATTCAGAAAACTAAGATCATGGCATCTGGTCCCATCATTTCATGGCAAATAGATGGGGAAGCAATGGAAACAGTGAGAGACTTTTTTTTTTTTTTGGCTCCAAAATTACTGCAGATAATGATTGTAGCCATGAAATTAAAAGACGCTTGCTCCTTGGAAGAAAAGCTATAACCAACCTAGACAGCATATTAAAAAGCAGAGACATTACTTTGCTGACCAACGCCCGTCTAGTCAAAGCTATGGTTTTTCCAGTAGTCACGTATGGATGTGAGAGTTGGACTACAAAGAAAGCTGAGCGCTGAAGAATTGATGCTTTTGAACTGTGGTGTTGGAGAAGACTCTTGAGAGTCCCTTGGATAGCAAAGAGATCCAACCAGTCCATCCTAAAGGAAGTTGGTCCTGAATATTCATTGGAACGACTGATGCTGAAGCTGAAACTCCAATACTTTGGCCACCTGATGTGAAGAACTGACTCATTGATAAAGACCCTGACGCTGGGAAAGATTGAGGGCGGGAGAAGGGGACGACAAAGGATGAGATGGTTGGATGGCATCACTGACTCAATGGACATGAGTTTAGCAGGCTCTGAGAGTTGGTGATGGACAGAGAAGCCTGGTGTGCTGTAGTCCATGGGGTCACAAAGAGTTGGACACTACTGAGCAACTGAACTGAATTGAACCAGGCATATAATGATATACATTAATTATCAATTGTACTGCTGTTAAAGTTATTTTTTTTTGCATATAAGTTTAATAAGCTTGGATCTGTTTTATCTGTTTTTCTAGAATATACTGTATTAGGTGCAGCATAATAAAAGATAGGTGACTACCACAAGGGGCAGCTGTCACCTTTCATTGAAAGTAGCTGCAATAAGACCCCACAGGAGGACCAAAAACAAACAAACAACCCCTCCAAAACTGTAAGAATATCAACAATAGTTGTTTTAATTACGCTTTACACTTTGCAAAGTCCTTTTGCAATCATTTCATTTGATTCACACAACACTACTGTTTTGTAGGGAGGGCATTACTCCCTCTTTACCAATGAGAAAAGAGAGTCTCAGAGAATGGAATGCCTTCTCTAGAATCACAGCTGGTCAAAAGAGCAAAGAGTACTACAGTCTATAGATGCGCTGCGCAATATAGAAGCCATATGTGGCTACTTAAATAACGTTAAATATGCAGGTCCTCAGGAGCACAAACCACATTTCAAGAGCTGAATAGTTCATAGCACTCATGTTGGACAACCCAGATTATAGATCATTTTCTTCACCATAGAAGGTTTTATTGGGTTATGCTGGTCTATAGAAATGAGAGCACCAAACCATTACTGCATAATACTATGCCCAGTGTCCACAATACTATGCCCAGTGTCCACAAGATTGAACCTGATTCTCAGAGAAAGATGTCAAGAAAAGGAAAATAGTTTAGAAATGTTCTTATGAAAAACACTAAACTTTTTATTATAGAGTTAAATTTGTGTGATACTAGGCTATAAGCATCATCAGAACTGCCCAGAATCCCCCAAAGTACCTAGAACCAGTGCTCTGCACACAGAATCTACAAATATTTATTTAGTAGTTCTATTTCATGATTGATTCATTTCAGGAAAATATGTCAGTGTAAGAGAATTCTTCCCGAAGCAAATAAATTTAATGTCATAAAAATGTAATAATCTTTGTTAAAATCTCAAGGGAATTTATGTTTGTACATTTATAAAATTTCGTGTACATACAAAGTCTTTTTATATTTCAGTATCTATTTGATGCAGAAAAGTTGTAAATAAATGTAATCGAAAGAGATGAATGCCAGTTAAAATAAATATGTCTGAAGATGAGAAAAATTTTTAATAGTGATATAATCCTTAAAATAATGGTTTATAACATATCCCCAGTAAGTCATAAGTTAACAGATCCTCAGTAAATCATAAGGTGGTCTCAACTTTTGGTTCATTTTCTTAGAGCAACACTAGGAAATAACTTTCAGAAGTGGAGAGCCTGACAATAAATGCTCAGTATTGCTTCAAAGCAATATAAAATGCTCCGAAGTTTCAGAAGTTAGTTTTCAGAGGATGACAAATACTTGACTACACAAGAGTCATCAGCCTTGCCTGGCAGGATGGTGCTGTCAAATTCAAGGTGCACGGACAAAAATGGAGGCAATTTCATTTTTTAAATTGACTTTGAAAGTCTTAATGATATATGTACATTTCATGGAAATATGAGCTTTAGTATAATGGTCTGTTCTCTTTAGACAGATGGGACTCAATTTATGTTCTACATGATTGTATCCCAGAATTTCAGCCTTAAGATGTTTGTCATAATATAGTTAATCTATTATTTTATGAGGGCTACTAAATCTTGGCCTCCTGAATTTGGGTAGATGCATGCCAAATTTATGATGACGCTTGTCTAAAAATGACAGATGCTGCCAAAGCAGAAAACTATCATTTTCTTCTACTCAACAGCACAAGGTCTTGGTGTGAGAGACAGAAATGGGGAAAGGAGGCATTTACAAAGACCTTGCTGGCTAATCGATGGAGTCCTGCAGCAGTCTGTGGAAATGAGAAGCTGTCAGTTGGGAAACTTAGCCCCATCTGTAACAACACATAAAAACCGTGAAACACACAGGGGAACCCATAATGACCCATAAAAATGACTAGGCGAGGGTCTCCATTTGTATCTTTGGCAGAAACACTCTTCGACAAAACTGAAAAATGCAGTTTCATAAGGTTTTTATGACCATAAAAGCTGAACTGTAGCCTTTCCAGGCAAATTGTACTGATGTACTAGTTGATACCTGCTCTGGGTACACACCTGAGGAATTCCCACCATGCAAAAGCACATTATGCTGAAAACTAAAACAGGTTTTGAGATGTCCTCACAACTTTCCTTCCTTCTTAGCTATTTTCTGATACTGTCATCTCTGTCTCCATGTTACGGTCATGGGTATAGGATAAACAGGGCGTCCTAGGTGGCGCTGGTGGTAAGGAATCTGCCTGCCAATGCAGGAGACACAAGAGACATGGGTCCATTCCCTGAGTTGGGAAGATCCCATGGAGGAGGGCATGGCAACCCACTCCAGTATTCATGCCTGGAAAATCCCATGGACAGAGGAGCCTGGTGGGCTATAGTCCATAGGATCGCAAAGAGTCAGACAGGATTGAAGTGACTGAGCACACATGCATACACATAGGGGTAAACACAATGTTTCTGTGCCCAGTGGAAATCTTTTAGATGGGGTGATCCAAATGCTACTGAAATTGTGGACAACATTCAGGACAATCCACTGGACCCCTGAGGAGGCAGCCAAGGCTCTGCCATATTGGTGATGCTCTTGCCCTCTGCTGACCTCTATCCTAAGGAGTTGGTCTGCCTCCAGTTACATAAAGTCAACAGCTGTCAAGCAGGAGCTTTGAGAACACTTGTCATTTACCTGAAATAAGTGTTTTCATTCAAACTTGTCCTTGAAAAAATATCTAAGTCCTAAAGCTTTGGTCTTTTGGAGTTAAATGAAACAGACAACATAGTGCACAGAAATGAAGGATTATCAATAAAACAAAGCCTTAATGGCCCTTTCACTGCCACTTCTCCTACTGAAAAATATCAAGAGACAGCAAACAATTTAAAATTAATACATAGTCCTACTCAATAGTCCTTAAAAAAGTGGGTTAGCGGTTTTTGACTTCGCCCATTGGGACACTTGTATTAATTTTTCCAAGTCAGAAAAGTTTAGAAGTAATGGGAACAGTGGAATCTGCATGGGATAAGAAGCCCCAAGTTCCTGCTCTGACTCTACTGGGATATGAGTGGTGCAAGCTCACAAAGCCATTTCATTTTTTCTAAGACCCAGGTCCTTCAATGTTGTCATATTTTGGGGAGCAGCTTGAAGGTGGCTACTGTATGTTATTTTTCTTTGTAGCCCTAAGAGACAATACAGTAAAACAAACAAAACCCCACTACTTTGGAAGCTCCCTAGGAGCAAGAAAATGTCTTTCTGTTCATTGTCGTTCCCTAGAAATGGCAAATGTTATAGATGTACTACACTACTTAGCATAGATGATAAATATTTGCTGAGTGAATAAATGGGTATAGAGTTTATTGTGTGCATGTATGAAAGAGGGATACTAATCCCAGCCTCACCGGTCCCAGGGTTGTGAGAGGGTCAAATGAAAATAGTTATGCGACTGGATTTTATAGACTGAACAAAGCCAAGGTATTCCTATTGTTACATTTTAAGCAGAACATGTTGGTTCCATCATCTTTTGCTCTTAATTGCATTAATAAATATATCTATAGCATTTTGAATCATTCCATCTGCTTTCATCTTTTTAGACAGCAACTGATTAAAAGCTGTTTAGCTTTAAATAGCTTTATATACTTTGAGCTAGACGTGTATTTTCCCCATCTTGATACCTAATTAATTAAAAATATCTTGTGCTAAAGACTAGACATATGGACCATTAGGTTGAATTATCACAATATTTTATCTCTAGGTTGATTATCAAAATATTTCATTATTTTCACAAAATAAGGTTTTCCAAAGGCTCTGTTTTTTCAGTCTGCTATGAGTTAAATGCTGTCACAAAGAGCATTCAACTTGATGTATGGGGCATATTATCACAGGGAAGTGTGCTGTCATATGGCATTATGACACTTGAACTCCAGGGAGAAATTTGGGTAGAGTATCTGGCCAATATGTTCTAGCCATCTTCCTGAAGCTGCCTAATGCTTGCTGTGTCTTGACCCTAATTTTCCCAAAGCACATTTATCCTCCCTCCTACAAAGTTTTGAACTCCCACTGATACATCATGAAAAGTTGGGATAGATCCTAGAAGACTAGAGAGCTATTTCTTTGGATATTATGTTTAATTCTATTCTAACTTCTAAAAAGTGAATAGGACAGCTATCCTTGCCTGAAATAAAAAATATTTAGTTTTTTTCAATCATGTGGTCAGTTTCTTATAATAAATGAAATTCCTGTTACTGTAAACTCATTTTCTTTACAGATTTGAAAGAAAAAAAGAGAAAGCTTACAATAATACCCTGAACTTTTTATATCTGATAGTTTCATTATAACAAATCTCAGATCCAGACACAACATGCTCAAATTATGTCTCCAAATGCATCATAAAAAAATGGTTGCCCCAGTTGCTAAAATAGCAGGTAAAAAGACTTTTCTAGCACTTAGAAGATTGTTAGGTCACTTGTTAGAATAAATAATCTGTGTTCTCAAGGAGTAAAGTGAGATCATCTGTCGGTCCCATACTTCTTGTCAGATTCTTTGAAATGACATTTTTTTCCTTGACTGATTTTCAGTGAATCCCCAGATACTGTACTCCCAGAGCTCCCTCCCTTAAAAGTTGGCTATTTCCTCTTCCTCAGGATTTGCCCTCATTGAACAATACTCTATTGCTAAGTTACTGATACTAAAATGTTAGAAAGGAAATTGAATTACTAACTCCTTTGGATGCTCTGAATGCCTGGATTTTGAAATCTGGTAGCTGAGACATCATGTTACTAGCATATTCCCTTTTCACTCAAATATCTCAGAATCACATAGACACTGCTTGAACTCACTTGATAGGAACTCTTCATTCAAAAGAAAAAGATCAATGCTAGTGAATTTCAGTCTTGTAAGAATTATCAGTCAACCAGGACTTCTCACTGTGACTGTTACTCTCCTTTTTGGCTGACTCCTTAGAGGCAGCATTGTCTGAAATAAAACACTTCAGTTAAGTACCACACTCCTTCCTATTCCCTCCCCCTTCCCTCCGTGACCCACCTAGACTGTTTATGAAGGTGTGGTCCCTATGTCTCCTATTCTCCTAAAGTGGGGTTTTAAACAAAATCAAAACCAGTTACCAAAATGTTATGACTGTTTCTCATAATATTATGACAAAGGGAACTTTTTAAGGATTTAGAAATAGGTGGTCAACAATAGGTTTTGTATTACATTATTTAGACCAGATTTCCCATCCGGGCAAACTTTCTAATTTTCTAACTTGAAAATTGTACAAAACACATGTGTAAAGTCTTGCTTAGAAGCCAACATTTACTTGAAGGTGAAAAAACCCATATATCTATTGAGCAAATATGACCCACTTTATTTTTAAATAGTGCCATTTTTCAACAGCTTTGGTATTGCTTTTATAGATATAATAGGACAAATTAAATGTTTCACTAGTATTAATATTTAAAATATGGAGAAACAAAAAAGTAATTTGAATGACCTAACCAATGAATTGCCTAATAATTTATGATGAAGATTTTGAGTACAGAAAACACGGAAAAGTGAGGTAATCCTCAAATACATACAGCTTCCATGACTTCTAATCCAAGTCTGGACAATGACATGGTGAGTGAGGTCAATACTGTTGGACCACAGGTATTTTGGGGGGTACATAGGGGAGTGGCAGAAGCAGCAGAGGATGCAGGATTGAAGACTACCACACAGCTACTGGAGAAGAGACTCTGGGCTTGAGATTTGTTTTCCTCTCCCCACTGTCATCTCCTACGGTTCTTCTAGATCTCAGTTCTCTTCCCTTGTTTATACCACTACTGTACTTGATCTTGGTGTGTTCCTATTACCTGCTAGGCAAACATGAGTATTTGTAAAGTCTTAAATAAGCTGAAGGAGTAGAGTGACAATAACCTCCACTATTTTTATCATTTTGCTTATAAGGACTTCTGTGGATAAATAGCACAATTCAGGTAAGAAAACCTTTCTCAGAATATTATTTCATACAGGCAACAATATCCTGTAGAAAATGAAATCAGGCAGGAAGTCAGAGATGATGGATCCTGGTCTTCCAAACACTGGGTAATGTTGGGCAAATAGCAGATGCAATGTGGACCTCACCGTGGCTTGCTGTTTTATAAACGGGAGATAATATTTGGCTCTAATAACTGATAAGTCTGGGTTAAAGATTAATTTACTAATCTGCAGTAAAAGGTTTTGTTCTTTAGAAGGGGAGAAGTGTGATGTAATAATTTAGTATTTATTATCTGTTCATCAGGTATCATGATTTAGTGATCCTATCATACAGAGAACAAAAGTTTTTTATCACCAAGTTTGAATCAGCTCATTCATTCCAGGCTTCAGAGCTTTGGGCACCAGCATCTATGGGACCTCACCAATAATGGTCACTTTTTCCATAGTCTCTTTGTCTGATGAGGGTTTTCTGAATCCTCCTCTTACAAATGGATTTGCTTTTCTCCCAAGCCCCTGGGCAACCACAGGAAAGCATTCTTAAGTCTCCTCCTCAAATTCTATAATGATTTGGAGAGCAGAAGAAAATCAGAAGAGCAGTGTGTGTCTGTGTGCTCCCAACCACAGAGAGGTGCCTAAAGAGAGAGTCAAACGTAAGAGAAAAGGACCTATTCTCTCAGTTTTCCTTCATAGACAGTCACTGCAACAGGGAGACTTATCCATCTTGGGTGCTGATGGGTGGCTGTGAATGTGTGGAAGCCTATTAAACATCCAATTTCATGGTATACCCACTAGAAATACAATTTTTTTCTCTTCTTCCTGAATCATTCAGTTTGAACCTACTCAGAAAAACTGCTGATTCACTGGGACTATGAAATAGAGACTCTTCTTAAGAGGCCCTTCCATGAGTAGCCCATTTCCAATTATATAAAGTCAGTTCATAACTGTGAAAAGTTCCTTTAAAATCTTTGAGTTCATTTATAACTCTGAGGGGAAGTCTACAAAGACCTTAAAAAATCAATATCTTTTATTATTGGACACATTTCTAGATTCACTTAATAGTGTCACTCTCTCAAAAAACTTTACTCTGTTGCCCTTCAACTCCCCTTTACTGGGGTAAGAAAATATAAAAATGTCTGTTAATAAACAAGTTTAAGAATTCCTTGACTGAAAAAGTCCATTGCAAAAACCAAACATAAAATGAATAGAGGGGAATAATAAACTCAGTATTTTAGACCCATTTCTTGATTTTTGTCTAAACACAATGTGACCAAGAAGCTTCCACTTATTTTCATGCATATATTATATATATATATATATTTACACACACACATATATACTTAAAGGTATATATTTAACAACATGGAATGGTAACATATCAAATGCTTAGATTCCGTGCAAACACATAACCTTTCCTGTGAAGGAAATATATTCATATTATACAAACAAACCATGGAGAGTAACATGCGACAGTGGAGGGGAAGAGAATGGGGTAGAGACAGCGGACCAGGAGGAACACAAAGACTGTAAAGAACAAAAAGTGTCATTGACCTGATTTGTCAGAGTTGTTGCCTGTGATTGGAGTGATGGAGCAGCTGGGATTAGCCTTTGCGCTGTCCTTGGAAGAAACCATTTTGGGTTTATTTTTCGTTGCCTCTAGTGCTTTGACCTTCTTGGCATGTTTACTTCCTTTGTAGTGGGCCTCGGCCTGGCTCTACAAAGGAGAACAAATCAGGCTCATTGTTTTGCTACTTACAAACACCACAATGGATGATCATGCAGGAAAAAATACATTCAATCATAGGCACCACAGACATTTATAGCTCAGCACTCAACTACGTTTTTGGCATTTAATGACTAGCAGACCAGTATCTAAGAGATTTTTGCATACTGAGACCTTCTATACAACACAGAGGACCTGTGTTTTTCAAAACCAGACATTATATAAGTGGACAAAAGGGTTAGGGCAAAACTGGGATGAAGGTGAACTTTGTCCTTAATGTCTTCCCACCACTGCCCATTGGGGTTCCTTGTCAAATGTTTGGCCGGGCACCTTGAGTGTCCTACCCGGGCAAGACCTTACATGACCACTCCATTTAGTTTCCTTTGAGCTACAAATCTGTCTTCCCTGAACCTATATTCCTCTTGGCTCTGCTCTGAGAGCAAGTGATGCAACAAAGCAACCAGCTAGTGAGTGGAAATGGCATCTCATTGTGGAGTCATCTCTATGTGCTCAATGTGTCATTCTGATGACTTCAATTCTAAGAATAGACAATATAAGCCACAAAGGAAATAGGGACAATGCTTGTTTCTGATCTCAGATGTGATTCTGAAGCCAAAACAGTTAGTATTACATTCACTTATACACAAAGCATAGGTGAAACTGTGACTTCAATACTAGATCAAAAAAAAAAAGTGATCAAGGCAAATGAATATTAAAAATTTTCAAAAGACAAAAACAAGTTATGGGAAAACATTTAGTCAATTTTCTGATTTTTGGAAAATTGTGCTCTACCTAAAAAACAAGGAGTTTACCTTATCGGCATCTAGTGTAATGCACATATTAACTGAAGAATTAAGTATATTTGCTCCAATTTCAGAGAAGGCAATGGCACCCCACTCCAGTACTCTTGCCTGGAAAATCCCATGGATGGAGGAGCCTGGTAGGCTGCAATCCTTGGGGTCGCTGAGAGTCGGACACAACTGAGTGACTTCACTTTCACTTTTCCTTTTCATGCATTGGGGAAGGAAATGGCAACCCACTCCAGTGTTCTTGCCTGGAGAATCCCAGGGACAGTGGAGCCTGGTGGGCTGCCGTCTATGGGGTCACACAGAGTCGGACATGACTGAAGCAACTTAG
Source organism: Moschus berezovskii (assembly GCF_049115385.1). Taxonomy (NCBI): domain Eukaryota; kingdom Metazoa; phylum Chordata; class Mammalia; order Artiodactyla; family Moschidae; genus Moschus; species Moschus berezovskii. The sequence continues at coordinate 121,838,719 of NC_142461.1, forward strand.
CAGTAGCAGCAGCAGCTCAGATTTCATTTAAAACAGACCCCCAAAATATAAACAAACTAAAATATATATTATATGCAAAAAAAAACTAAAACATACATTATATGGTATATTAGTTTACTTAGAAAGGTAAAGATGCTGATAAGCCTGTTTTATAAAATAAGAAGCGAAAGCAAAAGTTTCTGTTAGAAGATTCCTAAAATAATAACTTTTTAAACTTCAGTTTTCCTTATATATACTTGTGTGTGTTTGAAGATGGTAATACTAATGTTTTCATCCATTTTCCTCAGCAAGCAGAATACAGGTTGTGTGTGTGTGTGTGTGTGTGAGTGTGTGTGTAGGTAGGTAGGTAGAGGTGGCAATGGACAAGAGTCAGGTTTTACTTCTACATTTCAACTAAATATATGTGATTTTCCTAGCACATAACCTGGATCCCCCAAGGTCGACAGATTTGAATTGACTATACTTAGTCCCTAACTTTATGAATATTTTTTCATAAATATTGTTCTAGACTATCATTGACTTATCATTGTTCTCAGTTGGTTTGCTCAAGGACTTCTCATGTTATTCTCTGTCAAGTTGAAAAAAATCCAATTCTAAGGGAGGAAAAAGTGTAATATTAAGTTTTATTAACATCTGAGAATAGCTAAATCCAGCAAATACTGCTGGGTAGGCATAAAGTCATGCTCAAAATTCTCCAAGCCAGGCTTCAGCAATATGTGAACCGTGAACTTCCAGATGTTCAAGCTGGTTTTAGAAAAGGCAGAGGAATCAGAGATCAAATTGCCAACATCCGCTGGATCATGGAAAAAGCAAGAGAGTTCCAGAAAAACGTCTATTTCTGCTTCATTGACTATGCCAAAGCCTTTGACTGTGTGGATCACAATAAACTGTGGAAAATTCTGAAAGAGATGGAAATCCCAGACCACCTGGCCTGCCTCTTGAGAAACCTGTATGCAGGTCAGGAAGCAACAGTTAGAACTGGACATGGAACAACGGACTGGTTCTAAATAGGAAAAGGAGTACGTCAAGGTTGTATATTGTCACCCTGCTTATTTAACTTCTATGCAGAGTACATCATGAGGGACGCTGGGCTGGAAGAAGCACAGGCTGGAATCAAGATTGCCGGGAGAAATATCAGTAACCTCAGATATGCAGATGACACCACCCTTATGGCAGAAAGTGAAGAGGAACTAAGAAGCCTCTTGATGAAAGTGAAAGAGGAGAGTGAAAAAGTTGGCTTGAAGCTCAACATTCAAAAAACAAAGATCATGGCATCTGGTCCCATCACTTCATGGGAAATAGATGGGGAAACAATGGAAACAGTGTCAGACTTTATTTCTTTGGGCTCCAAAATCACTGCAGATGCTGACTGCAGCCATGAAATGAAAAGACGCTTACTCCTTGGAAGGAAAGTTATGACCAACCTAGATAGCATATTAAAAAAGCAGAAACATTATTTTGCCAACGAAGGTCTGTCTAGTCAGGGCTATGGTTTTTCCAGTGGTCATGTATGGATGTGAGAGTTGGACTGTGAAGAAAGCTGATCGCTGAAGAATTGATGCTTTTGAACTGTGGTGTTGGAGAAGACTCTTGGAGTCCCTTGGATTGCAAGGAGATCCAACCAGTCCATTCTAAAGGAGATCAGTCCTGGGTGTTCATTGTAAGGACTGATGATAAAGCTGAAGCTCCAATACTTTGGCCACCTCATGGGAAGAGTTGACTCACTGGAAAAGACTCTGATGCTGGGAGGGATTGGGGGCAGAAGGAGAAGGGATGACAGAGAATGAGATGGCTGGATGGTATCACCGACTCAATGGACATAAGTTTGAGTGAACTCTGGGTGTTGGTGATGGACGGGGAGGCCTGGTGTGCTGTGATTCATGGGGTTGCAAAGAGTCGGACATGACTGAGCGACTGAACTGAACTGAACTGAGGCATAAATGAAGCAAATACACAAATAAAAATTTAAAAATTGATAACATGAAGAAATAACAACAATGACCAATATTATTGAGCCTCTGTGAAGGACAGTTCTAAATGTATTATGTGTGTTCACTATTTATCATAATACCCCGTAAGGTAGGTACAATTATTGGTCAACACTTTACAAATAGAACACTGGACATGAGAAGTTAAATACTTTATCAAAAGTCTCACAGGTAGGTGTAGAAGCCACTTTGTGGATCTGAAATGCTTCCACGTGTAACCCTATTTAACTATATGTTATTGTTATTGCTTTAGTCACTAAGTCTTGTCCAACTCTTTTGTGCACCAGGCTCCTCTGCCATGGGATTTTCCAGGCAAGAATACTGGAATGGGTTGCTATTTTCTTCTCCAAGGGATCTTCCTGACCCAGGGATCTAACCCACATCTCCTGGCTGGCAGGTAGTTTCTTTAACGGTGAGCCACCAAAGGAGCCCATTTAACTATGTATCCTTACTTTAAACATGCTGCTGCCGCTGCTGTGTCACTTCAGTCGTGTCCGACTCTGTGTGAACCCATAGACAGAAGCCCACCAGGCTCCCCCTTCCCTGGGATTCTCCAGGCAAGAACACTGGAGTGGGTTGCCATTTCCTTCTCCACACTTGAAACATACGCACTCATTAAATTAACAATATAATTTTATTCGAAGTAAAAAATTACATACAAAGCACACTGCTTTTAATGACTAAGTGAAGGATTATAGTTTAGTAGAAGTTTCTCTGAGTAGGGAATATCTTCTTAATTCATGGAAATAAATTTATTGGATTGAGAAAGTTCATTTGGATTTTTATGTATGATGTTATGGAAAAACTGAAATGAACTTTTTTGGCCAAACCAACACTAACATAGTATGTTAGGCCTGATCCTTCTGTTGAGGAGCTAAGAAAGGCCTGCTTCTTTGGTACATAACAATTTCTACAAGACACCAGGAGCTATTGCTAAGTCACTTCAGTCGTGTCCGACTCTGTGTGACCCCATAGACGGCAGCCCATCAGGCTCCCCCGTCCCTGGGACTCTCCAGGCAAGAACACTGGAGTGGGTTGCCATTTCCTTCTCCAATGTGTGAAAGTGAAAAGGGAAAGTGAAGTCGCTCAGTCATGTCTGACTCGTAGCGACCCCATGGACTGTAGCCTACCAGGCTCCTCCGTCCATGGGATTTTCTAGGCAAGAGTACTGGAGTGGCTTGCCATTGCCTTCTCCGAGACACCAGGAGACTGCCTAGTAATTCATCTTTCCAAGTATACTAAATAGTGAGATGTTACTTTGGTGTCCTTTGGCTAAAGAAACATCAAGTTCTCTAAATAAAACCTCCTAGCACAAGATAAGTGGAGTGTCACTTCCTCATTATTATTTCCTGGCATCCTTGCAGAAAGCTAACAGCATCAATTAGCACTTGGGATAGAGAGCCAGCTAAGTGACACCTCACTGGATGCCAAGATGGAAAGAGCTCTCTTGAGCCGTGATTCACTTTCCTTTTGAGTTCTGGGGCCTTGAGAAAAGCGAAACAAGCCTTCTTAGCCTCTACTCACTGCTGCTGGGGAAAGATGCCGGGTTAAGCCAGCGGCAGACACCACTCACTCGTGCTCGGCATCTTTCCAGTTTCCTGTGGTATTCTTGTAGTAGCACTTTGCTGTCCTCAGTACTGTATCTGAGGTGTCAACAGCTTCTAAATCCCGGGCAGATCTTCAAGTGAAACTGAGACACTGTTAAATGGCAACACGATTAACCTGACTTCATTACCTGGGAATCTCCTTAATTAGGAGTGAAAGCAACAAGGACAAGAGCCAGAGGGCCTAAGAATGGGGCAAGACGACTAAGCCTGCTCAGCGATGGTTCCTGCATCATTTCGGAGAGACTCGGCTCGCCAAAGGGACTTATTTTATACCTCAGCGGCTAATCAGCAGACACCTCTTTGTCCAGCACTAATGGTTTGCTTTCTGATTCCCTTCCAAAAGTGCTTCTATACACCCTAAACTGGCAGTAATCAAATAAACCCATGCCAAGGACTGTCAAAATTAGAGAGTTACCCAAAGCGTCATACTGACTTTCACACAGGAATTCATTGATATCTAAGGCTCTTACAGAGGTCATTCCAGTAGCCACCTGACCACCCAATGGTAGAGGAATAGCTTGGACAGGAGATGACACCCTGGGATTTTTTTCCTTCCATTCATCTCTATCTGTATTACTAAGGCCCCCTCACTTTCTGAAATCCTCCACTTCTCTTAGGACCCTACTGGTCCAAAGAAAAAAGATAAATAATGAGATAATGCATTACTTTACAAATAAAAATGCAACAATGAGAAATTCAATAATTCACTGAGCTCCTGTATCTGTTTTTTACCTTATTTCTATTTTGGACTTCAGAGAGGTAGATAGGATCTTGAAAGAAGACACTGAACTATGTTTTCTTTGCGCAGAAAGAACAGCCCAAACACAAACTGGCAAGTGGCTGGAGGAGAATAAAGGCCCTGGAGGAAGTCCTCAAATATTTATTTACTAAGAGACCCAACTGTTTTGCATCTTAAAATGTAATTGGAACTGTTCTCTTAATTACAGAAAGTGTATCATTAAAACTGTTAGTATCTGATTTTTCTGGAGACCTTAGATTTCAATGTGTTAAGTAGTGTTACATGGGAAGTAGCAGAGGCCAGTTACTTTTCAGAAAAAAAAAAGTCTATATACTGAAATGGCAAATAAAACAGATGTCAAACAAACTACCATAAAACAGCCTAAACTAACAAGGAGGAAACAAAAAAACCTGATTACTTCCACAGGGAATTACTTAGCACCTGCCATACGCTAGACATTGTGAAAGGTTAAAAACAAAGACCCTTTGCTCACAAGAATGGTAGCTGGAAGAAAAGACCAACATATAAATGACTATAACCCAAACAGAGAGTGAAACTATAAAATGGAGATAAACTGGAACAAAGCAGTATGGGAGTCAGAGGAGAGGTAAATCTCTTTGGATTGGAGGAGGACTGCGGAAGCTTCATGGAAAAGGAGTATCAGAGCTGTGCTCTACTTCGAGGGTGGAGTTCTGAAGAGGCAGTGTGGCGGCAGAGGCATTTCAGGTAGAGGGACCAGCATGTGCTGGGAGAGTGAAGTCCTGTGAACTGTACAGTGTTTCCTGGGCATAGCTGCTTTTCAGTATCACTAGAACACAGACATATAAAAGGAACAATAAAGAAAGGCTGCCGCATCCATTACTATCCAGTGTAAAAGAGAAAATATAGCATAGTGCTCCACAAGTAAAGAACAATGTTCTACTTATAGCATCTTTTATATAGATGGCTATAAGAAAGTTGTTGCTTGTACATCATAGATTTTATCCTCTGCTGCAAACTATAATCCTATATTCAAAGCACAACTAAATTATTCATATAGGAGATTTAATAATTTGAGATAAAAGCATGACACTTAACATACCGTAGTTAGACATACTAGAGTTTACTGAGTAGTAGCTAAATAATTACTTGAATCTTTGCTTTAACATAAGGCTACATTCAACTCTAAAAATGCTTTTTCCTGCCCGTTGTTGTACTGATAAGATCACATCCTTTCAGAGACAATGCTACAACATAAGAAACAAAATACACCCAAGAGAAAGGCTTACTTAATCAATAGATAAGTCTTTCTGATGAAATCTGCAATTTTAAGGCCTGCAATATTAGTAATGAAATACTTCTGGCTTTGATATCCACTTTGTTTAGTCCTCAGCTACTGGGCTCTGTTGAAAACAAAGTCCAAACAAAATTATAACTTTTCAGTTATAGATTTTCAGCTTAAAAAGATGCAATGACTTTGCTAATTCATAATTTATAGCTAAGTGAAACACTCCAGGTGGCTATAGCCTGTCCAGGTTGCCACGCTGTACACTGTGTGTGCTGGTGGGGTGGGGGGGCTGCCAGTCACATGGACTTCAATGTGAATAGGGTCCTCTGGATTCCTTCAAGGCCAGAACTCTGGCTATGGTGTTTCATATTTACTGGCTTTGTAGTATATATGTATAAAGGCCATCAGCTCCAAATATTTCCATATTATTAAAGAGAAAAGTGGTCACTCCAGGAAGAACATAATGTACACTCTAGATTGCTGAATTTCTTTGGGCCTAATTCAGATTCTATCAAAATATCACAAAACAGAAGTAGAGTTGTTGGATTATAGCTGCTTGAAAATGCCGCTATATGAATATATGAGCATTACACATGTATGTGTCTATGTTTTCCAAACTTTCCATATAGGCAAATTAAGCCATTTCTTAAAATGCTAAGACTTTTGGTGGACTTCAAGGTAGTTTTTCAAATGCACTCTTAGTCAACTAGAGTATTGATGTTCAGGCTTCTGGTGCATAATTCACTGGTGGAATTACTTTACACATTGAAATATGGAGAAGTTATAAATGGACCTAATAGCCACAACAGAATGTACAGAGGGAATTAAAAAAAAATATGGCAGTTTGAGTTTAAAATTACCTAGAATATAGCAAAAAGTGGCTTTTTAAAGAAGGGGCTTTAATCTTTTAAATAAGCTTGTTTATGTATAATTCCAAATGAACAAAAATTGGCCTCATCTTTCCAGTAAGTTTTATATTTCAACTATGGGAAGGTAGGTTATTAAGTTTAGATGATTCCCAGCAATTGAAAGTTCTGCCCCTGATTATCCAACGATACTCTATATTTCCAGTTTAGAGTTGAGTAGAATGGGGCATAAAAGAGACAGTTATTGGAGACTGACTATATCAATTGCGATCTGAGCTCCAAATCCTTTCATTTGCTGAATTCTGCTCTCTCCTCCTGTTATTTCCTTTCTTTCAAATTAGCCCAAAATTAAAAATAATCTCCTTTTGAAAACAGATTAATCAAATATATGGGTCAAGGTGAAGTTCATCCCAGAAAATTAATTTCTTAATTCTATCATGAATACTGTAAATTATAGAGACTGTATTTTAAAAATTTATTTATTTATTTTAATCGGAGGCTAATTACTTTATAATATTGTGGTGGTATTTGATTCATATGAATCAGCCATGGGTATATATGTGTTCCCCATCATGAACCCCCCCCTCCCACCTCCCTCCCCATCCCATCTCTCTGATTCATTCCAGTGCACCAGCCCTGAGCACCCTGTCTCATGCATTGAACCTGGACTGGCGATCTATTTCACATATTATAACATACATGTTTTAATGCTATTCTCTCAAATCATCCCACCCTCGCCTTCTCCCACAGAGTCCAAAAGACTGTTCTTTACATCTGTGTCTCTTTTGCTGCCTCGCATATAGGGTCATCATTACCATCTTTCTAAATTCCATCAGTTGAGTTCAGTTGCTCAGTTGTGTCTGCCTCTTTGCAACCCCATGAATCACAGCACACCAGGCCTCCCTGTCCATTACCAACTCCCAGAGTTCACTCAAACTCATGTCCACAGAGTCGGTGATGCCATCCAGCCATCTCATTCTCTGTCGTCCCCTTCTCCTCCTGCCCCTAATCCCTCCCAGCATCAGAGTCTTTTCCAGTGAGTCAACTTTTCCCATGAGGTGGCCAAAGTATTGGAGCTTCAGCTTTATCATCAGTCCTTCCAATGAACACCCAGGACTAATCTCCTTTAGAATAGACTGGTTGGATCTCCATGCAGTCCAAGGGACTCTCAAGAGTCTTCTCCAATACCAGAGTTCAAAAGCATCAATTCTTCGGTGATCAGCTTTCTTCACAGTCCAACTCTCACATCCATACATGACTACTGGAAAAGCCATAGCCTTGACAAGACAGACCTTGGTTGGCAAAATAATGTCTCTGCTTTTTAATATGCTATCTAGGTTGTTCGTAACGTTCCTTCCAAGGAGTAAGCACCTTTTAATTTCATGGCTGCAATCACCATCTGCAGTGATTTTGGAGCCCCCCAAAATAAAGTCTGACACTGTTTCCACTGTTTCTCCTTCTATTTCCCATGAAGTGATGGGACGAGATGCCATGATCTTATTTTCTGAATGTTGAGCTTTAAGCCAACTTTTTCACTCTCCTCTTTCCCTTTCATCAAGAGGCTTCTTAGTTCCCCTTCACTTTCTGCCATAAAGGTAGTGTCATCTGCATATCTGAGGTTATTGATATTTCTCCTGGCAATCTTGATTCCAGCTTGTGCTTCTTCCAGCCCAGTGTTCCTCATGATGTACTCTGCATAGAAGTTAAATAAGCAGGGTGACAATATACAGCCTTGATGTACTCCTTTTCCTATTAGGAACCAGTCTGTTGTTCCACGTCCAGTTCTAACTGTTGCTTCCTGACCTGCATTCCGATTTCTCAAGAGGCAGGTCAGGTGGTCTGGTATTCCCATCTCTTTCAGAATTTTCCACAGTTTACTGTGATCCACACAGTCAAAGGCTTTGGCATAGTCAATAAGGCAGAAATGGATGTTTTTCTGGAACTCTCTTGCTTTTTCCATGATCCATCGGATGTTGTCAATTTGATCTCTGGTTCCTCTGCCTTTTCTAAAACCAGCTTGAACATCTGGAAGTTCACGGTTCATGTATTGCTGAAGCCTGGCTTGGAGAATTTTGAGCATGACTTTACTAGCGTGTGAGATGAGTGCAATTGTGCAGTAGTTTGAGTATTCTTTGGCATTGCCTTTCTTTGGGATTGGAATGAAAACTGACCTTTTCCAGTCCTGTGGCCACTGTTGAGTTTTCCAAATTTGCTGGGATATTGAGTGCAGCACTTTCACAGCATCATCTTTCAGGATTTGAAATAGCTCAACTGGAATTCCATCACCTCCACTAGCTTTGTTAGTAGTGATGCTTTCTAAGGCCCACTTGACTTCACATTCCAGGATGTCTGGCTCTAGGTGAGTGATCACACCATCGTGATTATCTTGGTCATGAAGATCTTTTTTGTACAGTTCTTCTGTGTATTCTTGCCACCTCTTCTTAGTATCTTCTGCTTCTGTTAGGTCCATACTATTTCTGTCCTTTATCGAGCCCATCTTTGCATGAAATGTTCCCTTGGTATCTCTGATTTTATTGAAGAGATCTCTAGTCTTCCCCATTCTGTTGTTTTCCTCTATAATAATTACTTAATATCCTTGAGTGTCTTATTTTATGATTTACCCCAAAGCACTCAAAAGTATTCACATCTCTAAACCTAATTTCAAATTCTATAATAAACTGGCACATTTTATTTAATAATTTTCCACTACCTTGAAATATAAAGAAGAGTTTACAGTGATTTCAGAGTTACACCCCAAGTTCCTAAAGGGTTTGAGAGTGCTGCTATCTTTCAATGGGGAAATGGATTGCCACTGTGTGCTTTCTAAGAGTGATTTTTGTTACTCAATGATAAGTAATGCAATATAATTTGTCTCTGCATTAAAGCTGTGACTCTACAGCTAACTAATTCAAGTCTTCTGATGGTCCTTTAAATTAGGCTCCCAGGCTTCCACACATTAATTTTTAATCAGTCTAGAAGGTATTACATTTACTTCCATTTCCATATTAAAGAAATTTACATAAATGATACAAAATAAATCTAAAATTAGGATTTGCAATGTGTCTCCTTAGTATATAATATCCTTAATGTAGACAAAAGTGGAAAAATAAGTTTGAAAGTGCTATGCTCAGAAAATTGGCTGAAGAATGGCTTTAGTAATGTTTTATAATATGTTTAATATATTATTTATTTAGCATTAGTCATTGGGAAACCTCTTTTACAAAATAGGTTTTTGTAAAACTCCTACCCCAAAGCACTAAACCAATTTTTAAAGCCCAGTAGACATTTTATAATTTAAAATTAAGTAAAATATGTAAACATGAAGATTAATACCATACCTTTTTCAAAACATACAAATATAAGTAAGAGAAAATAATAAAACTGTACATCTTTAGTATTCATTTAGCTAACCTGAGTCATGTGAAGGCTATTTTTACATTAAAGTATCATATTGAGCTAGAAGTTTCCATTCCAGATTAAGCTGGTCAACCTTCCTTACATATAAGAAACTGGTTTGCCAGAGGAAAAACTGAAATAAAAATGCCCATACTTTTGATTCATTGATAAATACCAAAAAATTTCAACATAATCAATGAATGCTAAGTGGCCTTTCAATTTCTGATGCCACGCAATATTGTTTTAAAAGTTCTGCTCACCAATAAGAATCATAACAAAACTTGTTCATATATGATAAGATCGATGCGAACCGTGTCTTACTCATCTTTGAATTTTCTGAAGCACCTATTACATGGTATCAGTTCAATTCAGTTCAGTTGCTCAGTCGTGTCCGACTCTTTGCGACCCCATGAACCGCAGCACACCAGGCCTCCCTGTCCATCACCAACTCCCGGAGTTCACTCAAACTCATGTCCATTCAGTTGGTGATGCCATCCAACCAACTCATCCTCTGGCGTCCCCTTCTTTTCCTGCCTTCACTCTTTCCAGCATCAGGATCTTTTCAAATGAGTCAGCTCTTCGCATCAGGTGCCCAAAATACTGGAGTTTCAGCTTCAATATCAGTCCTTCCAATGAACACCCAGGACCAATTTCCCTTAGGATGGACTGGTTCGATCTCCTTGCAGTCCAAGGGACTCTCAAGAGTCTTGTCTAACACCACAGTTCAAAGCATCAATTCTTCTGCTCTCAGCCCTCTTTATAGTCCAACTCTCACATCCATACATAACCACTGGAAAAACCATAGCCTTGACTAGATGGAACTTTGCTGACAAAGTAACGTCTCTGCTTTTTAATGTGCTGTCTACATGGTATAGACTCAATAGAAAGTTGTGAATTGAATATTATATATATATATATTATCAGAAAGGCTTTAAAAGGATGATTTTTTATTCTTTTCAACCAATAGTTGCAATATTTTGGAATATCTGCAGTCTTTGAACTTGAATCAGCCATGATTTCTACTGAATTTCATTTTTGTCCAAATAGCTATTACTTCAGCTTTTAAGAATTTAAATTGTATATATTTTTTATCCAAGTAATATAATCACACAGTTGAAAAGTATAGAACAAAAGAACCTAAACAGTGAAAAGTCTACCTTTCAGACTTAGCAATTAATTGCTGTCACTTTGTGTATCCTGCCAGAGATAACTGACATGCCTATCAAGCAAATATATATGTATATATTTTTCCTTTCTTCCATTTTTAGACAAATGCCTACACACCACATATGTTGTTTTGAATTTTGTTTTTTCTATTTAGCAATAGATCTTAGAGATTTTTTAAAAAGTCATTAATTAGAAAGTTTTCTAATTTTTAAAATAAGTGTGTATATTTACCCCATTACATGAATGAACCATAATATATCTCAACTGATATTTGACCTTCCCTTTCTTTGGGATTAGAATGAAAACTGACCTTTTCCAGTCCTATGGCCACTGCTGAGTTTTCTAAATTTGCTGGCATGTTGAGTGCAGCACTTTCACAGCATCATCTTTTAGGATTTGAAATAGCTCAGCTGGAATTCCGTCACTTCCACTAGCTTTGTTTGTAGTGATTTGTTCGCATTCTAGGATGTCTGTCTCTAAGTGAGTGGTCACACTATCATGGTTATCTGGGTCATGAAGATCTTTTTGTACAGTTCTTCTGTGTATTCTTGCCACCTCTTCTTAATAACCCTGCTTCTGTTAGGTCCATAACATTTCTGTCCTTCATTGTGCTCAGCTTTGCATGATATGTTCCCTTGGAAGCACTAATTTTCTTGAAGAGATCTCTAGTCTATCCCATTCTATTATTTTCCTCTATTTCTTTGCATTGATTACTGAGGAAGTCTTTCTTATCTCTCTTGCTATTCTTTGGAACTCTGCATTCAGATGGGTATATCTTTCCTTTTCTCCTTTGCCTTTCACTTCTCTTCTTTCCACAGCTATTTGTAAGGCTTCCTCAGACAACCATTTTGCCTTTTTGCATTTCTTTATCTTGGGGATGGTCTTGATCACTTTCTCCTGTGCAAACTCAAGAACCTCTGTCCATAATTCTTCAGGCAATCTGTCTATCAGATCTAATCCCTTGAATCTACCTGTCACTTCCACTGTATAATTGTATGGGATTTGACTTAGCTCATACAAGAATGGTCTAGTGGTTTTCCCTACTTTCTTCAATTTAAGTCTGAATTTGGCAATAAGGAGTTCATGATCTGAGCCACAGTCAGCTCCAGGTCTTGTTTTTGCTAACTGTATACAGCTTCTCCATCTTTGGCTGCAAAGAATATAATCAATCTGATTTCGGTATTGACCATCTGGTGATGTCCATTGTAGAGTCTTCTCTTGTGTTGTTGGAAGTGGGTATTTGCTATGACCAGTGCATTCTCTTGGCAAAACTCTATTAACCTTTGCCCTGCTTCATTTTGTACTCCAAGGCCAAATTTGCCTGTTACTCCAGGTATCTCTTGATTTCCTACTTTTGCATTCTGGTCCCCTATAATGAAAAGGACATCTTTTTTCGGTGTTAGTTCTATAAGGTCTGTAGGTCTTAATAGAACCACTCAACTTCAGCTTCTTCAGCAGTAGTGGTTGGGGAATAGACTTGGTTACTGTGATACTGAATGGCTTGCCTTGGAAACGAACAGAGATCATTCTGTTGTTTTTGCGACTGCATGCAAGTATTGCATTTTGGACTCTTTTGTTGACTATGAAGGCTGCTCCATTTCTTCTAAGGGATTCCTGCCCACAATAGTAGGTATAATGGTCATCTGAAAAATTCGCCCATGCCAGTTCATTTTAGTTCACTGATTCCTAAAGAAAGGCAATGCCAAAGAATGTTCAAACTATCGCACAACTGCATTCATCTCACACGCTAGCAAAGTAATGCTCAAAATTCTCCAAGTCAAGCTTCAACAGTACGTGAATCATGAACTTACAGATGTTCAAGCTGGATTTAGAAAAGGCAGAGGAACTAGAGATCAAATCACCAACATCTGTTGGATCATCAAAAAAGCAAGAGAGTTCCAAAAAAACATCTACTTCTGTGTTATTGACTACACCAAGGCCTTTGAATGTGTAGACTACAACAAACTGTGGGAAGTGATAGGAATACCAGACCACCTTACTGGCCTCCTGACAAATCTGTATGTGGGTCAAGAAGCAACAGTTAGACCTGGACATAGAACAACAGACTGGTTCCAAATTGGGAAAGGAGGACGTCAAGCCTCTATATTGTCACCCTGCTTATTTAACTTATATGCAGAGTATATCACGTGAAATGCCGGGCTGGATGAAGCACAAGCTGGAATCAAGATCGCCAGGAGAAATATCAATAACCTCAGATATGCAGATGACACCACACTTATGGCAGGAAGTGAAGAAGAGCTAAAGGTCCTCTTGATGAAGGTGAAAGAGGAGAGTGAAAAAGCTGGCTTAAAACTCAACATTCAGAAACTAAGATCATGGCATCTGGTCCTGTCACTTTATGGCAAATAGATGTGGACACAATGGAAAAAGTGACAAACTTTATGCTTTGGGATTCCAAAATCACTGCAGATGGTGACTGCAGCCATGAAATTAAAAGGTGCTTACTCCTTGGAAGAAAAATTATGATCAACCTAGACAGCATATTAAAAAGCAGAGACATTACATTACTTTGCTGATGAAGGTCTCTCTAGTCAAAGCTATGGTTTTTCCAGTAGTCATGTATGGATGTGACAGTTGGACTATTAAGAAAGCGGAGCCCTGAAGAATTGATGCTTTTGAATTGCGGTGTTGGAGAAGACTCTTGAGAGTCCCTTGGACTGCAAGGAGATCCAACCAATCCATCCTAAAGAAAATCAGTCTGAATATTCATTGGAAGGACTGATGCTGAAGCTGAAACTTCAATACTTTGGCCACCTGATGCAAAAAACTGACTCACTGGAAAAGACCCTGATGCAGGGAAAGACTGAAGGCAGGAGGAGAAGGGGATGACAGAGGATAAGTTGGCTGATGGCATCACCGACTCGATGGACATGAGTTTGTGCAAGCTTCATGAGTTGGTGATGGACAGGGAAGCCAGGTGTGCTGCAGTCCATAGGTGTCAAAGAGTTGGACACCACTGAGTGACTGAACTGAATTGATATCTCAACTGTACCTTATTTATAGATAGATAGGTTGTTGCTTTTCAAAGTTGTCCTGTCACTCATGATGCAAAAATAGGCATTAGATGCTTCAAAAGATAGTTTTTCTTCTTTTTATAACTAGAAATGATTTTAAAATGCTTTAATTGAATCAAACCAGACATTTAAAAATTTCCTAATTATTTTCCATACCCAATTTGTCATTATGGATATATTATAATTATATGCTTTCCTAAACCTATTTCTGGGAATCAGGCAACAAAATGTGCACATACCTTTTCCTGGGGCTTAATAAAATGGTATGAAAATTTGAGAAAAGAAAGAGTTTTGAGATGGGCTTTCAATAATGGAAAGAATTCCCAAGACAAGAAATATATACTACTAATAATAAAGCTATAAGGAAAAAATATATGGAAAAACCAGTTTTTGTTTAGGGAAATATGAATAATTCAGTTTGAGTGCAATGTGTGTGGAACAGGAATGGAAAATTATTAGAAAGACAAGTGCCTTATTATTTGGGTCATAAATACTAAATAGTGGGAAGGTAGCTAATAAATACCATACTTGATTAGGTAGCTAATGAGAAGCCATTGAGGGCTTTTGTTCTAGCACAATCTGATCCAGCTAAGACCTAGGAAAAGAAAAAAAAAAAAAAAAGACAGTAGAGTAACTAGAAGGTTCTTATCACAGCAAGTCAAAGAGAAATGGGGTTCCTAAACACACAGATTTCAAGTCTCAGGAGGTTCTATAAACCAACAGTCAGAGCTTTAATAGAAAAGGAGCTATTCCTCCTATCAAGGCAAGTTTCTGTCCAGATATTCTGTTCCCTTTCTCAATATCTACTACCCCTTTTCTTTTTTAATATTTATACTGGACTCCCCCTTCCCAAACCAAATCCTTATCATTGCCATCCATATTTTTAAACAAGGCCTGATCTCTCCAACCCAGAAGAGACCGTCCCTCAACCTACTTTCAACATGAGCTTTTCAAACTTTCAGCCTCCTTTCACAGACAAATCTGTTTAACTAACTGTATGTGCATCTCCAGTTTCTCTTTAATCTAGTCCACCTCAATCCACTGAAATAGACATCACGAAGACAACAGTGCCCTGAGTCCTAAACAAAAAACACTGTTTATTCCTCATCTGGCTTGATCAACCAGTGATCCATGACCCTCCTGATCTCTCACTTCTGGGAGGCACTTTTGCCCTAGCTCTTTCTTTGGTTGGTGTTCCCTCATCTACATTTCAGAACGATTTGCATGCTCATCTTCCGCTGTCCAGTCGTTCAATTGTTATTATACCCCAAAGCTCAGTTTTAAGCCTTCTTGTCTTCTCACTCCAAACTTTCCTGTCTAATCCCATTCAGTTTTACCCACACAACTTTCCCATGCATCTCTACACCAATAATTTCCTGGTTTCTCCCTCTCTGGTCCAGATTGCTCTCCTGAGCTCTAGATTCATTATATCCACTTGGATATCTCAAAGCACCTTAAACATAAGTTCAAAATCAAAATCCTTGTATGATTTGTCTCTGCTTTGTTGCCAAAATCACCTACTCCTTCTAGCATTCCTTTACTGCTAATGGCATCACTCTACATGTTTTGTAAGAGCCAAACCTAGGGATCATTCTCATTGTCACACTCTATCTCCACCCCCACGTTTAATCACTCAGTCCTATAGATTTTACCTCCTCGATATTTGTCTAATCAAGACAATTCTTAATATCTCAACCACAACCACACCACAACTTGGTAGAAAAGCAATGACAAACCTATAAAGTGTATTAAAAAGCAGAGACATTACTTTGCCTACAAAAGTCCATATATTCAAAACTATGGTTTTTCCAGTAGTCATGTATGGATGTGACAGTTGGACAATAACAAAGGCTGCGCACCAAAGAATTGATGCTTTTGAACTGTGGTGTTGGAGAAGACTCTTGAGAGTCCCTTGGACAGCAAGGAGATCAAACCAGTCCACCCTAAAGGAAACCAGTCCTGAATATTCATTGGAAGGACTGATGCTGAAGATGAAACTACAATACTTTGGCTACTTGAAGCAAAGAACTGACTCATTGGAAAAGACCCTGATGCTGGGAAAGATTGAAGGCGGAATGAGAAGGGGACGGCAGAGGACAAGATGGTTGGATGGCATCACTGACTCAATGGACATGAGTTTACCAGGCTCTGGGAATTGGTATTGGACAGGGAGGCCTGCTGTGCTGCCATCCATGGGGTCGCAAAGAGTTGGACACGACTGAGTGGCTGAACTGAACTGAAATTACTTCAAATTCCTGACTGAATTCTGCCTGTGATGAGAAATTGTGGACTGGAGCAGGGGTCACCAGTTGGTATGATTTTTGGGATCTGGCTGCTTGATCCACCTCACTGTGGAATGAACAGATTCCTAACAGACTAATTCCGCAATTATTGGAAAGACAATTCTTATATACAGTGGTTCACTCACTTGTCTGTCAAAATTGCCCCAGGTCAGAACACAAAATCAGTGACTTATGGCTCATTCAGTCAGTTTGATCAGTGCAGGTAACTAAATTGGATAAGTCATCCTTCAAAACAATGCTTGTTTGCTGCTGCTGCTAAGTCACTTCAGTCGTGTCCGACTCTGTGTAACCCCATAGACGGAAGCCCACCAGGCTCCCCTGTCCCTGGGATTCTCCAGGCAAGAACACTGGAGTGGGTTGCCATTCCCTTCTCCAATGCATGAAAGTGAAAAGTGAAAGTGAAGTCACTCAGTCGTGTCCGACCCTTAGCAACCCCTCGGACTGCAGCCTACCAGGCTCCTCCATCCATGGGATTTTCCAGGCAAGAGTACTGGAGTGGCTTGCCATTGCCTTCTGAACTATAAAACCTAGATACCTTGTAAGTTCAAACACTTGACTCAAAAGAGTTCCTGGGAAAATACTAACCAAGTCACAGAAATATCATTTGCTTTTTAAAAAAGAGAATGGGATTAGGTATTACTAGATGATTATAATTTCAGTAAAGCCTCAACAATGTGGAATAATCTGGGTAAAGGGCATAATGAATGGTAAAAAAAAAAAAAAAATCGAAAAGTTGAACATTTTGGAAGAAATGCTGTTATCTACCAGAGATTATTAGGTGATGTGTTAAAGTATGTAAGAAGAAAAAAAGTAAATAAAGTATGTAAGAATTATTTTAAATTGTATCATTGCTTGCATTTTAATCAGTGCCCTTAAAGTACTTACATAATCATAAAAGAATTGGTTCTGTTGGTATTCTAAATCTCTATGCTACATCCTTCTTTGTAATACTCATTTGCATTATCTTTGAAGAACAAATTTGGACCAAACAAAAGTACAATTTAGCCCATACCTGAATTATTACAAATCTCTAATTAGTGTTGTCCAAATTAATAAGAATTTACTGCATTCATAAAAATGGAAATTTATGCAAAAAGCAATTATTCAATGTCTAGATATTCAGAAAACTAGCTTGAAGAGAATGCCTTTCAGATATTCAAATTTTGTATTTTTTAATCTATATCTGCACATTCAGTAATTCTTTTTGGCATTTTACAAATATAGACATCCATCATTTCCCCAATACTTACAGATGTTAGTGAATACCTCTTTCTATGACCATCTGTGTAAATGTATAAATTAGATCTTTAAAAGAGATTGTTGGTATTTTTCGTTTAAAAGTGCATATAGGGTTTTTTTTTGGCTTACATGATTTAATTTACAAAACTAACGAATAACCTAAGTCCCCTTTAATAAATCTATTCTTTCCCATTCCTCTCAAATGGTATAAGAAAAAGCCAAAAATTCATGACATGAACAAATAAATCATCACAAAAAAGGATTCTATACGTGTCTCTCAAATAATACAGAATGTTATTTCTTTCCAGAGCAAAAACCAGGTCGCCTCAAGCTCGCAGGTCAGAGATAATGAAAGCTACAATTCAGAGAATATGCAGTGGGCACTGTTAAAGATAAAAAAGGAAACTATTTGGAGATTACAAGTATAAATCAGCACAACTTTATCTCCATAAGTTTAACTAGAGTCTGTGCTTCCCAGGTGGTGCTAGAGGTGTAGAATCTGCCTGCCAATGCAGGAGACATAAAAGACACTGGTTTGATCCCTGGGTTGGGCATGGCAACCCACTCCACATTCTTGCCTGGAGAATCCCATGGACAGAGGGACCTGGTGGCTATGGTCCCTAGGTTGCAAAACGTCAGACATAATTGAAGCAACTTAGCACACACGCATACATGGTATACTGGAGGGGAGAGAGGAGATGTCCGCTTCAGCACACGAAATAAGGAGTTGCACTGTGTGTATACAATTTGAAAACAGTAATAAAACTAACTGAAAACAGGTCTGCTTTTTATTATCATTACAGGTGGTAATTCTAAACAGTAATAAAATACTCCACCCTGAAAAAAAAGTGTTGGTCTGTTTTAAACAATTGTGTGATTATAGCTGAATTACAGTAGTATGTATGTAAACTTAAAAGTAACATATATTTTTACTTGTCTTTTAATTAACTACATGGAGTTAATATACAGAACTTGTAGTTACATTATCAAACACCCAATTCACAATGGCTCTGCTATACTTACTCATTTTGAAAGTAAATTCCTAATGGTTAAGAATCAAGTTTGCAAGCTCTGTGCCACTCATGTTCTAGCATTTCAATAACTGATTTTGAAATAAACAATGATAGCACAGTGATTACTAAAGACAAAGAAAACAGAACTTGAAATTCTTCAATTCTCTCATTTTCCATGACAGATTAGAATTTTTGTTTGTGTTTAAATTTTAAGGATGAGACAGTGCTAACTATGATGTGTATTATTTTTGCTTGGTAAATAAAAATTTTTGCTTATATGTGACGAATTTTACTGACTTCTGTTAATACCTTTCAAATAAAAATTTATGCTTCATTTTAGGTTCTTCTGTGCTTTAAAACTAAGGAATGAAGAAGAAAATATCAGTGGTACAAGTCAGTGGGTACATAAATTGTACTTTTTATATAATTTTGATTTTATTAAAATTTACTTGTTACTGCAATGTTATGATCATTTCTGTGATAGAATAATATATAGGCTATGTTTTTCTCACTTAAAAATACATAAATATACTTTAAAAGGATGAATCTTTTACTTTTCTTCCCTTTTTATACTGTGATATTAGTGGTATAGTAATATATTGAAACTTTAATAACAAGTCTCTGAGTTTCGTTCCTGTTTTTTTTTTTTTTTTTTACTATTTATGTAATTTTACAATTATTTCTGAAAATGACTTTGTCCTATAGAGGAGATGTTAAAAATGATCTGCTCTTGATGTCAGAAATATTAGGTATGCCACTGATAAGAGCTGAAAAACATTATACCTGAAGGAAGTACACATTAATAAAAGCTGAATCATATTCTCAGTCCCCCCAAATCAGAACCTAAACAGAATGAAGAATTCTTGGGAGTTCTTGTTCATGAGATCTATTTTCTGAGTAGTGAATACCACATTTGTTTCTCATGTGCCCTAGAAGACAGAACTAAAGTGAGTAAGAAAAAAACCACGGTTCCTTTTCTCTCTCTCTTATTTTTTTTTAATAAAGATTTAGGTAAGACAAAATACTAAAAATGATTAAATATTAGAACATGTTGTCAAAGGAAACTGTGAAACATTTCTTTCAGGAAATGGAAGATTCAATCACTTCAACATCTTTTGAAGTGATTACGGTTTCAGATACACAGACAGACAAAATTGTGCATAATTTTACAAGTTCATGGACCCCCTGCAGCCTATTCATAGACCATATCCTCAAGATGCCCTATTTGTTTCAGCTCTAGTACTTAATAATTCTCTCCTTTTCAAATGCTGACCATCTCTCAAGCCTTTCATGGTTTCATTTCCTCCTTGAACCTCACTCAGTACAAATACAGAAATAATATATGTGGAAAGAATCTAATATAGAGCCTGGTGGAAGAAGAGGCATCTGTCAAATGCTAGCTTTTTGCTCATGATACTTCTAGCCTATGTGCTGTCTGCTTTCCTAAATTTATATTAATATCACCTTACAGCGGTTAACATCACACAGTTCAACAAGGTTTCTAAGTATATTTGTTTTGTTTCCCTAGCTAATCAGGTCTACGAGGGTAGGGAACCTGTTTTATATTTCTTGAATTTCTTGAATTTTCCTTTCTAGGCATGAACTATTTTGACACTCTTCTTCTGTCTCTGGCTAATTTGACAGCTTCTTTACTCTCCTTGAAGAACTAAATTGAACAGCAACACTATTTTTTCAACAAAAGTTCCTAGCTTGAAATCTTAGACGTTGGCTAGAGCAATACTTCTTCATATGTTATCTTCTCCCCAGTGACTAGCCATGCCTCATAAAGCTCCTTATAGCTGGTCAGGCACTCCTGCCTACCCTACCCCCCACCCTCCAAAAAATTATCTTAATGCTGATCAACCATATCTAAAGGGCTTCCCTTGTGACTCAGCTGGGAAAGAATCTGCCTGCAATGCAGAAGACCTGGGTTTGATCCCTGGTTGGGAAGATCCCCTGGAGAAGGGAAAGGCTACCCACTCCAGTATTCTGGCCTGGAGAATTCCATGGACTGTATATCTATGGGGTCACAAAGAGTCGGACACGACTAAGCGACTTTCACCATATTTAAAATTCTCTAGCCTCCAGGGCAAATGTTGTCACTTTATTTAAAAAGTTGCTTGAGAAGTAAAAGTAGTTAAAAGTTATCCCTTTCGCACAATGCTTTAAACTGTATTAATTCATCCACTTGCTTGAAAGCAAGAGAGTAGGCAAGATTACTTCTTGTTGCATCTAGCTTTTCTGCTTCTGTCTTACATAAGTAATGCTTTTTTCCTTGTTGTAAAGACTGTGAAAATTATTGCCCACTCAAGCATACAAACGATAAGCTATGGGAAATCAAACACATACTAAATAACACCTGAATATAAACTTTAAACCAGGAATTAATCATTCAGGAACCCTACAGGTATTCAGCCAAGAAATTCTACCTGATTTCCAATTGTATGCTGCATTTACTTTTTAGCTTAAGAATCTAAACAACAAAAATTGAGTGAAACATTATCTTATTGTTAAGGATTCCACACCCAATCTTAACTAAAGAAATCTGTACCAAAAAAAGAGAAAAATTCACAAGCCTTCAAAGTCTTCCCAAACCCAAAGTGGGAAGGTGACAAAAATCAGCAATAAAATGCTTTGGAAATTGTTTCAGAAATCTTTTTACTTTTGTCAAAATAGTTATTAACACAGGAATTTTACACAGGGAAAAAAGAAGACCATAATATTTTTTAAAAGGTGTTATTAATGTTTGATCAGCAAAGCAACATTTAATGAATCCCTAAGAAGAAATGGAGTAGCCCTCAAAGTCAACAAGAGTCCAAAATGCAGCACTGGGTGCAATTTCTAAAATGACAGAATGATCTCTGTTCGTTTCCAAGGCAAGCCATTCAGTTTCACAGTAATACAAATCTATGCCCTTACCACTAATGCCAAAGAAGGTAAAGTTGAACAGTTCCATGAAGACCTACAGGATCTTCTAGAACTAACGCCAAAAAAAAGATGTCCTTTGCATCATAGGGGACTGGAATGCAAAAGTAGGAAATCAAGAGATACCAGAAAAGTCTGCCTTGGAGTACAAAACGAAGCAGGGCAAAGGCTCACAGAGTTTTGCCAAGAGAACACACTGGTCATAGCAAATACCCTCTTCCAACAACACAAGAGAAGACTCTACACATGGACATCACCAGATGGTCAATACCGAAATCAGATTGATTATATTCTTTGCAGCCAAAGGTGGAGAAGCTCCACATAGTCAGCAAAAACAAGACCAGGAGCTGACTTGTGGCTTAGATCACGAACTTCTTATTGCAAAATTCAGACTTAAATTGAGAAAGTAGGGAAAACGACTAGGCCATTCAGGTATGACCTGAATCAAATCCCTTAAAGTTATACAGTAGAAGTAATAAATAGATTCGAGGGATTAGATCTGATAGAGTGCCTGAAGAACTATAACAGAGGTTTGTAATATTGTACAGGAAATGGTGATCAAAACCATCCCCAAAGAAAAAAAATACAAAAAGGCAAAATGGTTATCTGAGGAGGGCTAAGAACAGAAGCGAAAGGCAAAGGAGAAAAGAAAAGATATACCCATCTGAATGCAGAGTTCCAAAGAATAGCAAAGAGCTAAGAAAGCCTTCCTAAGTGATCAATGCAAAGAAATAGAGGAAAACAATAGAATGGGAAAGACAAGAGATCTCGTCAATAAAATCAGAGATACCAAGGGAACATTTCATGCAAAGATGGGCACAATAAAGGATAGAAATGGTATAGACCTAACAGAAGCAGTGTTATTAAGAAAAGGTGGAAAGAATATACAGAAGAACTATACAAAAAAGATCTTCATGACCCAGATAACCATGATGGTGTGATCACTCACCTAGAGACAGACATCCTGGAATGCGAAGTCAAGTGGGCCTTAGGAAGCATCACTACGAACAAAGCTAGTGGAGGTGATGGAATTCCAGTTGAGCTATTTCAAATCCTGAAAGATGATGCTGTGAAAGTGCTGCACTCAATATGCCAGCAAATTTGGAAAACTCAGCAGTGGTCACAGGACTGGAAAAGATCAGTTTTTATTCCAATCCCAAAGAAGGGCAATGATAAAAAATATGCAAACTACTGCACAATTGCACTCATCTCACACACTAGCAAAGTAATGCTCAAAATACTCCAAGCCAGGCTTCAATAGTAATTGAACCGAGAACTTGCAGATGTTCAAGGTGGATTTAGAAAAGGCAGAGGAATCAGAGATCAAATTGCCAATATCCACTGGATCATAGAAAAAGAAAGAGAATTCCAGAAAAACTTCTACTTCTGCTTCATTGACTATGTTAAAGCCTTTGACTGTGTGGATCACAACAAACTATGGAAAATTCTTAAAGAGATGAGAATACCAGACCACCATACCTGCCTTCTGAGAAACTTGTATGCAGGTCAAGAAGCAACAGTTACAACCAGACATGGAACAGTGAACTGGTTCCAAATTGGGAAAGGAGTACATCAAGGCTGTATATAGTCACTTTGCTTATTTAATTTATATGCAAAATACATCATGTAAAATGCCAGGCTGGATGAAGCACAAAGCTGGAATCAAGGTTGTGGGGAGAAATATCAATAACTTCAGATATGCAGATGATACCACCCTTATGGCAGAAAGTGAAGAGGAACTAAAGAACCTCTTGATGAAAGTGAAAGAGGAGAGTGAAAAAGCTGGCTTAAAATTCAACATTCAAAAAACTTAGATCATGACATCTGGTCCTACCACTTCATGGCAAATAGACGGGGAAACAATGGAAACAATGACAGACTTTACTTTCTTGGGCTCCCAAATCACTGCAGATGGTGACTGTAGCCTTGAAATTAAAAGATGTTTGCTCCCTGGAAGAAAAGCTATGACAAACCTAGACAGTATTCAAAAAATAGAGATACATTTCTGGCAAAAGTCCATGCAGTCAAAACTGTGGTTTTTCCAGTAGTCATGTATGGGTGTGAGAGTTGGACCATGAAAAAGGCTGAGTACTGAAGAACTGAAGATTTTGAGCTTTGATGCTGGAGAAGACTCTTCAGAGTCCTTTGGACAGCATGAGATTAAACCAGTCAATCCTAAAGGAAATCAACCCTGATTTTTCACTGGAAGGTATAATGTTGAAACTGAAGATCCAATACTTTGGTCCATCTGATGTGAAGAGCCAACTCATGGGAAAAGACTCTGATTTCGGGAAAGATTGAAGGCAGGATAAGGGGACGACAGAGGATGAGATGGTTGCATGGCATCACCGACTCGATGGACATGAGTTTGAATGAACTCAGGGAATTGGTGATGGACAGGGAGGCCTGGCATCCTGTGATTCATGAGGTCACAAAGAGTCAGACACGACTGAGCGACTGAACTGACTAACTGAACTGGGAGACTGAACAAAAACACAACCAAAGCTTGAAGGAATTATGCAACAGAAGCTTAATGTTTTTCTGTTGAAAACTTATTCTTATACAGGACAGTGAGTTTTGGTACTTTTCTTGTCCAAACTTTCATATTTTCTGTTCTTCACATCACATTAAGTAGGTCATCAGAACTTTGAATATACAAACTTTAAACACATACAAATGTCGAAAGTAACTTGTCATACAAGGCACCTATGTGTTCTTCAGTTCAGTTCAGTTCAGTCGCTCAGTCGTGTCCGATTCTTTGAGACCCCATGAATCACAGCACGCCAGGTCTCCCTGTCCATCACCAACTCCCGGAGTTCACTCAAACTCATGTCCATCGAGTCGGTGATGCCATCCAGCCATCTCATTCTCTGTCGTCCCCATTTCCTCCTGCCCCCAATCCCTCGCAGCATCAGAGTCTTTTCCATTGAGTCAACTCGTCGCATGAGGTGGCCAAAATATTGGAGTTTCAGCTTTAGCATCAGTCCTTCTAATGAACACCCAGGATTGATCCCCTTTAGAATGGACTGGTTGGATCTCCTTGCAGTCCAAGGGACTCTCAAGAGTCTTCTCCAGCACCACAGTTCAAAAGCATCAATTCTTCGGCGATCAGCTTTCCTCATAGTCCAACTCTCACATCCATATAATTAAATTATGTGTTGTATTAATTTCCCCACTAGTTAAATATATGTTTTGATGAGATTTTATAAATCATAATGCTCACTTTTTAAAAGATTCTCTTTATCCTGATCTTCCTTTTATTTTCAGTGATGAATTTAAAATCAGTTCTAAATGATCAAATGTCCATTTATAATAAGGTAGTTCTGAGAAAGGCTATAACATTTTGGTAATGTTATAGTGTTAATTTAAGGCAATTTAAAAAAATGAATAAGTTCCAAAAGGCTGACTAAATTTTTTAAAGAGCTTTCTTAAGCAGCAGCTATTGAAGCAAACTTTTAGTTCACTATGTTCCTTCTCCCTGTAACCACACTATATTTCTGTCATATTGAAGCAAAAAATGTTCATCATTTTGGCAGCTCTGCCTGCAAAGTGAGAATTACCTTCCCAAGCTCCTGAGATTTATGCTTTTAATTACCTACTATCTGCTTCACTACCCTCCACACCTTAGAATCAATATAAATAGTCTTATTTATGGGAAAAATGTAAAATGTTTGACAAAAGCAGGCTATCATTTTCTAGACTT
This sequence comes from Moschus berezovskii, assembly GCF_049115385.1. Lineage (NCBI taxonomy): Eukaryota > Metazoa > Chordata > Mammalia > Artiodactyla > Moschidae > Moschus > Moschus berezovskii. The sequence continues at coordinate 121,863,967 of NC_142461.1, forward strand.
CCATTTGATGCTATTGATTCTTTGCATCGTCAGTACCTTCTTTCTTGACAGAATCACTTGGTTTTACAAACTTATAAAATTATTCATTTATCTAATAATTTGTACTGTTTAGCAGCAGATGTAAACTTTACAACTAGCTTTCACTTTCCAACCCAGCATGAGATTATCATTTCTTTCTTTAATGACTAACTGCAGAATTTAGTTTGAGTGTGACTTTCTCCAAATCCCTTCATCATAAACTCACTTATTATGAGGACTAACTTCCATGGCTTATTTAATTTCTGAATGGAAGGCCACTATTAGCATAGGTGAAATTTAGCAGGCTAAGTACCAGTATTCTTAAAACTCTGCTGCTCACATTTTATCAGCATCAATTCTTAAAAAAACACAAGTTACACATATACACATACATAATTGTGTATACTCAATCTATATGTGACTATATAAATATAGTATAAATTAATAGACTAAAGGAGCTGTTGTCCATCTCAAGGGCTTCAAGAGAAATGGAGTAGGTATGCACGGGGAGCAGGCAGTGACTGTATACATATGTATGGGAGGAGGGAAGAGTTAAGTTCATCTGTGGACCTAACATATGTAGATATTTGTTGGACATATCTGATGGTGGTGATGTGTGTGTTAATCGCTCAGTTGTGTCTGACTCTGCAACCTCATGGACTGTAGCCTGCCAGGCTACTCTGTCCATGAAATTCTCCAGGCAAGAATACTAGAGTGGGTAGTCATTTCCTTCTCCAGGGGATCTTTCCAACCCAGGGACTGAACCCAGGTCTCCTGCACTGTAGGCAAATTCTTTACCGTCTGAGCTATCAGGGAAGTCCATGGTGATAAAGAGGGCCAATATTAGAAAATGACTGTTCAAGGTTTTCCTTGACATATCAGTTATCAAAGGGCCTGAAAGTTCAGGAAATACAGGAAAAATTGTTTTAAACACTACACTGGTTGGAATTTTAAATAGTATGTTCAGCATACTTTAAAAGAAATCTATCTTCTAGGCAGAAACCAATACAATTCTGTAAAGCAATTATCCTTCAATTAAAAAATAAATTTCTAAAAATACATTTTAGGGGCTTTGCAAGTGAAAAGTGCCTCAGAATTTAAAGCAATGAATCCAGTTATTACACTTGAAAAAGCTTAATAAAGACATTATGTCCAGGAGAGAAGGAAAGAATAGTGCATTTGTTATACCTTTGTGCCAGAGAAGAGCTAAAGGAGAGGGAGAAAGGAATAGAAAAGAGAACACAGGAAGGAGGAACATGATGCGAAGAGAACATGTTTTGACGGGGAAAGACAAACATGAATGACTGTGGACAGAATTTCTAGAGTGAAAACCAGAGCTAGGCAGCCAAGAGCGAAATGCAAGTTCCCTAGAAGAGTATTTTTCAAACAAAAAGCTTGATCCTTCAGAAGATTTACGCAGGTGCCCTTGCAGTTGGGTGCTTATTCCGCTTTTGCTTCAAGAAAGGTCTTCCAAGAAGGTGTGTAAGGGGTTCCTATTTCCCTGCTGCTCTGACCTCCCAGGGAAGGAACCACAGCTGCTGTAGGGACTTGTTGCCTCATGGCAGCTGGTGGAGAGATGCAGTAAGGCCTGGGGGCCAAAGGAGATGGAGGGTCAGCCAAGAGCACATGATAAGGGCATTTATGTGGGACCTGAAATTGTTGCTTTCTCCCTAATCTCATGACTGCTGAGATCCCTGCTGGATGATAGGGAATGCCAGGGCCTCCAGCAGAAAATACACTAAAGCCTCTTGAGTGGCAGATGGTGGATGGGGGCAGTTTGTTTATACAAGACAGAGAATTTGTACTGTATTATATAAACTGCTAAAGAAATCAGGAAGTGGGCATAAGATTAAAATTACAAAGAGAGATACAGGCAGAAAGGCCCAGGAGAACATATACAAATAACCTTGTCCAAATGAAAACTGCTAAATTGACAAAGATGCAAAATGCAGAGCAAAGAAGCATTGCAGATGTATCAATTACACATGAACTGAGGGTGATTGTTGGATGACTGCACTTACTGAAATCGCAGAGATATTTATAGTAAAGAATAAGAGGCTCAGGTCACTCACAGAAGTGTTCACACAAACAGTTGGTCACCTTGCTATTTTAACTTCTAAGCATATCCTTAATTTTCTGTCCATTTGTACTGTATCAGTCTAATGTAAATCAGTGAAGTGGCATGAGGTCATCTATCTCCTTATGACTTAAGACATGAGGAAATAGAACATAGCAAGGGAAAAGAACAGTGGGTTAAAATGAGAGAGAGGAGATACTAGATAACCAAAATCCAAAGCAAAGACAAAAACAACAGACAAAAGTAAAAATTTAGAGGAGCCACAAGGTAACTTTTTATAAAAGTGAACAATAGATGATTTGATTTATAATTCCATTCAAAAAGTAATGCTATAAATTAAAAAAGTCAAATGACTTAGCTCCAAATGAGTGGGGTTAACACTTAGGGACCCTGCATCTCATGCTTAATCAATTGTGATATTAATGCTGAGTACCAAAATTTCAGGGTCAGTTCCTGAATTAGAGTTTATAAAACTTGATTAAAAAGATCATTATGCTCTCATTTTGATTTGCCCATGAAGCATAAAGGGCTCAGTCACATGTTTAGGGTATTTATGATTAACTCTGCTCTGAGATAACAACAATAAAAGATCATCTCTATTTTTAAGCATTCAGGAGGATTAAGTTGCCCTGATTTTATGTAAAAACCTCTTTAAGGGTCAGTTTTTTTATCCTTCTGCTACTATTCTCTAAGAAGTTAAAATTAATATGAAAATTAGAAATTATTTGGGATCTGCCAGGTTTCAAACTAGCCAAAAAGAGAAATGTCGGCCTCAAAAATATTTTAAAAGCTTTTGTTAAAAGTTCTAGTTTCTTGCTTTTCGTATGAAAACCATAAGTCCAATAATTTTGAGAGTCTTTTTAAAACCTGACTATGGAACATATGGAAGACCTATTTCCCTGGCAAGGCTTAACTCTAGAAACATATTTCCCAGCTAATGGGAATGATTCAGATTTAAGCTTATCAATTTATAGCCACACTAGAGTTGCAGTCTACTTGTTCACTGGAGAAGAAGGGGGCGTTCAAGCCCAAGACAATTTCATTCAGTGCTCAGCCTAAACCACGTTACACAGAACAAACGTGGTCAAGAGGAAATAGGGATATGGGTGATATTCACATTTGAGCAAATGTCTAGGACTCAGTTGGAAAGACATATTATTCCTGGACTGCAACGCCTGCCCCTTGGCAAAGTTAATGGTGTCAATTTGCAAAGGTTCACTTGGGAAGTGTTTATGATTAATGCTTGTTCATTTGCATGATGCTGTATTGTGTAAATAAAGCTGTAGCATTTTGCTTTCCAACAGTGGAGTTCTACTGAGATGATAAAAGCTGAACAAAGGGGGTTACTGGACACTTAAACTAGGTCATATTGAATTTTTATGCATGAAGTCTGCTCTGGTACAGTTTATACGGGTAATGGAGAATGGCAGAATGCAGTCTGTTTACTGTGCAAATCTGCCTTCCAGATTTTTCAATAAACATATTTTCTACACTGAAGAGGAAAGCCAATTCAGTCTTAGGCTGATTTAGAAATGTTATTAAAGAAAATAAGGATGAGCATCTTCTTAATTCTTACATTAAAATGTAAATAGGGTAATTATAAAATAATAAACTCTCCCCCAAATAAAGAATGCTCAGTTTCAGAGCTCAGTTGTGCAGATTATAGCACCATTACTAAACACTGAGAACATGTATATGTCACACTTGTGAATTTGCCATCCAGACTTTGTGGCTTTCCTGCCCAGAGTCTAAGCATGGCTCAGAAATTTAATTTCTTTCTCCATTATCAACAGAGCTTTAGTGATGACACGAAGGCCAGCGGTCACGTGCTCATGGGTACATCTGTCCATGTCTCTGTCAGTAAATACAAAGAAATGAGTGACACTGAATGAATCTGCTCCCAGAGTAATTCTAGGCTGTAGAAAGAGACTGACATAGCTCCCCTCACTCAACCCATGACACAAATAACAAATAAAATGCATAGTCATTCTTTCTAGGTCTTAGCTATTCCACCTGTCAGATGGAAGTGTTTAAATCCCATCCTTCTAAAGAAATACCATGAAATGATTTTTAATCATAGTGCTGGAATGATCCTCTCAAAGACCAGGTAGCCGTTTTAGGTTATGTTACAGACGAGGAGACTGAGGCCCACAGTGGTGAAATGGTTTATCAAAGTTCAAAGTTAGGGGTTAAATCACATTCAAGGACTCTTAATTCCATGTTTTACACTGTGCAGCATTTCTATGTATAGAATAATGAACATATAGAGCTGAAAACTCAGAACGTGTTCTGAGAGGATCCAATAAGGTTAATCCCTGAAAGCTTTCATGCACCCTGTTTACTAGTAAAAGTTGCTGTTGGATTCTGGAGTCTAGTATGTATGCTGTGCTGTGCTTAGTCACGTCTGACTTTTCGCAACACCATGGACTGTAGTCCATCAGGCTCCTCTGTCCATGGGGATTCTCCAGGTAAGAATACTGGAGTGGGTAGCCGTGTCTTCCTCCAGGGATTCTTCTCAACCCAGGGATCGAACCTAGGTCTCCCGCATTGCAGGCAATTCTTTACCATCTGAGTCACCAGGGAAGCCCAACAATATTGGATTGGGTAGCCTATTCCTTATCCAGGGAATCTTCCCAACCCGGGAATCAAACTGGGGCCTCCTGAATCACAGCCGGATTCTTTACCAGCTGAGCTACCAGAGAAGCCCCTAGTATGTATAGTGCTTTGCATAAAATAAAATAGGAGCACAGTAAGTGCTAAGAAAATGAGTTAATTAAGGCAACATAAGATAATAGGAAAGGTAGGGGGTGGGAGGAGAAGGGGACGACCGAGAATGAGATGGCTGGATGGCATCACCGACTCTGTGGACATGAGTTTGAGTGAACTCCAGGAGTTGGTGATGGACAGGGAGGCCTGGCGTGCTGCGATTCATGGGGTCGCGGAGAGTTGGACACGACTGAGCGACTGAACTGAACTGATAATGGGAGAGTTGTGGATTTATAGGCAAGAGACACAAATTTATGTACAAGCTGCTGCTGTTGCTGCTGCTAAGTCACTTCAGTCATGTCCGACTCTGTGTGACCCCATAGACGGAAGCCCACCAGGCTCCCCCTTCCCTGGGATTCTCCAGGCAAGAACACTGGAGTGGGTTGCCATTTCCTTCTCCAATGTGTGAAAGTGAAAAGTGAAAGTAAAGTCGCTCAGTCATGTCTGACCCTTACATGCTATGCTAAATCGCTTCAGTCGTGTCCAACTCTTTGTGTCCCCATGAACTGTAGTCTGCCAGGCTCCTCTGTCCATGTGATTCTCCAGGCAAGAAAACTGGAGTGTGTTGCCATTATCTTCTTCAGGGTATCTTCCTGACCCAGGGATGGATCCCAAGTCTCTTTTGAAGATCTGTCATTTATTGGTTATGAAAATCTAGGTTAACTCCAAAGATAAGAAAAAACCTAAGTGTCCACCAATAAGGGACTAGTTAAAGAAACCATGGGACATCTACACATAGACTACTATATCAGTATTCTATTGCTATTGTAGCAAATTACCACAGACTCAGTGACTTAAACAACACACATTTATTATCTTACAGTTCTTGAGGTTGGAAGTCCAACATGGGTTTCATTGGGCTGAAACCAAGGTGTCTGCAGGACTGCATTCTCTTTTGGAGGCTCTAAGTCAATTTCCTGGACTTTTCACTTCTAGAAACTTTCCACATTCCTTGGCATGTGGTCCCTTTTTTCACCTTCAAACAATGGCCACTCCATTTGTTCTTATATCATGTCACTCTAACCTTTTATTTTGCCTCCCTCTTCTACCCTTAAGGGCTTTTGGGCCTGTGGGGGGAATCCAGGACAGTTATTTTCAGGTCAGCTGATCAGTGCTCTTAATTCCATTTACTACCTTAATTCCCCTTTGCCTTACAAGGTAATATAGTAAGTCCAGAGACTAGGATGTGGACGTCTTTGCCTATCACACCTATGAAAAAACTGTGAGGGGGCTTACTAGGTTCTGATAGGGAAAATTCTCTAGGATACATCGTTATGCTAAAAAAATGCAAGGTAAAAGTAAAGCATAAATAGTATACTACCTTGTATGTAGAAAAGGAAGGAGATTGAGTATACATTCATACTTGGTTATGTCTGCATAAACAAACCCAGGAAAGGTAGGCAAGAAATATTAATGTAGTTATGATAGAGAACGGCATGGAGAGTAGGAGGATAGGAATAGGATGAAACAATATTCTTCAATGATTTTTTCAAAATTAATTTTCTTTTTGGACCATGTAAATAAATGTTTTCTCTTTTTTAATTCAAGGGATTCATAATTGCAAAGGTTTTTATTACTTATTTGATAGTTAAAACACTTTGAGCAGCCTATCATCAACCTTTTAATTTTTCTCTTGTTCAATTAATACTTCTGACAGGCAGATCCTCATTTGTCAGTGACTTTGTATTAATGAAAGTCTGCATCTTTTGCAAGATTTTTGCAATTTTACTTTACAATCTCTTCACTTTGTATTATGAGATGCTTCAACATCTGGCATCACTGCAGTGGGAATGCTAGAATTAAATATGGAGCATGTCCTCACCTGGGCATTCATTTTGTCAGTGGCCAGTTAAGTAGTGAACATTTTCATTTTATATTCGTAAAGTTACAAAGATGTTAATTTCCCTACATGGCTATATAAATTTGGATAATAACTGGGCAAAAATGTTAAATATACTTGGATCTATTTTCAGTATTTATTATTCCGTCTTTTCTTTAAAAAATTCCTTTAGTTATTATACCTTAAATCTAGTAGCAATATTGTAGTTTAATATATCTAGTAGGTATGTTCCTATAATTAGTCTTCAATTTACAAAATATTTCATGACTCCTATCACATTGATTTTGTTATCCTAGTCAGGTTTACTGAGGTATACTTTACATACAGTAAAATTCTTTTTAGGTATTGAGTTCTATGAGTTTTGAAGAAAAAAAACGAAACAAGTAGTGTAACTACCACAGCAACGAAGATTTAGAGTATTTCCATCACCCAAAAATGTTCTCTCATGTCCCCTGGTGATGAATTTCTCAACCCCAACTTCAGTCCCTATTAACTATGGGTCTGATTTCTGTCCCCACAGTTTTGTCTTTTGCAAAAGTTATATAAGTGTAACCATACAGTGGATAGTTTTTGTGTGCAACTTATTTTATTTAGCACACTGCCTTTGAAATTTATCCATGCGGTGGGAGGCATTGGTGTATCACTTCTTTTACTGCTGAGTCCATTGTAGGGCTATATTTCAGTTTATTTCATCATCAGTTGATAGACATTAGGATCAATTTCAGTTTTGGGCAATTATAAATAAAGCTCCTATAAAGACATATAAATATGGCAAATGTTTCCATTTCTCTTGGATAAATAACTTGAAGTGGGATTGATGGGCTATATGAGAAATATATCTACCACTTTATAAAAATTCATATAAACAGCCATCAAACTGTTTTCTAAAGGATCTGCACTATCTTTTATTTCCAACAACAGTTAATGAGAGTTCCATTTGGTCCTCATTTTTGCATTTGGTAATATCAATTGGTTTAATTTTTATCATTTTAATGGGTATAGTGGTATCTGATTGTGGTTTGCTTCCTTAACAGCTAATGATGTTGAGAATTGTTTTGCATATTTATCTGTCATGGTAAAGTACTTATTTAAATCTTTTGCCCATTTATTATTTATTCTTGAATTGTAAGTTATTTAAATATTCTGCATACAAGGCATGTGTCTTACAAATATTGTCTCTCAATCTGTAGTTTTTCTTTTCAATTTCTTAACAGTTTAATAGTATCATTTGAAGAGGAGACAGTTTTAATTTTGAAGTCCAATAATGAGCATCTTTATAATTCACATTTTTTATTTCATATTTTTTTAGACAAAGAAATCTTTGTCCAACTCAAGGTCACATAAATTTTCTCATGTTTTTTTCTAGAAGTTTTATAGTTTTAAGTTTATAGTTATGCATATGATCTATTTGAATTAATTTTGTATTTTGTGGGAAATAGCACTCAAGGTTCTTTTTAAAAAAATTACATGTAGATATCCAATTGCACTATTTGTTGCAAAGACTGACCTTTCTCCATTGAAATATCTTTGCAACTTTGTTGAAGATCAACTAACTGTACAGGTGTGGGTCTATTTTGTTCTATTGATCAATGTGTCTACTACTCTTTCACCAATAATATGATCTTGATTACTATAGGTTTTATAGTAAGTATTAAAATCAAAAAGTATAAGTACTCAAGCTTTCAGTTCAGTTCAGTTCAGTTCAGTCGCTCAGTCGTGTCCGACTCTTTGCGACCCCATGAATCACAGCACACCAGGCCTCCGTGTCCATCACCAACTCCCGGAGTTCACTCAAACTCATGTCCACAGAGTCGGTGATGCCATCCAGCCATCTCACTCTCTGTCGTCCCCTTCTCCTTCCGCCCCCAACCTTTTCCAGCATCAGAGTCTTTTCCTCTTTCCTAAAAAACATTTTGACTATCATAGGGCTTTTCTATTACATTTAAGAAATGTCTTGGTATTTTCTACAAAAAACGCCTTCTAGGATTTTTATCGAAGTTGTGTTAGGTGTATGGATCAATTGGGGAAGAAATGACATCTTAATAATACCGAGATTTCTAGTGAATTGGTACTATATATCTCTCAATTTATTTGGGAACATTTTCATTCTTGAATATGGAATTTGAGGAAGATTTTATCAGGTGCCAAAAAAATTCATTGGATTGGTTGAAATTGCATTAAATATACTTTTATAAGTCATTATAAGCATATCTCCTCTTTTCCAATGACTATAATTTTCATTATGTTTCCCAAATAGAATTATGAAAATAGCATCTACTGGTATACACAAAGAAAAGTATTTACCATTTTAGTATTTCTGAAACTCATGAATCTTATAACATACTCTTTGCAAAATGACTTTGATGGTAAAATATCTTGGGAAATACCACATATAATAATCAGTTGCCAGATTCAGATTTGCATTGGTCATTGGCTTTACTTGATAATTGAATATTATAAACATTCTAATATTATTTATTGTGATACTGTTATTTTACTTCTACATCCTAAAATTGACTATCAAAAATATTAATGTGTATCCTTTTCTTATTATCATTTTTTTAAACCAGATGGTTATGCTTACCAGATAAGATAATTTACAAAGCTTTCCCTGTATTTCTATCTTCTGGGAAAATATAAACTATTCTTTCAGGTGTTTAATATGATTTGGCACATACACTTAAATGTGATACTTGCTATCAAGAATAATAACAATGGTTTTCCTCAACATTCATTGCATTTTTTCATATTTTCATTGCATTTTAAACTTTTAAAAAATAGTTTCTGCTATTCAAGTATTTCTGAAAAGTAAATATAACTGGTAGAATTAAGTATAAAATGATACAAATGAGACTGGTTACATAGAGAAATCCTTGATTTTTGTTATTAGCCACTCTGTGGTTCAAGTTTCTAATGTTGAATCTGAATCCCTTTAAAATCTTGCACACTGAAATAATGGGCCACCAATAGCCTACAATAAATGTGCTTCAAGAGAATATGTAATATGAAGAGATGTACACGTTCAGAACAATCAGACTCCAAGCTGACAGACTACAGAGAGCAATGAAAAGGTGATACTCACATCCGAGTTAAAGCGAAGCTGACAGACATTACAAGAAATAACTTGTTTCTTCTTTGGGGGAATGGACACTCCAAATGTGTGGTTAATGACTGCTTTTTGCACAGGATCCATCTGAGGAGCAAATGACAGAACAGTCAATTTATAGCTTCAAAGGACAGACAATAGTGTGTACAAGTAAAAGTAGCTGTATTATTCCTTGAGGTTTTTAACTTTTAGTTCCCAAACAAGGATCATAAAGAATCTCATTTATTAGTAATATACTTATTTCCAAGAATTAAAAGCAAAAATAAAAAAAAAACCTTTTCAAATAAAAACACACACAGAAAAATCACAGGAGAATCACAACATTTCAAGATATCTTATATCTATATAAGAAACCTTGAAAAACCTTAAAAGATTCATAGATCAAGAAAACTTAAGACCCAAACATCAGGGTTAAAATTAACTTGTTAATGTTTTCTCTGTGTGAGGTAATGATACTGAAGAGGGTCTGAATGAGCTCAGTGATGACTATTACAGATATATTTAAATCTCTTAATTTTCTATCTGTGGCAAAGTCACAAATGATAGACTTATATTACAGTACAGTTAGACACATGTTGATCTTTATTTTTAAATAATTTATTATTGCTTATGAACTCTAGATATTCATTTCACCGGAAATTCTTGCTACTCAAATGTCCATAACAGAATGGTTAAGATGCAACCCTTGTTTAAATATTCAAGTAAAGTTCTGACTTACAGCCTGTGACTTTCCTCTCTTTGGTTTGCATGTACCATACATAGAGAAATATCCAATGATAGCGTAGAAAAAGCAAGGCAAAAAGTCATGAAAATACTTGGAAAAAGAAAGAACACTGTCTGCAGGCCTATAAAAAGAAATGCAGCAGTGATTCTCCTGTGTACTCCAGAGAATAATCCAGCATTAACGTCAGACAACTGGCAGTTCAAAAAACAACGTGGATGACGAACAAAGCATAACTTATCAACAGCTGTAACGTGAACAAAGACAGATCTACTGATGCCATCGTCTAGGAAATCTCCAGAGGTTAGAGCTTAGGACTGGATTAGTTGAAAATGTTTGATAGAAGGGAAAAATGAATGCTATCCCTGATGAGGACCATAAATCAACCAAGTGTACAATTAGCAATTAGAAGAACTTAAATTCATTACAAAGGAGAGTGGAGCACAGATTTATTGAACAGTACAGCAAAGTAGTTTTTTTTTTTTTTTTGCTACAAGTTTAGGACAATGTATTCCTACTATAAAGACAAGTTACATGGTTTGGAACACTTAGAAATTCAAAGAGAGTTTTTTGGAGTAAAAGAATTATTTTATACCTTGACTGAAGTGATGGTTACACAAACTTATACATGTATGGAAATTTACAGGACTGTGGGCATTCTCCAAAAGTCAATTTTATTTATGATAACTTAAAAAGTGAAAGAGGAAAAAAAAAACTGTTAAGAGTATTACATTTAACTATTTAATATAAAATATCATTACTGGAAAATTTGGGGATTTGTTTTCCTCAACGTTGTAGCTGATTGTATTAAAATTCATTTAACAAGAATTTAAAAAAAACCTCTATGGGCAAAAATCTCAAAATATCAGAAAATTAAACCCTAGTCCACTTCGTTAGTATACTCACAGTGTAAATACTTGTCTCACAAATTTGCAAAACATGAACCTGTAACTTTCTGATTGTTACTAGAGATGGCAAAATAGTTCAGACAGGCTTAAAAATAAAACAGCCAAACTTCATTGGCAGGATGGAAAACTTTGCACTATTTTGCAAAGCTAAAAAAATAAGAGCATTTTATTGAGATATTTTCTATTCTAAATTTCTAAAAAATACATCTAGTGACAGGTGAACTATCTAGACTAAAACAATATGAATATTTCCTAAACACATTTTCTGTACTTTCATCATTTTTGTAATAGGCCTATACTATTATATATATATATATTATTATTATTATTCTAACACTTTTCTTTAAATCATATTAAAATAGACTTTTTAAGAATGCAGCAATGATACTTATAAAATCATAGTTTCACTTCAAAAAATATATTGAAATTTAAAAATTAAAACTTCCATCATCTAAAATAAATCTGCACATCCTAGTGGTTCCCATACTTCAATATAGAAACATAGACAAACGATACATCTACAAAAACCTAGTTCCAAATTTTTAGTAAACCAGGATATCTGTTGAGAGTTCCAATACAACCTTGGATATAAACATTCCCTTTCAATATTTGAAACTGTTAGCTGCCTACATAATTTTTCAAGTAACTCCTAATGCAAATGCAATTCTACTCAAATCTCATATTTATACCCTAGTGTTCTTGCCTGGAGAATCCCAGGGACGGGGGAGGCTGGTGGGCTGTCATCTATGGGGTCACACAGAGTCGGACACGACTGAAGCGACTTAGCAGCAGCAGCTGAAAATACTGTTTATGTTTCCAAGGCCGAGTGCTCTCTTCCTGAAAGGTGAGTTGTGGCTAAGCACCCCCATATAAAGGCAGGTGAGTTCCCACCCATTTGCTTCATGAGAAGCAAACTAAAGAGGTTCCTTCAAGAAATTCTTAGAATCAACTTCTCTATACATATAATCCTACTTATCCTCATAAAACAGTCCTTTTACTTTATTCCTTTGCATCTGTCATTAACTCTGGCTTTCTTTTCATCCTTTGAATGGCTTAACTGCTAATCACATGAAAATTTTATCTTTTCATATTTCTCACTTGGAACAAATTTTCTCTGTTTTCCACTTGATTCTGTATTTTGTTACAGGTATTTCAAGAAAAGGTCCACTTTTTTTTTTTTTCCTGTCTCAATCTTGTTTCTTTTCCCCTGTTTATCATATAATTCTATAATTATATTTCTTATTCATATGTCACTTAAGAGGACATAATTTAGTTTAAAGAAGACTTTAAACAGTATAAGAAAGAAACTTGCCAATTCATCCGATATTTTGAAACATACACGGCCTATCTGATATTTTCAGTACTTGCCATCTGAAGGGCTACCCAGGTTGTGCTAGTAGTAAAGAATCCGTCTGCCAATGCAGGAGACATAAGAGATGCAGGTTTGATCCCTGAGTAGAGAAGATCCCCTGGAGAAGGAAATCACAACCCACTCCAGAATTCTTGCCTGGAAAATCCGACAGAGAGGAGCGTGGCGGGCTATAGTCCATGGGGTTGCAAAGAGTCAGACACAACTGAAGTGACTTAGCACACAGTAACTACAAATATCTGGGTCATTTCAGCAGGATCCAGACTTAGCAACAACATAGAAAAGGCTTTTACATCTTTCTCTTTTTTTAAAAGTATAGAGTAGTAAAATCCTGAATTTTTTCTTGTAGTATTCCTAAAATACTTTAAAATTTAGATAAATGTATGGCAAAACCAATACAATATTGTAAAGTAATTAGCCTCCAATTAAAATTTAAAAAAAATTTAAAAAATAAAATCATGATCAAGTCCCTAAAAAAAAAAAAGTTGTCACACAAGGAGCTCAGCTCAGAGCTCTGTGATGACCTAGAGGGGTGGGATCAGAGGGGAGGGAGGCTCAAGAGGGAGGGGATATATGTATACTTATAGTTGATTCATGTTTTTGTACAGCAGAAATCAACATAACCTTGTAAATCAATTATCCTCTAATTAAAATAAAATATATATTTATGCAGTCAAAAAAATAAAAAGTTACCACAAACACACACACACACACACATTTATATAAAATAATAACCATAATGTTAATTTATATCAACTTAAATGTTTTACTCCCCTAATGCAAATTCATTTCTCTCTAACCATAATGATTTGTCCTTAGTCCCAGACATATCCAACTCTTTGTGACCCCATGGACTATATGCTGCCAGGCTCCTCAATCCATGGGGATTATCCAGGCAAGAATACTGGAGTGGGTTGCCATGCCCTCCTCCAGGGAATCTTCTCTACCCAGGATAGAACCCAGATCTCCCACATTGCAGGTGGATTCTTAACTGGCTTAGCCACCAGAGATATTTCATATTTCATAAAAAGATATGTATAACTAAATCAATGGCAAGTCTTTTATTCAATCACCAATTTTCAAGATGAATAAAACAATCAGGCTGAATAAAAACATTCTCATAAATCATAAAATGTGATAAATGAAAATGATTCAGTTTAGTATAGTCAATACTATATATCTATATCGTAATCATTTCATATGTAGAGTACTCAGGAAAATTATTTAAGGTACTGCAATTATACAACAAACTCTTATTTTTAAAGATTCAATTGGATTTCATACACATCTGATTATTAAAAATGCACAAACGTTTTCAAACATCTTTATTAAAATGTTTACAACACTTTTAAATGAGCAAATGCCTTGTTAAATACTCATTAAATTAGCTCATGTTAGTTCACATTGCACAAGAAACCTGTCTGTGAATTGAGAAGATTGATTCACTGGTAAACAGTACTAAAAAGAGCTTTTCTAGAGAAAGAAAAACAATGAACTACCACATAGCTCTAGCTACCAATATTCCTTACCTGGCAGAATTTATTGGTCCCAAATAAGCCTCTTCTTTTCTAAAAGAGTAAAAGTCAGAAGTAGTCATCTGGAATTTTGAGGCCAGCAAGCATATTCACATGAAATTTTAAAAAAATCCATTGCTTTGCTCATCTCTGATTAAAAAGTCTGAAATATGTACTAACTAAAAAGCAGCAAGAGTTAGCACTTGCCACTTTTTCTAATGAAAGTCATGCAGAAATGAAAAGCAAAACCTATTAGTGCAATTAACTGGTAGGCAATAAAAATGAAAGATGGGTCTGTGGCTGTTGCCAGGAATTGAGGAGATAATTGGAGGGTATGTATGGACAAATTAACCATTTTATTACAGTACTTACAAAAGGAAGTCATGAAGCTAGTCTTATCACACCATCTATTATATTTTCAATATCAAAATAAGAATAAACAGGTATCTTTGGGGGTATTCACAACATTTATGGAACTACAAATCTGTATGAGTTCTTTTTTAAAAGATCATTACTTTCACTATTATTCCAAAAAGTAATTTATATCCACACAGTGTAAGCAATCATATAAAAACACATGCAGTTGCAAATAAAACCTAGCCAAGGGGAAAAAAAACACACCACAGCACTTCACTAAAGGCAGGATGAAGTCTAGGGGAGGGCAGAGAATCCAGGGTAGGGAAGACATGAACAAATAACTTAGTACTAGATGACATTTACATTTGAGATAATTTTCCTGGGTGGAATTTTAGGCAAATAAAATAAAATTACAAACCTTTCACCTATCTCAATAATTGTCAAGGGGATGAAGTTCAAATTGTATGAACTCACAATGAATCTTACAATGACTTCACTGGCCATCACGTGGGGCTAGGTAGGGGAGTAAACCAAGCTATACTTAATTAAATAGCAAAAAAGACTGCTCAGGAATTATACCAGGGTTTCTCATATGTGGCTGGGTACCCATGCTATTCTTGAAGATGAAGACATTTCATCTTAAACGTAGCTATCTGCTTTAACTGACATTCTATGAAGCATTTGGTAACCACTTATTTTTTTTATTTTTTCAAAAACAATTTTAGGAATCTTTACTTAAAAACAACCTTATTTTAAAATGGAGTAACTTTGGTTTTACAAGCAGCAAGCAAAGTACAGAAGCAAAAATGCATTACAGGAGCATTAAGTTCTACATTAGGTCACAGCGTCTAATCTGAAATCACATAATATCATTTTTCAGGATATCTAGGAAATAGTTATTTCCCAGGATGTCTGAACCATAGCTACTCTGTTTTGACTTTTAATTGTAAAAAAAAAAAAAAATTTTTTTTTAATAGCCAAAGCAGATTTCACCATTAATGACATCAGTGTTTTTCTAGGTAGGAGAAGATGCAAGAATTGGAACTCATAAAATCTTTTTCTGAAAAGATCTAACTATCTGAAGGCCTGTTCTGCCATTTTTTTTTTTTTTTTTTCAGAGCACAGAGGGCCTCATTCCTGATTTTCACCCTGAACTTCTTTCAGGGGGTGTTGAAGGTCAGCAGCTTGCAATGGTCATGATGTAATCTTTGTAGAGGCAACTGGCAAGTACCAACTTCCAGTCAGCAGGGTCCCTTCATAGCCACATATCTGACCATGTGACACCATTTCATGGCCATTGTGTCCCACGGTGCTGGGAAGCCTCATTCCCAGGTCTAGGGAAGTGATGGGCCACTCAGTGTGCTAAAATTGGATCAGGCCTTGCAAGTAGCAAAAGTCTCTGAACCACTGTCTTACTAGCCTCCTGGTCCAGGAAAATATTTCCTCTTGTTGCTTTTTCCCATACCCAGAGACACATTATTACAATTACTGATCTCATATGGAACTGTCAGTTCAGCATTATATCACAGGCTCAGTGAAACAAGTGACATAGAAAATAATATAGCCATAGCTAGCAATTATTAGTAAAGTAAGAATTATAAGTCAAGAACTTTCATTAGAAAAAGCCTGGTAGCAGGCAGTACTAGCTTTTCTACTAAACAGGAGCAGAAGTCAGGTTAAAAAGTTAAAGATCAGTCATTCAACAAACATTTCTGGAGGTCTAATATGTTCCAGATGTTGTCCCAAATTAGATGGGGTAGGATGAGTCAAACACAAGAAAGGACATTGTAAAAATGAAAAAGGGTGATGATTAAGCAAATCAGTGAGGCAAGAGAAGGTCCATGAAGGTCTGCGCCCTCTTGCCCCACCCTTACTTTGAACTTTTTTCCCCTTTTCTGATTTTCTCACAATTTAAGCATCCAGGATCCTCCTTTAACAGTGACATCAATGTGTTTATACTCCTCATTTTTTGCCTTTTAATTTTTTTCTCTAAGCTGTAATCCTGGAGAAGGGAATGGCAGCCCACTTCAATATTCTTGCCTGGAGAATCCCATGGATAGAGCAGCCTGGCGGGCTTCAGTCCATGAGGTCACAAAGAGTCGGACACAACTGCATGACTAATGCTTTAAGCTGTAATCATAATAATAAACATCTTAATAAGAGCAGCTTAGATTTACAGAACTCTTAGCATGTGCCAGGAACTCTCGTAAGGGATTATCTCGTGCAGTCACCACTGTCATGTGAGACAGACACCACTGTTACCCTACTTTTACAAATGAGGAATCTGAAGCTTTGAAAAGCTTAATAACTGGTCACCCTTGAGTTTGTAGGTTTGAAGTCGGGATTCAAACTCAGGCAGGAGTCTCTTCCCCCACTCTTCCCCGCCAATGGACCACCAAGCAGGGTTATGGATATCGTGTGTAGCATTGTGTAGGAGGTAAGATTTGCAAAGAAAGGAGGAGTGTTTCTAGAATTTCCTGCAGCCTGAAGGGCAGCTGCCCAGTCAAGCTACATAGAAGGCCTGCTTGGGGTTTAAGTAAGTTTTCTGGAGAAGTGAGTCTCAGCTTTTTCCTTTCTGACCAATATATGCCCTTCTAAGATGCTGATTGCAGCCATGAAATTAAAAGACGCTTGCTCCTTGGAAGGAAAGTTATGACCAACCATGATAGTATATTAAAAAGCAGAGACATTACTTTGCCAACCAAGGTCCGTCTAGTCAAGGCTATGGTTTTTCCCGTGGTCATGTATGGATGTGAGAGTTGGACTGTGAAGAAGGCTGATCGCCGAAGAATCGATGCTTTTGAACTGTGGTGTTGGAGAAGACTCTTGAGAGTCCCTTATACTGCAAGGAGATCCAACCAGTCCATTCTAGAGGAGATCAATCCTGGATGTTCATTGAAGGGACTGATGCTAAAGCTGAAGCTGCAATACTTTGGCCACCTCATGCGACAAGTTGACTCACTGGAAAAGACTCTGATGCTGGGAAAGGTTGGGGGCGGGAGGAGAAGGGGACGACGGAGAATGAGATGGCTGGATGGCATCACCGACTCTGTGGACATGAGTTTGAGTATACTCTGGGAGTTGGTGATGGACAGGGAGGCCTGGCGTGCTGTGATTCATGGGGTCGCGGAGAGTCGGACACGACTGAGCGACTGAACTGAACTGAACTGAACTGAAGGACAAGCCCATTTCTTCTTGGGCTACTTCAGGAAATCCATAAATAAAAATTGGGGCTGCCCTGTTCTCGTTCCCCATTGTAACTGTTGGACTTGCATACAGAAAAAAAAAAGTTCCAGAAATACTTAGAGATTACACATAGCAGGTGATGGTCATCATTTGTACCTGTCCTTGATTTACTGCAAAGCAGACCTCAGCTACTAAACCCTTGTGACTTACGGCTTTCCAGAAGTTTGGCAAAAGATCAGTTTTTTAATCGCAATATTGTCAAATTACAGGAGTACAAAAAGAATGACTATTTTTCATCCTTTCCTTTTCCATTATTGGATTTATGGAAAAGAATGAGACAACAGGATCTCATTAGAACTTCAAATATTCAGGAACTGACACTTCTAAAAGTGATAGCTTATGTCACTGAAGAGTACTTTATTTCTATGAGGTTACTACAAAAAAGGTTTTGCCTTTTATCTTTAAATACTCTGACTATATGCCTTTATTATTACTGTTTTACTTGTTTCAAATCCTTAAAAACTTAAATAGAAACAAAGGAGACACAACTATTGTGAGACAAATTCCTTTTCTCAAAGATCAGGAAATATAAACACATATCATTGGCAGCCTTATTTCAACTGCACAACTCAGTACTGCTTTGGATTTCAAATCAGAAGTCTCAATAAAAATAAGCCACATGGAACGTTACCCTGGAACAGCATGCTGTGAGACCTGCATTTTTGCATCTGGAATGTGTAAAAGTTGAGACTTGCCATCCTGTCACTGCTTCTCCTACCCAGAGCATCCTGACAGGGGTCCACCTGAATGCCATCATGTCATTGAAAGGAAGACAAATGACACACCACACTCTTCCCAGACTGTTGATTCAACCAAGTGCCATATTTAGCTCTTTGCTAAAACCACACACTGTGACTGGCAAACAAAATCAGCTGTGCCTTTTACCACAGGGATACCATTACTCCACCAGAAAGTCAACCAGAATTGGTGTAAAGGCTAAAATAACACACTTAAGAAAATAATAGGTCACACTGATCTAAGTCTCAGACCCACTAAAGCTATTACTACGACTACTAGTACCACGACTACTATTTTATCAAAATGTTGTAGACCTTTGCATATTTTGAGACTGGTTGACAATTAGCAGTATTTTGATAGCTGCAGAAATTAAGTGGGAACCCAGGCCCTTTCCAGAGCCTCCCTAGTGGTGGTCAACATTCCTTGTAGAAAGCTTAAGTGGAGCCAGTCCAGCGACTGGAAGCAACCAGAGTATAGATCAGAATACAATTTTTTTCCTTTTCTTTCTTTTCTTTTTTTCCCTTAAAATGAATTTAGAAAGTCTGTCATCTTTCACTTAAATTCCATATTGTTAGGCCCTCTTTGAAAAGCTCTGGAATTCATCAAATAAGAATTATCTATTCCATAACACAGTTTGCTTTTGAACTGTGGTTCTGGAGAAGACTCTTGAGAGTGCCTTAGACAGTAAAGAGATCAAACCAGTCAATCCTAAAGGAAATCAGTCCTGAATATTCATTAGAAGGACTGATGCTGAAGCTGAAGCTCCAATACTTTAGCCACCTGATGCGAAGAGTTGACTCATTAGAAAAGACCCTGATGCTGGGAAAGATTGAGGGCAAGAGGAGAAGGAGGCGCAAAAGATGACGGTTGGATGGCATCACTGACTCAATGGACATGAGTTTGAGCAACTCAGGGAGATAGTAAAGGACAGAAAAGCCTGACATGCTGTAGTTCATGGGGTCGCAAAGAGTCGGTCACGACTGAGTGACTGAACAACAACATTCCATGACAAAAAGGATGGCTAGGGTAAGGAAAAAACACCCTGGAATCTATTTTGAAAGGAAACTAAACTGCATTTTAGAGAGGTTTTTTTTGTTTGTTTTTGAGAAATTCCACCTTGGTTTCATTTCTAGAAGAATTAAAAAAAAACATATATAGAATGTTAGAGATGTATATTTCTGCCATAAAATAATATCCTCTTTCTAGAGCACCCTGATAACAAAAAATGCAACATTTTCAGAGATTAAGTGTTTCATATCAGCCTAGACAGTTCTGTCTTTGGGAATGTTTGCTCCTTTCCAACACATCACACTTTTATAAATGGATAATTTTTAGTTTGCACACACACTGTATTTTCTTGAAAATTGATTCATTTAACAACAGTTTATTAAATGACCATCATGCACTGTTTTGGGAGCTGGACATACAGTAGAGAACAAGCCTTCAAAAATACAACATTCTAGTTGGGGAGGTCTATACAGGTAACTCCCTGCTTTTGAAAATTTGCTTTGCACCACTTGGTTTTAAGAAAGACCTGTATTAGTACCTGTTTTCACTAACTGAAAGAAATCCCAACAGGATTTTTGCTTTTATGATAAAAGCTGAAATTTGAAAATAGTGTTTAGCATTTCTTTTGAAATGCTTCTATAAAGCATTAACTTTATACAGAGAGGCAGTGGGCATCTGAAGCAGCGACAGCAGCACCAGTAAGCTCCTTCCGCAGGAACTACACTCAGCATCTCCGCGTCCAGCCGCCATAGCTTTGACTCGTGTCTGGGCTTCTGTGCTTTATCTGGATTTATCTTGGGCATCCATTAACAAGATGTGTCCTAAGGAAACTGCTTCTTCTTCACTTTACAACATTTCAACTTAGGGACGATTTTATAGTAATTCTCTGCTTTCAGATAGTGAGGGGAACAAGTATTTCTGAAGTTATAAATAAGGTACTTTCAGAGTGTTTTACTATGAAAAAAATAAAACAGGAGAATGAGAAAGAAACACAATTTTACCATGGATAATTCCTAAATACACCTTCACTGCCTTGATACAACTGTCATTCTGATAATTTCACATGTAAAATCATACTAAATATGTAAGGATAAGGACATTATCCCATGATTTAGGGAAGTTCATACAGAATTCAGAATCATACAACTGGTGAAAACTGCAAAGCGCATGCTCTTTGGCTTTCACAGCCATCTGTGAGATCTCCACATAGAATTTTCTTCAGCTCCCAAGTCCCAAGACAATAGTTGGAGCCACCACTGTCATCATACCCTCAAAGAGAAAGGGAAACCACAGTGATCTGCTTTCAAAAGTTCTCTAAGGATGAGGGCTAAGTGATAGATGCATCTCACCTGGAGACCTTCCTAGTGGGTTTCTTGTACAGTGTGACTGGCCTGGTACTTTCTAGTGAATAACAAAATGACCACGAGTTACTCCTAATCACTGTGGATGGTAACTGCACCCATGAAATTAAAAGATGCTTGCTCCTTGGAAGAAAAGCTATGTCAAACCTAGACAGCATATTCAAAAACAGAGACGCTACTTTGCCAACAAAGGTCCACTGAGTCAAAGCTATGGTTTTTCCAGTAGTTATGTATGGATGTGAGAGTTGGACCATAAAGAAAGTTGAATGCCAAAGAATTTATGCTTTCGAGTTGTGGTGTTGGAGAAGACTCTTGAGAGTCTCTCACAGCAAGGAGATCAAACCAGTCCATCCTAAAGGAAATCAGTCCTGAATATTCATTGGAAAGACTGATGCTGAAGCTGAAGCTCCAATACTTTGTCCACCTGATGGAAAGAACCTTGGAAAGACCCTGATGCTGGACAAGATTGAAGGCAGGAGGAGAAGGGGATGACAAACGATGAGATGGTTGGATGGCATCACTGACTCAATGGACATGAGTTTGAGCAAGCTCCAGGAGATGGTGAAGGGCAGAGAAGCCTGATGTACTGCAGTTCATGGGGTCGCAGAGTCGGACACAACTGAGTGATTGAACAACAACACATATTTTGGCTAAACTCTAACAGTTTTTTTTGTGAAGATATTATAAGAAAACAATGTTTTACATTGTTAACACTTTTAGAACTTTGGAGTTTCCAAATGGTGCAAGCAAAAAAGCTAAAAGGAAAGGAATGGGTGGTTTCCCCATCTCCCTCTCTTTAGTGGTAACCCAGCTTAACACTCTGGTGGATGATTTTTAAATGGTTCTAGGTTGAAGGAATAAATTTTGAGTTCTTTTTCAGACAGTAGTTATTTTGTTAATGGGAGATGCTCTAAGATTAGACCTGTGCACCTTACTGAAGCTGAATGTCTAACTCTGACAGTAGATCCTTGTATGCAATCATATGGTCAGCGCAAATGTAAAATGTTCCATTTTCCTGGCTGGCTCCACATGCCTGGTGATTTTCCACACTGCTAGGGATCAGAGAGTTGCAGCAAAGCTGCAGTTATGCTGCTGGGTAATTTAAGAAGCCGCTTCAAAGAGTATTTCAAAAAGTTCAGTTTAACAAATAAGACTTTCAATTTACATCTGCAATGGGTATGAGATTTAATTGAAGGTTTACTCAAACCTCATTGCATGGACACATACATGCCCAGGTGCTGACGCTTCTATTCAAACATTAGATGAGTAAACTTTTTTTTAAAATAGAACTTAAAAAAACGCAAAAAAACAGAACTTTTTATTATTAGGAAAAAAAGGCATACAAATAACCAAACAGTACTTGCTGATGATTATAAATGCAATTTTTAAAAATTATTGGTGCTAAGTCTCTGAATCTAAGCAATAGTGATACAGTTGCCTATTTTTCTGGTAAATGGGCTAAAAAAGTGTCACAGGCCTTTCTCAGTGACCGGTGAGGTAATCAGCTTTCTTGATTTAAAAACCAATATCCCTCCTCAAGAGCCAAATGCACTGACTGACATCCTTTCAAAACCCTTCTGTCAAAGCCAAGCTTGAAAGGATGTTCAGTAACTAATCAGGAACATCCTGACACTGAGGCAAAATAGGCCCGTGACACAAATTAGAAAGGCTTCAGATGAAAAGAAAACCCCCCCAGGCTGGAAGAATCGCAAAATCGGGAGTCTGGACCTGTTTGAATGTATTCTTCATTCTGTAAAGAAAGTGGAAATGAAGCGTTTTTCCCCCCAAATAGAGGACAACACACTCCTTACTCTTGCACTCAGAAGGAACCTGACAGGTGAGGACTGCAAGGCTCAATGCAAGGCAGTGTATCTGGAACGTTCCAATCCTAAGCATCATTGTGGGCTGTCCCATGTCCATCTCACAGTATAGCTGTAAAATGTCAGGGAGCATCTTTCAAACTTTTAATTTTCTTTGAGTTTCAGAACCTTCCCCCAACTCTACCCCCAAACGGAATCTTAACTGGAAACTCAGTATAATAAAACATTGAAAACAGGTCTGGTTAAAGCATATAGGTCAGGTCCCAGTCTCACTAGTATTATTTTGGTCCAACTTTCTCACTTGAAATGAGAAAAGATTTGGAGAATTCTAGTAACTTGCTTGAACCTCTACAGCTAAGACCAGAACCCAGATCTCTTGCACTGGTTACCATGTTTGAAATAAAAGTCCTTTTTTAAAAATATAAATGATGTGCCAAATATTACATAGAATATTCTTATATTAAAAATGCTTTGTTGTTTACCTGTAAATCAGCTTTAGCTGGGCATCTTGCATATTATCTGTTCCCTTCTCCCATTCCCTTCCAAGGATGTCACGGCTATACCAATGTTGATTCTACCGGTCCTTCTTCTTCATGCAGGCTTACCTGCCACACTCAACATTTTAGGACTTTAGTTAGGAAAGTGGTCCCTGAGTGGTTTTGTGGGTGGGTGACATAAAAACTACTATATATTATATAGTCATCTTGCTATTACCTTTTTGTATGTAAGGATATGTATATACATATTAACTCTTCTCAGCAAAAAAAAAACATTTTTGATTCAACTCTGCATTTATATAATACAAAATATAACATACTTGCAAACTAAAATAAAGAATTTGAATAAAGTGCCTTCCTCTGCTCTCTGAGGTGATAGATAACTGCTTTTATCCCTTAGTAATGTTCATGAAGAGTCTTAATATCATGAAGCAAAAATCACTGGTATTTTTAATCTATCTCTGAAGACTTTCAGAAACATTTCTGAATTATTCTGTTTTCCATTATGAAATTCGGTCTCTCAGGATGCTGGCTTCAAAATCTTCACAACACTCATTTGAAAACTTTTATTTACTCTTCTGTTTCCCTCAACTTCTAACACTTACTAAAATGGAAAAAAATAACAATATCCAATAGCATGAGAAGTTGATGTGTCACTTTATTTAAAAGGATTCTTATAATTAGTCAGGAATCACTGAATCTCTGCCTCACATCAGAACCATATCACAGTAACAGCTGTTGGCGGTTATCAAACCATTGCAGTCCGAGTGGCCTCCTGAAGCTGGGGTTAAAAGCTGGCCTCTGGAAATCAATTGTTCTCAGCAGAGAAGAATATTTCAGCGATATGGAAGCCGAAATGGAGACTATAATCTTTTGTGATTACCCTTGAGGCCGAAGCAAATGCAAAAAGGAAAGTCTATGAATTGCTGATAATTTCCTGTGATGACTGATTCCCAGGAAATTCTGATATTACTCTTGCTTGTAACCAAAATGATGGTTCCCCAGAAAGTGTAGCTTCGAAGAACTCCACGTATGGGTGTAACAATTCTTCTTCAGAGGCTACTCTTCCATTAAAGGGGCCGCGCTTGTAAAGTGGAAGCTCTCTCAGAAGACAATAGAGGGTCTGATTGCACAAGGAGTGATGAGCTATGTGCCACAGGCTCTTGTTTCTAGAAAGTTCTTGTATGAAGGAACTGATTTAAAATGTATCTGTTTTAATCCCTCCCCTCCTGTCCCGGAAGTCTACAGATTGATACATTTATCTGCTATTCCTGACAGCTATGGAGCTAGAATATCTTGGCTTGTATATTTTTAAAGTTTTATTTAGGCTAAAGTTTATATTCTAAGAAAAAACAGTTTTCATACATATGTACATATCTTTAAGGGCTATATAATATTTGGGAATAGAGTATAAACCTACTAGTCATTTTTGAGGAAGCATCGAGTTTACAGGTAGATGTCACACTGAATTTATAATTAGGTATTACTGCAAAGGTTGCATGGGTTTTTCTCATATGACTGGCAAATTAATTCAAATTAAATTGGCAAATTAAATTAAAAAAGAAGGCAGCAGGGTGAAGAGAGTTCTGTAACTGTCAAAGATCCAAATAATTTTTAGAATATACTTCCTTTATTAATATAAGAGGGATAAATGAACATTGGACTATTTTGAGTTTAAAATATTTTTGATTTCCATTTTAACTAATATCAATTTGACTAATAAATGATGTGAGAATAAAGGTTCTATATTTGGAAGTCAATAGTAGTTTGAAAATATAACAGAAAACATCTTTGTGTCTTTGGTGTCAATGACCATGTGTCACAGGTGCAAAGCTTTTGGGCTCAAAATATCTTTATACACGGCCTTTAAAATCTAAATATTATTGAAGGTAAATGGAGAAAAAAGGAATCCAACCAACTAGTTGTGGTTATTCCCAACCTCCACTCAATATACCTTCTCCCCAGCACTGCTCAAAATTCATTATTCCTCTTCATTGTTTTCAGGCAGTCAGGTGATCCTGGTCTTTAGGTATGCACTACTTTTATATCACTCAAGCTAATGTAAATTGAGCACCTGCTTAGTGCCAGATATGACTTCTTCAAGCTGTGTAAATTGAAAATTCACAAATGAGGTCTTAGCCATATTCTTAGCATCGACCTTAGTTAGGATTGCTCTAATGCACAATTCTAGCCCCAGGGATAAACACATCTTGAATTATTTAAGGTAACTGGTTAAGAAGATGAGATCAAAGAGATAGAAATATTAATAAAAATATTTATATTATTTATAAGAATACAGATTTTCTGTTTGGGAATCAACTCATAAACATCTCATTTGAAATTGATGGGTATTTTAAATTACTGAAAATAGGATGGTGGTATGTTATATTGTTTCAGTTTTTTCACATTCACTAAATTCCAGAAATTTTCTAAATCGTCAGTCATATCCTCAACACTCCATAAATATAATAACTCAAATTTTCATGATGTCATGATATAGACTAGGAAGGTATTAATCACCCCTCGTTTTAGATTGAGGAAAAGTAGAACCAAGTTACTTTTTTCAAGATCAAAGAAAACAAGTCCATTGTGGTGGTCTGACTCTTGTCAAGTGCTCCTTCCCTATGTAATGAAATAGACCGCTCTTCCTTTTCCTCCCCTCCACTCTGGTTCCTGCTTCCCAGGGTGGCACAAAGCAGACTCCAAGGCCAGGCAGGACTGTTAGAAGACTCACTCTGGAACATATCAAGCAGCCTTATTTCTCAGATCAGAGGGGATGTTCCAAGTGGTCTGGGGGAGGAAGTGGGGTATAAATGCTGACTGACTCACTAAATGAATGAATGCCACTGTCTCCTTTAGAAGGTAAGTATGTCAAAGTTGAAACTTAAGTGTGTATCATGTGATAATGGCTGTTAGTAATCATTTTAGCATCTAATAGCTTCAGCTCACTTTGGAAATGGAAATTTTGTGGATTTGATTATCATGACAATTAGCCCTTTTACATATTATGGAAATTTGATGTCTACATAAGGAAAACAAAGAAATTAGACCCAGATACAAGTTTTGAATTGTTGGAGAATTTCTGTATATATCTAATTATTTGTAAATCACAAGCCTGTGAGAGAGAACACATATATTTTCTGCTTTACCTCTCAGATCTTCACTTGGCTCTAGAAACTGTCCCTAATAAGAGAAAACAAGTATGAGACTGACAAGACAAATCCATCTTCTGAATAGAACATACTGCAAAGCCTGATGTTAGGAGCCACGAGGATTTATTGGATACTTTAAATAATATACCCCACACGAGCAACCTGTGAGAAATACACACATTTAAATTCACAGGATACTGTAGGGTGGAGAACCAGCTCTTGCCTGTCTGATGGTTTTTACTGCCCTCTTTTCACTGGCAGAGATGTCTATCGAAAGAAATGAGAGGACTAGATTATATTCTACAACCTTCTGCTCTGCAAAAAGGCTACCACAAAGACACATGCAGCCTATTTTAAACATAGATGTGTTAAAAAAAATTTCATTGTAGAATGTCTTTAAAATATACTAAAGCCCTCTGATACTAGAATTCCATGAAAATAAGGTATTATTCACATAATTTATGTTCTTTCACATTGTCTCAAGCATCAGAACGTAAAAAGGAAGGTAAGAAAGCTTAAATTGACAGCTAAATCTGTGAAAAAAAGTATTTTTCCAAGATCCCTACTGATCTCTGCAAAGATGTTGAAACTTCGCAGACTGCTAAATAGCACTCCAATTCATCTCTAGCACCCTCAAAAGCCACTATAAAAATAAAGGAATTAGAATATTCCAAAACATGTTTTTCCCTTCCCCAAAGAGATCTGAGATCTAATTCTGAAT
Organism: Moschus berezovskii; assembly: GCF_049115385.1. NCBI lineage: Eukaryota > Metazoa > Chordata > Mammalia > Artiodactyla > Moschidae > Moschus > Moschus berezovskii. The sequence goes on from NC_142461.1 coordinate 121,891,186, forward strand.
ATAGGAATCTAGAGAGAAGAAGAAGAAAAAAATAGTCTGTGCTATTGATGGGCTCAGAAGCTTTTCATAAAGGTTTCTCAAGGAACACCACCATCAATTATTATTTATAGAGCAACTGATTTAGAAATACTGTTTCTGGGCTGGAAGCAATATTTTGTACAATAATATTCTGCCACATTTTATATTTATTAAGCTCTCCTACATTACCACAGGCATAGAAAGGCCTGGTCACTGCAAGAACCTAGGAACAAGGTTGTTGTTGGTTTCTTCTTTTAATTAGCTGGAGACTTGTTAAGAATAAGATACATTTTTTAAAAAGAGGGCCTGACACAGACAATTTTGCCAAGTTGACTCTACTCTAAAAAATGCTGACCTGGGACAGCGCCAAGACTGAAGATCTGTCTTGCCAGAAAATCTGATGTGCCCTCCAAGTACACATAATCCTTGAAACTCTAGCACTGAAGATGAGGCTCCAGAGCCATGTGAGGTTGAGGCTAGGATAATGAAAGGGACATGAAAGAGGACACAGCATGGTGGAACTATAGGTTCCTCTTTTCACATGCTCCTGAAACCTTGTGATTCCTGACCCTGCAAAGGTCCATCAAGGTCTTAACCTGATGTTTCTTGGCAGCTTTTATCAACTGACTTCACTATTCATTATAAGCAGAATCCTCTGTTATCTGATGACAAATTAAACAAGAGGAAGAAGTAATATCTGCCAGATAGTGAGAGCAGCTTCTGTCTTATTCACTATTACTCCTCCTTAGCACAAAGACTGGCACATGTAGACATTCTACAAGTGGTTGTGAATGCATGTTTTCTCCTGGATGCCTTGAACAAATAATTTCATTGAGGACAGAGTACATATATGGCCACATATTATGTAAGCATACATGCATGTATACATACCATATCAATAATATCTATATATTCTAAAAGGATTTCAAGAGTAAAAAGAGAAATGGGGTATTTGAACACAATCTAAGGACTTCATTAAATTGATATAGATTTTAAAGGCAGGTAAAAATGGAATGTTCTAGCTTACTTCAGGTTTCCTTACAGTAACATCTCATGAGAAACATGGCATGAATTCACAGCAAAGTGAATGTGAGTTTGATTCCTGATTTCTTTATTTTGGACCTCCTTGATAAATATACGATTATTTCTACTAAAAGAAAGAAAAAATTTAAATAGTCATTGAAATCACAAACTATGAATGATCCAGAATCTCAAAGAATTTAGAACGATAAAATAAATGGTAAACATATTTCTCATTCTACAACTTGTTATGGATGATTCAAAGAATCATATAGCAATTTGGGACTTTATACAATAGAAATAATCTTTATTCTTCTCCACAAGTTTGCTCATGAGTCAGGAAAAAAATAATTTCAAGGTAGGTAATAAAAATCCATTTTTTTTTCCTCAAAAATAAGATCATTGAGCCTCTTGCAATAAAGTATCAGTGACCTTCATTGTGTGTATCCTTTCCTGGAGGAGATGCAAAAACATGGCAGGACTCACAAAGACATTTGAAATAAACAGGCATGGAAAATAACTGCCAATCAGCAGAGAAACTGACAGATAACTGTGGTCTTACGGGGGTTCTTGATTATAGCTATAGCTCTGGAGCATCACACAAATATATCTGTGCATATATCTAATACGTGACTGTCAAAAAGAAACTTGAAAAAGTTGGACATGATTTAGAAAATGAGCAACAACAAAAACAAAAGCAATATATAGGCTGCATGTGTCGTAGTCTGCTGGAGCTGCCATAACAAAATACCATGGACTGGGTGGATGAAACAACAGAAATAAATTTCTCACAATCTTGGAGGCTAACAGCCCAAGATCAAGGGCACCAGCACAGTCAGGTTATGGTAAGAGCTGTCTTTCTGCTTGCAGATGGCTTCCTTTTCACTATGTTCTCACACGGTAGATAAAGGAATAGCTTTCTGGTGTCTCTACTTAAGAGGGCACTAATCACATTATAAGAGCACCACCCTCATGACCTCATCTAACTAATTTTCTCTCAAAGGCCCAATTTCTAAGTATTATCAGGTATTTGAGCTTCAATATGTGAATTTGGGGAGGAGGACATATTCAGTCCATAACAGCATGTGTGCAGGTATGCCTACAAAATGGACCTATTTTATCATATTAAGTTGACATGATCCATCATGGTACGTATGCAACTTATTCAAAATTTGAAGATGTCTCTTATTAAGGATAACCATGTATTATCCAGGTATAGAACACCAAGTATTAAATACCAAGTATTATCCAGGCAAGAGGAAGATAAAAAATGGAATCCACAATAAATGATTGGGAGATTCTGATTCTAATAGGAAGAAATAATTATATATATTTGCCAGCTAAAAAAAATCATGCACAAAAATTAAAGGATGGCCATGAAGTACTTTGCAAATTTAAGTAAAGTGAATAACAAAATAAAGAAAATAGTTCTATTGGGATGCAAAAATTCATTCTTTCTGGCCGTTCTTGAACAATATAAAGTTCAGTAACTATTTTCCCTTTATCTATTTGGGGGGGGTTATTCATGGGAAATAGATGGAAAAACAGTGGAAACAGTGTCAGACTTTGTTTTTTTGGGCTCCAAAATCACTGCAGATGCTGATTGCAGCCATGAAATTAAAAGACGCTTGCTCCTGGGAAGGAAAGTTATGACCAACCTTGATAGTATATTAAAAAGCAGAGACATTACTTTGCCAACCAAGGTCCATCTAGTCAAGGCTATGGTTTTTCCCGTGGTCATGTATGGATGTGAGAGTTGGACTGTGAAGAAGGCTGATTGCTGAAGAATCGATGCTTTTGAACTGTGGTGTTGGAGAAGACTCTTGAGAGTCCCTTATACGCAAGGAGATCCAACCAGTCCATTCTAAAGGAGATCAATCCTGGATGTTCATTGGAGGGACTGATGCAAAAGCTGAAACTGCAATACTTTGGCCACCTCATGCGACGAGTTGACTCACTGGAAAAGACTCTGATGCTGGGAAAGGTTGGGGGCGGAAGGAGAAGGGGACGACGGAGAATGAGATGGCTGGATGGCATCACCGACTCTGTGGACATGAGTTTGAGTGTACTCCGGGAGTTGGTGATGGACAGGGAGGCCTGGCGTGCTGTGATTCATGGGGTCGCGGAGAGTCGGACACGACTGAGCGACTGAACTGAACTGAACTGATTATATTATCTTGCCTTTTCTTACTCATTAATTCTATTTCTTATAAGCTTCTTGGGCACTATGGTATTCTTGTTTTAAGTTTTTGTTTATCTCCTTCCCCAAACCCAGTACTCTTTAGTTCATATACTGTGTTTTCATATGAAATGTTAATTCCATAACTAATGACCTTGATTTTAAACTAAATGCTCCTGAGACTAGGACCTAGGACAAAGAATGCAGTTGGTATTTGTAGAGTTTCCATGCCATCCACACACAGAAAGCCAGAACTATAGGTAGAGAAAAGTTTATATCTAATTACTCCTTTTAAACTAAAAAAAGGATGACAATTCTCAGGAAAATAAAAGTAAACACCTGCTCTTATCACCTTGACCTCAGGGCTCAGAAATGCTGAAATTCCCTTTGCTAGATGGGGTACCAGGAACATTAAAAACTGAGGATCTAGAGCCCTTTCCTCTATCCTTCCTTCAAAAACGTTTTATTGAGCAACTGTGCCAGACACAAAGCATACAAACAAAATATAGCCCCTGTTCTCAAGAGTCTGACACTCCAGTGAAGATTGATGGTAAATCAGGGTAAATATGGTGCAATTGGGAGCTACTTTGGGAATACAGAGGATGGGCACTTAAGTCAGACTGGAAGAGTCATAGAAAGTTTCCTGTGAAGGAGGTGCTATCTATGTTGGGCCCTGAATGACAAATAAAGGAAGGTTGGGTAGCATGGTGGAAGTGAGCCTCAGTGACTTGCCTGGCAGGAAAGCCTATCAAGCTTTAGATAAAAAGGTCAAGATCTTAAAAAAATTTACCTTTTGGTTTGCTCAGTCTTTCACCTGTAAGAGGCTCAAATAGTCCCTCTGTGAAGTATAACTCCTGAAGAGCAGAGCTAACATCTTCATTCTCCAGACACGTACCCTTGACACACAGTCCACCACAAAATAGCAGTGAGCCAAACCCCATTTTCCCTAGCATGTCTCCTCAGAACTCTCCTTCAACAGTGTTCTTGAATTTTTTGCTTATTCTCACCCATAAACAATGAGAGAGATTTGTTGTAAGGGAAGATGGCCACTAAATGAATACTGCGAAGTAGGGATCTTCATTGCATACAATCTCGTATAGAAGAGCCACCTATTCTGCTTTCAGATATGACAGAATCCCATTTCATTCTTGCTGTGTTTATTGTGTAACAGTATCATACTCCACTATAAAAACAGGAGGAAATCATTACTTCACATATGTATTTTTAATCCACTTAGAGAAAACAGCACAACTCGGAACTTCCAAAGCTTTCAGCTGTGGTCTCAGAGTACACTGTTCATTCTTCTAACAGTTGTGAGTTAAAATATACTTCTTAAATTTACTAATATTATTCTTGACCTAAAAATGAAGTGATTACGGTAGCATTCATGTTGGTTCTCAAAGAACACAGAGACTACTGAATAGAATATACTTTTAAAATTTGCTAATAAGAAATTATAACTTTTCAAAATACATCCTGCTTCATAGATATTGTTTGCAGAGGTCTATTTTACACATTCAAAAAATCCTTTCCTCTTTCTGCTTAATGATTCTGCTGAAAATTGTCTACCAAGCTGCCAAAAAGAGCACAGAAGATTTCTGATTGAGCTTTGTTCACACTGAATGATGTGGGAGGTGACATGGACCAAAAGAGCCAAGGACACGGAAGAGCCAGAACATCACTTTCGAAGTTAGAAGATTCTCATTCAAGACTCAGTTCTTCCTTCACTAATGCCTTTGCCTCATGGAGACAATAGGAATAATAATCATGGTGGACTAAAACGTTCTAAGAGTCCTTTGAAGAATGTAAAACATCGCAAAATACAATAATCCAGTATAATTATTAGTAGTGATGTAAAACTATTTTCCTAGGAAAGTGTGGACAGTGACTTCTATGAAATTGCCCTGGGAAGTCTGTTGGGTGAATTAGACACTGGGATGGAAAAGACAATAGGAAAAGGATTAGAGTAATTGAAACTTCAAATCAGTGAAAAATCATAGGTAACCCAATGATCCCATAAATTCAGTTTTTTTGCAAGATGATAGAGGGTCTCACTTGCAATGACTTAATTTTTAATACATTACCAGAAGAACTATCTATCCAATAAATGTCTTGGATATAATATAGAGAGAATAAAATGATTATATCAGGCAGTTCTTTGCTATATTCTTCACTTTCACGAGAAAATATTTTCATTTGAAAGTTACAAGTTCATTTGCCTCTTAGAAGAAAAAACAATGAAATTCTACTAGTAGAATTATTCCTTGGATTTTCTCAAATATTAATATGCTGCTGCTAAGTCACTTCAGTTGTGTCCGACTCTGTGTGACCCCATGGACTGCAGCCTACCAGGCTCCTTCGTCCATGGGATTTTCCAGGCAAGAGTACTGGAGTGGGGTGCCATTGGCGCCTCCCAAATATTAATATATCATATGGTTAATTGCTATGGTGTCTCAGAATCTGCCTGCAATGCAGGAGACCTGAATTCGATCCCTGTGTTGGGAAGATTCTCCTGGAGGAGGGCATGGCAATCCACTCAGTATTCTTGCCTGGAGAATCCCATGGACAGAGAAGTCTGGTGGGATCTATGGGGCTGCAAAGAGCTGTATATGACTGAGTGACTAACATCAGTGCATCTTGTAAGCCCTACACGACATTAACAAGCCACTATAAGGCTGTTTTTTTTTTCTTTAAACTTATAAAATATTCTATCCACTGTTGCTTTATAGCCATTAAAAACAGAGATGTCTATGTAAGACATTTGGAAGTTCTCTGAAAGTGACTTAGAGAATAGCACTAATCAGATGGTAGGTTCCTGTTATATATGTACATAACATACTTCTAGAAGGGGCTGGAAGAATGCAGACCTGCTGCTGAGAGCACTTTTTTCTAGTGAAGGGAGTGTATCTACAGCAGTAGGGAATGGTGACTCTGACATTTTGTTTGAATGTTAATGGTTTATTTGAATTTTTGAAATAAGTACTGCTGCTGCTGCTAAGTCGCTTCAGTCGTGTCGGACTCTGTACGACCCCGTAGACCCCATGGACTGCAGCCCACCAGGCTCCCCCGTCCCTGGGATTCTCCAGGCAAGAACACTGGAGTGGATTGCCATTTCCTTCTCCAATGCATGAAAGTGAAAAGTGAAAGTGAAGTCTCTCAGTCGTGTCTGACTCTTTGTGACCCCATGGACTGCAGCCCACCAGGCTCCTCCGTCCGTGGGATTTTCCAGGCAAGAGCACTGGAGTGGGCTGCCATAAGTACTACTTGTGTTAAAAAAAAGAATGCAGAGAGGTGAGCCACCATGGGAGGCATTTATGCTTCCTCACATTTTCAGTTCTGCTTCCTGACAGTGACTGGAGTTCTGCAGAGGTTACAAACGCCGTCTTTCAAATGTACATTAATCAAAACACGAATATCTAATAAATGTTTTCAGAAGTATAGCTTAATTCAATTTTGTCTGGAATGGATCACCCATGTTTAGACACAGGAGAGAATAGGCATGCTTCAGTTCATTCTCTAAAAGGGCACAATGTGTTGCTTTGGCATGGTCACTCCTGACGGATTAATGTGACCAGAGCCGGTGTGATTTATCTTACTGAACTGCTCCACTTCACTAGAAATAGTGTTCACCGTTTTAGGCCTTTAAAAAACATTGTGTGACTTGTGTTTGAAAAACTCCAAGGAGATGAAAACATTCAAACATTTACTTGCTAAGTCAAGGCTAGTGTTCTTTTAAAAAGCTGGCTGACCAATGACCCTTTAATTAACTTACAAGGCCTAAGTTATGACAGAAGGCCTGTCAGCAGATTTTATTCACAATCCTTGAGGAAAAGTCCTGTTGCTGTTTTCACTTCATACAGAAGATAAATCTGCAGAAGGAAATATTTGGCAGTGCTTCAGATGTCCCCTGTCTGGTGATGCTGATGATGCAGTTCTTTTTCTTGATTATGGTAGCTTCTATTCTATAATGCTGGATCATTCATGTAGACCATCATGCCCCAACCAGCTGTATTCATTGACTGAACAGACATAATTTATGCAATTATCTGAACTGGTTAACTTTCAGGAAGCATCTAACAGGAGACTTCCTGTGTGCTGTTTTGGATCTGTCAGGAATTCTCTGTTCCTTATTAATTCCTGAATATTCAGGAATTAAGAGGAGAGGCAAGCCTCTCCCAGGGGCTGAGGAATCTAGGCATTTCCTTTGTTAGTTTTTCTATACAGTGATAAGTTCCCTCTTCCTTTTTATGAACCACATGGTAAAAGTGATTATTTACAACCCTCTCTCTTTAATATGGATCGCCTAGGTTTTGTAAGTCTGGAATTTTAATCTTTATCTTTGCTGAGAATAACTACAGTATAAATGCCCACACCATGTTGATTACAACACCTTTGCTCCGTCAGAGCTTTGGTCCCCGTGTCTTGCTTTCTCTCTCTCTCTCTCTCTCTTCAGGCTAATTTCTGGAGCGTAGAGGCTCTCTGGGTTCACTTTCTTGCCCGGGCTTCTAAGACCCTCTCGAGAAGGCGCTCTGTGCTTTCACCCCATTAAGAGGGCACCTGAGGCCTTCGTGAACAGAGCAAGCCCTGTGCCAGGGGCTTTATTGACTTTCTGCATAAACCAAGGAACATCAGCCTCTTTCTCTCTCCTTTACTTTCTTATCGGTCGACTCTGGACCACCAGATTCCAGTCCATTAAAGGACCTCAACAGTTAAACTTTTCTTTTACTGTAAGCTTAGAAGTTGGCTATGGACAGATTTTGGGTGGAATTCTACTGTTGAAGGGTGTCATGCTCCACGTGGCATACCTATAAAAACTGTCTTTCATTCAGATAAAAGGTTAGCTTCCCTGAATAAAGAACATTGGCAATTACAGGTAATTCACTAATATTTATCATGTTTTAAAAGGAATGTCAAAGTATCATGTGGACAACTAACATGTAGATCTAAAGTGAATTTTTTCTTTTTAATAATAGTATCAGATTCACATAATCTACAATAGCTTCCAAATAAAATTTCTGTTTGTGTAAGAGTCTTTATCTAAAAAAATCTTTCAAATAAAAATGTCCCCGGGGAGATGAAACATACACATTTTTTTCTTCTTTCTAGTAGCAGGGAAAAATCAATGTGACTTGAGATCTCTAAATTGTGTTCCTGAGCATGGGAACAGCATCCCAGAATAACACAGGTTCTGAAGTCCCTGAAAAGTCTATCAAAACTGCACAAAGCAACAGGGGAAAGTTGCCTGCGTAAATATTTGTAAAATAAATATGCTGGCTTTGTTTGGATTAATTCCCATGGGTGAAGCATTATCTTGCATAATACAGCTGAGTTGCATAACCAATATATGGTATAAAATTACACACTTGGGCACAGGTCACATCTACTGCCTATTCACAACTGTAATGAAAGAGATTGAGAAGGAGATAAATAAAATAAAAATGCATGTACTCACTGTGTTAAAATTTGGAAAGAGCCCAACAGCAGAATTACTGTCCACTGGAAATGACATAAATGGTTTGATATCCAGTGAAGGCTGCATCATCAGGGTAGGTGTGCGCACAAGAGCAGGAAGGGTAGTAGTATGGCATGTACCGCCTGCCAAGAACAAAATGAAAATGAATTTAACCTCTTGCTCACATCCATCTCCCTCCCCAACTTAAAGCATAGAAACAAGACTGCTGAGCTGCAACCTGCAAGCAAGAGTTATGCCAAGTCGTTGGACATGACTTAGCAAGTAAACCACCACAGAGTTATGCTGGCAGTCAGTAAATGGCACAGGAGGAGAAAATACTGTTAAAAAGGGTCTTCTTGCTCAAAGTCTATGACAGTGATACAGGATGCTTCCCTATGGCAAAGGCCAGGGCTGCTCAGACTCTGCTGAGACACACAGTACACAGACCCTGCTGGCATGTGGGGCAGAATATCATCCTCTTGTTCAACTCTTGCCTCCAACTGGCCAACAAATGTAGGAGAGGGGAGGGGAGGAGCCTCTTGAAGCCAGATGCTCTTTATTATTCATAATTATTGACTGGCCAGTGGGAGCATTTTATGCAAATCAGAGATAGGCATAGGGTTTTCACCCAAGGAAGAAACCTTGAACTCATAGTTATGGTCTACTTCCAAGAAAGTTATCACTTGGACAATTTGTTCTCTAAAAAAACAATTAGAAGGTTGTCCTTAGTCTAGACACTGGAGAGTTAGAGAATCCAAACAGGATGATGATGTGCCAGGGTTTTGGAGGGACACAGAGGAGTTGGAATCAAATTTTTTATTTCACCTTTTATTTCTAATGAGCCTTGTATTATTTTAGTAACTATCCCTTTAACAATTCTATTAGTTGTCTTTATATATCTGGTATAACCTGTCTGTAGGAGATTTAAAACACTCCTTTCCACCATAACATACATTTTTTTTAGTCTGTAGTCTCTACATACTGCAGATCAGTAACTGCTAGTGCAGGTGGCTCTCTGGGAGACAGGCTCTGATATGCCCTTTTTAAACAAAATATGACAGGCATATAAAGATAAAATTCACACACTTAGAGTGTACAATTTAATGATTTTCAGACATTCAGAGCCCTGTGCAACCAGGACCATAATCAATATTAGATTTTCATGATCCCTAAAAGAAACTCCATACTTATAAGCAGTCACTCTCACTTTGTCCCAATACCTCCAGCTCTTGGTAGCCACTGATCTACTTTCTGTCTCTATAGATTTGTCTCTCTGGACATTTCACATAAATGAAGTCACATAATACGAGGTCTTTTATGACTGTTTTCTTTTACTTGGCATGCTTTTAATATGCATTCATGTTGTAGCATGTATCAGAATGTCATTCCTTTTTAACGATTAACAATATTCTATTGTAATTGTACCATTTTTTATTATTTATTCATCAGTTGATGGATATTTGGGCTGTTTACACTTTGGGGCCATTATGAATAATGCTGATATGAACATTTGTTTATAAATTTTTGTGTGACAATGTTTTTAGTTCACTTAGATATACACCTAAAAGTGGAACTGGGGATTGTTGGGTCATTTGATAGTCAAATGGTTTAACCTTTTGAGAACTCTCAGGCTGTCTCCCCAAATGGGTAAACCATTTTATACTACCACTAGCAGTGTATGAAGGTTCCAATTTTCTCTGACATGCTGATAATGTGCTGTGCTTAGTCACTCAGTAGTGTCTGACTCTTTGGAACTCCATGGACTGTAGCCCACCAGGTTCCTCTGTCCATGGAGATTTTCCAGGCAAGAACAGTGGGTGGGTTGCCATGCCCTCTTCCAGGGAATCTTCCCAATCCAGGGATTGAACCTAGATACCCTGCATTGCGGGCAGATTCTTTACCATCTGAGCCACCAGGGAAGACCAAGAATACTGGACTGGATAGCCTATCCCTTCTCTAGGGCATCTTCCCAACCCAGGAATTGAACTGGTGTCTCTTGCATTGCAGGCAGATTCTTTATCAGCTGAGCTACCAGGGAAGTCCTATAGGACCACAAATAATTACATGCCTAAAATCCCCTGTTGACTTCAAGGAGAAATGAACAACATGGGAAAATGCTCCGACTATTAAAATTTCCATCAGTCTTTTTTCATAGTGTCTCAGAATAGCTAAAATTTTTATTTCAGTGATTTTTTTTGTAAGGAACTTCCTTAGTAAACTCTATCATTTTTCAAATCATCCCAGAACATTATTGGCAATAGTGTTAAAAGATTGTCATACCTTATATACACTGATCCTAAAAACAGGAAAAATGAGAAGGGCGTCTAAAGCATTTATCTCTAATGGCAAGTCTTTAAGTCAATCCAGGCATTAGGGAATATAGAGTAGGGCTCAGCAAAAAGAGAATTAGCTAAAAGCATAGATCAAACAGAGATGTTCTTTTTTTTCCCCTGATGTCAAAGTAAATACTCTATTTTTTCTTCACTTAAAAAATAATTCCTTCTTTATTTGATATATATTTGACTGTCTGTGATGTGCAAGGCCCTACAAAGTAAATACTTTGATCTCAACTGGGCATTCACATAACCACCTTGCATTTAATTACACATCGTTCTTCTAATTAGGTAATGTTACATTCCTTGCTAACTTCAGAGCTTATAGATCCAAGATGATGTATTATATCAATGTGTCAAATGCTACAGAGGCATTTACTAAAATATTTATCTTAAAAGCTTTGCTTCAAAATCTTAGCTAAGTTGAAAGACAGATATTTCTTATATTAGATCAATGGCCTATTACAATTTATAGCTATTATAGTTGTCAAAAGTCTAAAGTATAAAAATATACAGTATACTTATAGCTGCCTGTTAAAAAAGAAAAGACCTAAAATGGAGTCACTTGTGCTAGTACCTAACCTAACTGCAGTTACAACCTAGGAATGTAAACCTACCCAAGAATGTGGAATCTTCCGGTGAGCACCAATGAGGCAACTGGTCACGTGGGACCTCTCCATCGACCAAAGGAAAATGAGGTAATCTTTCATACAGACTCCTTCTGTCCCCCATAGATAGGTTACTTAGGTTTGAAATAATCCCTTTTGTTTATGATTTTCTTGCCATGCCTTTAAAAATCATCAACTACAAACTGTCATTTGCCACTGGCGCTTGCCATCCTCCTCTACAAGGATTAAATCAGGTGCTGCTGTCGCTGCTGACTTGCAGCATCCCGCTGAAAGGAGCTCAGAGAGTAGAAGTGACACGCTCTGTGCTCTTAGAAAATCTGCCAGAACAGGTCTTCAGACAGATATTTTCAGGATCTGATTTTTTATAAGGCCAATTCTTGCATCTCCTCATATCTAGAAAAGCACTAAAATCCTTCATGGTGATGCCGATTCCTCATGACTAGCAGAAACCTTCTGCAAAAAATATTTATTTGACTGCATGTACTCCCCCTTCACCAAAAGGATATACACACTGACTTCCCTCCATACCTCTTTGAAGTAGTTTCTCAGAGCTATCTGAATTGCTGTCTCCCGGGCTATAGTCTTCATTTTGCCCCCAATAAAACGTAACTCACAACTCTCACGTTGTGCATTTTTTTTAGGTCAGCAAAATCTTCCCTCTCTGTAGCCTGTTCACTGTGGGGATGCTGTCTGATGCGTGAATCGTTCAACAAAACCAATTAGATCTTCAACATTTACTCAGTCAACTTCTGTCTTTTAATATGCCCAATGAACACATGGATAATATTTTGCCAGTGTGGGTCTCACAAAGGGAAACAAAATTCTTTCTCTAAGCCCACAATGGTGGCTCTGATAACACGGTAATACATGGCCCCTGAGAGCCTGCAAGAGTCACTTTGTACTAACAAACTCAAATCAAATAGACTGCAGCATGGAACTTGACAAACAGATTGCTCCATCAACAAAGGTCAGAATGCACAATGATCCCCCTTATCCAATCAAATCTCTGTGCTAATAAAGACAGGGCTTGAGAACTACTTAGCTGCCACCATTCATTAGCATAAAAAACTTAGCAGTTGTTTACCATTTCATTAGCATTTTAATGCCAGACAATTTGCCATGTTAAACACAGATTGTTTTAAAGTACTGGTAGATCTTCTGAATAAATATTAACTATGCTTTCATCAATTCCCTCACCTCAGCCTTGCTGTTTTCACTTTTAAAACCTGCTCTTTAATCACTTCACCAAAATTGATTGCTTCAAAGGATGTTTCTGCAAATGGAAAATAAGTAGAATAAACTGCACATTTTGCACAAGTTAGTTTGAGCTTTGACCCCTCTGTCATTTTATTCCAGATTTAGCTGCTGCTGCTGTTGCTGGGGAACATTTCCCCTCACCTCAGGATGCCCAAAAGTCAGTGGGAGATATAAGCAGCAATCGGGACAAAATGCACTGCACCCCGCAAGAAAATGCTTAATTTTTCTAAAACTCAAGGACTCACTGAGGAACAAAAGGAGTGAAAATATAATGAGCAGGTATTTCAACACAAAGGGTGGTATAATGTTCCTATTATGATGCTATTCTCATGGGACAGCCAATACTGTCTTTTATACCAACAATTTGGCAGTATTATGTAAAATGCTTCCTATGTGTATTTCTGTCTCAAAGTTTAGGATATAATCTTATATATATCATAATAAATTGAGTCATAATAGGGATCCACCTTATTTGAATATAAGGCTTTTCATATCACTATAAATATACATTTATTTATTTACATCAAATTCCTTTGAACACCCCAAAGATCTAACAGTCACCGCTCTCACTGTAGAAATTCCACACATCCATATATTCTCCCACAAGAATGCAATTAGCTCTCTCTCATAAATTTCATTTTGATGGTAAAAGCCAAGTTGTATTCATTGTACTCTGAAACCAATAATATTTGAAAATCAACTCACTACTGCCTCTGTAACATAATAGGTGCCTTATTATGTCAATGGATTATGCTACAATCCAGCACAATAAAACCTCAGTAGAGGAGCAGGTAATGCTGGAAATGACTGTAGTCTTTGACCTTTAGAAACAGACTCTGAAGGTCTATTCAGGTTTTCGCTAGAGGTTCTTCTTTATATAACAAAATACCAACAAACAAAACACCTCATTTTTAGAGGGTATGCCAGAGTCAAAGAAAGCGTGCATGGAGAAGCGTTTACAGAATGAAATCAACTCTACATCTGTAACCGGTAGCAGGAGTTCCTTCTGATGCCATTATCATCAATATGCATGTCTGCTGTAGTGAGCACTGAAATAAAAGAGTTCACATACTATACAAATCTATTAGGCAGAGACAATGTTGATTATAGAATTCGCATAGATTTCTTTAAAGAAATGCAAATGAGTGGCATTTCAGATTTTCCACTAAACTCAGATTTTTCTTTTTATTTCCTTTCCAGCTTTGTTGCCCCTTACGTTGAGTAATTTTTTGGCCAGGACAGTCACCAATCAACAGCTCCTCCTCTACTTCCCTCATCATTTCCATTCTTTTATCAGTCTGCCATGTGAGAAAAACAAGAAACAAAGTGTGGTAGAGGGAACAATGTGAATAGTGTATGTGGCTGATACAGGATTATGCTTCTGAAAAGGCCACGCAGCGTAGTAACAGAGATCACATTTTTACAGTGTACATACTAGGCACTATCCTTAGCACGTTACATACGTGTGTATACATGTCTACACGCATATAAGTATATACCATATCCACATATACTCATTTACATATAAAATCATGTACTTATATCATTTTATCACATATCACTGATATATTAATATTATTATTAAATATATACTTAATGTATATTAAATGAATATATGCACAGCTATGTACACAAAGGTACTTACAATAATCCAATGAACAAACTACTATTACTAAGCCCTATTTATAGATGAGAAACTGAGACACAAAGAAGTTAAGACCAATTTCACATAGATGGTACAAAAAGGAGCCCGGATTCGGACCCAGGAAATTTGACTACTTAATTCTGTTTTTACTACTATGCTATGGTAACAGAATTGAATATCTGAGGATATCTCAGTTGTATAGACACATTCTCTAGTTGTAGATAGAAACATCTTATCAGCAAACTAAGAGATTTAAAATCTAGGATTTCCTTTGCATCTAGGAATTAGTTAAAACTTTTATTTGAGCTCAATGTAGTATTAATACTGAAATAACTAAAATATATAAGATTTTTAAATGCTCTATCAGTTCAGTTCAGTCGCTCAGTCTGTCCAGTTCTTTGCAACCCCATGGATTACAGCATGCTAGGCTTCCCTGTCCATCACACATTTATCTAAAAATAACCTTCCCCAAATAACAGCATTATTTAATTCAGTAAATACTTATAGAAGATCAACTGTACAGGTATAGTGCTGATAGGGAGTATAAATTGAGTCAAAATTTATTTTACTTGCTAGGAGATAATAAAAAAAATAATAACTACCATTTAATGAGAATCTACTCTATGCTGGGTCCTGTGCTAGTGATTTGTGGCATTTATTTTATGAAATTATAACACAACTCTATGAGGTTGACATTATTATCTCCATTATACAGTTGAGAAAGGTAAGGCTTAGAGCGATTAAGATCATTTAATATGTGGTAGGGCCAGAGTCCAAACTCTTGTTTGTTTAACTCTAAAGCCCATGCCATTATTCCAAAAAGTAGGCTATTTATAAAGTTATGTGGAAAAGAGTCATCAAATACATAGAGAAGATGCTGGTTTCAACAAAGTCTGAAATGGTTTTTTTGCTGGAAAACATCTTGGAGTTTTTAATACACTAATAGGTACTATGAATGTCTAGGGAGATATAGCTTCTCCCCTCAATTTGAGAAGGAATCAATCCTTTTTATTTTCACAGGGGTCTGGAATAACCACGATACTATGGCAAATCCTTTAGGCAACGCTGTTTTGTATACATTAAAAGCACCTGTTCAGGAGAACACTGATGACTTTCAGGTCTACCATTTTCTTGCTGTATGATCTTAGACAAGTGATTTTACTTCTGTATACCTCTATACCTGCATTGTAGGACTGGTAGAAGAACTAACGGAGATTCTTCTATACAAGATACTTAACCCTGTGCCTAAAACCTATCAAGTGTTCATTAAGCTTCAGCTACTGTAGTTAAGAACCATTCCAATATCCCTCTGACACTATACCATATCTCTGGAGAGCATAAATAGTTAAATCCATCAATACTTATAAAAGGCGAGATATGTCAGTGGTCATATATTATTAACAAAATTTTAAGGAGGCTCCAGTGAGAAAGAAATTAGATCTGGTTAGGAGCTGGGTTCATAAATATTTCCATAGATGAACTATCTCTTAAGATAAACCTGAGGAGTTGTTAATATTTTGAGAGGTGGGTATGGGAGAATGGTGAAAGGGACTGCATAAACAAAAAGCATAGAAATATGTGTTAAAATTTAAAACTTGCTTAGGCACTCAGAAATTCTTACTCTTTTTGGATCAGAAGGTCAACAGTAAAGAGAAAAGCAGAACATCTTTGAGACCTTGGAGTAAGCAAAAGTTTCTTTAACAGTAAGCAAAAAAGTGATAATTATAAAAGAAAAAAGTGATAAATATACTTTACTAAGAATAAGAATGTAAGGATAAGACACAATCAAGGGAATGGAAAGACCATTCAGAGAGTGTGAAATAATATTGACAATATACACATTTTGACAAAGGACTTCAATCTAGAATAAAAAACTCCTACAGATCAGTAAGAAAAAGAACACAGTAGGAAAGCTGGGCATAAGACTTGAATGGACACTTCACAAAAATACACTAAAACGGCCTATAAACGTATGAAAAGCACCTGACTTTATTAGTCATTAGGGATAGTCATTAAACCATGAGATATTTCTTCATACCTCATTGTAACCATTGTTACAATGTTTGTTGTAACCATTGTGAAGAAAGAAGATTATCAAGTTCTGACAAGGATATGGTACAACTAGAACTCTTATCCGATGTGTAAATTGTTATAATTATGTTGAAAAATGATTTAGCAATGTCTACTAAAACTGAATACACACTTATGCTATGACTCAGCAATTCTACTTCTAAGTATATACCTAACAGAAATGATCTGTACAAGAATACCCATAGCAGTACTGTATATAATAGTCCCAAACTGAAAATTCACCAATTAACCCATCAACAATAAAAAGAATGATTCTGGTATCTTCACATAACCTAATATTCACATAATGGAATATAGTAATAAGAAAAAATGGTATATGGTGATATGAATCAACAAATAAACCTTGTAAATGTCATACTGAGAAAAAGAACTAAAATAAAGAAGCATATCAACATCCTGTATGATAGCATTTATTTAAAGTACACAATCAGGCAACACTAATCTATGCTGTTTGTTGGAGTCCTGGCTATTCTTGTAGGAAGAGCAGGATGAGGTTAGGGTGTGGTGACTGGAAAGGAGCATAAAAGGGACTTTGGGGATGCTGGAGATGTTTAGTTTGTAGTTCTGTTTCCCAGGTGGGCATGTCTATATACATTCATCCAACTGTACATTTACAGTATGTATACTTTTCTATATGTTACATGTCAATAGAAATTTTTAAAAAGTAATGTGTTTGATGTTATTAATTTCAGTAAACTACTTTGATACAGGAAAAATTCCTCAATAAGAACATCTTCAAATACTGTCAAGTCTGTATATTTTTAAGATAAATAAGTTTTTTTTAAGTTATTTTTTCTACCACCAGCTTGATTTTGCTCAAAATGATTTGTGAGAAAATAAAAGTTCCCTTTAATATCGATGCTTCCTTGATGAATTTCATAAATGAATAGAGGAGACTGACATAGAATCCAGTGACACCAAAGAGAAAAAATGTGTATCTTAGAACTCTGGGTCTTTAAAATCCTGACAATTGGCAGTTTTATGCCTGTATCTCCCTTGGGGCAGCTCAGGGTTCCCTCCAAAGTGCTTCTATAGTAGCAGCATCCTGGCAGAATGGTGACTTTAAAAATAAATCCTTCTGAGTACCACCTTGAAGTTTATAAGCAATAATGAAGTGCTGCATCACAAAACAGCAGTGAAGCCACATCATGATAGATTTTAAGCCACAGTGTCCTTTGGGTTTAGTAGTAATGTGCCAGCTTCTACACAAAATGATGAATCTTGCACTAAGATGCAATGGATGACTTTTTGGATGTGTAGCAAAACAATACATACAGCTCAGGGGTGGTTCATTTATATCTGAGTATTTTGTCCATGCACTGAACGTCTTATATTTAAACACTGAAAAAAAATCAGTAAGATTAATGTACTGCTGCTGCTGCTGCTGCTGCTGCTGTCGCTTCAGTCGTGTCCAACTCTGTGCGACACTATAGATGGCAGCCGACCAGGCTCCGCCGTCCCTGGGATTCTCCAGGCAAGAACACTGGAGTGGGTTGCCATTTCCTTCTCCAATGTGTGAAAGTGAAAAAGTGAAAGTGAAGTCGCTCAGTCGTGTCCGACCTGTAGCCACCCCATGGACTGCAGCCCACCAGGCTCCTCTGTCCATGCGATTTTCTAGGCAAGAGTACTGGAGTGGCCTGCCATTGCCTTCTCTGAGATTCATGTACTACAGAGTACAAAATATAATTTGATTAAATGTGCGACATACTTCATTAGCTGCAATCCTATTTTAAAGCATCATCAAAAAATCTGAGAATTACAGAATTTAAGTAAAGAAGACAACTAATTCACAAAAATGTCTTAAAAACCAACTGTCTTCTTTAAGCGAATTTAAATAATTTTCGCCCACGTTATAGTGTTCTTCCATTGTAACCCACTATTATTAGCATGACCATGCAAAAAAGGAAACTCAAAGAAAGGAAAACAGAGTTCCGACAGGTGCTTTGTCAAGTTTTTTGAAATAGTTTTTAATATACCTGACTTATCAAAAGGGAATGTCATATGCTTCATTCCTAAATTACTAAGTCTTTAGAGAAGCCAAAATTATCTCCAGACAGGGCTTTACTAAAATTGTCTGAGGTCGAGACTGGATTGGGAGGTCAGCAGCCTGACGAAATTTTCTGGCAAAAAAAGACGTAGGGAGATGGTCCTGAGCTCCATTTGCCCAGTGACTCCTGTCTATGGCATCAAGATGCTTTCATGAGGTCTGACGTCTTTTTTGGTTACAGGATACCAAGGAACTCCTTGCTCTCCCTTTATGGCATGCTAGGGACCTACTGGCAATATGACTTATTTTAGAAACTTTCCTAAAAATACAAACTTTCCTACGAAAGACAACTTATGTTTCTCAAACTGCTGAATATTTCTAGAGGAACTATATTTCATAAATTCTTAGCAGGAAACGTTATTTAGGAGTCTATCCTACATCTTACATGAGGAAAATGGGATTAGGAGAAATTAATCAAGCATGGTAACTGTCTAATGGTAGAATTTAGAGCTTATTGCCCAGAGACACTGTTTCGAATATTTGTCTGTACAAAGATGTACAGGAATCATATATTGAAGTCTTTACATTTTTTACAAATTAAAATAGATTAGTATTCAGGCTGTTTTGTTTCTGTATATAGACTGAAATGTAGAAGCACTCATTTTTAAATGAGATTTTAATTTTAAAATGGCTTTATTAGTATGAATAATGGAAGAAATTAAATGGAAGAGAAAAGCCAGTGTGGCCAAGAGCCAACATTTCTTCCCCTTTTAAAGAGCAGCAGAAGATTGGTTACAACACCTAATTTAAATAATTATTTTAATATTCCCAGTGTGGGGGGGAAAGAAGCGAACAACAAAACCCATTCAAACTATGCTTTTAATCATACTGCTTGGATCAATATAACTAATTAAAATAGCTTCATATAGGAGGTACACACATTTCTGCCGGTGGTTTTTAAACTGAATTTCTAGAAGAATTGCAACAAAAATTCTATCTGAAAAAACAGTGGCAACTAACCTTCTATTGGAACAGATCAAAGCAGCAGGGCCTTATGGCCTCTGGCTCTATCTTTAGGCCTCTCCTTTGCAGCTCACAGGATGGGCCGCCTGAAGGGGCTGCAAACAGCAACTCAGGAGGTCAACACACCGAGCTGCTGCTACAAATTCTATAGCTCCAGGACAGAAAATGTTTTGCCCTCCTGTTTCAGAGAATTTCAGTTCTTGCATTCAGTGTTTAGGCTATCAACATGTAAGAACCAAAGAGGGGACAGGAAAAGAATAATGGTTTACTTAATTGCCCTTTTTAAAAGATATTTTTCTCCCAGAAGCTTGCTCAATTTAAAGAAACAGAGTTAATATTTGCTCTGCCGGTGTTCTCTACTCCCACCTTGGTAGGAAAAAAAAAGGTGTCCTTAGCTTAACTATTAACCAAACATTTCAAAGCTATTCAAAACCTGGTGCCCATATTAAAAAAAAAGTTAACATGCTCCTAGAAAACACAATTTGGGAATAAAGAGAGTAAAAACTGCACTAAAATCTTGTTCCTTTTTTGCATGCATATGTCATGGCTGCCATAATTATAATGCAATGAAGAGAATTCAGAAAAAAATTCTAGCGGAGTCTTATAATCATGGTGACCATCATGGACGAGGCCACTCTTGGTCCTCTATCAGCTGGAAGCCATTTTTATCCAGGCGCAGAAGAGATGGCTTCTACCTGGCAGTATAAGTATTCCACCTGTGTAAGCAGTTATGAAAGCCACCATTCTATCCCTGTGGAAACTATGGGGTGACTAAACCTGTCTGTGCAAGGGATTGGATGAGCAGAAACTGGGTAATGGGGCAACAGTGAAGTTAGAATAGGGAAAAGGATGAGGGGGATTTGGACAGGGAAGGAAGAGTGGTAAGTCTGAATTTTACCAAGTGGACTAGAATTGGCACCAATGCCTTATTTGGAATTTCCCAACATCTCACTCCTAAAATGATTTGCCTCTTTGTCATCTTCAATTATTTGGCAGAAATCTATAAAGAATGAAGGAGAGCAGGGCAAAAACTGTGTGAGTAGGAACAACCTAATTAAGCAGGGCATCTATGTTCTTCAAACAAAGGAGCTGGGCAACTGGGAGACACCCTTATCCTGAGAAACACAGGGAATCCTCTGACCCAGGGGATGCTTGCTCTCCAAAGCATCTCTAATACTGAACAGAATGGCAAACCCCTGGCCTGATTTCTTGGAACTGTGCCACTGTCTGGACATCCTAGAGACTGATGCTACTTGCTGCAGTCAAGCAGGCAGCTGCTGGGGCACAAGTGATATGCAAAACAGCATCAGATAAGGTCCTCTGGAGAAAGCCCAGGGAGTTTCTACACTGGCAGTGATTCATCATAAATGACTATAACTGTCCCTGGGTATCACGTGTATTCTTGTACCTTTATACTGTTTTCATTTTTTGGAATTTCTTTCTGGCTTCCCAAATGACTCCTTCTCACTGCCCCAGTGAACACCGAAAGTCAAAGACATAACCCTTTAATAATAAGGAGCCACACAGAAAGTAGGGAATTTAATCACTGCACTCATCATTTTCCTTTTCAATGATTTGCTTTCTAAGGCAACAAAGGAATGGAAATATTTTCTTTTAGAAGAATATTTGTTTTGACTCTTGGTCTCTTCTGAACTTCAAACAGCCTTTTAAAGCTCCCTTTGCTTTAAAGGACACAAATGGAAAGTAAACATTCCAAAAAATGGATCTGGTGCTCCATGCATTTAATATGACAAAGCATGTTGAAATTTTAGTTAAAGGAAACGCAAAAGAACCCAAAGTTCCCAAATTGCACCATCTCTATTTCCAAACCTCGACTGACCTGCGTCTGTTTTTCTCTCTAACGCCCACTTCCCCTGTTGCTCTCTTATCTGACTTTGCTCTGCTCTCTAGTGACCCCCATCCCATCTGTCCATCTTTTCGGCCTCTCACATCTCTCTCAGCTCTCTAACGTTTCTGAAACTGTCTCTGTCTCTGTATGTGTATGTGTGCCTGTCTCTTTCTCTCATCTCTCTCTCTCTCACCGCAGCACTGCCAGAAAACTAGAAAGAGCTCATGAAATCTGTCATTTGCCTTATTTTGCAGCTGAAGCATATTAATTTCGTTTGCAATATTTGCTTCTATAAATCAAAAGATTAATAGCAAGATTTTGCCAATATCAGGATGAATTTGTCCCCATAACAAGACAAAACAATTAAGGCTGTATCTCCAACTATGTCAAAAGCCGTCGCTGTCGGTTCCAACTACTGAGGATTTTTTTACACGTGCTCACGTGATACTATCTGCCACCCACAGAATGGGGCAAGTTAAGAACTTAAATCTACCACAGAATTTAATGATAGATTTTTACCGAAATTCACCATGTGCCTTGGGTTACACAAATACTATAACTTTTCATTGAGAGGGACAAAGTACTTTTAAGTATATCAAGTAGACTTATATACACTGTTACATGGATTACAATTATCCCATGATTTCCTGATGAAAAAATGATCCTCAGGGATAAATAATTCCATGACAAAGCAAATATACAAAATGAAGCCAATTATGGACCCAGAGCTAGAAAAAATTTTCTTCCCAAATCAGCTGCTAATATAAAAGGGACACTGAGCAAAAGCATCTACTGATAGTTCCCATAACACAGGGTCTCCAGGACCTTGGAAAGATTAATGCACATTGGTCTTAATCTATTCATTTTTTAGCAAGAGTCTATCGAACCCTCAGTGTTTACTCCCCTAATCTACCACTGAGGTAGAATAAAACAAACTGATGTTCTTTTCGTATTTCCCAAACCACTTGAAATCCTACTGGGGACAATGAGATAAAAACACCTTCCTCCCACCAAGAGGTTCCAAACTCTTTTCTAATAGTAGTATTAATTCATGTTTAAAACATGACGAAATTGAAAGAAAAAGGATTTTTTTAGGTGAGGCAGACTGAAGTGATAATGTTAAAATAAAAAGGAGAATTTCACAAATGTCTGTTGTATCCACACAACATCCATTTATTCACATGACAGAAAACAGTGCCTCGTGAGGAGTTAAACTTGCCTGGTTTCCAGAGAGATTTCTATGCCCAGTGGTCTAAATAAGCATGAGTTGGGTTTATATTGAAACGAGATGGAACATTAAAAGTTTGAAATGTGCCTATCATAAAAATCATGTGACAACAGTACAAATCACCCACATTACTCAATTGTATTACAGGCTACCAGACACTATTCTATCAATCTCAATGTTAATTCTTGAGCATGTACAATCATCTGCTTAAATATACTTCTTGAAGATAATAGGAAAGAGAGAAAGAAAGGGTTCTAACATACTTGGATTAAATATGAATTATATTTTTACCTAGTAAAAATGTGAAACCAACATCAAAAGAAAAAGAAAGCATAGTTCATCAGCACAAAGGAAATGTGGGAAGTCTGTCACATCTTTATTTTACTTATCAAAGTGGCCCTGTACAACAATTTAAATAAGTTAGATATGCCAGGATGATGTTGGTTGGGGGAGTCACAAAATTAGCACATTACTCTAATTCTGATACATTTTTCCTTTTCTAAAGTTGGTTTTAACTGTTTTACATTTTTTGGTCACATTTGTCATGAAAAAGTTCCCAGAGGTGTAAAGGCAGATCAGTCGGCAATGCTTACCTTGGTTTTTAAGATTACAATTCTCGTTCACTTCTGCACTCGAGCACTGTACGAGGTAGTAGACTGAGAGATAAATAATTCCATCATTTCAACCTGTGCTCCCATGAAATATGGTGCTAGGAAACAGCCGACACACAGTGCGTCTGAACAAATCATACGTCCTGTAATTGCCGCTTAGCTCTAATTACTATTGAGGATAGTGTTTGCAACTTGATTCCAGGGAGAGGGCAGACTACCTTCTGACGACACTGAACCAAATATATCCTAAAAGACTGACACTTACTTTCTTTCCTGTATTTTTTCTGAGTATCTCCCAGCTACTCAGTAACTACCACTCTGCTATGGTAAAAATTAAACCAAATAATCTGACACCCACCTATCCTTTCCATCAAAACAATTTAATTCTCTTAGAATATGTACTTATTGTAACACTTTGGAATTTTTAGTATCACTCTAACTTGAAAGGACTGTTTTTTTTTTTTTTCTTTTCTAGGTGGGCAACTAAATCTTTATTTTGAAATTGCTTTTTATTTAAAAAAGGAAAGTGTTCTCAAAATATGACCTTTACTTATATTCTGCCAGTCCTGAATAATTTATTTGCATATCATTAGACCTAGAAAATTTGTTTTCTTTTCTGTGGAATTTTAGGCTTAAACTAAATAGTCACAACGTATAATTTAAAAAGACTAAAGCAGATAATTTGATGTGGATACCATTAATAGGGATATTTATGCATTTGAACTCAAAAACCTAATTTCACTTACATGGGAGAATTATCATAATGAAATTAACAATTGTGTAGGCTTGGAACTAAAATGATATATTTATTCATATATCTAACTAATTCTATTCTCCCTCTAG
Source organism: Moschus berezovskii (assembly GCF_049115385.1). Classification (NCBI taxonomy): domain Eukaryota; kingdom Metazoa; phylum Chordata; class Mammalia; order Artiodactyla; family Moschidae; genus Moschus; species Moschus berezovskii. The sequence continues at coordinate 121,915,351 of NC_142461.1, forward strand.
TGACCTCTGACCATATGATCAGAAGAATAAGGCCTCTGATACGTCCAGGTTACACAGGGTGGCTATGACCAAACAGTTGTCTTGCTTCTGCCAAGGTGATGGTCATTGATACTGTTTCGTTAGCTTAGTGAGCTTTTGGCTGAATGAAAGAAACTAAAAATGACTGATGTTTGCAAACGTCAGGAAGGATTTTGCACCTTTCGTTGTGCAACTTGTAGCACATTTGCCAACCACGGCGAACACTTTAGTAATAATGTACAGAACAAATATACCTACCCAAATTCTGAGATTTGTTGTATCTACTTAAGTCAGATTTGCACGGTAACTATCAGGGACAGGTAAACCCAAGGGAATAATTAGATGCAGCAATCAAACTGGTAATTATAAAACCAGCACTTAGAAATGGTATCTATCTCTTGGCCTCAGTTGTTATGAATAACAACAACATAGGTCTCTAAATGGAACACAGTATGCCAGCTCTATACTTACTTTCCCCTAAATAATAATTGTGGACTTCTTACTCATAAAATACTTAGTTCTTCATGATTAAAATAAAATTATAGTCATTGCTGCGGTTTTCACTTTATTTTTTATTCTATGATATACCTCTCTTAAGAAAACCCTTTACTTGTAGCAATTATGTTGATGCTTCATTTAAAGTATTTTTCTTTCATGAAGCTAGACAAACTATTTCATTCTTTTTCTGCCTAATCTTAAATCATGCCTGATGGTGTATTCAAAAGCAGAGACATCACTTTGCCAACAAAGGTCCCTATAGCCAAAGCTAGGGTTTTTCCAGTAGTCAGGTACAGATGTGAGAGTTGGACCATGAAGAAGGCTGAGCATTGAAGGATTGATACTTTTGAACTGTGGTACTGGAGAAGACTCTTGAGAGTCCCTTGGACTGCAAGGAGATCAAATCAGTCAATCCTAAAGGAGATCAATCTTGGGTGTTCATTGGAAGGACTGATGCTGAAGCTGAAGCTCTAACACTTTGGCCACCTGATGCGAAGAGCCAACTCACTGGAAAAGACTCTGATGCTGGGGAAGATTGAGGGCAGGAGGAGAAGGGGGTGACAGAGGATGAAATAGTTGAACATATTATTGATTCAATGGACATGAGTTTGAGCAAACTCCAGGAGATAGTGAAGAACAAGGAAGCCTGGCATGCTACAGTCCATGGTGTCACAAAGAGTTAGACACGACTGAGTGACTGAACAACAACAACAAATCAGACCTGATTCTTGAGTATTTTTCGAGAACATTTCCAGATCTTGCACACTAGTCCACTGTAAGGTTTCCCAAATTCTTTATTTGTACCTCTCACAGGTCCTTTAGTTCAGAAGTAATACGAAATGTGGTCCCTAGATCAGCAACATCAGTATCATCTGAGAATTTGTAAACAGAACAAATCCTGAGTTCATCCCAGACCTGAAGAGTCACAAACTCTTGGGGTGGGATCCAGGATTCTGTGTTCTAACCGGCCCTCCAAGTGATCTGGAAGCACTCTGATGTTTGAGATCCACTGATCCATGCACGTAGGTACCAAAAGCAATAGGAGAAAGAGACAAGGAACATCTAAGCCTCTATAGGGAAAACTATAGAAGAGATTGTTGTTTAGTCACTGAGTAGTGTCCAACTTTTTTGTGACCCCTTGGACTGTAGCTTGCCAGGCTCCTCTGTCCATGGAAATTTCCCAGGTGAGAATACTTCGAGAGGGTGCCGTTTCCTTCTCCAGGGGATCATCTCGGGCCAGGGATCAAACACACATCTCGTGCTTGGCAGGCGGATTCTTTACCACTGAGTCACCAGGAAAGCCCATGGGAGACATAACACAGAGGTAGTGTTTCAGTAGTGATCTAAAGGGCTGGAAGAGTCTGGATGAATCTGAAGGAGGCACCAAGGACCCCTCATCTGCTAACCCATTGTTTGTGCCCTTGAGTTAATGCAGCTGCAGCGATTTCAAGATTTTAGTTCATCAGTCACCATTTTTCTTTAGTCATTCCATTCTTAAAGAAAACAAAGACATTCCTCATTCTTGTTAGCTGCTTAGTCTACCAACTACTGTCTTTCCCTTTAATTTTTAACTTCTTTTAGAGCAGCCTACACTTCCATTTTCACTATTTTTTTTTTTTTTTTTTTTACTATTCCTTCACTTCACAAATCCTATGATTTGGTTTCTGATTTCTTCACCCTACTAAAATTATGGTTTTGAAGTTTAAATAATCCTCCTAGAGTTCTGTAGCATTGACAAAATATGATCCTATATCTGAAACAACTCTTTTCCAAGCTAAATTTTTGTATTTCCAACCACCTGAAGGGATAACCTTCACACCTGTATATCACATTGGCACCTCAACTTCAACTTGTACAAAATTAAAATAGTCATTCCAATCCCCACTACCTCCCCAAGATATTTCTCTCCTTTGGTGGTCTTTATTTTACTGCCTGGCACTATGAGTCTTCCAGGTACCAGAGATGCTAAAACTTGAGGCTCTATTTGACTTTTTCCTCTTCACTGCTCCTGAATTAAGTAGTTATCTTTATGACCTCTCTCACTTCCTTCCCCTTTTTATACCCATTACTTAATACCTCCATTTAGGTTCTCATAAGCTATTCACTAGTACAATCCTTTAATCATTGTGGTCCCACTGAGTCAACTGAATTCTTAAGAAGCGTAGCTCAAATCAATCATTTTTCTATTCAAATGTCTTCCATGACTCAATTCAGTGAGTTACGGGCTTTGAAATCTAATACACCTGTTCAAATCCCTACTCTGCTACTCACCAGCTGGCAACATTAAAGGAATTAACTAATTGGCTAAGCCCCAGTTTTCTCAGCTGACAAGTAGGAATAAAATAGTAATCATATCTCATGAGGAGACCAGAAGGAACTAATGCATGTAAATTCTTAAAGTGCAAAGAACCCTGAAGGACTTAGTGAATAACAAGCATTATCATCATCACTCCCAAAGCCATTGCTGCAGAATACAATCCCAGCACCTCAGTTCAGCGTTCATCCGCATCCTCAAGCTTAACTGAAAACCAATTCCTTACTCACACTTTTTATGTTAAACTGAATTATTCTTTAAGGACAAACACTAAGTCTCAGTTTTCTATCTCTGGCTCCTCAGGCAGTGTCTTATGCCTGGTAATTGCTCCGCAAGTGTTCACTGCATGAAACACTGACCCGTTCTTGTGCAACCACACTTTCTTCGTTCCATTGCTTTGTTTATGCTGCCATGCTTCCCTGGATGCCCTTTCTTCACCGTCCCCTTTCAAATTCTCTCCATTTTCAAGTGGCGTTTTAAATACTATCTCTTTCAAGAAGTCTTCTCACTTCCATACGAAGGAAATATCTTGCTCTCCTCTGAACCTGCAATACGTTTCATCTACACTTTCCTAATGGTACTGAAGACATTCTATTGCATATGCGTCTTCTTCCCCAAGGAGCTATAAGCTCTTCTTGGTTAGAGAGCAGACTTGACTCATGGCTGTTTGCCAATAGTTCCTTATCCACAGAAGCACTCAATAAATGTGTTAAATGAATGAATGAGGTAAAAGGAATATCTACATTCTCATTATAAGAACTGTGCTACTGTATACCACCTGATTAAAAGTTTTCTTTCTCACTGATAATTATGATGGTCTTCAAATAGTAAATGGATTATGAAAATTACAGAAATAAGAGGATTCCTGATAATTGGGGTGTGTTCCTGACCTTGGGTTTAAAGTTAGTATTCTAGAACTCAGAAGCATTTTTCACAGAAACAAAGTGATAAATGGTCACTGGATTCCTGGGATAGTTCTCAAAAGCTTAATTAACCCACAGAGGTGTTAAACTATTATACCAGCAATAGCAACTCAATGCCATCATTATTATAAGGAGTTTTGAAAAACAGTCACTATCCTGTGTTTATGAAAATGCTCATTCTTCCAGGCAAAATAGGAAACCATGAATTTTGTTTTATTCTTATACTCAGAAAGCTGTAACCAAAAGTCAGTTTTCTTGTGTATTCAAATGATTAACCTTCATTGCCAGAATGAATGTGATCTGGTTAGAGACAATTTTTAACTGTCAATTATAAATTGTAAATTTAGAAAATGGAAGTCCTCTCTATAAATCCGTCTATACATTTGAATTTTTAGAAATCAGAACTTATTTTTTTTCACTTACAGTTCTAAATTTCAGCTCCTTTGTCTTCATTTCACATAATTTAAAATTGACTGTGGCCCCTGATTGTCTAGCTTCAGTTCCTTTACCACATCTCCTAACAAATACATAATGACCTGTTAACAAACTTTTAATTACATTCATTAGGGGAGTCAGTTATTTTAAATTAACTCTTGAGTGAGTAAATAATTCCTTTTTAATGGAAAAATGATTGCTTTTCCAATTATCTGAACTGCAATTTTGGATTTCCACAAATTTATTTAAAGTAGGCAGCCTATAAACAAGAAGTTTCCTATGAAAAAATACACATTTTCACTCTTCCTTTTTGTTCCCTCCAGCACTGAGCTAGACATTCTTGGGGTCCCTGGTCCTTAAGAAGTTGACTGTCTATTTGAAAAGCAAAAATAATGTATCTGAAATAATTAGACTAATGCAAAGACATAAAAAATTTAGTGTTAATTACAGGCATTGATAGAGAAGTTGTACAGAAGAGATACAGGGCAGGGGTCTTTGTTTTGTTTTCAAGAAGATCAAACTGGTCAATCCTAAAGGAAATCAACCCTGAATATTCATTGGAAGGACTGATGGTGAAGGTGAAGTTCCAATATTTTGGTCACCTGACGCGAAGAGCTGACTCATTGGGAAGGACACTGATGCTGGGAGACTGAAGGTAAAAGAAGAAGGGGCAGCAGAAGAAGAGATGTTAGATGACATCACCGACTCAACAGACAGGAGTTTGAGCAAACTCCAGGAGATAGTGACTGGTGTGCTGTAGTCCATGGGATCACACAGAGTCGGACAGAACTTAGTGACTGAACAACAATGTATCCTAAGCACCTGGAGCTGATTATGAACTCAAAAAAACAACTGTGATACAGAACGGAGAGACAAAAAGGGGTTAGAATGGCTGCAGACAGTTTCATTGTGAATACAGGACATTAGCAAGACCTTAAAATATAGCTGTCTCTTGGTACCTGCTCTGCTTGATATCAAAATCCATGGGTACTCTTTATAAAATGCTGTACTATTCTCATATAACCTGCACGTACACCCTCCTGTAAACTTTGAATCATCTCTAGATTACTTATAAAATCCAAATACAATGTAAATGCTATGTAAATAGTTGACAGCCCACAACAAATTCAAATTCTGCTTTTTGGAACTTTCTGTAATTTTTTTTTTTAAAGAATATTTCTGATCAGTGGTTGGTTGAATCCACAGATATGGAACCCAGGGATATGGGGCTGAATGCATTTGATTTCTTGGTTCTCCCTTTCACTCACTAACTACATCCAAACTATTAGCAAGTTTTATTATTTCTACCTCCAGTATGTACTGCAAATCTTTCTACACTGCCTCATTCTAGTCCAAGTCATCAACATCTATCTGGACTACAACTAACGACTCTTAACAGATCTTTCCGAGACAACTTAGGTGTATGCCTATGCTTGGTTCTCTACACAACAGCCAAACAAAACATTTAAAACGACAAACTGTGTTACTCTAGTGCACAACTGTTTCTCCCTGCACTTTGAATAAAATAAACACCTTCCCATGGCCCGTAGTTACTATACGATTAAGCCCCTATTTATTTCTAAAACCAACCTGTATCACCTCTCTTGACCGCCCCCTCCCCCATCTCTAAACTTCCGTTCACTTCCCCAAACATGTCAAACTCATTCTTATCTCAAAGCTTCTACGTCTCTGTTCTCTCAGTGTGGAGCTCTCTTCTCCCAACTTAATTATTTCTCAGTGCAGCAGAGACGCAACTGAGGGCTTCGGCAAGGCCTTCCCTCAATCACGCTGTTGTTTTATTTACTCCATTCACTTATGTCTCTAAGATGATCCCATCCTATCTGTGTGCTGATTCAGTGTCTCCTTTCACTAGAACACAGTGTCCATGAGTGCAACAACTGCATCTTACATGCTCTAGTCCCAGATTCTAGAGCAGTGCCAGGCCTGTGGTAGGCATTCAGTACATATCTTAAATGAATGAATGGCTATATTTCTCCAGCCTTCTCAAGTATGATCACACTTTTCAAGAACCAAATGGTCTGAAGAACTCCTCACATTACCACATTTTCCCCTTAGTATTCACTGATTATATGAAATACTATCACGAAGTCAGTAACATTTAAATAAAGGCACAGACGTTCTTCAGAGATACAGCAGGTTGAATTCCAGGTTGCTACCACAATAAAGAAAATTTCTCAATAAAGTGAGGCACATGATTTTTTTTGGTTCCCCAATGCATATACAAGTTATGTTTACACTATATTTAGTCTATTAAATGTGAAAGTCTTATGTCTAAAGAAACAATGTATATACCTTAATTAAAAATACTTTATTCCTAAAAGATGCAAACCATCACCTGGGCCTTCAGTGAGTCCTAGTGGTGACATCAAAGATCACTGATCACAGGTCATCATAATAAATCATAATAATAATTTAAGAAGATTGAAGTATTGTGAGAAGTACCAAAATGTGGCACAGAGACACAAAGTAAGCAAATGTTATCGGGAAAGTGGCAGGGACAGACTTGCTTGACACAGGGTTGCCACAAACCTTCAATTTGTGAAAACAATATTATGTTTGAAGCACAATAAAGCCAAGTGCAATAAAACAAGGTCCACCCGTATTTCATTATCACAGCACGGCTGACACCCATTTTGCAAGAATATGTTGGATATGTGTGAGACATGGCATTTATTCAATCTACCAAACACTTGGTACACATTCCATTTACTGGTACACAAGGATCCTCAGTCCACAAATATTAGGGGACCCGCTGATTGATATGGAGACGGACAATGTAAGAGAGAAGAATGGTAGCCATCCTAGTTAAAGTGTCTCGCTTAAGGTCACAAAGCAGGTGAGCAGCATAGCTGGGACTCAGACCCTCTGAGTCTGGTTCCAGAGTTGGTATTTTAACCACTAAGCTCTGCTGCCTCACTGATGTAAAGAGGAGGTACCTTCTTTACACTAGCAGAAAATCTCTTGTACCATACATGGCAAGTCAGAAAAATAACATATTAGATGTCAGCTACTTCTAACTATCTATGCCCACTTCACTCCCAAACATTTTAAAGTATAGTTGGGTTTTTTTTTTTCCTCATTACTGCCAAATAAAGTTCTGAAATGTTTAGCAGCAAGTGATCTCATGAAGCAATTCCATATCATGTGGAAAATCATAAGGAAAATCTAAATCAAATACCAAATCTCACTGTGCTTCTAGTATCACTGTGAAAACAGCACGATTTTCTAGAACACACTGTGAAGTCAGAGGTGATAAGACAGCCTATCTTAAAATGACTTGAAACCAAAAATGGATTTGCCAGTGTACTTTTCACCTTACCAAGATTGTTCTATTTTGACAGGTTAGAAGTGAGGATATAGATCTCAGCCTGATACATAAAGATTTTAAGTGTACAAACTTCAGTGATTTCTGTACAGTATAGGGTCAGGCTGTTTATGAAGAAAGTTCAGTACCAGGTTATAGAACCAAGGCAGGACTCCAATCAGCCTCAGGTTGTTTTGGCATTCATATAAGGCCTTTCATTTACTCTGCCACCTATTCCCTCTGCTTTAAAGAGATTAATTAGCTATCTTGTGAAACCTGAATGAATCAAGGAGGAGTTGAGTCTACTGAGCACAGCACATGTTTTGCAACATGACCCTTATGTAATAAATCTCTTGGAAAGCAGCTCTTCTTTTCCAAACGGGGCCTGTCTTCACTTTTCTCATGTGAGACTTGGCAAGTGGGACATTTTGAGTCTGACAGGCCACTTCTCTGCTCTTGGGCTGACAACTCTTTTACAGGATGTCAGCTGAAACCTTCGCTGGGGCACGTAGGGGATCAGAACTTTTGAGTCACATCCAGTCAAGAGAATGCGCAGCTCTTCACAGGCCCCACCCCTCCTCAATAGCAGCTCAGCACTCCTGCAAGTCAGCCCAGCTCCAATGAGCCAGCACAGAAGCAAGGGAGAGGGAAGAACTGGCTGTCAACATGGAGATGTTTTAGGGAGTTCCCTTCTAACAAGTTCACCAAGGAAGACAAATCTCTGCATTTTTGTGATCTTCTCTTTCACAAAGATTTAGGAGCTTGGGGAGAGATGTGAAGGGATTTAGGGCCCTTATCATGATGCTGGGCTTCCCTGATAGCTCAGTGAGTAAAGAATCCATGTGCAATGCACCAACACAGGAGACGCAGATTCCATCCCTGGGTTGGGAAGATCCCCTGGAGGACAGCATAGGAACCCACTCCAGTATTCTTGTCAGGAAAACCCCATGGATAGCAGAGCCTGGCAGACTACAGTTCATGGAGTTGCAAAGAGTCAGACACGACTGAAGCAAATGAGCATGCACAGTAGCTTTAGAGTCAGACCCCAGTTCAGATTTTGCTTCTGCTACTTATTAGCAATGTGACTTTGGAGAATTGCATATTATCTGAACCTCAGTTTTCTCATCAGAAATAATACCTATCTTTTTTACATTTGGAAAGGGAAGAACAACATAACACATATAAAATGCTTAGCACAATGTCTGTCATGGAGGATGCCTTCAATAAATGTTAGTCCTCTTGCTCTCATCCTGGAAAGGGCCAGGTATCTTTAGGTCCAATTTCAAAAATGCCTCCAATGTCCTTAGCACATTCCATTTTGTTCTTATTTTGGCTTTATGCCAGAGATTCTTAAATTAGGATCCATGGACCCCCCTCTCCAAAAATTATATGCAAATGTTTGCAACCATGCTCCTTTTTGGGAGAATGGAATCAGAGCTAACCAATTCTCGAAGGCTTCTGCGATTAAAAGAGATTTAAAATATCTGCATATGTTCCTGAAAAGTTGCAGGCAAACTCAATGTCTTTTGTAAATCAAATGTGATTTTTAATGTACTAGAAGAGCCAGTGAATAAAGGAACTCTACAATGAATCACAAGTACTTGTTTCATAAACTATACACTGAATCCAGGGTTTTGCAGATTTTACAAAAGATTCACATTTTCAATATCAGGTTATTTAAAATAGCTTATTTTGTGATATTATATGCAGAGTAGACAGTGTCTGTTAACAATTTAAAATGTAGCCTGGAGGTCCAGTTCAGGTTTAATGTAAACTGAGGAAGAAAGAACTCCAAAAAGTCCCTTGTCTTAATTGGACAGAACCTTAGGTATCCTCTGCTCCAAAGACCTCATTTTATGTATGAAGAAATTGAGGTTCTGAGAGGTTACATGACTTGCCCAAGGTCATTGCAATAGTTATACACTGTAAGAAATAACAGCTGTAAAAATAATGACAGTGATTATGACGATGATGACAGCACTGTGATCTATTGAGCACTCACTTGATCTAAGCCTTTTAAAGACTTTAACCTCATGTACTCTCACTACAATCCTAGAGGAAGATTTTATTACCTCTACTCAGCACATGAAGCATTCTGCCCAGTGCTCCACACCAGGAAAGGGACAACACAGGATTCAAATCAATGCACAACTCAGAGCCTTGTTTTAGCTTGAAAGACTATGCTCTTAGGCACTAAACTGCTTCCCAGAATATAACAGAACAGAGAGTCATGTGGTCTTGTATAGACAATTAAAAGGTTATGTAGGAAATATATATCTATGACCTTTAAAGTATGTTTATATATTTGAATGGAGTTTTAAGAATACAGTATTAGATAGTCCTTGCCAATGCTACCTCCTCACAGATGTATACAGCAGGGGTATATGTACTGGAATAAATCCAGGTCACCTCCTGCTTACGTCAGCCTCAGACACAACCTCTCTGGCCATGCTTCTCCCAAGTCTGTGGGGCAAGGAGATGAGCCCAGATGGAGCCTATGCTCTCCGACTGCCTCTTCCAAGCCACATGCTGGGCACCTGGGATTCCATATGTCCATGCTCTGGCCTTGAAGCGACTTCCCACCGTGTCTCTCTCTGTCATAGACAACACTATGTGGGCCCCACGAGGTGGCCTCTGGATGGCTGCTTTCAGGAAATGTAGATTCATTTTCAGGAAATGCAGATACAGCTTGGCCATGGGGACTGTGGTGTTAACACTCCAGAGCCACTTCGGGCTCCCATGTTCTGGTATAGAACTTTGACACGTCGGGAATTCTAAAATAATACCTGGTCTTCTCAGGTTTTTATGCATATACATTTGTGAAGGTAGGAGGACAGAATATACTTCATTTAGCAGCACAGTGGCTTGATCTTTACCTTTATAATAGATATAGGTGGGCCTCGATCTATATTCTTGTCTGGGGCCTCACAAATGGAGGACAGGGCAGGCTTGCCTGCTTTCCTCCTTGCCACTGCTGCTCTCTCAGCTTTCCTGGTCCTTCTTTCCCCTTTGTGTGATTTCATACTTGCTTTCCTTCCTGTTTTCCCTTATCTATCCTTACTGGTGATCTGGTATGAAAGCCACCTACCTGAACATCGTTTGGTATCCAATTATGGCATGAAAAAGGAGATTCTTGAATGAGGCCCTCATTTACATTTCCTCTGTAAAAGGTAATCATTTGTTCAAAATAGTCAGCCATCACAAAAGTTCCCAGGGTAACTCAGTAAATGACAATGTGTCTGAATTTCTATAATTATATTTGATTTGGGGTTGTCTCAAATATTACAGCTAGGATTTAGATTTAGCCAATATTTCAAGGTTTTGCCCTCAAACATTGATGTTAACCCAGTAAGTGTTGATCCTTTATAGACAAAGAAAATGAGACAATGACTAATTCATATCCTTTCCAAATATATCTTCTCAGACTTTACACATGCAACTTATAGTATATCTACACCAGAAATTAATCCTTATCACTGTATTTGAGTTAAAGTCTTTTCTCAATTTTCAAGTTTTTACATGGGCTATCAATACCAGAAGTAAAAATTTTAAGCAATAGTACTCAGATAAAAAATATATAATTTTTATTTTTTATTTTTGCAAGGATAAATGTCAAATTGATATGCCAACCTTTGTGAAGGTAGCAGCTACCAGGAAAAATATAAACAAAAACAATCACTAAAGGATGGGTTCAGTTCTTGAAAAAAAAATCTTAAAAGTAAATTATATCAGTTTTCTCAGCACTGATGGATATTACTCACTACTCATTAGCTATATCATATGCCATATAGCTGGGTCTTTTTAAAAAATCTAAAATTTAGGTTTAAAACCAAATTTAAGAAAGCTAATTTTGAACATTTTAACAACTGTGATGTGTGAATTTTTGAAGTTACAAAAATAGAACTCAATACTACGTAAGGAAAAAAAGAAAAACAAATGAGAAAGCTTTCAAGGGCTTCATCAATATTTTAAATAAGCTTGGAGGAAAACCAAGTTGTGTCAGCAGTACCAAGGTCACTCATATCTAATGCCTATGTGACTTTGGATAAAATATTTAATTTCTTTATGTTTCATTTCTTCAGACAGAAAAGAAACAGTCAAAACAAACTCACCAAATGCCATAGAAAAGAAAGTTTATAATGAAATCTAACATTCACTTGATAAAAAGTATAGCATTATCATCAGATCCATTGTACCTCCTTTTTTTGCTCATATCTGTGTCCTTATAAACCAAAAGGAATGACTTTTAAAATCACTTCTTTAATGATCTTTAAGACTGATAACAAAGCCTTTCCCCAGAATAAATGTGCAAATTTGTTGTTTAGTTGTTCAGTTCTGTCTGACTCTTTTGTGACCTCAAGGATTAAGCCCGCCAGGCTCCTCTGCCTGGGGGATTCTTTCAAGAATACTGAAGTGGGTTGCCATTTTCTTCTCCAGGGGATCTTCCTGACCCAGGGATTGAACCTGACTCTCTGGCACTGGCAGGCAGATTCTTTACCACTGCACCACCAGGGAAGCCCCAAATGCACAAATACAAATTAATAAAATGAAGGTCCTTTATAGAAATACTACCCTTGCCTAGGTTAAGGGGTTTGAATCTTACATATAAACTGTATTATGCAGTGGATGGAACATAGCTACCTCACAATCTACTCAGGGAAAAACCACTGCACCTTTTTGTGGATAAAATACAGACCAAAATTGATGCAAATTGGACATGCAGCGTTGTCCTTGTTCAGAATGTGGTACAATAAAATGAACTTCTCTGTTTATCCTTCTCAAAATTGTTAGGAGTTCTCTTAGTGCAAACAACAAAGCAGAAAGTTCATAGAAGCAGAATCTAAACTATTTCTATTTGGCTCTGAGCAAGGTATTTATCTGTTTCATCCTGCACCAGGAGCAGAGTGGACTGAAAAATATCCCTTAGTAAACAATGGTAAAATCTGCTGGATAACCACAAAAATAAGAACCATTGCAGCACTCGCATTAGAGTCAAATTAATTATATAGCTCCTTACAGGAAAATACCATTAAAAGCCACAAAACCTATAAACAAAATAGATGGAAGTGATACAAAAAGGAGCTAATATAGAGTTATACTTGCCCATAGTGGAAATTTTCTTTTCACATGGCAGAAATCATTAACACTTATATGCACAGAAACAAAGAACCATCATCTTCTCTTATGGTGCAGAAGAGCTGGGTAAGAATCGAGGATGGTGCAGGAGGCAGGTTGATAAGAGAGAGAAACGTGTTTTGCCCAGGAGCTCTTTGCTTCTCTTGCTCTCTCCCTCCTTCCTTCTTAAACTTCTCTTTAGCTCTGCCTTCTGGGACTGGTCTCCTCTGGTCTCTCTGTTCAAGTTGCCCTTTCTCTGAGGCTTCCTCTTCTGATTCTGTGGATGTGGATGTTTGTGTTCTACCATTGGTTTTCTGCTGGTGGCCCTCTACACCCTCTCACTGGCTCATCCTCCCCTCTCAGGACACTGTCTCTGCCAAATAACTGCTACTCAGAGCTCCACCTCTGCCCAAGCTTCAGCTCTTTATATCCAGATATCCACTGGCTATTGCCAACTGGATGCCCCTTAACCATGCCTAGAACCAAACTTATTTGGGCTGAGAGATATTACTCTGAAATGGGAGAGGATGAAGCTACTCATCCTAAAGGAATGTGCGCGTGTATGCTCAGTCTGGTCCAACTCTTGGCGACCCCATGGACTGCAGCTCACCAGGCTCCTCTGTCCAAGGATTTTCCAGGCAAGAATACTGGAGTGGATTGCCATTTCCTCTTCTAGGGGATCTACCCAACCCAGGGATTGAACCCTCATCTCTTATGTCTTCTGCATTCGCAGGCAGGTTCTTTAACACTAGCGCCACCTGGGAAGCTCCCTGAAGGAATATCCTGAGATAATAAAAGACCTGTTTAGAAGAGGAAGAGAGCTAATGCCAAAGAGTAAGAAAAAAAAAAATTAATATTTCTTACAAACCTTCACTGAACAAGAATTATCTATTTTAACAATACCTTTAACTATCTGAGTACAAATTAAACAACGTTATTTGAACTTTAAGTTCAAATGAAGGATGGTTCTTTGTTCTGGTGAGTTTGTTTTGCTCCTCATCAAATGTTAAAATCCGATTGAGTAACAAAAGTAGAAACGCTGTTCATTTGGAATTTTCCCTGGCCTCCAAGCATTGCTCCTTTTCTATGCAAAGTGGAGAAGTTTTCAAAGGCCCCTTGTCTGGGAGTGAGGCTCCAAGGTGGCAGCTGATTCCTCCCCATCTTCAATGGGGTAAACCCAGGGGAATAATGCCAAACAAACAACAACAACAAAAAGAGGACAGAATTAACATATTTCTCTACCAGAATTTCTGTGTGAAAAATAAGTAGCAATTAGTTATGTCAAAATGCTTTGGAGTCATTAAAATAAAAAATAAAATTTTAAAGGTGAAGTGTTCATGTTTTCAGATTATGTTCTCCATCTAATGCTAATGTAGTGCCCGCAGGATATTTAAAAATGTTTAAGTGCTACAAGATTTTCATTGAAAATATGTAAGAATTTCATCCTGGGTTCATTTTTAAAGTAAAAGTTGAAACAACTGAATGATGATAGGTTTGCAGAAAAACTTGAACTTGATTCTTCTCCTAGACAACTCCTCTCCTTATATTCTTCAAGTTAAATGATGGCATCTCTACGGTAACACTTGCCTCTTATCTCTCCTTTCTTCTCACAGGCACACAACCACCAGCTCCTAGATGTTCAGCCCTCCAATGCGAATCCACCAAAGTCATCTCTGACTCTAGTTCAGACTCTCACCTCTTCCCATTATCATTAGTCACCTTCATCCTACTTTCATTCTTCTTAGATCCATCTCCAAGGCTGCTGCCAGAACAATATAAATTGAAACACACAACTCTTCCGCTTAAAATCTTTTAACATTCATCTATTTAACAAATACTTGCTGAGGACCAGGACCTGTGTGTCAGATCAATGCACAATGTTGGGACTGTGGCATGAACAATACCAACAGGTCTCTATACCCATAGACCTTTGCCTTCGCATGTGATTTACACTAATAGGGCTTAAATGGTCCTCCATCTGAGCTTCATTTTGTACCATGCCTGTCTCAAACATTACATAAGCAACACACATCTGTTTCTCGTCCTTTGTATCCATCATACTAAATATTCCTCACCTGTGTGATTGTCTCCTGCTGACACTTTGCTCTCTTTCTCCACTTTAATCTGCCTATGTCTATCCATTTTTTAAGAAAGGAAATCTCTCTTTGAATAAGAAAGGCTGGGTGAAGTATCCTTCCACTGTGTTCCTGTAACACTTCATACCTACCACATTGTGTTGTACATACCTCTATCTGTCCCTCCACAATCGTGGTAGGTACACCTAGCTTTATACAAATATTTATTTAACAACCACCAAACTCAAATATAATGATTTCAGAGAAAATCAGTGGCAAAGAAATGTTAGTAATACAGAGAGTTCTAATTTGGAGAAGAGGACAGGAGGCAGAAGGTATTTGGATCTCAGCTCCAATCCCATATCCATGATGGGTTAAAAAACTCTGGCAGTTCAGCAAATATAGATTAAATCCCACTGACTGGATCCAGTAATCTCTGCTATACTAGCATGTTTGCCTTCCTGATGGAGGTATTAAGACTTAAGCTTGTGGTAATAAAGACTTGCCCTTTTGCCAGAGAAAAAGAAACTGAGGAAGAACTCTTTAACAGATGACTTCAAGCATCTTTATATGGGATAGAAGAAGTCCATATGAAAATATACTGAGGCAGTAGGAACTAATCATTGCCTATAAATGCACAAATATGACATGAAGAAGTCTTATACCATTGGGCTACTAAAATGAAATTAAGACTTTGTTTGAGGCCTTCAGAACACTCCATGAGACAATGAGCAGGCTATCCACTCCCTGTTGGATCAAAGGGATCCTGTTTTTTAAGGTCAGGATTAGTAAGCCAAGGCTCTCTCCTCAGATGAGATTTTAGAATTTTTTTTTTCCATGTAAGCTACTTCTCGTTCTAATTTGAGTAGATGATATAAAGTTAATTCTATATAAGACACACAATTTCACAGTGAAACATAGAGTTTCTCTAATAATATACCACATTCATACCACATGAATATAGCTCTTTTTCCATCTGTAAGACCTACAACTGTGATCGTCTAATTACACAGAGCTGGTGTCTACTTTAAATAGTCTCTCTGCCCATGCTACGTCAGTATATTTCTAGTATAAAATGTGGCAACTAGACCTGTGCTCTTTTATAATACTAATCTTGAGGGGTGGGAATCAGGCTAATTTAAGAGTTTATTAAATCCTTATAAGTTGTATAACTTCATATTAGAAAAAAACCATAGTTGATTTTTAACAAATGCTTGGATAATTAGATTTCAGTATTTCTCATAAATTACTAAAATGAATAGTATTTCTGTCCACAGTAAGGGAAACAATAAACAAAATAATTGCTTTGTGGTTTGAACTAAGTCTGTCTTTGTTCCAAAAAGACCCCCAAAACTTGTGCCATGAATAAATATTCGGTGGGCTTGAATTTCTGTCAACTTTCTTGGGATGATATATTTAACACTCATAATGTTTTTAAACTGACATATGTCTATTGTTATCACATTAAGAAACTAGCAAGTTCAAATTGTTTTCCCTGCTTCATTATTTAATTACATATTGACAGGTTGTAATTGCTGGCTAAACACCTTAGATATTAATGGCTTAACTAGTGCCAGTACTTTGACTATGGTTTAAGTTTGTGCATGTATACACATCCATACACACGGATATATTCTTCATTGTATGTTTTTATTTATGTATGTTGCAAATTTAAGGACCATAACTTCCATTCACAAGCTCAAAGCCATTTATACATTCACTCAAACGTTCTTTAAGCATCTACTATGAACCAGGCTGCGTGTTCATCCTGAGTAAGATGTGGTCTCTGCTCTCAAGAAGGCAGTAGGGAAAATACAATCAGCATACGTTACAAGGGCAATGAGTGAGTTACATACATCCTTTCTGGGTACATACCACAGATTAAATCATATCTTAAAACTATGACAATTGAACACAAGCTGATGTCATAGGTTTATCTATCTTGCTTTCTCAAATCAAAACCATGGGGGAATGTGTGGCTGTCTGTGTGTGTACAGTCACTCTGAGGTCATCTATGAGGCAAAGGAAGAAAACAATTTTATGCTCTCATCCACCTTACTCATCCATGTGTTCATAGTTGCCCTGACCAGAACCGAGACCCATTTAGGAACAACTCAAGCATCAGTATTATTAATTCTCAATCAAAATGATTCAGAACTGACTAACCTATGTACCCAAGGCGAAGCAGTTCTTTTACATTTCAAAGTCATTTATTCTGTTCCTGAAGCCTGAAAGTCACACTGGCCCTTCACTGTTTGTTCAGCTGATCACAAATCAGAGGTAATGACATTTACACTGCTAATTGACTTTGCTCCAACTGTTAACTGTGTTAACTCCTGGTTTGGTGTAGTTTCTTCTACTTGAGAAAAGCTTATTTGACTTTCTGCATGAAACTTTAACTAGAACTAATTATCTGAATAAGAACATTCCCATACTCATACAATCACAAACATGCATACATATTAAATACAGAAATGTATGAAATTCTCTAATTACCTATTCTCCTAGTCCATGAGAAACAGGACTAATGGGCAAAACAAATTAAAGTTTGTGTTATTAATTTACCCATATATACACATTAAATTACTTGAAAAATCAGGGCATATTAGAGGAGTATCTTTCAGTCACTCTGGTTGACCTTAGTCTGTGTGATGATGACACAAGGCAAATAGAAAAAAGCATACATTTCAATGGATGAAATCCTGGATAATGTGGAGAATAGTCACAAATAATCTGACTTTCCTGTACAGCAAATTTCAAGCAACTAAATCTTTGCTTCTTGAATGTTTCTCTGATCACAGTTATTAGACTATGTTGACTATTACTGGACTATGTTGACTATTACTGGTGTGAAATGAAAAATTAGAATTCCAAACTCAGTTTCCTTTATTAATGAGCACTATTGCTGCTGCTGCTAAGTCACTTCAGTCGTGTCCGACTCTGTGTGACCCCATAGACGAAAGCCCAGCAGGCTCCCCCATCCCTGTGATTCTGACCTCAAACCAAAGTCAGATAACTAAAAACATCCCACTGGTTTGCTTAAAGTATAACTGGTAGAGTTTAAAATAGTTGCTAATTGTTAACTGTTTTAATCTGTTACTTGACCAGTCAAGAATAAGTATCAGTTCAGGTCAGTTGCTCAGTGTTCGACTCTTTTTGTCCCCATGGACTGCAGCATGCCAGGTTTCCCTGTCTATCACCAACTCCTGGAGCTTGCTCAAACTCATGTCCATCAAGTCGGTGATGCCACCCACCCATCTCATCCTCTGTCGTCCCTTACACACAGATATTGAGGTCACAGTTCAGATGCTCACATCTCAATAAAATCCTTATTATGAATTTTACCACTTGTAAGTTTGTAAAGTGTTTCGAGATTAGTCAATAGCCTACATATTTTGAATAACATTTTATTCTAAAGTCTAGTAAAATGTATAAATCTGGTTTGAGTTAAATTCAATGCAACAGGATTTAATATGTGCTTAAAAATAATAACCAACAACTGGAACAATTTTCTATGCAGCAGGTGCTGTGCAAAGTGATTTCTAGGCATTACATAATTTAATTTTCATTAGAACCCTATAAGGTGGACTCTTATTTCCATGTCACAGAGAAGATTGAAGTATTTTAGTGAGTTAAGTAACTTGCTAACTTACTGTTATTAAGTGACAAATCTTGGATTGAAACCAAATCTAAGTAACTCTAGAGCCAAATTCAAACTTTTATTTGGCCTACTGTGGACTATAAACGAAAAGGCCTGGAATACAGTCTCAGTGTCAATTAATAATTAGCTCTGAGACCTTAGGAAAATCACTGAACTTCCCCAAACTTCTATTTTCTAGCACATAAGATAGAGTCAATAAAACGTTCCAACCATTCTCAGAGTTACTACGACGATTCAAGAACTAATGTAAGCAAGAAATGTGTGCCTTGTAGAGTGCTTTGTAAATATTTTATTACATTGCAATATCTTAACATTTTATAACTCCTAAAGCATTTTGTGGTGCCAATCCGATATTAAACTGGTTATCTCATTAGAGAGAGAGACTTAAGGAAGCCACTGGAACAATCTTTATTCTGCTATAGGAAATTTTAGGTAGATTACCTAGGATGACACAAGACAAGTATTTGAAAAAACATTCACCCTTTGTATGTGTCGTGATAAATGAAAGAGAGATAAATGTTATGGACTGATACTTGTATTCTCCCAAAATTCATATGTTGAAGCCTTAATTCTCAATGTGACTATAGTTGGAGACTGGGCCTATGTAGAGGTGATAGTTAAATGAGGTCATAAAGGTGGGGCCATAATCCAATAGGGCTGATGCCCTTATGTGTGTGCACTAAGTTGCTTCAGTTGTGTCTGACTCTTTGTGACCCCATGGACTATAACCTACCAGGCTCCTCTGTCCATGGGGATTCTCCAGGCAAGAATATTGGAGTGGGTTGCCATGCCCTCCTCCAGGGGATCCTCCCGAGCAGGATCTCTATGTCTCCTGCACTGGCTGCTGCTGCTGCTGCAGGCAGGTTCTTTCCCACTAGTGCCATAGGAAGCCCCGATCCCCTTCTAACAAAGGGTAAATACCAGAGCACTATCCATCTGCCCTGTAAGGACACAGAGAGAAGGCAACTACTCACAAGCCAGGAAGAGAGTTCTCACCAGAAACAGAATCTGTGGGAAACTTGACCCTGGACTTTCTAGTCTGTAGAACTGTGGGAAATAAATGGCTGCTGTTTAAGTGGCTGGGCCTATAGCATTTTCTCAGAGCAACCCAAGCTCATTAACACCATCAGAATCATGTTCATCCTTCATACTGCTGTCAACTTAAGGGCAGGGCCAACCAAGCTGTGTCCAGCTACCAACTGGAGAGTAGTGTGGTCTGAGAGATCACATGAGGGTCTGACAATATACACTTGGGACCCATGAATGTAAGAATGTCCTAGGTAAGCTTAGCACGAATGGGGCTCTGTATAAACTGCTTTGCCTAGAACAAAACTGTCCAAGTTCAGCACGTTAAAGTAAATATCCTCAGGAAAATAATCAAACTAAATCAATACAATAATGGAAAAATGTTCCTAAAGATGCAGTCCCACATTTATAAGTATAAATTATTGTTAAAAGTTTAAAAGTGAACCCATGCTGAAAGTAGAAAGTAGAGTTCCAATTAACAAAATTACAACTGAACAAATAAAAGAATTTCTATATAAAAATAGGTAACATAATTCTACTTTGTAAAGGAGATAAATCCTGGGTGTTCATTGGAAGGACTGATGCTAAAGCTGAAACTCCAATACTTTGGCCACCTCATGCAAATAGTTGACTCACTGGAAAAGACTATGATGCTGGGAGGGATTGGGGGCAGGAGGAGAGGGACAACAGAGAATGAGATGGCTGGATGGCATCACTGACTAGATGGACATGAGTTTGAGTAAACTCTGGGAGTTGGTGATGGACAGGGAGGCCTGGCCTGTTGTGATTCATGGGGTCGCAAATAGTCGGACACTACTGAGCGACTGAACTGAATTGAATCTTTCTCCACCAGGACACTGTTCCTAAATTAATCTATCAGTTTCCTGAGCTAGAGGAAAAACTAGCTGAGGCCATTACATATAAAACAAGTACACTTTGAAATAATTCTGAAGCTTATTTTCCTTCAGTTCAGTTCAGTGGCTCAGTCGTGTCCGACTCTCCGCGACCCCATGAACCACAGCATGCCAGGCCTCCCTGTCCATCACCAACTCCCGGAGTTCACTCAAACTCATGTCCACAGAGTCGGTGATGCCATCCAGCCATCTCATTCTCCGTCGTCCCCTTCTCCTCCCGCCCCCAACCTTTCCCAGCATCAGAGTCTTTTCCAGTGAGTCAACTCGTCGCATGAGGTGGCCAAAGTATTGCAGTTTCAGCTTTAGCATTTATTTTCCTTAGGATGAATATAAATCATTTCTTTGGAGCTGTGTCTTAATTTGAAGAAGATAAACAAGTTTTCAAATGCAAACATAGCTTCCCAGAAAGGTCCATCCTAAATTCTGACTAATGGCAAAAGTCATAGTTGATAAAATGCTGCCACCTACCTTATCCTTTTACTCTCATCCTCTTTCAGATGAGTTAAAGAGAATGTCACTTGGAGAGCATTCATTCCATACAAGGCACTACTCCAAGTGCTTATGGCAGGCTCTGCTAATTTTCTTGTCAGTCTCCACAATATCAAAATACTAGTGTGGCCAAATTGCTTCCCGGCTAAAGAAAACATTTCCCAGCTTCCATTGCAGTTAGCTGGGGCAACATGACTAGGTTCTGCCCAATGAGATGTAAGTGGAAGTGATAACTTCCGGGTCACACCCTTGGAAGGGAAGATGTATTTCCTTCAGAGTTTCTCCTTCCTGTGACCTGGCATGTGGAAGTGAGGGTGAGTTGAACATGTAGGGAGAAAAAAAAAAAAAAGGAATGCAGATCAGAGGTGGCTAAGCAACAAGATGGAGTAGCCTGAGTTTCTGAAAAGCTGTTATCCCATTCATGGGTTGTTAGGTAAGAAGAAACAAGCCTCTAGTTTGTAAGAGTCATTTATTCTTGAGCATTGTTATAGTAATCTATCTTGTATTTTCATTAGTAAAGGATTGTACATATACTTTGTGAAGTACACTATCTCACTTTTACTAGAGATTGAGGATTCCGTTCCGTTCCGTCTCTCAGTCGTGTCCGACTCTTTGCAACCCCATGGACTGTAGCCTACCAGGCTTCTCCGTCCATGGGATTCTCCAGGCAAGAATACTGGAGTGGGTTACCGTTTCCTTCTCCAGGGGATCTTCCCGACCCAGGGATCGAACCCAGGTCTCCTGCATTGGAGGCAGACGCTTTAACCTCTGAGCCACCAGGGAAGCCCAAGAGATTTAAAAACTTTCTTATAATCACATATGTAGTAAGTGGTGAGGCCAGGATTTTAATCAAGTGCCTTACCCGTTAGATCTCTATAGTAATAGAGATAAAATGGCTAATTTATAGAAAATTAGTACTGTGCCACTTTCTAATACCTGATCTATTAATCTCAAAGAATTCTAAAAAGGCTTCAGTTTCCTTGAATTAGAATCAGTGGCACAAACCTCTATTTTTCTAATAAAGAACCTGACAGTTACCAACTCCTCCAGGATCTTTCTCTCTTGTTTTCCTAATGGAACAAACTATTCCTGGACTGTGCAGTGGAGGGCTAATCAGAATGCCCTAATAATTTACAGAATAATACATTGGGAAATCACAATGACTCAAAAACAGGTCAGAGTGATTTTTGATGTGCATTTTCTTCCCTAGTGTTTTCCTTAGGTTAACACATAAATTTGTTCTCAGAAGGCAATATGCGTGAATTCATTCAACATTTAACAAGCATTTATTGAGTGCCTACTCTATGTCAGGTATTTTGGATATTGGGGAGATATCAGAAAACAAACTAGACAAAGTCTATGCATGCTTGGAAAATATACTCAATCAAATATACTGGGAACAATGGCCTATACAAATGAATATAACAGGCTTTCAACATGTGACAGAAATTTGTATTTTTAAAACAAACTATATTTTGGAATAAATTTGACTTTATAGAAAAATTATGAAGTTAATACAGAGAGTTCCTGTATATTCCTCACCCAGTTTCCTCTAATGTGAACACTTTATATTAGCATGGTACATTTGTCAAACTGAGAAATAAATATGGGTACATTTCTATTAACAGAAGTCCAGACTTCATTTATATCGCAGGAATATTCTTTCTCCATCCAGAATACAATCCCAATACCATATTACATTTACTTATCAAGTTTCCTTAGTCTCCTCTAGTCCCTGAGAGTTTTCTCAGTTGTTCTTTTTTTTTTATCTTGAACTTGAAAAGTTTGAGAAGTACTGGTATTTTGTACATTTCCCTCCATTTGGGTTTGTTTAAATGCTTTTTTCATGGGTTGATCTGGAGTTATGAGTTTATTGAAAGAATACCACAGAGGTAAAGTGTCCTGTTGATCACTTCATACCAAGGAATAGATTATAGTGATGACTTATTACTGGTGATGTTAACCCTGATCTCCAAGGATGCCTACTTCTGTTTACTAGAGAAGGTATTTAGAAATTTAAATCTGGAAACTAGGTGTGCTCAGTACTAATGAGGTATCACTGTTTCTACTGTTTTCTTAGTAAATAATATGACTGTGAAAAATTAAATAAATTTTGAATGTCAGAACTAATGATCTCTGTTTCTATATGTCTGCATCAAAAATAGTAAACTTATTTGGGAATACATACATATGTATGTACATACACTAACTTGGAGGTGGTAAAATAATGTTATAGAATGATAAATGAGTTCTTTAAATGCCACATTTCTTTCCTTTAAATTTTAAGATACTAAGTCTTAAGGAATTTACACAAGAACACACTTACTGTTAGCATAAATGTGTTTTGGAAGGCTCCTTAAAAGAAAGAGGGCATGACTTTATTCAACCTACCCTCCAGACTGCTGCCTGGTGAACAAGAGTGGTGAGTGGAGCTCTAGTAGACATTTTAAGTACCAGGGCCATATTCAGGACTGGCAAGATGTTGAGCTAAAAGAGCCTGGTATCCTTAATGAATTTTTGGAGGCATAATACAAACGTTGGATTGTAGACCTCCAGAGTTCTTCTGTGTGGGAGAAAAATAAACTACCTACATAAGCCATTACTATCAGAGTTCTGTTTCTGAGTCAAGTGCAATTCCTAACTAATATCGGGAGTTTTTAGAAGAGGCAGAAGGAAATGTTTTCCATAACAAGGACTTTAGTCCATTTAATTATCAAAACAACACTATGCTTATAACTGAGAAAATGGCATTATTACAGTTGCTTAGGTTTATAAAACTCAGTATTGAAACTAAGCCAAAATTTAAACCAAACCCTATTCTCCCATCACAACATGCTAAAATGACTTGCGTACAGTAGGTACCTAGAACTATGTCAGTTACTAGTAATGGGTACAAACATACACATTTTTATATCTCACTCAATAAGTAATATAGCACAATATTTAAATAAGTAAAATCAACTATCTTTAAATATGCAACAAGACAGAAACATGAACCATGGTTTGAGCCCTCCTATTGCTCTCCATGATCAGACTTCAAACAGTAGAAGAGGCATCAAGGCTATTTTAGAAGTATAACCTCAGAACCTATTGCCCTCTGTCCAGATATGTAGTTTTTCTCTCTGGGTCTGAATGCGACACCATTCAAACCATCAATCAGTCTATCCCACCTGCTTATGCACTCATGTTTGCTGAGCATTTACCATTTTCCAAGCAGCTTTTACTTCCTGCATACAGCTGTTAGCTACTGTATGTGCAATGTCGAATAAGACACAATTCCTCTTCTCCAAACCTTATAGTTTGGTGAGAGAAATATGAAAAGAAATAGTATGCAATTACAATAGAATGGGTTTTCTCATCCTCAGCACTGATGACATTTAGTACTGAGTGATTCTTTGTTGTAGGGGCTTTACATTGTAAGATATTTAGCAGCATCCTGGCTTCTACTCACCAGGTGCTGGGAGCATCCCAATACTTTATTACAACCAAGTATCTCTAGACATTGTCAAATGTCCCCTAAGGACAAAAATTACCCTCCTACCTCCCTCTCTCACCCTCTCCCTCCTACCCTAATTGAGAACTTCTATAATAGAGTATAATCCACCATAAAACTACAAAAGATGGGGATTTAATAATGGAGACCTGAGGACAAAAATTTTTCTGGAGGAATTAAGTCTTGCACAGAGGTTTGAATGTTCAGTAAAACTCAGGTAAAGTAAATGATTGTATGTATATGTTTATTCTTATGTGTAACAAGAAGGTCTTCTAAGCATGTGCAAAGACTCAGAATTTATAGACTACAATATATCTGTGAGACAAAATGAGGTTTAACCTGCTTAGAGTGGCAAGGTATGCCTGAAAGTGTGAAAAGATGTGTCCGTGAGCAGATGAATGCAGAGATGTAGTCATGACAAGATGAGAGATTGTAATCAGAAAAAACAAACATTTGAGGAAGAAGGAGTTCACTTTTGGATGTGTTAAATCTGAGTTGCCCAAGGGACAAACAGGTGAAGATGTTTAGTAGAAAGTCAGATTTCTGTTTTTGGAACATAAGGACGTGACTCAGGCCCTAGAAGAGACACTAGCTACACACAGAAGTTGAATGTGTGGATGAATGGCCCAGGAAGAGTATATATAGAGTCCTAGGAAGGAGGAGCCCATGACCCGACAGTGACAAAGTGGACAGAGGTGAGTGGAAACAAGGATGATCATGATGTCACAGGGGGAAAATGAGAGAATTTCATAATCACGGCATAAAGATCAAGTAGGCTGAGGAGGGAGACACTCAACTGGAGTTGGCAACGGAGAAGACATGGTAGCTTTTGTGAGAACCAAGTTATTGGTGTGTTCTTACAGTGGGCTGGAGCGAATGGGGTAGGGTCAAGGAGAGATACCCTCAAGAAATTTGCTAAGTGACAAACACAGCCAGAGTGAAAAAACAAAAGCAAACGGAAGGTGGGTGGGGTGGGTGGGAGGAATTTTCAGCGTGAATTCTGACTTCAGGTTATCTGTGGCTGCTGCGTACAGTCTCTGCTCTTGTTTCTGGCTTTCTGAGTCTCCTGGGTATTTATATTAAGCTATCTCATAGGATTTCTGAATGTGAGCACTTAACCGGACTGTTTTTGCCTCTTCACAATATGTCACATGATTCAGGGTAACTTAACTTGCCCATTTACTTGTCTATGGTATGTCTTCTGAATAAAGAATCAGTTTTTTATACACGACTCATTTGGCACAAATATTATTCAAGTTCCCTTCAGAAACACAATGATTCTAATAGTTTAAAAGCAAGAATTCAAAACAATAAGCCATTTTATCAAGCTCTAAAATATATTTACATTAAATATGTTTATGAAAATCTTCTCTTGAATCAAGAGGTTTTGACAGCAGTCTTGAATAACTGACTCACAGGAGGCAAAAGCTAACGGGGATTATAGAGACCTTCCTCTTCTTTCTTCATCCTTCATCCATTTAGTGATTTTAGATGAATCCCTTTCCTCGTGTCTTCCAGTTTTTTCCCTTCCACTCCATGGTCACTACTCACTTTCATCACCTCTTCCTTGTGCCTCTGTAATAACCTTCTAAGTGGATTTCTTGCATCTACTCTTTGTCATATTTGAATAGAGTGGTCTTCCTAGAACACATTTATGAACAGGCTGACAAACTCTACTTGAAACTGTCATGGCTTCTCATAAAAATCCAAACTTTTGTGTCATGTAAAGCCTTTTTCACTTGTTCCAGCTATCCCCTGCATGTTTTATCTCATGCTTGCATTCTAGCCACACAGGCTCTCTGTAGTTCTTGAGGCTTTATGCTGACTTAGTCCTATAGTCCTGTGCTCTTATACCTTCCATATCTCGTTCATCTGGTGAATAACATCCAAATTCAGTTCAAATTTATATTATTTATTATTCAGTTCAAATAATATTCAAATGCAAGTTCAGTTCAGTTCTTCTCTGTAGAGTCTTTGTCAATCTCCTTTCTTTCACTTAAATCCAGACAGAACTAACTATTCTTCTTTTAGTAACCCACCTCAAGACAAAAAACTTGTACCTTACATAAATATCTGTTATTAGTATCAAAACCACTTTACTGTAAGATACAGAAAAAGTATCTGGTAAAATTCAACATCCATTCATGATAAAAATTCTTACCAAAGTAGGCATAGTGGGAACATATTTCAACTTTATGACAAACCTATAGCCTACATAATACTCAATGATGAAAAGCTGTAAGCCTTCCCACTAAAATCTGGAATAAGACAAGGATATTCACTCTCACCATGTCTATCAATATAGTATTGGAAGTCCTAGCCACAGCAGTCAGACAAGAAACAGAAATAAAAGGTATTCAAATTGGAAGAGAAGAGGTAGAACTTCTACCATATAGAGATGACATGACACTACATACAGAAAACCCTAAAGACTTCAATAAAATCTACTAAAACTGCTAAACCAATTCAGCAAGTTAGCAGGATACAAGATTAACATGCAGAAATCTGTTGCATTTCTTTACTTTAAAAGTGAAATATAAAAAAGGAAAGTAAAAAAAATCCCTTAAAAATTACATAAAAATACTTAGGAATAAATCTGACCAAGGAGGTGAAAGACTTCTATGCTGAGAAGTATGAAACGCTAATAAAGGAAATTGAAAATGATTCAAAGATATGGAAAGATATCCCATGCTCTTGGATCGGAAGAATCAATGTTATTAAAATGGCCATACTATGCAAAGCACTTCCAGATGTACAAGCTGGATTTAGAAAAGGCAGAGGAGCCAGAGATCAAATTGCCAACATCCTCTGGATCATAGAAAAAACAATAGAATTTCAGAAAAACACATCTTTATTGACTACACTAAAGCCTTTGACTATGTGGATCACAACAAACTGGAAAATTCTTAAAGAGAGGGATTCCAGACCACCTTACCTGCCTCCTGGGAAATCTGTATGCAGGTCAAGAAGCAACAGTTAGAACCAGACAATGGAACAACAGCCTGGTTCCAAATTGGGAAAGGGGTACATCAAGGCTGTATATTGTTACTCTGCTTATTTAACTTATATGCAGAGCACATCATGCGAAATGCTAGGCTGGATGAAGCAAAAGCTGGGATAAAGACTGCTGGGAGAAATATCAATAACTTCAGCTATGCAGATGACGCCACCCTTATGGTCGAAAGCAAAGAAGAATTAAAGAGCCCCTTGATTAAGGTGAAAGAGGAGAGTGAAAAAGTTGGCTTAAAGCTCAACATTCAAAAAATGATCATGGCATCCCATCACTTCATGACAAATAGATGCGGAAACAAAGGAAAGAGCGACAGACTTCCTTGGGCTCGAAAATCACTGCGGACAGTGACTGCAGCCATGAAGTTAAAAGACATTTACTTCTTGGAAGAAAAGCAATGTCAAACCTTTACAGCATACTAAAAAGCAGAGAGATTACTTTGCCAACAAAGGTCCATCTAGTCAAGGCTACAGTTTTTCCAGTGGTCATGTATGGATGTGAGAGCTGGACAATAAAAAAGGTTGAGCACCAAAGAAATGATGCCTTCAAACTCTGGTGCTGGAGAAGACGCTTGAGAGTTCCTTGCACAGCAAGGAGATCAAACCAGTCAATCCGAAAGGAAATCAACCCTAAATATTCATTGGAAGGACTGATGCTGAAGCTGAAGCTCCAATACTTCGGCCACCTGATGAGAAGAGCTGACTCACTGGAAAAGACCCTGACGCTTGGAAAGACTGAAGGCAGGAGGAGAAGGGGATGACAGAGGATGAGATGGTTGGATGGCATCACTGACTCAATGGACATGAATTTGAGCAAATTCCGGGAGATGGTGAAGGACAGGGAAACCTGGCATGCTGCAGTCCATGGGGTCTCAAAGAATCAGACATGACTGAGCAACTGAACAACAAAATATCTGTTGAATGAATCTAGTCCAAGGTCTATACTGTCAATGAAGAAAGAGGCCCAGACAATTTATGTGACTTACTCCAGGTCACCAATCTGGGTTGGGAAGATCCCCTGGAAAAGGAAATGCAACCCACTCCAGTATTCTTGCCTGGAGAATCCCATGGACAGAGGAGCCTGGCAGGCTTCAGTTCATGGGGTCGCACAGAGTCGGACACAATTGAGCGACTAAACCACCAAAGGCCACCCATCTAATGGGCAGCAGGGTAGGGAATAAACACTCTGGATATTGCCTGACTTTAAACTAGAGTTCTCAGCACTATACTGGGACACCACCTCATCTGTTTAAAAAGTAGGTACCCAGTTCAGTTCAGTTCAGTTCAGTCGCGCAGTCATGTCCGACTCTTTGCAACCCCATGAATCACAGCACGCCAGGCCTCCCTGTCCATCACCAACTCCTAGAGTTCACTCAAACTCATGTCCATCGAGTCGGTGATGCCATCCAGCCATCTCATTCTCTGTCGTCCCCTTCTCCTCCTGCCCCCAATCCCTCCCAGCATCAGAGTCTTTACCAGTGAGTCAACTCTTTGCATCATGTGGCCAAAGTATTGGAGTTTCAGCTTTAGCATCAGTCCTTCCAATGAACAACCAGGACTGATCTCCTTTAGGATGGACTGGTTGGATCTCCTTGCAGTCCAAGGGACTCTCAAGAATCTTCTCCAGCACCACAGTTCAAAAGCATCAATTTTTGGCGATCAGCTTTCTTCACAGTCCAACTCTCACATCCATACTTAGTGCAGTTTATCTTTTTTTTCTTTTGTCACCTCTGCATTTGGTGTCATATCCAGGAAATCATTGGCCCAACTTTATAGGTTGCTACCTTGATTGAACAAAGTTTTAATACCAAATATTTGAGTAAATATTTGATGAGAAAATGGTACTCCTTTCAGATTGAGAGAGGAAAGTGGGACAAACAATTTTAAAGTGATGTATTTTTTCTCATTTTCTTTCCTACTCTCTGCCCCTTCTACCTGATTGATCAATTAACATCATCTACATATTTTTTAAGTGTTCAGAATCCCTAAGTACATACCAGTTGAAGAAAAATTAAGGATTACCCCCATTCTTCTTGTTGACAGAAGAAAAATCTGTCTTAGATTAAGAATTTTCTGTAAGTACTTCATACTAAAATAATCAAGAGTAGTTTGAAATTGTTTTTGTTTGTATTCACTATTTAAAGGTAATCATCAAAAGGAGAGAGAAATAAATTCTAGACTTCCTTGGAATTATATGATTACATTGCCTTATATGAGGAAACTAAGTTTGTATTAGATGACAACTTCTTTTTTCTAAATGGCCATGAAAATAACTAGCTTGTCCTTTTCATTCATGATCACAAACAAAACAGAACATTTTAACTGGTGAATATGTTTTATTTGGAATGCTTTAATAGTTCTTAGTATGTAACATTAATATGTAAAGGCCCTAAAGAGTCCATTAAAACTCTGCACAACAAGCTGCATTTTAATAATGCAGAGATGATGTGAGATGGAAGCCAATTTCTGCCATTTAGGTAACATAAGCAAAAAACAATTTCCTGAAAGAGCTGAAGCTTATAAGTAAGACACTTAAAATGAACATGTTCTACAGATGGCAGAACTTAACATTGGCCCCAAAAGCATAGGAAAAAGAGAAGATTAAAAAAGATTCCTTCCAAACCCAGCTTTTCTTTCAAGTCTTCTGCTCAAAAGAGGATCAATGGTACTAATGAATATTCAACTTTTAGTTTCTTCTAATAATAAATTCCATTTCTAAATCTATTAATATGAAGTAAAACAAACTTGCCCTACATTTAGTTTCTCTCAAAAGATAAAGTGGTCTTTCATATCCCTTTGGGAGCTGATGGGGCTTGAACACGATAAGACTTGACTTTCTGGTGGTGGTGGTTTAGTCACTAAGTCATGTCCAACTCTTGCTACCCCATGGACAGTAGCCTGCCAGGCTCCTCTGTCCATGGGGTTCTACAGGCAAGAATACTGGAGTAGGTTGCCATTTCCTTCTCGAGGGTATCTTCCCGACCCAAGAATCGAACATGGGTCTCCTGCATTGCAGGCAGATTCTTCACCACCTGAGCTATGAGGGAAGCCCTGACTTTCTGGGGTGAGGTCAAAAGCTGGGTGCCATTTTCTCAATGCCCATGTCTAACCACCATTGGAAAGGTGAGCACTTTGCAGGCCCTTTTCTTTGGATCCACAATGCTTCTGATTTAAATCAGAAATCTTGTTCTGTTTGAGCAAATTTTCATTTCAAAGAGGCCAGAAGATGGTTTTTCTCATCTCTGTATTGAGCACCCCACAAGTCAAGACCCAGTCCTGCCATCATTCCTCATGCATGTAGAAGTAAGAGGTGGGATCTGAGTTCTGTCAGACTTACCCACCATGATTGCTAAAATCATCTTCCTATTTAGTCTCTCTCTCTTAGCAAGGAGCCTGAGGGCATGAAAACCACTCATTCATCACCTGCTACACCACAGTGATTCTTTGAGCAGGCATCCTGGGCTGGCATAATTTGCTTGACAGCTCTGCGTTCAGCATGCCTAGTGACTGAAGCAGCTTTTCTTTTCCATATTCAAATGTTATAGTGCACTGTCCTTTCTGTACATTGATGATGTTCCTGACCCACCATCAATGGTGGGAATCTGAACAGCAAAATGTGATGATACAGTAGGGCTGAGCTTGAGGGGTAGACAAAGAAGGAAAATGTCACGAAATGACAGAAACTCTTGAAAAACACTACCTAGCATCTCAGAGAAAGCTCTGCATCAGTATGTACTTCAGGATTTTAGAACTCCCCACTTTCAGCCATTCTGGTATATTTTTCGTATGTTGGTCTTAGCTTTCAGGCAAACCTCTATTATCTGAAACAATTTCATATGTTGACTGGTATACCCTACATTTAAGGGACAAAATAGCATTAAATAATAATCATACTCAAACATTTTGGGGAAAATTCAGGAAGACATGTCAGCTTTAATTTTGAATTTTCTTGTTACTTGTTAGTTTGCTCTTCAGTCTTAATGCCAGGAGGAAATAAAAAACCATCATTACTCTTGAGTTGTTCAATGGCTTACATGAAGTGAACATGGGTCTTGACTCTGGTCGAACTGTGTTAATTTCTACTTGTATTAGCAGACAGCCCAGCACCGAATGACCCAGCTTCCAGTTCATTCTCCCATCAAATCCAAACAAATCAGAACTGCCCAAATACACACATTCCACAGGGAAAAGAGACCAGTAAAGAAGAGAAGATTAAGGAAAGAGAGAACATGTGTATATTTCTAAAGGGGGCTAAATGGGAGGCTATATTGGCACTTTAATCCATAGCAATTTCCTGCACTCCAGAAAAGGGGAGAGAAATAGCAGTTCTCCTCCACCTCAATTAAAGTCCAGATTACATGTCTATTTCCTATTTGTTTATTTCCACTGAAACTGAATCTGATACATGAAGAATGTTTTCTATAGGGTCCAAGAATATAGAAATAATTGACCAAGCCTTACTCTACCTTAGTAGCTTCATGAACAAAAAGGAAAATGTCACTGAGACACCATCAGTTTAATTACTGGAATGAAAGCAAGTTTAGAATTTTGAGACTGTCCTGTGTCAGTGATAGGAATTGATTCCTGTGGAAACCTATGTAACAGGCCAATTTGGAAAAAAACAACAAAAAAGCAGACATTACTGTGATATAAATATTTATTGCTAGTGTGAAACCTAGTGTTGATCTGCTGATTTTTCTTTTGAGAGGCAGATAAAATATAGTCAGATATCTAATTCAAGATTCATTAAACTTTCACCATAAGGACAAAAGTTCTAAAAAGGGGAAACGTAGACTAGTATAGCAAAAAGCACATGTCTAAAAAGGGCTGGGTTAACTTCCTTGCTGCAGAATCTGTGTGTGACCCTAGAGAAGTCACCTAAACTTCCCCTAAACAGGGAAACTAACATCTACATCAGTAGATGATGCCATATTCCAGGGTTGTCAGAACTGAGAGAGGGAACAGACTCTGAGGACAGACAGCTGGGGTTTGAACACAAGTTTCATAGCCTCAGTGGAGTCTGGCAGAGGAATGAATCTGTGTCTCAGGTCTCCCATTTGTAAGATGGGGATTATGTTTCCATGGGTGTTCAGCGCAAAGCCTGGCATCTGAGACTTTTACCCGCATCCAGTTACTTGTTTTATCTCTGATGGTTGCTACTATTGTTGCTGTTATTATTACAATTATTTTTCCATCCAGAATGTGGTAGTGCTCAATGAATAGTAGCTTTATTTCTCCTTTTAAAATCCTCTTTCCATCCCCTTTGAAGAATTTTACATGGTTCAGTTCAGTTCAGTTCAGTTCAGTCGCTCAGTCGTGTCCGACTCTCTGCGACCCCATGAACCACAGCATGCCAGGCCTCCCTGTCCATCACCAACTCCCGGAGTTCACTCAAACTCATGTCCACAGAGTCGGTGATGCCATCCAGCCATCTCATTCTCCGTCGTCCCCTTCTCCTCCCGCCCCCAACCTTTCCCAGCATCAGAGTCTTTTCCAGTGAGTTAACTCGTCGCATGAGGTGGCCAAAGTATTGCAGTTTCAGCTTTAGCATCAGTCCTTCCAATGAACATCCAGGATTGATCTCCTTTAGAATGGACTGGTTGGATCTCCTTGCAGTATAGGGGACTCTCAAGAGTCTTCTCCAACACCACAGTTCAAAAGCATCGATTCTTCGGCGATCAGCTTTCTTCACAGTCCAACTCTCACATCTATACATGACCACGGGAAAAACCATAGCCTTGACTAGACGGACCTTGGTTGGCAAAGTAATGTCTCTGCTTTTTAATATACTATCAAGGTTGGTCATAACTTTCCTTCCAAGGAGCAAGCGTCTTTTAATTTCATGGCTGCAATCAGCATCTGCAGTGATTTTGGAGCCCCAAAAAATAAAGTCTTACATGGTTACCTCTACATAAATACCATTTGATGGTTTCAGCTTTCACTTTAGATAAATGCTCTACCTGACACATTTACGATGACTGATGGTAACCACAAACCTAGAAAGCAAAGGTTTACTGAGACTTTGGAGAGTTTCTAATTATCCAGCTACTAATTCCAAAGATAAAACATCTCAGTCCCAAAGTGGCTCATTCCTCACAAGAAACAATATATGAATATATACTTTATATATTTAATATTTCAATATAAATTATACCTATATACACAGACACATATATATCTATATATATTCGAGCTCTTATAAACTCTTTTTGTAATCATATGAAGTTTTTATGCTCGTATTTTTTATGCTTTTCACTGTATATTTCCTA
The DNA here is from genome assembly GCF_049115385.1 of Moschus berezovskii. Classification (NCBI taxonomy): domain Eukaryota; kingdom Metazoa; phylum Chordata; class Mammalia; order Artiodactyla; family Moschidae; genus Moschus; species Moschus berezovskii. The sequence goes on from NC_142461.1 coordinate 121,948,915, forward strand.
TTTGTTCCATAAAATTAAAAATGCTCACTCAGTCCTTTCTGTACTATCTGTATACTGTAGTTCCAAAATGAAATTTCCTCAGCTTCCCTGTGGTTCTTGGATTAAGGAAAAATGAGAACATTTCTATTAGAAGACGTTTTACTTTGAGTAGAACATACTTTTGTTGACTAGGAAAATACAGACTGCAATTAAAGTGCTTAGAGGGACATGACTCTCAAGCAAGCAGATAGAACCCGGTAGGATACAGGGGATTGGGCTGGCTAATGCTTTTCCTATAAACCTTCTTAAAAGACTTTGTATAATGATCATCCCTAGAAAGTTGCTTCCCTAGTGAAACTTTAACCAAATCCCTTCTAAGCTGGGTTAATTTCTTAGAAGCACCTCAAGACTGTTCTACCCAATGGTGACCTCAGCACCTGCTATGGCTTCAGAGTAGAGAATAAAAGCAACTGGCCCTTCTCCTTCTGCTGTGACTTGTCCGTTGTTCTGCATACTTTACACTAGGAATGTGTTCTCCTTGGGGTTCACATAGATTCTCTCTCTTGTCCTCATAAATTGGACATGACTGAATGCATAGATTGTCCTTAATAGATAAACTGAGGCACAGGCAAAGCCTTTCAGTGATTTATCAAGCATCAGAGCTGTTAGGCTGAAGCTGAGCTCTCCCTTCAAGTCTATTCCATAAGGCCACTTGGACCCCAAGGTCCCTTCCGCTCCAGCGACTCTAAGTGTCATACAGCTTCTTTTCTTTATCCTCAGTGGAAAACAAGTCCAAGAGCCTATCTCATGCTTCATAATGAGAAAGTGTAGTCATGTTAGCAGTAGTGTAGTTAGTTATTTTGAGATTACAAATTGTATAGGAACAGTATCTTTTCAAAAATTAAATCACTGAAATCTGAGCATATTCCATTTATGAAGAATAAACAGTTACGGATGCTCTTAAAATGAGGCAAATCTGAGGCTAGCAGATCTCTCTTTCTTTACCTGCTCTTCCTCCCTTTTTCATTTTTTTCCCCCTCTGGAAAACACGTAGACCTTCCAGCAGTGGTGTAGTTAAGAGCACTCTACATCCTCTAGTTGTTCACACAGGCAAACATAATGTCTACTTAGGGGGAAAAAAAACTGTTTCCTTAAATAACTGCCATTTTATTAACTCATAAGTATAGTACTGGCCACTGTAATTTAATAGTCTCAGTATGTTGGATGGCTAAAACACACAATTCAATCATAACAATCATTACACTACCTCTACATTTTTATAGAATGCTTTACTTTGGCAATAAATATACCTCATTAAAAAACTAAGAATCAAAATATGACATTGCGATTAACTCCCTGTTATGCTTACAACAACAGAACCCCACAGCACATTTCATCCTGTAAAAGTGATACTATTTGGTAACTGGGGGAAGTACACTGTAAGATTGTAGGATAATTTTTTACATTAAAAATATATAATAATTTTTTTTGGAATTATATCTTATTATCTCATGGTCCTTCTGTGTATTCCTGCCACCTCTTCTTAATATCTTCTGCTTCTGTTAGGTCCATACCATTTCTGTCCTTTATCGAGCCCATCTTTGCATGAAATGTTCCCTTGGTATCTCTAATTTTCTTGAAGAGGTCTCTTGTTTTTCCTATTCTGTTGTTTTCCTCTATTTCTTTGCATTGATCACTGAGGAAGTCTTTCTTATCTCTCCTTGCTATTCTTTGGAACTCTGCATTCAGATGCTTATATCTTTCCTTTTCTCCTTTGCTTTTCGCCTCTCTTCTTTTCACAGCTATTTGTAAGGCCTCCTCAGACAGCCATTTTGCTCTTTTGCATTTCTTTTCCATGGGGATGGTCTTGGTCCCTGTCTCCTGTACAATGTCACGAACCTCCGTCCAGAGTTCATCAGGCACTCTATCAATCAGATCTAGTCCCTTAAATCTATTTCTCACTTCCACCGTATAATCATAAGGGATTTGATTGAGGTCATATCTGAATGATCTAGTGGTTTTCCCTACTTTCTTCAATTTAAGTCTGAATTTGGCAATAAGGAGTTCATGATCTGAGCCACAGTCAGCTCCTGGTCTTGTTTTTGCTAACTGTATACAGCTTCTCCATCTTTGGTTGCAAAGAATATAATCAATCTGATATCGGTGTTGACCATCTGGTGATGTCCATGTGTAGAGTCTTCTCTTGTGTTGTTGGAAGAGGGTGTTTGCTATGACCAGTGCGTTCTCTTGACAAAACTCTATTAGCCTTTGCCCTGCTTCATTCCGTGCTCCAAGGCCAAATTTGCCAGTTACTCCAGGTGTTTCTTGACTTCCTACTTTTGCATTCCAGTCCCCTATAATGAAAAGGACATCTTTTTTGGGTGTTAGTTCTAAAAGGTCTTGTAGGTCTTCATAGAACCGATTAACTTCGGCTTCTTCAGCATTACTGGTTGGGGCATAGGCCTGGATTACTGTGATATTGAATGGTTTGCCTTGGAAACGAACAGAAATCATTCTGTCATTTTTAAGACTGCATCCAAGTACTGCATTTCGGACTCTTTTGTTGACCATGATGGCTACTCCATTTCTTCTAAGGGATTCCTGCCCACAGTAGTAGATATAATGGTCATCCGAGTTAAATTCACCCATTCCAGTCCATTTTAATTCACTGATTCCTAGAATGTCGACGTTCACTCTTGCCATCTCCTGTTTGACCACTTCCAATTTGCCTTGATTCATGGACCTAACATTCCAGGTTTCTATGCAATATTGCTCTTTACAGCACCGGACCTTGCTTCTATCACCGGTCACATCCACAACTGGGTATTGGTTTTGCTTTTGCTCCATCCCTTTATTCCTTCTAGAGTTATTTCTCCACTGAGCTCCAGTAGCATACTGGGCACCTACCGACCTGGGGAATTCCTCATTCAGTATCCTATCATTTTGCCCTTTGTTACTGTTCATGGGGTTCTCAAGGCAAGTATACTGAAGTGGTTTGCCGTTCCCATACATCTTGGAATGTGAAGTCAAGTGGGCCTTAGAAAGCATCACGACGAACAAAGCTAGTGGAGGTGATGGAATTCCAGTTGAGCTATTTCAAGTCTTGAAAGATGATGCTGTGAAAGTGCTGCACTCAATATGCCAGCAGATTTGGAAAACTCAGCAGTGGCCACAGGACTGGAAGAGGTCAGTCTTCATTCCAATCCCAAAGAAAGGCAATGCCAAAGAATGCTCAAACTACCGCACAATTGCACTCATCTCACACGCTAGTAAAGTCATGCTCAAAATTCTCCAAGCCAGGCTTCAGCAGTATGTAAACTGTGAACTCCCAGATGTTCAAGCAGGTTTTAGAAAAGGCAGAGGCACCAGAGATCAAATTGCCAACATCCGCTGGATCATAGAGAAAGCAAGAGAGTTTCAGAAAAACATCTATTTCTGCTTCATTGACTATGCCAAAGCTTTTGACTGTGTGGATCACAATAAACTGTGGAACATTCTGAAAGAGATGGCAATCCCAGACCACCTGACCTGCCTCTTGAGAAACCTGTATACAGGTCAGGAAGCAACAGTCAGAACTGGACATGGAACCACAGACTGGTTCCAAATAGGAAAAGGTGTACGTCAAGGTTGTATATTGTCACCTTGCTTATTTAACTTATATGCAGAGTACATCATGAGGAACGCTGGGCTGGAAGAAGCACAAGCTGGAATCAAGATTGCCAGGAGAAATATCAATAACCTCAGATATGCAGATGACACTACCCTTATGGCAGAAAGTGAAGAGGAACTCAAAAGCCTCTTGATGAAAGTGAAAGAGAAAAGTGAAAAGGTTGGCTTGAAGCTCAACATTCAGAAAACAAAGATCATGGCATCTGGTCCCATCACTTCATGCAAAATAGATGGAAAAACAGTGGAAACAGTGTCAGACTTTATTTTTTTGGGCTCCAAAATCACTGCAGATGCTGATTGCAGCCAGGAAATTAAAAGACGCTTGCTCCTTGGAAGGAAAGTTATGACCAACCTTGATAGTATATTAAAAAGCAGGGACATTACTTTGCCAACAAAGGTCCGTCTAGTCAAGGCTATGGTTTTTCCCGTGGTCATGTATGGATGTGAGAGTTGGACTGTGAAGAAGGCTGATCACCGAAGAATCGATGCTTTTGAACTGTGGTGTTGGAGAAGACTCTTGAGAGTCCCTTAGACTGCAAGGAGATCCAACCAGTCCATTCTAAAGGAGATCAATCCTGGATGTTCATTGGAAGGACTGATGCTAAAGCTGAAACTGCAATACTTTGGCCACCTCATGCGACGGGTTGACTCACTGGAAAAGACTCTGATGCTGGGAAAGGTTGGGGGCGGGAGGAGAAGGGGACGACGGAGAATGAGATGGCTGGATGGCATCACCGACTCTGTGGACATGGGTTTGAGTGTACTCCGGGAGTTGGTGATGGACAGAGAGGCCTGGTGTGCTGTGATTCATGGGGTCGCGGAGAGTCGGACACGACTGAACGACTGAACTGAACTGAACTGAATTTCATGGTCCAGAATGGGTTGTTGCATTACATTAATTATTAACAAGGTAACAAAACGTTAAACTGAAAGTATGTTGGCTCTAACTGAAAGTTGTATGTCTAAACTTCTTATGGAAGGGTTTTGGCAGTCTAATCACCAGATATTTCACTCCTCTATGTCTTCATTTTTTGTTGGTAGCAGACTCTAATGCCCTCTCAAAAATCCCTAAAACCTTATACTAAGTATATTGTAAGTAAACACGGTGAATCTTCAAATGGGAATACTGTCTGTTGCAACCAACATGGGGATTCTAAAATCACCTCTTTGCAGTAAGCTTTATTTATTCAACTCACTATAAATAGTTATCATTAGAAGGAGAGACAAAGGATACAACTTGTCTGGGTTCAATTAAATTTCTCCAAAATGTTACTATAAATTATGATAAAAAATGAGTTATTTGCTATTAGTAGGAATGAAAGCCCTATCTTGGATAAGAAGTATTTTCTTTAAACTATAATAAACACTGAAACATAACAAAAATAGCCTTCAAAAATTATATATGACAAAGAATATTAAACTATCTGAAAAAGACACCACTCTATTAATTTTACTGTTTGCTGTAGCATTTTAAATATTTTGTATTTAAACACTTTTTCTTCACTCCACATTATCAGCAACAATAGTGTCCTCTAATTTTTTTCAAATCCATGATTTAATTTTACTAAAACTCCATTTATATTTCTAAAATATAATTTTAATAAGAATTTTTGGTAGGAATATTTTTAAAATTATTGAATGGAAAAATATCCTCTCATTTATTATAATTCTATAAGAACCTGGGTAGTTCATTTTTCCCGCATATAAGCAAGAAAAAAATGCTTAAATACTTGAAAACACTCCTAAAAGATGACAAAGTTCTCTAGAGGACACAGAGACCCCAGTGCCAAGAAAGGCAACTCTGTCCTTGCTGTTATTAATAACTTGGTCCTACCAAAATTTCAACTATTAAGTTCATACATTTTTCTATACCATCCTTTAGCCCAGCTTAGTTATAGCTAGAGTGACTATGTAATTTACCATTTAAACCAGGAGAGTTTTGAGAATGAAAGGAGAGGCTATTAATAGGCATAGACTGGGACTGTCCTAAGCAAACTGGGATAAATGATCACCCTAGTTATAGCAATCTCCCTTCAACATCTTTCTAATATCATTAAGTTAAAGAGCACATGTGTAGTTGTCATATTCTCCAAATATAATTTCCACTACCACATCATATAAGTGATGATGGGAAAGGGAGGGGTGGAAGTAAAACAACCAGATGTATTTCTTTCAACTTTGAAAAGAAAAAGCTGCCAAAAAAAGGACAAAACGATCAAAGAAAATAAGACCATTTACTAGAAGAAAGTAAAGGTTAAAAAAAAAGTCACTTTGCTGCTTGAATGACTTACTTCTTATTTTCTTTTGAGCCCTTTGCCTACTAGTATAGGTTAGTATTTTGCTTAATTTGTTATTGTTATTAAGCAATTCTAATTTCAACTTCATTTGGCAGTAACACAAATAAATCTGAATAAATATTAGAATAAGAGGTGACTAATTGTCAGGTTCCATTAACTAACAGAGCTCAAAGCTATTGTCAAGGGTCCACTGCTCGCCAATGGCAGCTATGCTCATTTAGTCATTGGCATCTCATCAACATACACTTTATCATACCTACTTTTTTTGTGTATGGTACAGCAGGGAAGAGGTTGTTCACCACCACTGGCTTCTAGTCTTCTTCATGACTGCCTACATCTAAGCCCCAGTGTTCTGAGTGTAAGTCACAGAAAATAATATCCTAAAATATGACTGGAGCCAGTTACTGGCACTTAGCCTAAGGTTGATTCAGTTACTAAAACTACCATCATTGCTGCAAGCCCATTGTAAGCTGATGTTATTTTTGACATTATTATTTTTGAAGCTAGTTCACATAAAGAGGAGGTGTGATGCCGAAACATGCTTGTTAAGTAGCACTCTCATCTCAGGACAACAATATCTTATTCAAACTGTGATACAAAGCCCTTGTCTCAAGTGATAAAGGTGAACTCTTACTATAAGTTAGAAATGACTCACAGACTGCAGATTTATTTCACAATTAAACAAATTTTATACAAGCATAAAATAAATGTCAATGAAAAATGATAACCTGATTTTTATCTTCATTTAGCGTTAATCACTAAACAGAGAACTTATATTGTAAAAAGTAAAAACTATCATTTAAAAAAATTTTAAATCTGAAATTAGGACAGTTCAAAGGAAAGATCATCCTTTAACTATCTGATCTTTGTTACTACTTTCAAAACAAAGAATTTGGCTTTTTTAAGTAAAAAAAACTTTCCTCGGCCTTTTCGTTTAAATAGTTAGGCCTCTGTGTGGGAAACTGTGGGTTGTTTAACAGCTGTGTAAACTTCCTTTATTACTTCCTGGAAAGCTTAAAAACTGCATTTCTATAGAAACCATACAGATAATATAGCATTTAAAAGACATTTCCAGAGCAAATCTTTTGTAAACGTTTAGGAGTATACATAAAATCTCTAGGAACCATTTTTTTCTCTTTTGAACTATATGAGCTAAACTCTCTAGGATCTTTTAGAAAATCTAGTGATTAATATCTGTATTAGGTTTCTATTGCTACATACCGAATTATCAACAAACTTATAGGCTTAAAACAACACTTACTTATTATCTCATGGTTTCACAGGTAAGAAGTTTGAGTGAGCCTGACTGGATTCTGTGCTTGGGACCTGACAAGGCCAGAATCAAGATGTAGTTTCTTATCTAGAGGCTCTCAGTTTTGGTACCTGGATTACTGGTCCTGCCCTCTGAGTCATCCTCCCGTTTTCATGAACAGCAGCATATGTGTGCAACTGTAGTCTTATCAACCTGCTTCCTATAGGTAAAATTTTGGAGTCCAATACTCTCTTTTCATTTCATACTCTTGTTTCTTTCCATGCAAATTGGTAGTGTCTGTGCTGATATAATTCTCTTAAGAACGTTGTGGATTTCTTGTGGATGGCACAGCAATAGTCTCCATTAGAAAGAAGCTACATCCATAGAATTTTTTGAGATAATCCTTTCTCTATCTTTGGCTCTGGTTGAGATGACTGAGGGCCAAACAGATCTCTGCTGCTGCAGCTAAGTCGCTTCAGTCATGTCTGACTCTGTATGACCCCATAGACGGCAGCCCACCAGGCTCCCCCGTCCCTGGGATTCTCCAGCTGAGAACACTGGAGTGAGTTGCCGTTTCCTTCTCCAATGCATGAAAGTGAAAAGGGAAAGTGAAGTTGCTCAGTCGTGTCCAACTCTTCGCGACCCCATGGACTACAGCCTACCAGGCCCCTCCATCCATGGGATTTCTAGATCTCTAACTTAATTGATGTATAACGTTAATCTCTTATGACTGAACACTCTGATCTTTTCATCTTTCAAAGGTTACAGCAAAGATGGTTGTATATAGTGGTATAGCCATACCTTTGGCCTTTTTAAAAATATGCCATACTTTCAGAGGTAATCTCTTAATATAGCATTTTTTTTATCTGAATAGGATGAGAATATCTCAAATTATCATGCCCTGGTTCCTTTTTGTTTAAGTTCTTCTTTCAACTTATATCTCTCTTCTTGCATTTTGCTTTAATCAGCAAGAAGCAGGGCACATCTTCAACATTTTGCTCGGAATTCTCCTTAATAAGATATACCTAGGTCGATCCTGGGTGTTCATTGGAAGGACTGATGCTAAAGCTGAAACTGCAATATTTTGGCCACCTCATGCGACGTGTTGACTCACTGGAAAAGACTCTGATGCTGGGAAAGGTTGGGCACGGGAGGAGAAGGGGACGACAGAGAATGAGATGGCTGGATGGCATCACCGACTCTGTGGACATGAGTTTGAGTGAACTCCGGGAGTTGGTGATGGACAGGGAGGCCTGGCGTGCTGTGATTCATGGGGTCGCGGAGAGTCGGACACGACTGAGCGACTGAACTGAACTGAACTCAACTTTTACAAGCTTTTAATGTAACTGAAGGGCACAATTCCATTGAGCTTTGCCATTATATAACAAAGATCTCCTGTCTTCTAGTTCCCAATAATATATTCTTACTTCCTACTATACCCCCACTGGCAACATCTTCAAAGTCCATATTTCTAAGAGTCTGTTCAAGGTAATCTAAGCTTTTTCTACCATGTTCCTCAAAATTCTTCCAACCTCCAGCCACTTCCTAATTTCAATTCTGTTTCTTCATTTTCATTTAATTGTAATGGCAGTACCCCATTTCCAGGTATCTTGGGGGTGGGAGGAGAAGGGGACGAAAGAGAATGAGATGGTTGGATGGCATCACCGACTCGATGGACATGAGTTTGAGTGAACTCCAGGAGTTGGTGATGGACAGGGAGGCCTGGCCTGCTGTGATTCATGGGGTCGCAAAGAGTTGGACATGACTGAGCGACTGAACTGAACTGAATCTATCCCTTTGTACTAAGTCGCTTCAGTCGTGTCTGACTCATTGCAATGCTATGGACTGTAACCTGCCAGGTTCCTCTGTCCATGGGATTCTCCAGGCAAGAGTATTGGAGTGGATTGTTATGCCCTCCTCCAGGGGATATTCCTGATCCAGGAATTGAACCCGCCATCTCTTATGTCTCCTGCATTGGCAGGCAGGTTCTTTACCAATACTGCCACCTGGGAAACCCTAATCTATCCTTTCAGAAAGATCCTATTTCCCTTGGGTTTTGTTCTTGACTTTTCCTGGTTCTTGTGTTTTTAACCACATCTGGTGCTTAGTATTTTTATTGTGGGTTCAGTGCGTCATCTTATCTTAAACGGCGTAGCGACACTAACATAGTTCAGTAGTAGTTAGTACCTATACAGTATGTACTACTCTGTGTATTTTACAGATAAAATGTATACATTAGCACCTATGTTGGATATGGGCATGGCTTAATATGATGCTGATGACAGAAAATGCAAAGTCGATCTGTATCTTTCACAGTTATCTTGCAAAAGTCAGTACTATACTCTTGAAAATAAGCTTCTATGAGCCTTTCATGTTTCCTCAATTACTTTTCCTGTGGCCACTTCATCTCAGCTTATCACACAAGTAATATACAGCTATTTTTGTGCCAGTCTTTCATGGGTCCTCTTGATAAAAACTAAATCCCAACAGCATTTTATTTTGCATTTTAATGTGGCTTGGGCACACTGAATTTTTCATAAAAAACATGAGGTAAATATCAGGTTTGTGTCTTACACGTAGGGGGAAAACTAGATAACATTATTGCTTCATAAGCCTTTTAAAAAATACTTATGTGTTTATTTGGCTGTGCGAGGTGTTAGTTGTGGCACTAAGGATCTTCATGGCAGCATGTGGGAGCTGTAGTTGGGGCATGCGAACTCCTAGTTGTGGCATGTAGGACCCAGTTCCCGGACCAGGGATAGAACCTGGGCCTCCTGCATTGGGAGCCTGGCATCTTAGCCACTAGACTATCAGGGAAGTCCCCCATGAGCCTTTTTTTCTTGATTTGACCAGCAAGTTCTAAATTTAAGTATCCTGATACAAAAAAATTCAACAAGTACAAAACCCTTTGAAAAAATTAATTCAACTTTTCACAGTGTAAAAAGGTAAAAATCATCTTCACTAGAGCTCAAGCATTGAAAATGTCAGTACCAAGAGAGAATCTTAAAAAAAATATCCAAGTTAGTGAAAAGAGTTATAATGTAGTTACCATGGTAACTGCAGTATTACCCTGTTGCAAACTAGTATGCAGTTAGTAAAGTGACTCTGTATTAGACTGTATTAGATTCTTTGCGATGGAAGGTATTCTATAAATCTAAATTATAAGAACTCAAAATATCGGTAAATCAAAATGCTTTCAAGAAGATATCTTAAAAATACAACAAAATCTAAAATCCATTAAAATGAGCTTGTTTTCTTGACATGCCTGCAACTAACTCAACTGCCTCTTCTGCCATGGCTGACTCACCTGTTCCACTGTGGTGATGCCACCTTGGGTGCAGTACTGGCTGATTTTTCTCGTGAGAGTTGCCAATAGTTGTTATACTATGGAGCTCATGATATTACACATTACCATAGTTTTGAATTTGGATTGTAAAAATAGCATCAAGTTGTAATAAATGCCATAATGAATTCCACGTACTTAAGGCTCTGTCTGCATAACAACTGGTATCTTCTAATATTGAGCTGTTTGGTACTTTGAAAAATTAGGCTTAGAATTAGTGTTCATCCTTCTAAAAAGAGTTTATTAATTCTTATGGTTCACAATCTTTATTATGTCAAAAAAAAAAAAAGACTTATAAGCAGGGCTTCCCTGATGGCTTAGCAATAAAGAACCTGCTGGCAATGCAGGAGACATAAGAGACATGGGTTCAATCCCTGGGTCGTGATGATCCCCTGGAGGAGGAAATGGCAATCCCTCTGATATTCTTGCCTGGAAAATTCCATGGATAGAGAAACCTGGAGGGCTATAGTGCAAAAGGGTTGCAAAGAGTCAGACAAGAATGAGTGAGTGAGCACACATTGGTATAAGAAACAGATTTTTATGTTAAATGCCTTTAGTATTTAGAGTGTAAAGAAGGAAATGATTCCTGAGGATACAGTTGTGAAGAATTCTAAAAGATATGAGGAATCATTGTTTATCTGGATTATGGGGTAGCACATTATTTGACAAAAGGTAGGAAGTAAATGAGTAAAAGAATGTTTTAACAATTGTATTAGCAACTGCCTCCACAGGAATAAATAGGTATTTAGACCTTTTGAATAACAGATGGTATTTGACTTTTCCAACCAATCGTCTTGTTTATCTTCTATAGAATCTCTTGAGTGATCTAATTACTGGTAAACTGGTTTGTGGTTCAAAAATACCCACTTTATAAATTGAGAAACTGAGCTCCAGGAAGGGTAAGGAACTTGCTCAAAACTATGCTATTTCAAAACTGAGACTAAACTCAGATTTTCTGATTTTAAAAAACCTAAGGGATTCACTTCTTTATATATCTTAGTGCCAAGTACATGTGGATGGAAAGTATTTAAAATAACAAAAATTAATAGCAATGAAATGAGAATTCCTGATAAGCTTATATTACATACTGTCATATCAAAGACAGAACATCCAAATGTTTCAGTTCAGTTCAGTCGCTCAGTCGTGTCCGACTCCTTGAGACCCCATGAATCACAGCATGCCAGGCCTCCCTGTCCATCACCAACTCCCAGAGTTCACTCAAACTCATGTCCATCGAGTTGGTGATGCCATCCAGCCATCTCATTCTCTGTCGTCCCCGTCTCCTCCCACCCCCAATCTCTCCTAGCATCAGACTCTTTTCCATTGAGTCAACTCGTCACATGAGGTGGCCAAAGTATTGGAGTTTCAGCTTTAGCATCAGTCCTTCCAATGAACACCCAGGATTGATCTCCTTTAGAATGGACTGGTTGGATCTCCTTGCAGTCCAAGGGACTCTCAAGAGTCTTCTCCAGCACCACAGTTCAAAAGTATCAATTCTTCGGCGATCAGTTTGATTTCAACTAATACCTAAAATTTCTTAGTCACAGCTACACTAATGGGCAGAACTTAGAGCAATTCTTTTTAAACTTCTCTACCTAGTATTTTCCCCAAATAATTAAAAATAGGAATACTTTTTATAGTTTTGTATGGAACTGTTTCCTACCTAAACTTTCTTTTCTGTTAAAATACCTCCATTAAAGGAGACTCTCCGGAGAAGGCAAAGGCAAGCCACTCCAGTACTCTTGCCTAGAAAATCCCATGGACAGAGGAGCCTGGTAGGCTGCAGTCCATGGGGTCGCTACAAGTCAGACATGACTGAGCGACTTCACTTTCACTTTTCACTTTCACACATTGGAGAAGGAAATGGCAACCCACTCCAGTGTTCTTGCCTGGAGAATCCCAGGGACGGGGGAGCCTGGTGGGCTGCCGTCTGGGGTCCCACAGAGTCGGCCACGACTGAAGTAACTTAGCAAAGGAGACTCTATATTATTTAAATATTATGTCATTACATGTCAGTATAGTATTTTTCCAAACTGGGTGCCCAATAACTACTTTGGATGACAGAATCAACTTAGTTATTAAACCGCAAACAACTATCCCAGTAGTGATTAAATCAACCACAGGATTCAGCAAAGTGGCCTATTTGGAAATTTAATACCATTCTGAAGACTGATGGCAGCTGTTAGATGACTCAGTAAAAAAAGAGTAAATAATGGTAAGTCAGGAAGAAATTCCTGCTATCATGACAGATAAACATCCTTCTCCTAGCCTCACAGCCTGAGAGAAGTTCTGACCTGGTCTGTCTGAGCAGATTCGTCATGGTGTGTGGACTGCCCTGACCTCTCTGAATAAGGGGAGGCATCAGAAAATGTCTGCACTGACCTTTGTCTCAGTCTCACGTTTGTTGTGCTGTTTGCTGGTTCATTAGAAACCTTCAGGGAAAACAATTCTAAACAGAATTTGTCTTTGTTTGTGCCAATCTTCCAGCCTAGACCAGATTTATTGCAAGACCCAACCATTGTCACTAATGAATGCCTTCCAACCTAAGGGTCAAGGAATATCAGATCCAATCTGAACTCTAATACTTATCTCGAGAAAGAAACTAACTCCACATACTGGAAACCAAACACAGCACTTGAAAACTATGTGGCATTTCTTTAAAATATTATTTTAATATGAAATTAAAGAAAAATCAACCAGAGGAAATATTAAAGTGTTCTAATCAAAGGAGTATTGCATAGCTTCCTTAGGTAACTACTCTGAATGAGAAAAATATTTATCTGAATATGGGAGTCTGGTGAATTATGTATCTATTTCTATATCTTTTAGATCAAACATTTTCTCTCTCAAATCTTTGCCCAGGAATATGCCTTTAAATTGAAAGCATCAGTAACATAATTCTTTATGTTGGTTCTACAAAGGGGTAGAACCATTTAAATTGCTTAACTAAAGTGACTATCTTGCAATTCTTGTTTTGTAGGATGCTGCTTGTTTTTTTTTTATCGGAGAAGGCAATGGCAAGCCACTCCAGTACTCTTGCCTAGAAAATCCCATGGATGGAGCAGCCTGGTAGGCTGCAGTCCGTGGGGTCACTAAGGGTCGGACACGACTGAGTGACTTTACTTTAACTTTTCACTTTCACACATTGGAGAAGGAAATGGCAACCCACTCCAGTGTTCTTGCCTAGAGAGTCCCAGGGACGGGGGAGCCTGGTGGGCTTCCGTCTATGGGGTCACACAGAGTCAGACATGACTGAAGTGACTTAGCAGCAGCAGCTTGTTTTTATAGCAGTCCTGACGACTACACCAGGAGATACTTGAAGGCAAGAACCAATCTTGTATTATTTCTTTTTCTTTCTCCCTCACTGAAACCAGCATGTGGAGAATGCCCAACAAAAGTTTTCAGAATTATACCACTCTCATAGAAAAGACCCACGTTCCATTTAGGGAAAATGTTTCCAACTTTCACTTTCCCTACATAATAACAGCATTTAAACTCCCACTGGAGAAGGAAATGGTGAAGTGCAGCTAAGTTTCTCAAAAGATTCATGACTGTATGTGGATAGAAAGAAAAAAATAAATGACAAGGTGAAGGTAAATTATAAACACAGACATTCTTGGATGAATGAAGGCATATAACCCACTTGGGTATTCCAGTCAGCACTATTTTCTTTGAATACACAAGATAAAACAGCACAGTGTTATGGTCCTTTGAGAGCATTAGGGATTCTGGGTATAATTCTTTGGCAACATTTAGAAACTACATTTAGGTTTGAGGATGCTGCCAGCTCATTTGATAACTTTGTGCTGAGGAAGGGTTAGGTTTTAGTCTGGATAAAGCAAGAAAAAGATTTTGAAGTTCAATAAGTAAATTCTGAAACTATCCCAAAGCAATAATAAAATATTCATTTTATGTATAAAAGTCTTGGTTATTATCTAGGGTTGCCATTTTTATGCCTTTATGAAACTAGAAAACAGGTATGGAATAAACAATTTTCTGACTTCTAACGTAAGTTGTACATAAAGTTTCTAAATCTATGTATGATAACATTTTTATATTGCTGATTCTGTTTTTTTAAAAGCTCTGGCATTATGTAAAAAAAGAATCTGATGTAGAAATGTAATTTTGCCTTGTGTCTAAGTGATTTGAAGAATCTTCCTTCAAACTCGCATTCACCACTTGAATTTATGACACAGTTATGGCAAATGTGCATAATTCTGAGTTACTTGAAATGTTGTATTAATTGAAATACACCCATTACAAATATTTCTTGGACTCAATTGCTACAAGGTCCCTTAGAATCAACAGAGCCATCAATATTGTTATACTAAAATGTCATGATCAAAAGAAAAAAGTTTTTAAACATCTTTTCTCCCAAATATGCTATTAGGACAATTTGTTTTTTCATGATCTATTTCTCCATTTAAAGCTATGAACTGCTATATCTGTTATGATGACAAGGTCCAAGGAGTCAATAAGAAACAGACTGCAGGGCAGGATCAAAATGATTCCCGTTTTTACCACTATTTTTTTTAACCTACAATTCTCATCACATTGATGAGAGGTATACATAAAGTCTATAGCAACAAATAAATGTCTCTCTACAGTAAGTTCTATAACAAAGAAGAAATATAACATAAGTATTGTATATAAGGATTCACAGGATTACTGACCACTGACATACTGCTTAGGCTCACTTTAGTAGTAGTTATTTTACTTTGTAAACTGTCTGAGACTTCATTAGGAAATATCCTGAGAAGATATTTATGCAATAGTCAAAAAAGTCCACTAATAAAATGAGCAATTAGGATCACACCATTTTTATGTGCTTATTTTTAAGACATTGAACAATTAGCCAAAATAAAACATGCAAGCTTTTTTATATTTTTTAAAAGTGTTACAATAATTATAAATATTCTACTTAGCAAATCACCTGGCTACCAAATTGGACTTGCAATTTTAAATGTTAGAATACATTTCTCTTTTAGCCCACCTAGTTGTAAATTAAATTTTTTGCCTTCTCTATAATGATAACTACTCTGTAATTTTTCAAGAGAAAATATCATACATATTGCCAATATATGAGAGTCTGGAAAACCAGAATGATTTTTCAACTGGAGTATTATTATTTTCTTAATGGAAGTTATCATAATTCAAATGTTACATTAGAGAACAAAATCCTGATATTATGACATAAGTTTCATATTTGGAAAATTCGTGCATTGCTAACAGGCATGTCTTAAGCAATAACTCATTAAATAAGTTTATTTTGCCATTTAATTTTCCTCATTATTATTTTTAAAACTCTTTATTTTAAAGATGCCAAAATTTTCCTTCAGTTCAGTTCAGTTCAGTCACTCAGTCGTGTCCAACTCTCCGCGACCCCATGAATCACAGCACGCCAGGCCTCCCTGAGTTCACCAACTCCCGGAGTTCACTCAAACTCATGTCCACAGAGTCGGTGATGCCATCCAGCCATCTCATTCTCAGTCGTCCCCTTCTCCTCCCGCCCCCAACCTTTCCCAGCATCAGAGTCTTTTCCAGTTCCTTAACTACCTCTAAAGATCCATGTGATTCCATAGGTATCTTCAAATTAATTTGATGTTAAATAATATAATTCTTACTATTTAATTTTCTTCCTCATGGATTTGGATTGCTAGAAAATTGATTGGGCTTTAGCTAATAGCATTGCCAGGCCAAAAAGGAACAAATGAGCATTGGTTCGGGAGTAAAACAAATGTGGATTCAGGTTTGGTTCTGAACCTTTTAATCAGTATAGCCTTAGACACATTAGTCTATCTAAGCTACAATTTCCTCACCTACAAATTGAATTCAATAATATTGCCCACCTTTATAGGGCAGTACTGAGAATTAAATGAGACAATGTGCTCTAAGCTGTCAACCCATGGCTTAACAGAGTGCACATACTCTGTATGTGTTAGATGATGTTAGTACAATCTTCCAAAGCAACCTCCTAAAACAACCTGGGTATGCTGCAGTCTAGTTCAAAGTTTGTTGTTGTTTAGTAGCTAAGTCGGAAAAGGAAATGGCAACCCACTCCAGCATTCTAGCCTGGAGAATCCCGTGGACAGAGGAGCCTGGTGGGCTGCTGTCCATGGGGTCACACAGAGTCAGACATGAATGAAGTGACGCAGCAGCAGCAGCAGTAGCTAAGTCGTGTCCAACTCTTTTGCAACCCCATGGACTGCAGCTCACCAGGCTCCTCGTCTGTGGGATTTTCCAGGCAAGAGTACTGGAGTAGGTTGCCTTTTCCTTCTCCAGGGGATCTTCCTGACCCAAGGATCAAGCCTGTGTCTCCTGCACTCGCAGGTGAATTCTTTACCACTGAGCCACCAGGGAAGCCCACAGATCAAAGTATAAGCATTGGTAAATCCTAGATCTTTTATTTAAAAAATATTTTTTTTTCTAGGGTCTCAATTTTTCTAAAGAAAAAAATTTTTCCATTCCAACATAATGCAATGGCCAAGGACCTTAGAGCGACAATATTATTTTATAATGTTCAGTGTGCCATGGTTAAGACAGTGTAATCTTACTGCCTATTTTCATGGTACTTTTTAGTACTCAACGTGTTATCTCATACATTATCTCATGCGACTGTAAGCAACAATCCCATGAAGCAGGCCAAATAAAGGCAAGATGACAGCAGTTGGTTACTTGGGGAAGCTCACAGGACTATTTTCTGATGAGCCTACTGGAGTTCAGTTCTTCTTAGTTTGGTATTTCTTCCTTACTCCCTCCCTACCTGAACTACAACAACTCTCTTTTAAAAATTCTACAACATACACCAATATTTATCAGAAGTTAAATGCGAGTCTTTCTTCAGAAAATGCCTCTTTGGTAATTTGCGATCCATTTTAAAGCTGAGTCCATTCAGAACTCTTTTATTGAAAGCTTTCTCTAAGGATTGGCACTGTGGGAGATGTCAATGTGAGCTCACAGAGACTTTTAAGTTTAAAAATCCACTGGAAAAATTGCCAAAACACACACACAAAATCCTAAAGATGTAGGGAAGATTATAAAAATGTAAATGAAAAAAGTGGATTTGTAAGAAGGGGTTAATTATAACTAGGAAAAAGATGTAATCTAAATGAAGGGTGCAACTGAAAGAAATAATAAAAGTAATTCTATCCCAATTAAAGAACTGCCCTATTAGCTAGAAATTTTGAATTGACAAGAAATAACTAGTTAGAATCCACTTCCATTAACTCTTCCTATAACTAAAAAGTATTTATGTTAGTAATAATTTTTGAATTCTGTTCATCATATAAATTCAATTGCAAATAATAAACCAGCTGCTGTTGTTGTTCAGTTGCTCAATTGTGTTCAACTCTTTGTGACCCCACGGACGGCAGTACACCAGGCTTCCTTGTCCTTCACTATCTTCCAGAGTTTGCTCAAACTCATGTCCACTGAGTCAGTGATGACATGCAACCATCTAATCCTCTGTTGCCCGCTTCTCTTCCAGTAAGTCATAGCATCCAGAGAGAGTTTTTACAAAGTAAACATTATTATATGTTGTAAAAATTTATTACTATAGCTATTCTATATATGAAAAATATATAACTATACTATAGGGTTTATTCTATACATATTTTAATTTGTTGCAAAGTAAAACAGCAAGATTGTTTTTGAGGAATCTTTTCTTGTCTGCTCTCCTTGTTAAAGTGGTTACTGGAGGGAATGTCTCAAAATTTCCAAAGAGTATTCTAACATTTAAAATTGTAAAATGTCACTGAGCCTGCACACATTTTAAAACTCAATCCAAAGCAGTTTATATTCTGCAGCAAAAAGGAAATAATATTTTTTTCTTGGACAAGGTACATAATTGTGAAGTGATTTGTTTTCTACATTGCATATTTTAAGAAACAATCATATTCTGTTTCCAACTCCATATCTGTTGAAACAGTGTTCTTTATATCTTTTATATAACAAAGCCCCTTCCCCATAGCAAATGCCTGATAGAAACATGTTTAAAGCACACAATATGATTTTTTAAAAATACAATCTATTTTGACATGTTAGACATAGTTATTTCAAATATATAAATCTTTTAATTCCAGCACATACCATTTTACTTACCACTCTTAGGCAGGCTAGAAATACTTTATGATTCTTAATTCTGCAGTGTCTACTTTCCTTTTATTTCTCTTTTTAATTCTTATTAAAATAGGACATAAAGACAGACTCTTCCTGTGCTTTTTCATCTGTCATAGTGCTTTGGTATATAAAACAACTCAAGTTAACTACCTATTGAAGAGATATTTTCTAAACATGAAACAACTGCAAATTTCATTAGAATCACCAATTGTTAGTGCTGTTCAGTTGCTAAGCAGTGTCTGACTATGACCTCATGGACTGCAGTGTACCAGGCTTCCCTGTCCTTCAGCATCTCCTAGAGCTTGCTCAAACTCATGTCCCTTGAGTCAGTGATGCCAACCAACCATCTCGTCTTCTGTCATCCCCTTCTCCTGCCTTCAGTCTTTTCCAGTATCAGGGTCTTTTCCAATGAGTAGACTCTTTGCATCAACTGGCAAAAGTATTGGAGCTTCAGCTTCAGCATCAGTCCTTCCAATGAATATTCAGGGTTGATTTCCTTTAGGATTAACTGGTCTGATCTCCTTGCAGTTCAAGGGATTCTAAAGAGTCTTCTCCAACACCACAGCTCAAAAGAATAAATTCTTCGGTTCTCAACCATCTTTATGATCCAACTTTCACATGCATACATGACTATAGGAAAAACCAAGCTTTGACTAAATGGACCTCTGTTGGCAAAGTAATGTCTCTGCTTTTTAATATGCTGTCTAGGTTTGACATTCCTTTTCTTCCACGGAGCAATCATCTTTAAATTTCATGGCTGAAGTCACCAACTGCAGTGATTTTGGAGCCTAAGAAAATAAAGTCTGTCACTGTTTCCATGTTTTCCTCATGTATTTGCCATGAAGTGATGGGACTGGATGCCATGATCTTACTTTTCTGAATGTTGAGCTTTAAGCCAGCTTTTTCACTCTCCTCTTTCATCTTCATCAAGAGGCTCTTTAGCTTTTTAGTTCTTCTTTACTTTCTGCCATTAGGGTGGTATCATCTGCATATCTGAAGTTACTGATATTTCTCCCAGCATTTTTTATTCCAGCTTGAGCTTTATCCAGCCTGGCATTTCATATGATGTAGTCTGCATGTAAGTTAAATAAGCAGGGTGACAATATACAGCCTTGATGTACTCCTTTACCAATTTGGAACCAGTATGTTGTTCTATGTCCGGTTCTAACTATTACTTCTTGACCTGCTACAGATTTCTCAGGAGGCCGGTTAGGTGGTCTGGTATTCCCATCTCTCAGAATTTTCCACAGTTTGTTGTGACCCACACAGTCAAAGGCTTTAGCATAGTCAATGAAACAGATGTTTTTCTGGAATTCTATTGCTTTTTCTATGATCCAGAGGATGTTGGCAATTTGATCTCTGGTTCCTCTGCTTTTTCTAAAGCCAGCTTGTACACTGGAAGTTCTTGGTTCACATATTGTTAAAGTCTACCTTGAAGAATTTTGAGCATTTCCTTGCTGGCATGTGAAATGAATGCAATTGCTTGGTAGTTTGAACATTTCTTGGCATTGCCTTTCTTTGGAATTGTAATGAAAACTGACCTTTTCCAGTCCTGTAACCAGTGCTGAGTTTTCCAAATGTGCTGGCACATTGAGTGCAGCACTTTGACAGCATCATCTTTTAGGATTTGAAATAGCTCAGCTAGAATTACATCTTCTCCACTAGCTTTGTTTGTAGTGATGCTTCTTAAGGCCCACTTGACTTCAGATTTCAGGATGTCTGGCACTAGGTAAGTGATCACACCATTGTGGTTATCCGGTCATTAAGATCTTTTTTGCATAGTTCTTCTGTGTATTCTTGCCACCTCTTCTTAATATCTTCTGCTTCTATTAGGTCCCTACCGTTTCTGTCCTTTATTGTGCCCATCTTTGCATGAAATGTTCCCTTGGTATCTCTAATTTTCTTGAAGAGATCTCTAGTCTTTCCCATTCTATTGTTTTCCTGTTTCTTTGCATTGTTCACTTAGGAAGATCTCTCCTTGCTATTCTTTGGAACTCTGCATTCAGATGAGTATATCTCTCCTTTTCTCCTTTGTCTTCACTTCTCAGCTATTTGTAAGGCCTCCTTAGACAACCAATTGTTAGGAAGCAGCTTTTTTCCTCCAAAATGGAAGAGACCAAGAAATGGTCTTGGATTTTAAGTGTATTTATGGGCAGTCAGGCATGAAGGTGGGATATCATACTCCATTTTTTAACCAGGGTGATAGCTAGTCCCAATGCTTAGAAAATGTGTGCACTGGAAAATACCATATAAATACTTATCAAGTGATTTGGTTTAATGTGAAAAATCAGGAATCTACTCCTTATCCCTTAAGATGCATTTATTTGCATACATTATTAAATAAGCTTAATTATTATAGGGAGTACAAATGGCCGTTACAAATTTATGTCCTTAAGTATAGTGTTCTCAAGAGGAATAACTGTTTATACCTAGTAAACATCAACAGTATGAGAGGCCTGAAGCCTCTAGTGTCTCAGTAAACAAGGACAGCAAAACAGTGAGAAAGTCAACTTTTCCTTCTCCACAGGAATTTCAGCTCAAGATCTGTGAAATCTTCTGAAGAGAACATTGATATTTGGGTGAGGAGGCTTTTTAGTACCAATGAATTTTGAACTGATTTGTAAATCCCCTTTACAAAATAAGGATCTATTATTTTGTAAGTCTGAGTAGAGACGATAGTTTTTTTGTAATAGCATAAGAAGCATAAGGAGTAGCTGGGAGTCAATAAATTCTTAGAAATAAACTAATACATCTGTTAAGGGCTTTGCTGATGATATAGTTGGTAAAGAATCTGCCTGCATTGTGGGAGACATGGGTTTGATCCTCAGGTTGGGAAGAGCCCCTGGAGAAGGAAATGGCAACTCACTCCAGTAGATTTGCCTGGAAAATCCCATGGACAGAGGAGCCTGGTGGACTGCAGTCTATGGGGTTGCAAAGAGTTAGACACAATTGTGTAACTAAGCACAATCATATTTGTTTACATTTATACAAAATTACTTCTGATGTGCTGATCAAAACTGATCAAATGTTCAACTAGTAGAAAGCATATTTCAGCTAATTTTGGAGCCTATAAATTGAAGTTAGACTGTGAAGCAGAAATTTGATAAGGACTCTTCTTGCTCAAAAAGAAAAAACAAAAACAAAACGGTTAAGAGTATCCTGTATCACTGCGCACCTCCTTAAAAGGTGTTTGGACTTTAGTGCTGACACTGTTAGGGGAAGCATACTAATTGAAACTGCCCACTCTGGCCAGGCACCATAGTAACCATTTGCATGAGTTGTTTTATGACAGGAGATCCAGATAAGGAATAGGGAACTAATAAGCCACCACCAACCGGAAGAGTTCGGGAAAGGTGGAAAGGAGACACAGGGTGTCTGTCCACTTGCCAGAATCCCTCTCATTAGCATCCATCCTGGCTGAGCGATGCGTGGGCCACCAGGAAAGACTCTGAATTAGAAATGATTGGCCAAAGACCACCCGGAAACTAATCCCATCACCATAAAACCCGAGACTGCGAGCCATGCGGTGGAGCAGTTCTCTTGGGTTCCCTTATCCTACTGTTCTCCACCTGGGTTCCCTTATCCTACTGCTCTCCACCCGGGTGCCCTTCCCAATAAAGTCTCTTGCTTTGTTAGCACGTGTCTCCTCAAACAATTCTTTTCCAAGTGTTAGACAAGAGCCCAGTTTCGGGCCCTGGAAGGGGTCCCCTTTCCTGCAACAGATGGCGACTCTGGTGAGACTCTTCTTCACTGAGACTGACATCCTGACCACTCGGGGTACTCAGGGGCCAGCTTGCCTGCCAATGGACCAGATCCAGCGGCCGCAACTGGGACCCTTTTGTCCCTGGTCTCCTCCTGATGCGGACAACTGGCCAGAGTGCCCCGACTGGTAAGGAACAAGAGACTTTGTTGACCTCTCTCCCCTTCCCTCTCTCTTTCCTCTCCTTAACCCTTCCTATCCTTCCCCATTTTTCTAGTCTGCTGGTCCTAAATGTAGGAATCTGGTCTAAGGGCCTCAGCTGAGCTGAGGATTGGAGACTGATCACCTCCTCTTGGCAGAGAACTTGAATTCTGGTTCTGATTTCTGGTAGGGCCGAGTTCCAGTCCTCCCTTCTCTGGAAGCCCAGGGAAAAGTCCCGTAATGCCTGGGTGTCTGCAGGTGGCAGGAGACGTCTGTAAGGCCACCCCTTTTGCCCCCCTCTCCCACCTCCTCCCCAGTCTTCTTTCAACCTGGCTCCCTCTCCTCCCTTTGAAATCAGTGAAGACCTGAGATATCCTGCAAACACCATCACACCCTGACTTTTTTTAAGGCTCTTCTCCTTACTGTAGGACTGGGCAGTATCTTCAGCAGTACGGGAGAGTCACAGACATTTTAGAAATGCTTCATTAGCCATTTGGCAGCTCAGTCTTGCCTTCAGAAAGGACAATCTCTACTCTGAGTCTTCATGTATTTCTTCTTTCTTGTGGTGAGAAAACGACATTTCTCCTTTGGATTTTGAGAACTGTGGAATCTAGATTGCTTTAAACTCTAGACTGGAGTTTAAGGAGATTTACTGAATGTCTATAAAATATGAAAATAATTTAAAATTTAATGGCTGCTGTGTCATTCTGGTTTTTCGTTGATCTGTTCTTAAAAGAGTTGCCTTGACAACATAGATTAATTTATAAAAATAATTGAAGAGTTTCTTTCTTATTAACAGCAATACAACTTTATCAGAGAAATTTTGAAAAGCATAAGAAATGATAAAAATGAAAACTTTTATTTCCATTACTTGGGGATAACTACCTATGGCATTTAGGTATTGGTCATGTTTTCACAATTTCCATAGGTTCCAGACAGAGTAGAATCTGGTTGACCTGAATGAAAGTTTCCCATACCGGAAGCACTGACGGAAGGCACACACCTATCAGAGCATGTACACCAGGCACCCGGGTGTCTATGGGTCTTGGGTCTGTCTTACTCCGGGGTCTGTGGTTTCTCCTTTGATTATTTGGTTCTATCTGGACTTGGTTTAAAGCTTGTTCAAGGATGAGGATATAGGCACAATGATATCAAACAGACATATATGTGGTGTGGGCCAATATGCCAGATGAGAAGCAATAGACCTGAATATTTGAGACCCAAAAGGTATTGACAAATGATAAAAGTGGAGAAGAATGACCAGAAATCCAGAGAGAGGAAGGAACTAATAAAATAATAGGTATGTGGAGATCCTGAGTGCTGCCAGAGCAATAGAAGGTCATAAAACAGGGAAGCAGAGAGTGACTAGTAAACATTTAAAAAGACTTCAGTAACTGCTACTCATGATGACAAAATCTGACATTCAAACCTCCAACATTCAAGTTTCTGTGTTTCTCCTGATGGACAATGTCACTTCTATTCTCTTCTGTTACTGAATTTTCCAAATGCATTGTCTTAAGACACAAACTTCATGCCTTATTAAACCTTAACTGCTCCTCTCCTTTTTTCTCTTTCTTGGTCTGCACCACGCCTCCACTTTCAGGCTTGTACACTGTAACTGAGAAGCACAGGTGTGGCACCTGCCAGGGGTGCATGCGTGCTAAGTCACTGCAGTCGTGTCTGACTCTTTGGGACCCTATGGACCATAGCCCACCAGGCCGCTCTGTCCGTGAGCTTCTCCGGGCAAGAATACTGGAGTGGGTTGTGATGCCCTCCTCTAGGGGAGCTTCCTGTTGCAGGCAAGTGAGTCCTTTCCCACTAGCACTACCTGGGAAGCCCAGTAGTGTGAACCTCAATCAGAAGAAAGCAAGAATCAGGAGGGATCCTGGTGTGAATCTTTCTGGAGAAGAAATTCCATATCCACATGCCAAGTTAACCTATAATACCTGCTGACTGGGCTGCCGTGCCCCTTCCAGACTCATTTTGACACAGCAGGCAGCCCAGCATCCCATAGCTTTGCAGCCACCCTTGCCTGTCTTCCCTTTCCCCTTACTTGTACTCCCCTGGGCTTGAACTCTCAAATAAAATCAGAACTTTAATCCTTGCCTCAGGCTCTGTTTTCTAGAGCAGTGATTCTTAAAGTTTAATGTGGATACAAATCACCTGGGGATCTTGTAAAAATAAAATACAGATTCTGTGTTAGGAGATTTGGGGTGTATACTGAGAAGCTGAGTTTCACAGCACTTCTCGAGTGACACCCACACTGTTGGTCCTTTACACAGCAAGGTTCTAGAAGACATAGAGTAAGACAAACTCATCACAGCTATAAAGGACACTCCTTGATGGTCAAAGCTGTGTCCCTCTGTCTCTTTCTTCTCGTTGTTTTATCCCCTGGACCTATGACAATGCCTGGGATATAGGACGTGCTCAATAGGTATCTATTGACTGAGTAATAAATGAATGAATTCTCCCAGGTGACTTTAGTAATTCCCAATTATGGTAAAATTTTCTAATTTTAACGTGCAAAATTCTAGGGTAGATTCCATTGTCTGGCAGTGGTTTTCTGTATTTCTGGTTACTGACAAATAAATTTTTACATACCCTGGAATGCAGGTAATAGTGTTAGAAGATGGGACCTTTGGGAGGTAAATAGGTCATGAGGGTAAAGCCCTCATGAATGGGATTAGCACCCTTATCAAAGGGACCCAAGAGACATTCCTTGCTCCTTCAACCATGTGAGATTATAGCAAAAAGACGGCCATTTAGGACATGGCTCTTCAGTTCAGTTCAGTTCAGTTCAGTCGCTCAGTCGTGTCCGACTCTCTGTGACCCCATGAATCACAGCACTCCAGGCCTCCCTGTCCATCACCAACTCCCGGAGTTCACCCAAACTCATGTCCATAGAGTTGGCGATGCCATCCAGCCATCTCATTCTCTGTCGTCCCCTTCTCCTCCTGCCCCCAACCTTTCCCAGCATCAGAGTCTTTGACACGGCTCTTACCAGACACCAAATCTGCAAGTACCTTGATCCTGAACTTCCTGGCTTCTAGAACTATGAGAAATAAATTTGTCTTATTGCTAAAAGTTACACGGTGTTCTGTGGTATTCTAACAGCTCAAATGGACCAAGACAATGTTGAATGCCAAATACAGATCTACACTTTTACTGCCCCAGCATCAAGGGGTTAAAGCTAAAAGCCATGAAATCTACGAGGTACATGTCAGAAACTGGTTGCTGATTTGGAAGCCTGGATGGACAGTGCTGAGGCATCCAGTTCAGGAAAGCTTCTATTGGGTTCCCAGAGGCCAGCCTTCCTTTTAAAGCCTGATGGTCTTCTGTCAGGTGCTAGAGTGCAAAGAGAAGTGTGCTTAAGATCCATTATACTGGTTGCTTCTCATGTTTACTCACCCAGCACTTCACTTTTCATACAATGCCTTCTATTAGAGAGGGTAAATGGCAGTTTTCCACCGAATTTTAAAATGGTGCATCATGTATAATTCATAAAAACTGCCAGTAGCATCAACATCCTCTTCTGGTATTTGTCCTACTTAAGAAATGTCAGACATTAGCCTTCAGTGATAGGTGTGATGCCTATTATTGGATGTAACTGTCCTTGTCAGACTGTCCCTTCTGTGGCTACCAGTGGTCATTTAGACACTTAAGATTTTTTAGCTGACAACCTCAGCAATTATTATTTTCATGTTACACTTTTACTGTTGTCATAGAGGCACAGAAACAGCTGAATAGTTTTCATATATGGAATTCCTGATGAAGGGGTGATACTAAGCAGGCTACTATATGTCACTGAATTTGTTTCTAAACAGGCAAGGTTAGATTCTTGCCCTTGAATTTTAAGGAATTTTTAGAGACCACAAGAGTTGTTTTTTTTTTTTTTTAAACCAGGAACTCTTGTTTGGAAGTATTCTCTATTACAGTAGTTCTCAAACTGTGGTCCTGAACCAGTGGCATTTGCATCACGCTTGAATTTGTTAGAAAATTTTGGAGCCCTGTAATGTTTCACCAGCCCAGTCAGCTGGCAAAACATTATTTTGAGGTCTATTCTGTGAGGGTGTTTCTGCAAGAGATTAGCATTTGAATCAGCAGGCTGAGTAGAGAAATTATGCCTTCACCAATATGGGCAGGCATCATCCAATCTGTTGAGAGCCTACACAGAACAAAAGCTGGAGGGAGGGAGCATTCTTTCTTCCTGAGCTGGGACATTCACCCTCTCCTACCCTCGGACACGGGAGCTCCTGGTTCTCAGGTTTTCAGACTTGGATTGAATTATACCACCAGCTGTCCTGGTTTTCCAGCTTGAAGACGGCAGATTGTGGAACTTCTTAGTCTCCATGACTCTGTGAGCCAATTCCTATAATAAATCTCCTCAAATAGACCCATATATATCCTATTGGTTCTATTTTTTTTTTGGAGTACCCTGACTAATAGAAGCCCCATCTCAGACCCATTACATCAGAAACTCTGTGTTTTAACAAATACTTCAGGTGTTTACAATGCACACTGAGGCTTAAGAACTATTTCTCTACTAGCTATCTTCCTGTCTCTAAAAGATAGTTTTGATGAGAAATATAAAAGTACTCAAGAATTCAGAGGTAAACAGAATAAATGATGTTCTACTTAAGGATATTTTAAAATTGAAGGTATAGAATAGTATTTTTAGAAGTGAGATTATACTATATACAGTACCATGGGAGAGGATTTATTGAAAATACACAAGTCTTAACCCTACCCAGATCTAATGAATCAAAGTGTCTGGGTCAGAGCTCACTGCCTTTTACAGGGCCCTCCAGATAGTTCTTTGGCACCAGGTATGATAAACACAAGAATCAAGTGTAGCTTATGCTAACATCAGTAATCTCTAGGTGATGGGACCAAAACTAATATATATTTTCAAATACTTTTTAAAGTTTTTGAGTTGGATGCAATGATTACGTTTTACTTTTATAATCATAAAATTGCCAGACAATTATTTAAAAACGATGGAAGCAAACAGAATAGCACTGAGTCATCTTGAAGACCCAAGAACTTGGGGAATGTATACATTTTCCTTGTATTACATCAGAGTACCGAAGAGCTCAGATTCTGAATTAGAACTTTCCAAGTTCAAATCCTAGAGGCTTACTTATTAGCTGTGCAACTCTGGCCCAGAGCCTTAGCTTCCCGATCTCTTGTGATGAGACAGTAATAGCAGTCCCTCTTTCCTAGGATTGTTGTGAAAATCAAATGAGAATACTTAGTACAGTGCTTTGCACATAATGAAAACTCCAACCGTTAAGCTATTAGTAATGCAAGGATGTCTACGTTTCATAGTTATTCTTAGCTCTATTTTCTCTAAGAGTCACATGTTAACCAATCAATCAATCAATTAATAGTCCATTTTTATTACAACGCTTAAATTAAAAAACTGACCATGACTCCGAGGGAAGCTGTCCCTCCTCATGGATAGTAACTCTTCTGCTCACCCTGGACTCCCCCTCCTCTCGTCTGACTCTGTCCATTGCCATGACTCTCATCTCTCACGCTCCATCCTCTTGACGAAAAGTTGTATCTTAGCTCTTCTACCATCCAGTGCCAAACATCTTCATGTTTCTATTTTTCCCTTTTTAGCACGGTGTCTGTTACCTTTACCATCAAATTTATTTGACCCCTAAAGGTTGTAATTGCCAGTTACCTCCAGGCATTTAATAAATGTTTACTAAATTTTCTTAAATTAGCATCACTAGTTATTTTTTTTTTTCATTCTGGACATAACAATTTGGGTGTCTGAAACTCTGTCAAATAGAACATTTCTGAGCCTTGGATTAAGAACTGATTTTTAAAAAATCATTGCTGAGTTTCTACGTCCAGGGCAGGGGCTGATGCGGCCCAGCTGGGCGCTCCTGCGGTTGCTGTTCTATAGGGCCAAAGCCACACTTCTCTTTTTCAAACAGAGATTTGTATGCATCAGAGGCTTAGCCCCTGATTGGGACATTTTCTCCCAGAGTTAATCAGAGAATTGTAAATCATTGAGAAAAGGGGTTTAGGAGAGAAATCTGGAGTTCTTTTCATACTCACAACAAATACTTTAAGGCAGTAGTTTTCAAACTTTGGAGAATCACCTGGAGGGTTGCTGTATATTAAATGCTGTGTCCTCCCTTTCCCCTAATTCATATTTTGAAATCTTAGCCTCTAAGGTGAGGGAGTAAGGAGGTAGGGCCTTTGGGTGGGTAGGTCATGAAGACAGGCCCTCCTGACTGGGATTAGTGCCCTGATGAGAGACCCCCCACTCCTGAAGCTCCCCAGTCCTTTCTGATTTGTGAGGGTACAGTCTGTGAGGAAGTGAACCCTCACCAGGCACTGAATCTACCAGTGATCTTGGACTTCTCAGCCTCCAGAATTATGAGAAATAAATTCCTCTTGTTTAAAAGCCACCTAACTAGCCATGAAATTAAAAGACGCTTACTCCTTGGAAGGAAAGTTATGATCAACCTTGATAATATATTAAAAAGCAGAGACATTACTTTGCCAACAAAGGTCCGTCTAGTCAAGGCTATGGTTTTTCCCGTGGTCATGAATGGATGTGAGAGTTGGACTGTGAAGAAAGCTGATCGTCGAAGAATCGATGCTTTTGAACTGTGGTGTTGGAGAAGACTCTTGAGAGTCCCTTGTACCGCAAGGAGATCCAACCAGTCCATTCTAAAGGAGATCGATCCTGGGTGTTCACTGGAAGGACTGATGCTAAAGCTGAAACGGCAATACTTTGGCCACCTCATGCGACGAGTTGACTCACTGGAAACGACTCTGATGCTGGGAGGGATTGGGGGCGGGAGGAGAAGGGGACGACGGAGAATGAGATGGCTGGATGGCATCACCGACTCTGTGGACATGAGTTTGAGTGAACTCCGGGAGTTGGTGATGGACAGGGAGGCCTGGCGTGCTGTGATTCATGGGGTTGCAAAGAGTCGGACACGACTGAGCAACTGAACTGAACTGAACTGAACTGAACTGATGGTTGTTTTGTTATAGTGGACCTCATGGACTAAGACAAGGACTTAATAAAACATTTTTCTGTTTCTCTTTTTCTTTTCTTCCTCCTGTGTGTGTGTTAGTCACTTGGTCATGTCTGACCCTTCATGACCCCATGGACTGTAGTCCGCCAGGCTCCTCTCTCCATGGGATTCTCCCAGCAAGAATATTAGAGTAGGTTGCCATTCCCTTCTCCAGGGGATCTTCCTGACCCAAGGATCAAACCCAGGTCTCCTGCATTGCAGGCAAATTCTTTATTGTCTGAGCCATGAGGGATAGCTACCATATTTCTTCCTCTTGCTTACTGAATATTCCTCAGATTTAGCCACTCCAACCTGCAAAAGTGAACAGTCCTATTGATACCCAGTAAATTCCAGAGAACCTTATCAAAGAAGAATCATAGACATTTTTAATCTTTGCCTTAGAAAGCTGATACCAGCCAGTTTCAGTAAGTGTAAACGTTAGTCACTCGGTTGAGTCCAACTCTTTCCCACGCCATGCACTGTAGCCTCTGTCCATGGAATTCTCCAGGTAAGGATACTGGAGTGGGTAGCCATTTCTGTCTCCAGGGAATCTTTCTGACCCAGGGATCAAACTCAGTTCTGCTGCATTGCAGTCAGATTCTTTATTGTCTGAGCCACCAGGGAAGCAAAGTGACTTTTTGTTTCAGGCATGTGTGTGCTTACTTATGTCTGATGTTTTTGCTATCCTTTGGACTGTAACCCACCAAGCTCCTTTGCCTGTGGGATCTTTTCAGGCAAGAATACTGGAATGGATTGCTATTTCCCTCCTCCAGAGGATCTTCCCAACCCAGCGATCAAACCTGAGTCTCCTGTGTCTCCTTCATCGAACATAAATTCTTTACCCGCTGAGCCATCTGGGAAGCCCGATACCAGCTTACCAATGACTATAATTTAAATAACTAAATGTAAAATTTAGCTCTCCTGCTGCCAACCTCTATACCTTTGCCTACATGTTTATCATTTGAGCGTACCTTTCTATAGTCAATATCTGTGGTTCATTTCTGCTGCTGCTAAGTCACTTCAGTCGTGTTCGACTCTGTGCGACCCCATAGACAGAAGCCCACCAGGCTCCCCCGTCCCTGGGATTCTCCAGGCAAGAACACAGAAGTGGGTTGCCATTTCCTTCTCCAATGTGTGAAAGTGAAAAGTGAAAGTGAAGTCGCTCAGTCGTGTCCGACCCTTAGCGACCCCACAGACTACAGCCAACCAGGCTCCTCCATCCATGGGATTTTCTAGGCAATAGTACTGGATTGGCTTGCCATTGCCTTCTCCGGTGGTTCATTTCTACCTTAAGCTTTTGTACATGGAGCTTCCACTGACCTGAGTGTCACGTCATTTCCTGTCTCTCCACCTCCACAACTTCTTTTAAAACAGTTCCCTAAGATTCAATGCCGCCAAAATACCTTTCTTTAGAAATTTTGACTCACATAAATAATTCACTTGCTTTCCAGGGAATAAATACATTCCATAGCTCCTATATGTATTTTCTATTATTTTCCAGTATCTTCTGGCCAACTTGTCTCCTTATTTTTTATTTTGCTATCTTCCTCTGACCATGGCAGTCTTCCCCTAAACCCAGGAGATGACAGGGAATCAAAACTAATGATAGTATCTCCTTTCATTGCCTGAGCTTCTCTACAAAAGACTCAGGGGGCAGGGAACAGCCAGGTTATGCTGGAATGGGAGAGGAGGGGGTGGGGCACAGGAAAGCACTAGACTTGGTTTTCTTGCCTCTAAGTCACAAAGTGTACACTCCCACTGCCAACCATGACAAGGCCGCTAAATATGTTGGCTTCAGTGGTCCCCGGACCCTAAAAGTAACATGCTCATTCTTTGATTCCACTGAGAGTACTCACAATAACCATGCTCACGAAGGCAGGACAGCCAGAAGGGCAGTGGCTTTTGTTTTATGCTTAATTTTTGCTTCGCTGTTCAGAGAATATAGCATGTAGCTACTGTGAAACAGCACCTGGCCTGTTTATTAACAAGATATTATGAAAGTAAAACATCATTTTTTTTTTTTTTAAAAAGAAAGAACTGAATGGCTGGGCCCCAGGACAAAACTCAACCACAAATTATCACATCACACTCATAATTACTACAATGATCTGAGTGTGGAATAAATGCCAAATGATTCAGGCTGGCTAGGTTAGATTCCCCTGCTGCGCCAGCAATGTTTCAGGTGCATCTTAACATTGCATTGCTGAGTCTAAAAAGCACGGCGAGGGTCCCAGGAAGCTGGCAACAGCCAGTAAACTCAGGGACCCATAGGTTTCCAGGAACAGTGTATATTTAGCATTTGTTTTAGAGAAGTAATTTATTCTATTAGGTCAGTTGGTTTTCACATTTTAACTATGTTCTTCAGTGACCTTTACTCTGATGTTCAATATGTGTAACCCAAAGGGAACTCTGGCAGAAGCTGGGTAACCAAGCTTTACCTCATTTCTATCCTGACCTTCAATCTAGCCAAGAACTCTGTGAGGCTCCTGAAGCACTTCCTTCAAACTGTTATGGCCCCACAAAGTAGAAGTGAAAAAAAAAAACAACAGTGATATCTCATTGATTTATAGCAAGTGAAAGTGTCAGTCAGTCAGTCATGTCTGACTCTTTGAGACCCCATGGACTATAATCCACCAGGCTCCTCTGTCCATGGGATTTTCCAGGCAAGATTCCTGGAGTAGGTTGCCATTTCCTTCTCCAAGAGATCTTTCCAACCCAGGGATCGAAACTGGGTCTCCCGCACTGCCGGCAGATTCTTTACCATCTGAGCCACCAGATATAATCTCAAATTTTTCTCTATTCATTCACTTGAAAGGTAGATTTACTTATAGGGAAGGAGGCACACTTTTATTATGAATTACTTTGAACAGCTTTTTATCAATTCTAAACATTTAGACCTGGTTCTTTGAAGCTATTCTCTACAAATTTTAAATAGTACACATTTTAAATAGTACGTATGAAAATATACATATTGAAAAAAAAGCAAAAGTTCCATTAACCTTAGAAATTACTATTAAAGCATTAATTGAGTACAATGTGTATTGCAGCATAATAAAAGGAAAGTCAAAAGAAAGCTATGGAATGAAATTCTGGTTCTTTATTTACCAGAAATGAAGCCTTGGCAAGTCACTCAATCTCTTTGAATGTCAGTTTTGATTTTTTAAAAAGAATTTTAAAAATGCTGATAATAGTGTATTTCAGAGTAGTAAACTATGAGGTTTTGGCTAGTCAATTTCTTGTTCTACAAATTATGAAACGATTAGCTAAGATTAGAGTTGCTTTCCCCTAGACTCTGGCTAGACACAGAGAAAAACATTTTCCATTCCTCTGACTAAGATTCTGAGATTTTTCCCTGGCTGCAGATCCCAATGGTATGTCCCCCCATCTCTAACTCGTCTGTTTCTTCCTATAAAGACTAAGTGAAAACCACTCTGCAGAGACATATTCTGATCTGGAGTCCTCTCTCTACCGCAATAGCCTGAATAAAATCAGTTTTCTTACTTTTCTGGTTTTTGTCTTTGATGATATCACACATGTTAAAGTGCCAGACATGTAACTGGTCCTCAGGAAATTGGCAGTTTTTATTAAGGACCTTCTATAAACAGTGCTCTGCGTATAACCTATGAAGGGCACACAGATAACCAGAATGCATCTTCTGCATTGGCATCTGCTAAATCTAGTAACAATTCCATACATCTATGTCATTAAAATCTTATTTTTAAGTTTTCCTGACTCCCATGACAGTAAGCTAATTTTGGCAGATTGGTAAACAACATGAACTAACTTACAAGTTACTTTGGTGTGAACATTATAGTCATCTGCTTATAAAAGCTATAAATAGAGCTGAGCTTTAAAATGCATATCAGTTCTTTAAGACATGGTTAAAATATCTCTGTCTCCGTGAAGCCTTCTCTAATTTCTGCAGTAAGAAATAATCTCTAGTCTCTGTGGTCTGGTTTGCATTTTTCTTTGCTTTTTCTAATATCATCTTTAACATTATTCTCTAGTCTCAACTGTATATATATATATAACTGATATATATCTGATTTTCTCCCTAGATTTTATATGTTTGAAAGTAGGTACTGTGCCTTATTTTCTCTGATAATTTCTAAGACATCTGTGATGTCTTAGGCAAAGGAGATCTTCCATTAGTGATTGCTCATTGAGTCTATAATACTTTTTGCTTGGA
Source organism: Moschus berezovskii (assembly GCF_049115385.1). NCBI lineage: Eukaryota > Metazoa > Chordata > Mammalia > Artiodactyla > Moschidae > Moschus > Moschus berezovskii. Next base: position 121,982,709 of record NC_142461.1, read on the forward strand.
TCATACTAACTAGGCACTGTGCATCTGAATACTTTATAAAATTTCTATGCTGAGAAGTCTAAATAATCAAGGCAGGATAATAGCAAATAGAGTAAAAAAAGATAAGTAGGTGTGAAGAGATAACTTACAATGCATTGGGAAATTCAACGAGGTAAAAACATAGGAAACAGATCCATCCTAACTAATTTTAAATGGAACACTTTATTCCAGTCCTACATATCTCTAGTGCTCAAAGGTCTGGGTAAGACAGACTACAGTCAATGCTGTTAGAAATATCACCTACACAGACAAGTCAGAGTCAGGAAGTGATCATAATCGTAAGGTTGAGATGAATAATGTTCCCTTCAACAGCAGGTCACCCGAGGAAAGCTAGTCAATGTTAACAAGCTACTCCTGGGGGAGACGGAGCCCTGATTGGCAGCATTGCCAATTTCTCTGGTTTAAATATCCCCACCATGGCTGATTTTAAGTTTTCAACATATTACTTTAATGTAAGTTTGGGAAGAGATGCACACAATTGGCTCTTCCAAGCGAGTGAGAGCTGGTGCCATCACACTACTGCCAGCTCCCCCTCTTCCCCTTCCTTCTTTTACTTCCTTCTAATGAGGAGGAAAAGAAGTTACAACAGATGTAGGGGAAGGACAGCCAAGGGACGGAGCTCCACATGGAGTTTTGCTCCTTGATTTCCTCTTCGGGATTGTGTTTTGCATCACCTCCAATTCATATCCTCCATCTCACTTTTCAGTGGAACCTGGAATCCCAAGAATCTCTTCAGAAATAAAGTGAAAACCTACCATCTTATGTTAGGCCATAGGTGAAAATGTTAGAAAGACTTGCTTCATGACAAAGGTTACTCTCAAGTGGACAAAATGTGTATTTAGTTTCTCTGTCTCTTACAGAAGCTATAAAATTATACATGAAAAAGACTTCAATCACTGAATTATCAGAGGTTTTGCTTCTCCACTTGTACTAAGCTGTAACTTTCTAGCTACAAGCTACAGCTCATCAGTTGAGCCAACAGTTGCTTATCAAAAATCAATGTGCTTGTTTTCTTTTAATACACACACACAAATGCGGAAATAAAATCAGCATGGTTCTGAACACATATGCAAATAAGTAGAAGCTCAGAGACCCACAGATAGGAATGAATCAGATCTCAAGATGTGCAACAACTAATAAAAATGTAATATAAAAACCCTTCGTGGAACTTATTCAGGGTCATCACTATCAGATGTATCCTCACTCGGACATCTTTCAGCCTAGCTTGGGCTGATTAAAAAAATAAGCCCACAGAGTTTCCTGGATTTATCTTCAAGGATATGCAGAGGAAATCCAGCTTTTTGCAGCACATACTTTGTGGCATTTATGATGCTGAAACATCCCTTAAAAAAAAACCCTCTTGGAATAACTTCAGTTCAGTTCAGTTCAGTTCAGTCGTGTCTGACTCTTGGCGACCCCATGAATCACAGCATACTAGGCCTCTTAGAGAGGTACCAAAGTCAAATATAAGTCATACTTTCTAAATTTAGGCTAGAAAGACTTGGGAGGGCAAGCTCCTAAGAAGGAATGAAGAAATTATTTTGGCCCCAACCCCATATTATAGAATTTTACAGGAGTTATGTTCTTATTCTGCATTTTCAGAACCTGTATCATTTTAAACTACATATAAAGGAATAAGAATTTTTTAAAACAACTGGTTGGATAATCTTTCCATGTCCTTGCTTGTACAACAGTCACACCAGAGTGTGGCCTGGCATGACTGTCTGTAACTAGCATGTCAACTAACAGAAGACAGAAGGAAGACTGGTCTAGAAGAGCAGCAGCAGTAGAAAGGACTGGGCGGCTGGCAGAGCACCCATGAAGAGCGATCTGCCTATGTAGGTTGGCACCTGCAAGGGCCAGTTTATGTGCTATCATCACTGCCGAGGCTTCCCTGGGAGCCTGCAGACGGGCATACACATGGGAAACCCCCAAACATCTAGATTTATTTTCAACCAATCCATTTAAAATACAGTCACCAACAACAGAATGAATTTGATGTCAAAATTTAAAACATTGGCACTCAACTCCAAGAAGTTGTGATGCATGAGGCTTAACTAGATCCTCAAATTGGCAACAGTTCTGGGAAGGTCTGAATCTCATCTTTTAAATTGGACCAGAAAATCAAGATTCATTGGGTTGCCTTTTCTAGGGTGACCTGAAGAATTTAGCTTTAAAAACCATTCCAGAACTCACGAATATATGAGGGTTTGAGTGATTTAGTACAGCTGTCTTCTCTAGGGGGATAAGGGAGCCCAGAATCTAAAATCTATGTATCTTTGAGGAGTTCACATCGTATTAGTCTTGGCTGGAGCAAAGTTTGCTCCTCCCTATAAGCACTTGCTATGGATTGAATGTTGATGTCACTCCAAAAGTCATATGTTGAAACCATACCATTTAATGCAATGGTATCAGTAAGTATCATATAGTCAAATGTCTGTATAGTCAAAGCTATAGGTTTTATAGTAGTCATGTATGGATGTGAGAGCTGGATCATAAAGAGCTGAGCACTAAAGAATTGATGCTTTTGAACTGTGGTGTTGGAGAAGACTCTTGAGAGTCCCTTGGACTGCGAGGAGATGGGAAATCAGTCCTGAATATTCATTGGAAGGACTGATGCTGAAGTGGAAGCTTCAATACTTTGGCCACCTGATGCAAAGAACTGACTCACTGGAAAAGACCCTGAAGCTGGGAAAGATTGAAGGCAGGAGGAGAAGGGGACAACAGAGGATGAGATGGTTGGATGGCATCACCAACTTGATGAACATGAGTTTGAACAAGCTCCAAGAATTGCTGATGGACTTGTAAGCCTGGTATGCTGCAGTCCGTGGGGTCGCAAAGAGTCAGACATGACTGAACAACTGAACTGAACTGAACTGATCAGTAGGTAAGGTGTTTGGGAAGAAATTAGAATTAGATGAAGTCACGGCAGTAGAGTCCTCATGAACAGGTCTGGAGGTTTTATAAGGGTCACAGGAGAGCTTGCTTCCTCTCTCTGGTCTCTGCCATGTGAAGATACAAGGAGAAATCTGCAGTCTGCAGCCCAGAAGAGGTCTCTCACCAGAGTCTTACTATGCTTGCACTCTGATCTCAAACTTCCAGCCTCTAGAGCTATGAGAAAGGAGTGTCTGCAGTATTTCTGTTACAGTAGCCCAAATGGACTAAGAGCCCAAAAGGCCAGATTTTCATTTTCTTAGCCTTCCTTGAGGCTAAGACCATGTAGATTCCATGGCATGAAACTAAGCTCTGTTTCTAGCTTCTTCCATTTGTCCTGAACCCGGTTCTGCAGACTTTGTGGCAACCCTGTTCGCTCCACAATGCTTTTCCAATAGGTTTCTTTTCTGCTGTGAACAGTCAGTTTTGTGACTAGCAACTGAGCCCCCTGATTATTATAAAACAAATTACAGTCAAAAACTTAATTTTTCAAAACAGTTGTCTGTTAGACTTCCCCTCCCCCATACACAATTAAACAACTTTTATTTCCTTCCAAATGATTCGCATGCACCCATATTTAAAAAATAAAACGGCAGTCTTGTAGTTGTTTCATGTTTTCCTGAAAATGACCTTTCCTTAGGTTCAGCAGAACCAGCCCAAAGATATTCTATTTCATCATCTCTTCCTTACTCTTCCCACCTCGCATTTTTAAGAGCCTACTTTCCCTCCAAGTAAATGAGGAGTAACATTTACCTGATCATTCCTAGACATCTTCTTTCATTCCCATTTGCCATTCTTTTGCTTCCCCAAACTCCTCTGAAGCCCCAGTCCAACACCCTCTGTTCCATCCCCTGTGATTAATCACAGGTTTCCTATGAGTCCTCCCAGAGCTGCCTGGACTCTTCCTCAGTACTCCCATGTTTGCGGCCCACCTCTACTTGAGATATTGTTTATTATGGACTTTAAGTTGTAGAAATGATTCTTCTACCACTGTATGAAGTAGATGATTCATAAATATCTGAACATTCTAACAATCCTATTTGGTGCCCCCAAACACTAGGTCCTCGGTATTTCAAATTCACTTCCAGATTTCTTGTCCACTTTCTTTTTTAATTTTTATTTATTTATTTTAATTTTTAAAATTTATTTATTTTAATTGGAGGCTAATTACTTTACATTATTGTATTGGTTTTGCCATACATTGACATGAATCTGCCCCAGGTGTACATGTGTTCCCCATCTTGAACCCCCCTCCCACCTCCCTCCCCATCCCATCCCTCTGGGTCATCCCAGTGCACCAGCCCCGAGCATCCTGTATCATGCATCGAACCTGGACTGGCGGTTCGTTTCACATATGATATACATGTTTCAATGCCATTCTCCCAAATCATCCCACCCTTGCCCTCTCCCACAGAGTCCAAAAGACTGTTCTATACACCTGTGTCTCTGTTGCTGTCTTGTATACAGGGTTATCGTTGTCTACTTTAGCATGAAAATCTTCCCTGGTGGCTCAGATGGTAAAGCGTCTCTCTGCAATGCAGGAGACTTGGGTTTGATCCCTGAGTTGGGAAGATCCCCTGGAGAAGGAAATGGCAGCCCACTCCAGTATTCTGGCCTGGAAAATCCCATGGACGGTGGAGCCTGGTAGCTTCTGTCCATTGGGTCGCAAAGAGTCAGACACGACTGAACTACTTCACGTTCATTTTCACTTTAGCATGAAAACTAATAGGACTCCGTGACATACACAGAGGCTAACAAAATAATATCACTACTAGACTGAACAAAAGCTGGTGATTAGCAGTGCCATAAAGAAAAAACAAGCAAAGCATAGACAAAAACTATTCTCACATATTTTGAAACTGCTTTGGAATGATACTGTGGATTTCAGCCTTGAAAACATTGCACAGAACAGCCCATTATGTGTGGAGATGAAGTGCCTGACTTGAGACAAGAACTTCGGTAAAGTTACCAATTTCCATCAAAGAATATTGATTTGACCATAACTTTTTCTAAAGTAGATGGATCTTTTTCAATCAACAATCCTAACTGCCTATGAGCTCCATGTTTGCCAGAAAATGTAATTGTACACTCTCTGCGATCCCATCTAGTTTAAAAAAATCTGTTTGGGGTAAATGATACTCAGGGAGACTGCTTGAACAATCTTCTTATAAATAAATATTCTAAATATCTTTAGAACAGAAAAAAGATTAACTTATTGGACCACACTTTCCTGTCTTTTTTACAGATTCAACTTTTGCTGGGTTTTATCACTGAGCCCTCCATCTTTATGGTGGAGCAGAAGTAACAGAAATAAAATCTATTACCACAATTTCTTTAGGAGTGGTGTGGATATTTTCTAGCCTACACTTATTGTCTCCTATATGAAACTTCATGTGAGTCATGTTCTTATGTATACAAAGAAACCTTTGTCTCCTCTGAGGGTGTCTGTTTTTCTTTAACAATAAAAATTAAGTAACTTACATGGTGCTTCCCAGGTTGCACAGAGGTAAAGAATCTGCCTAACAATGCAGGAGACATGGGTTTGAGACCTGGATTGAAAAGATCCCCTGGAGGGGAAAATGGCAACCCACTCCAGTACTCTCACCTGGAGAATCCCATGGACAGAGGAGCCTGGCAGGCTACAGTCTATGGAGTCACAAAGAGTCAGATACAACTGAGCATGCATGCAACTGACATACATTCTTTTTCACTTCACCAACTGGGTAGTTCAGATGCAAGAATGAGGCTCAAAGAGAGAATTATGAAGGAACTCAGAGAGTCTGATATTTATATTTTTCTTCTGACTTTACTTCTATTTATGACAGAGAATGAGATGGCTGGATGGTATCACCGACTCGATGGACATGAGTTTGAGTGAACTCCGGGAGTTGGTGATGGACAGGGAAGCCTGGCGTGCTGTGGTTCATGGGGTCGCAAAGAGTCAGACATGACTGAGCGACTGAACTGAACTGATGATAATAAGAATGCATATGTATGTGTGTGTATAAATATGTATTTACAAATGTGTATATGATTTTTAATTTATAATTCAGCCACTATTTTTCTGTTCATGCCATAAATTGCAGTAAATTTTGTGGAAGATACAACATGAATAAATATATAAACATATAAGTAAATATGGTCAAATACCATGTTAGGAGGAAATTTGGCCATTTCTACTATTAACAGTGATTACTTAGGAAGCACCTGCTACTGTGTGTGCAAGACACATGCTGGGTGAGAAGATAAAGAAAGCTTAAGGCAAAACTCCTGACCTCAGAAGTCTTGAAATCTAATTGAGATAATAGGGCTGGTACATAAGACTATAATATAATAAATGCACTCTACTCTAGTAAATTACGTATACATATATACATGCGTGTGTGTTTATGGACAGGCCAAGTAATAGTATCCTTCTTGCTTAAGAGAGAAAGAAATGAAAGCAGACAGAAGGTTCATCTCCATAAGCACTTCCCTCACAAGAGCGCAACTCCCCTCGCCTTACGGTCTGTGTTGTTTGTGTTGTTCCCAGTGAGACCAGACAGAACTGGGAAACTCATAACTGCCACAGACCCCACCAAGTCCAGGGTGATTCTATTTAAAGCAACAACAACATTCCAAGAAGATCTGTTAATCTAGATAAATTTTGATATGTACTATAAGAGGAAGAGTTATTTTATTTTCAGGATTTTTTTATTGTACATTTTAAAACATTTAAAAATGTTCTCTTTTTTACCTCAGCTCACTGAAAAAGAAATTTTACTTCATGATTTAGAACGTACGCACACATGCATACACAATGGAATCCTCAGTTTCAGAAAACACTATTCACACTCTATTTTCTACTCTATTTTGTTTCATTTTATTTCTAAAAGCATTCTTATTATGATCTATTAAATTTAGTATAAATAGCGTTATTTTAAACAAAAAGGAAGTTCAAATTTCCAAGGGGCAAAGGTTTTAATTTACTGGAAGAAAACTATTCTTTTAAAGATCAAAGGAGATTGAGTCCATTTCAGATGGATAATACAACATACTGCTTCTTATCTCATAAGTATTTGCTCAGAAATCTGAAAAATGTAAAGTTATGATTCATGCAACTCTCCTTCAGAGGGAAAAACATACCCCCAAGTTGTATTCCTATTAGAAACATATCACCCTACCCACACAAATCTCATTTCAAATGCCTTTGGTATTCTTGTCTCCACATTCTAAATATGGTCTTGATTCATAATTCAGCTTCTCTCTAGCCTTTGTTATAATGAACTCAAAAAATATTTTTATATATGCATATAATTCACTAATTCTGAAAACTGCATCATTACTGTCTAATCAGTGATGACCTTAACCTTAGGTTTCTACACATTTCTACACACAAAAAAAGTAGAATTTCAGGAAACAATGGAAAAATTCCTCTTTCAGTAACCAATACCATAGTTAATCACCAATTTAAATGAAGATTTTGGAAAGTAAAATGCTACTATTATTAATAACTCAAACAATCATCAAAATTGTGAATGGAAACATTTCCAATTTGCCAACATAACCCTTATGCTTATTCATGCCAAAACATCTTAGGATGTCTTAACATTCCCTAAGAGAAGATTAAGCTGGTTACAGACTTCTTACCATGCCAGTTCTAAGATAATACTTAATTCTTCCCATGCATCTGCAGTGCCAGATTACAGTGGACAGAACTACCTGTAATGGATAGTTCTATTCTAGTCACGATCATGTCACATCAACTTGCCGGCCTACCTAATAATATTCAACCAAATTAGAGCTTGGTGAACTTCTGGCAGGTTTGTGACACTGCACCTGAAATCTGCAATTTTAACTAATTATAGAAATTCTGGGCAGGAAGCCCTCTGAAAAGATGATCCACTTCATTCCTTTCTTTGGAAACTTTGAAACTACCCCAAGTCAGGAGTCCTCTGTTCTATTTTAGCTTGAAGAGAAGAAAGGATAATAACATGAAGGATCTCTCACTGTGTAACTGGAACCATACCAGGTCCATTACATGTGTGATCTCATTTGATCCTTATGTCTGAATGCAGCAGGAATGACCATCCTCATTTAACAAAAGGGAAACCAAGGCTCAGAGAGACTAGTAAGATAACCACAGACAGTGCATGTTCGAGTTGGCATCTGACCGAGAGTCTGACTCCAGAAACTAATGCTTTTCTGGCATCTACCCTAGTAGTGGGCTGCATGCAGCTGGCCATAGAGACAACTTATCGCTTTCAAAGTCCACATTCAGTGATATTACACAACAGCTTGAAATCAGCCACCACGGGCAGATTTACACTGTGCAAACTGGCAAACACTACAAATCAGGGTTTTCTTCTTCAGAAGAAAGCCATTTACCAGCACACCACTACCTGTAACACATTTAATATTTCACAAATGTCATTCTGTTGGTCAATTTTTTCATTTTCTGAAACAGTTAATAAGAATATAGGTATAATACCTTCCAGAATGTACTTCCCACATTTATTTACTGTGGACATTTTCCTACCATTAAGAAAAAACTTCAGGGAAAGGTTTAAAAACTATAATAAATCCCCAAATCTCCACATTCAGATTTAACAACAATCAATATATACCAACTTTGTGTCATTTATACGCTCCACTTTTTCCTCCCCAGCTATATTATTAAATAAATCTCAGATATTATATACTTTAAAAATTTAATTTATTTTAATTGGAGGTTAATTACTTTACAATATTGTAGTGGTTTTTGTCATACACTGACATGAATCAGCCATGGGGGTACATGTGTTCCCCATCTTGAACCCCCCTCCCACCTCCCTCCCCATCCCATCCCTCTGGGTCATCCCAGTGCACCAGCCCTGAGCACCCTGTCTCATGCATTGGACCTGGACGTGTGATCTATTTCACATATGATAATACACATGTTTCAATGCTATTCTCTCAAGTCATCCCACTCTCACTTTCTCCCACAGAGTCCAAAAGTCTGTTCTTTACATCTGTGTCTCTTTTGCTGTCTCATATATAGGGTCATAGTTATCATCTTTCTAAATTCCATATATATGCATTAATATACTGTATTGGTGTTTTTCTTTCTGGCTTACTCCACTCTGTATAATAGGCTCAGTCTCATCCACCTCATCAGAACTGATTTAAATGAGTTCTTTTTAATAGCTGAGTGATATTCCATTGTGTATATGTACCACAGCTTTCTTATCCATTCATCTGCCGATGGACAGCTACGTTTCTTCCATGTCCTGGCTATTGTAAACAGTGCTGCAATGAACACTGGGGTACACATGTCTCTTTCAATCCTGGTTTCCTCAGTGTGTATGCCCAGCAGTTTATATTTATAAACACATCATTTGTATCTCTGAGAAATAAGTTCATTTTAATAATACCATGCTCACACATTAAAATTGTCCATATCCCTTAATATCTTCTAATACTCTTGTCCACATTCAAGTTTCTCCAATTGCCTCAAAGCTGTATATTACAAAGTGGCTTTGTTCAAATCAAGAACTGAAGTAGACATATTACATATGGATGAAATGTCTCCCAAATATTAATTCATCACCATATGTTAAATAATTTAATTTTTATAGTTTTACCTGCCTTTTTTCTCATGATGTTTGTTTAGAATAAAAATTGAGTCATTTGTTCTATAGAATATCTTACATTTGGATTTTGTTCACTGATTCCATGGTTTATTATAACATGTTCCTCTTCTACATTTCTTAAAAATTGGTAGTTAGGTTTAAAGGCTTGAACAGATTCATTTTCTACATTTTGGCAAGTATATTTCATGGGTAGGATAGTGCACTCCCTATGTACCATTCAGTTCAGTTCAGTTACTCAGTCGTGTCCAACTCTTTGTGACCCCATGAATCACAGCACGCCAGGCCTCCCTGTCCATCACAAACTCCCGGAGTTCACTCAAACTCATTTTCCTCCTGCCCCCAATCCCTCCCAGCATCAGAGTCTATTCCAGTAAGTCAACTCTTCTCATGAGGTGGCCAAAGTACTGGAGTTTCAGCTTTAGCATCAGTCCTTCCAATGAACATCCAGGACTAATCTACTTTAGGATGGACTGGTTGGATCTCCTTGCAGTCCAAGGGACTCTCAAGAGTCTTCTCCAGCACCACAGTTCAAAAGCATCAATTCTTTAGCACTCAGCTTTCTTTATAGTCCAACTCTCACATCCATACATGACCACGGGAAAAACCATAGCCTTGGCTAGATGGACCTTTGTTGACAAAGTGATGTCTCTGCTTTTTAATATGCCGTCTAGGTTGGTCATAACGTTCCTTCCAAGGAGTAAGCATCTTTTAATTTCATGGCTGCAATCACCATCGGCAGTGATTTTGGAGCCCCCCAAAATAAAGTCAGCCACTGTTTCCACTGTTTCCCCATCTATTTCCCATGAAGTGATGGGACCGGATGCCATGATCTTAGTTTTCTGAATGTTGATCTTTAAGCCAACCTTTTCACTCTCCTCTTTCACTTTCATCAAGAGGCTCTTTAGTTCTTCTTCACTTTCTGCCATAAGGGTGGTGTCATCTGCATATCTGAGGTTATTGATATTTCTCCCAGCAATCTTGATTCCAACTTGTGCTTCATCCAGGCCAGCATTCCTCATGATGTACTCTGCATATAAGTTAAATAACCAGGGTGACAATATACAGCTTTGACGTCTTTTTCCTATTTGGAACCAGTCTGTTGTTCCATGTCCAGTTCTAACTGCTGCTTCCTGACCTGCATATAGGTTTCTCAAGAGGCAGGTCAGGTGGTCTGGTGTTCCCATCTCTTTCAGAATTTTCCACAGTTTATTGTGATCCACACAGTCTAAGGCTTTGGCATAGGCAATAAAGCACAAATAGATGTTTTTCTGGAACTCTCTTGCTTTTTCCATGATCCAGTGAATGTTGGCAATTTGATCTCTGGTTCCTCTGCCTTTTCTAAAACCAGCTTGAACATCTGGAAGGTCACAGTTCACTTATTGCTAAAGCCTGGCTTGGAGAATTTTGAGCATGACTTTCCTAGCGTGTGAGATGAGTGCAATTGTGCAGTAGTTTGAGCATTCTTTGGCATTGCCTTTCTTAGGGATTGGAATGAAAACTGACCTTTTCCAGTCCTGAGGCCACAGTTGAGTTTTTCAAATTTGTTGGCATATTGAGTGTAGCACTTTCATAGCATTATCTTTCAGGATTTGAAATAGCTCAATTGGAACTCCATCATCTCCACTAGCTTTGTTTGTAGTGTTGTTAGTATGAATTACAGTTTGTCAGGAAATGCAGGATAGTTTCTTTCTTTCTCTTTATCAATCAATGTTTAGAATGAGTTTATGCCCTCATACCCTTCAAAAGTGACCAAGGTTTTTTTTCTCCTATGGTTAATGCACTCATGGATTTTGATATATTTTATGTGTTATAATAATTTCAGTCAACTTTAAAAAATCCATCCAAATTAGCTTTTAAATCTTTTTTTTAAATATAACCCCAGTAGATTTTTGATTGCTTCCTTGCTTTCTGGTATATTCCAGGCTCTTGTACATTTCTTGCACCAGTTGTAGAAACAGACATTTTTCTGAGGGGCTTGATTATTTATTGTGGGAAATGGTTTTGCCTGCCATATAAACTGATTCTGTCTCACTCAAGAGACATTCTCAATCAGAATACTCTGAGCACTCATGGGATACAGAAGAAGTACAAAAACTGGCAGACAGCATAAAAATTTTTACTTCTTAGAGAAAAAGTTGCCACGTTATTATAGGATCTATTAGGTTAAATGTATACAATTTCATCTTTCAGTTCAGTTCAGTTCAATTCAGTCGCTCAGTCGTGTCCGACTCTCCGCGACCCCATGAATCACAGCACGCCAGGCCTCCCTGTCCATCACCAACTCCCGGAGCTCACTCAGACTCAAGTCCACAGAGTTGGTGATGCCATCTGGTCAAATATTTCATACAAATTCCTAATACATAGGAGGGCTTCCCTGATGGCTCAGCAGGTAGAGTCCACCTGAAATGAAGGAGACATTGGAGATGGGGGTTCAACCTTTGGGTCAGGAAGATACCCCGGAGGAGGAAATGGCAACCTGCTCTGGTATGCTTACCATAACCTAATCATTGATTGAATAATGAGTTAAGAATGTGAATGAGAATATTTATAAGATTATACTTTATTTAGGGCTTCCCTGGTGGCTCAGTCAGTAAAGAATCTGCTTACAATACAGGAGACCCATGTTCAATTCCTGGGTTGGGAAGATCTCTTGCAGAAGGGAGTAGCAACCCACTTTACTGTTCTTGCCTGGAGAATTCCATGGACAGAGGAGCCTGGTGGCTACAGTCTGTGGGGTCACAAGAGTCAGACATCACTCAGTAACTAAACCACCACCATCACATTATATATTAGTAGAGAAGTGGGCAGATCAGCTTTTGTAGAACCTGAAATCTAAACGATCGGGAGGGATCTCTCTTTAAGAAAATGAGTATGAAATTACAGAAACAAAATTAGATGAGAATGTGAACATTTATCATTTTTCTCTTATCCAAACTCCTCACTGGTGGAATCAGTAGTTTATACAAATCTTTAGTTTATAAGAAGCTGTTTGTGGATTAAAAATACAGGTCATTTACAGAAATATATCTAGCCACTGTTGGCAGTAACCCAAGAGTACTATAAGTAAAACATAAGAAATTGTAACAAATGATTTCTAGTTATTATTTTGGTTCATACTACAGTGTACCTACTAGCAAGAGTAGAAACAATGCACTTGCTTCAGTTACAGTACACGGCACTTCTCAAGCCAGGGCATTTCATAAAAATTTCCAGAGCTATTATTAGATATAATACAGAAGACTTTCCTCCTAGTTTTCAGCCCTGAGTTCTCTGGCAGATGCCTTGGTGATTATAGTGGCAGTAATGCTTGGCATCCCGACAGACATTCTGCCCCAGGACTAGCAGCAGCAACTGACCAGGGTTTTGCAGGAGGAATTTTTATTTTTATTTTTCAGATACTTCAAAACAAGGACAAGGTCATTCCCAATGCCAGAACTTCTAGCTAAGTCATAACTTTATCTTGTGTGTCAAAAGTACTAAGAGAAAGGAATAAAATACCAAAAACAAAAGAAAGAAAAAGAAAAACTCACAAAAACCCATTACCAAGAACATAAGCCTTTAAATTTAGTATTAGGAACTCTGGATATGCAGAATACACTGTTTCAAATTGAACACCAGCATCACCATAAGCACCAGAAAAATCATAGGTAATATTCATTTTTTGCACTATTCACCAGGCACTGAGCTAAGTGCCTTGTATTATACTTGGCAGTATCCTGAATTTATACAAGACAGGGAAAGAACCTGGTTATAACCAGTAAGTGTGGTGTGGGGACCAGGATTTGTCCCCAGGCAATCTAATTCCGGAGACCATTTGTTCAGTTCAGTTCAGTTCAGTTGCTCAGCTGTGTCCAACTCTTTGCGACCCTATGAATCACAGCACGCCAGGCCTCCTTGTCCATCCTGCTTAATACTGCCTTGCAGTTTCCCCTACTTGAAAAAAAACTTCTCTTGATCCTGAACTTTTAGACGTAATAAAAATTTAAATTTTATTATTACAAGAAAGAAAAATATTAATGCTTTTCCTCTTTTAGTTCCTAAACTGATCTTATGTATGATGACCCAATTTTGCATATCATTGGTAACATTTGGGTTTAGTGTTTAAAACACCAGCTTCTGTACATTCAAAAATGCATTAAAAACATTGGAAAATAAATTCTTAAATCTATTATATTAACAAAAAGAAGTAAACCTAAACTTCTATTGACTTTTAAAAGTTTTATCAACTTTTATCAAGTTGATAAGAGAAGAAAAAATAAAACTAATCTACATAAAAGCTGATTTGTAAAAATATTCTGACTATATAGAGAGACATATATTGTAAAGACAAAAAGAGCTGTAGGGAATTTTGAACATGCCACAGGAAGTTCGTTGTTGGTTAGAGGTACTGATGCAGCAGTTCAGTTCAGTTCAGTCGCTCAGTCGTGTCCGACTCTCCGTGACCCCATGAATCACAGCATGCCAGGCCTCCCTGTCCATCACCAACTCCCAGAGTTCACTCAAACCCATGTCCACAGCAGCAGATCTGAAACAATTTTGTGCATTGTGGGGCTGAAGAAAGAAGTACATCAATACATTGTGGAGTGTGAGGATTCTCACTTGGGGAAAGAGAAACAGAAAATATATAATGGGGAAGGAGACAAAGGACCCAATGAAGTTGGAATGGAATTAACGGTAGTAGTAGTATAGCAGTATTATACTGCATAGCTATGGCAGTACCACACACATATAAGGATGTGTGTGTGTGTGTGTGTGTGTGTGTGTGAACATGAGCATGGATGTGAATGTTGGTAGACATTCTAGTGTCTACTGAAAAGGCCTAGAAGCAAGGATACACCTGTACTGATGAGAAAACCTAATGTTCAGATCTAGGATTTAGAACTAGATCTAGTTCTAAAAAGAAATAAGACTCTCAAAACAGGAAAATACAAGCCTGAAGTGTCCGGATGTGCCATTGAGAATGAGTTCATAGTGATGAGGACACATCAAAAAGAAACAGCACCCAACTCTGAAGAGCTCCCATTAGTCAAATTTGGAACAATCTGAGTATCAAAGGAATGGTAAGAAGAAAAGATTATAATAATACTGAACTGAAAGAATATGTTCATAAATACATGCTGCTGCTAAGTCACTTCAGTCGTGTCTGACTCTGTGCAGCCCCATGGATGGCATAGTGATGCTTAAAATTCTTTAATGCAAAGGAGGAAAAGAAAAAGAAAATCAACTTATAAATGTAAAAGTATTGATAAAAATGGAAAACCAGAATTCCACAACCATATAGCAATAATGAATTCAGGAACAATCATCACTGGATACTAAAACCACGAGGTTAAAAAGTCGGTAGTGAACTATTCATGCAATCTCAAAGTATCCCGGTGCAGACTGTATTTGGATTAAAAAGGGGAAAAGTTGCTTTATAATAGAAAAATCATGCAGACACTACCTGTAATTACCTTAACATAGGCAGTAATAGAGTACATTGAGATCCTAGTTCTCCTGAGGACACTGGGAAGGACACCTAGGAAGATAGTCTTCCAGAATTCTTAATCTGAATCTAATCACAAGGAAACAATCAACCCAAAATGAAGGGCATTCTGTAAAACATCTAGACTGACTGAACTTTTCCAAAACATCAACACAATATAGAACAGCAAACACCATCAAATAAAGCTAGATATCTCTTTCGTTTAAAGAAGAATAAGGAGATAGGAAAACCAACACAGTGTATAATCCTGGATTGGATCTTAAATTGAAAAAAAAGAAAATGACTATAAATGATATTAGCAGGACAACTGAGGAAATGCGAATGGACCATGTGTGATATAATACTGCTCTGTTAGCCCTGCCAGCTATTTTGCAGAGAACGTTCTGGTTCTTTGCAGTTGGAGAGCCAAATGAAGGCCAAGATTTTCATCCCAGGAGCCACAAGTAGAATGGGTGGTGATCAGAGGCCATCCTTGCCTCAGGTGCTTTTAATGTAAGTGAGAAAAGGCCTAACTGTCAATGACTACTGGCCTCCATTCATCCTGGGCATGAGCATCCTGGCTCCCTTAGCAACACTGACAGTCTCAAAGAACTTGACTCGATTCTAACCTGCAAGTTACTAAGAACAGCATCTTGCAAGAAGCTCTCTAAGAAACCACATAAAACTGAAGACTGATTTAGAACGAAACTGAGTTTTCAGAGGTATGAAAAACTTTAGTCTGAACAAAGCTACCCGTTCTTTGGGACCACTAAATCACAACATTTAATTTGGAGGAAAATCAAGAAATTATTTGATCTGGCCATTCACCTTCAGATACGTGAAATCAGAGAAGTTTTAAGACAGAAAATAGGATTCTGTTTTGAAGATCTCTAGGACATCATCCTGGGTGTTCATTGGAAGGACTGATGCTAAAGCTGAAACTCCAATACTTTGGCCACCTCATGTGATGAGTTGACTCACTGGAAAAGACTCTGATGCTGGGAGGGATTGGGAGCAGGAGGAGACGGGGACGACAGAGAATGAGATGGCTGGATGGCATCACCGACTCGATGGACATGAGTTTGAGTGAACTCCGGGAGTTGGTGATGGACAGGGAGGCCTGGCGTGCTGTGATTCATGGGGTCGCAAAGAGTCGGACACGACTGAGCGACTGAACTGAACTGAACTGAACTGAGGACATCAGACCCATTATCCTCCCTTCCAAAGGTCAGTAAGGTTCTTCCCTTTCACCCATGTCTTTCTGTGCCTAAGCCAATCTTATCCCTCTTTTTTTCTCCTCATAGAAACTGTTTCCATAATGACCTCAGTTATTCTTCTTTGAACCAATATGAAGTATAATTTAACTGGAAACTCTCTAAATGTGGTCTATAGACAGTATGGGTCCCAAGATACATTTACGGGGTCTGTGAGGTCAGAACTATTTTCATAATAACATTAAGACTTCTTTTTTCCCTGCCTTTTTCACTTCATTGACATTTGTACTGATGGTATTAAAGCAAATAGTGTATAAATTTGCTGATGAGTAAAGACAGTGGCACCAAACTCTACCAGTGGTTCTTATCTTCACCAGCATACATGCAAAGTTTAAAAAAATGAAAGAAAGAAAAAGAAAAAAATTATCTTCAGAATGTCTTTGATAAAGCAGTAGAAATTGGTTAATTTCATTAAATCTCAACCCTTTGGTTAAGATTTTGAATAGCTTGTGTGACGAAAGAAAAGTATGCATAAAATCACCCCTGGGTAATTGAGTTGCAAGATGAACTGGCCGCTTTTTTCATGCAATATCATTTTCATTTGAAAGAGATAAACTATAGTTGGCAGATAAACTATAGTTATTCACACTTGGCCATCTAGTAGACATTTTCTTAATAACAAATGAAGTGAACTTATTACTTCAAGGAAAATTGATAGAATTTTTTTTGCCAATTATAAAATTCAAGATTTCAAGTAAAAAAGTAAGATTTTTTTGAAAACTAGTATTTACTAATGTGAGCTTGACAGATTTCTAATACTTAGACTTCTGATGGAATTTATAATGATATTAACAAATGCGATTTTTTAAATATTATATAAAGACATGTATCTACAGCTGAAGGATCTACACATCTCAGGAAACCAATATTCTTCAAATGACCAATGCAGATGTTACCAAAACCATTCACAGTTAAAAGACCCACTGAAATTACAGACGAATCAATGTATTTCTTACCACAGCATGAAAATCAAAACTACAATGGTACAGTTTATTAGAGAAATACAAATCAGAAATACAATGATGCAGTTTTGCATTTCTCTAATAATTGGCAATGATGTGTTTCTTTTCATGTGCCTATTGACCTTCTGTACGTCTTCTTGGGAAAATTATCTATGAGGTCTTCTGCCCATTTTTGATTGGGTTGTTTGGTATTTTTATTATTGAGTTGTATGAGCTGTTTGCATATTTTGGAAATTAAGTCCTTGTTAGTCTCATCATTTGCAGATTTTCTCCCAGTATTTGTTTTGTTTATGGTTTCCTCTACTGTATAGAAACTTGTAGGCTGATAATTAGGGAGTTTGGGATGGACAAGTACACACTGCTATGTTTAAAATGGATAACCAACAAGGAACTGCTGTATAGTGCAGGGAACTCTGCTCAGTGTTATGTGACAGCCTGGATGGGCGGGGGAGAATGGATATATATATATATGTATGGCTAAGCCCCTTTGCTGTTCACCTGAAACTGTCACAACATTGTTAACTGGCTATACCCCAATACAAAATAAAAAGTAAAAAAAAACAAAAACCACAATGAGGAATGACTTCACACTTGTCAGAATGGCCATCATTACAGTCTATAAATAATCAGTTTTGGAGAGGGTATGGAGAAAAGGGAACCCTCTTACACTGTTGATGGGAATGTAAATTGGTGCAGCCATTATGAAAAACAGTATGTAATATCTTAAAAAATCTAAAAATAGAGTTGCCATATGATCTATCAATCCTGCTCTTGGGCATATATAATAAACTATAATTTGAAAAGATACATGCACCCCTATGTTCAGCACAGGGCTATTTACGTGAGCCAAGACATGGAAACAACCTAAATGTCCTTGACAGGTGAATAGATAAAGATGTGGTTTACAATGGAATATTACTCAGCCATAAAAAGAATAAAATAATGCCATTTGCAGCAACATGGATGGGCCTAGAGATTATCATTACTAAACGAAGTCAGAAAGAGAAAGACAAATACCATTTGATGTCACTTATACATGGAATCTAAAATACAACACAAATAAACATATCTAAAAAATAGAAACAGACTCACAGACATAGAGAAGAGACCTGTGATTGCCAAGGGGAAAAGGGGATGGAAGAAGAAAGAATTGGGAGTTTGGATTAACATATCCAAATCAGTATACATAGGATGAATAAACAATATCCTACTGCAAAGCACAGGAGACCATATTCAATATTATGTGATAAGCCATAGTGGAAAAGAATATGAAAAATAACATACATATGTATAACAATGTCACTTTTCTATACAGCAGAAATTAAACACAATGTTATAAATCAACTCTACCTAAATAAAAGAAAAGAAGTGTAATACTCAAAAAAATGAAAGAAAAAATCTTACAGCACAGCAATGTTAGTTCACAGAAGACAATAAATGTTAGCCTTATATATTTATAAAACTCAAAATCCTGAAACCACTTTCAACGTGCTTATATAATTTGCTTCTTTATCTCATGGAATCTGTGGACTGATGCAGTGAAAGTGAAGAACAGAATGGTTTTATGGGTACAGAGTAGCGGTAAGTGAATTGGTGGTGCACCCTTGGGATTGTGTAGCTGATGGGGAACTGGGGCTTGCTGCTGCTGCCCAGCATCACAAGAGAATACTGGGTCACATATCACTGGCCTGGGAAAAGATCAAAATAAAAGTACAGTTTCTACTGAAGGTCTACTGCTTTTGCATCATCATAAAGTCAAAATCATAAATTGAACCATAGTAAGTCAGGGACCATCTGTATAGGAAAGGAGACATAATCCATTCTTTGACCACTGCCCTAGATACTGTGAAGATCTATTTGCTAGTGTTGCCAACATTGGATGACGGTAACAATAACTGTTAACTTTTATTGAGTGATTGCTATCTTCAGGACGTGCGTACAGACTTATACCCATTTCTCTCACTTAAATCTCAGAACAGTCCCACCAGTTAGGCGGTATGGTTGCGTGATCATGGCGCTCACAGTCAGATCACAAAATGCAGACATGTAGCTGCTGTGCAGAGGAACCTCTACATCTAAGTTATCAAGGCCCAATATTTACCAAATAGGGATGTAACAGGAAAGCTGCCATTTGTCCTATATCCTAGAAGTCATAAATGTTTCAAAACTTAAGAGAGATTTCTATTCTGAATAATTTCTGGAGAAAGATTTACTTCCATTATGAAAATTCAAATCAAGATGCCAAATTAAACAAAGATAATTTTGGCAACTTTGTATTCCTATCATTTCCTGGATTATGAGTGATAGGGTTGGAACCCTGGACTAAAATAAAACATGAAGAAAGTCCAAGCCCATCACATCATCTGATCAAACAAATTCACTCATTACTAATGGACTCCATCATCCTCTACATCGCTTGTCTCATTTTCCTAAAAGTTATCCCTTTTGGCATCTTTCTCATAGTGTGTGTGAAATGGTAATTTAGAACCTCACTATCTAAACTTCCTGGGTTAAAGTCTCAATTTGTATATACTTTTACAGCTTATATAGGCCACAGGTTTTTTTAAAATGCAATTAAAAATATAATAAATATAGTATGACTCCCAATCATTATTTACTGTCAAGAGAATGGTTTCAGCTGAAACAGTGTCATCTTTCTGTATAATTACTGTCAGAGAATGAGATATCATAATTTTAACGGTTGAGTGGTTTGTGACAAATTTTAAACACTATGGGTTGCATTCCATATTATCACTTTATTAAATCTACGAAACGCAAAGGAGAAAAGGAAAGATATACCCAATTGAATGCAGAGTTCCAAAAAATAACAAGCAGAGATAAGAAAGCCTTCCTCGCCGACCAATGCAAAGAAATAGAGGAAAACAACAGCATGGGAAAGACTAGAGATCTCTTCAAGAAAATTAGAGATACCAAGGGAATAATTCATGCAAAGATGGGCTCAAGAAAGGACAGAAATGGTATGGACCTAACTGATTGCAGCCATGAAATTAAAAGACGCTTACTCCTTGGAAGGAAAGTTATGACCAACCTAGATAGCATATTAAAAAGCAGAGACATTACTTTGCCAACCAAGGTCCATCTAGTCAAGGCTATGGTTTTTCCCGTGGTCATGTATGGAGGTGAGAGTTGGACTGTGAAGAAAGCTGATCGCTGAAGAATTGATGCTTTTGAACTGTGGTGCTGGAGAAGACTCTTGAGAGTCCCTTGGACTGCAAGGAGATCCAACGAGTCCATCCTAAAGGAGATCAGTCCTGGGTGTTCATTGAAAGGACTGATGCTAAAGCTGAAACTCCAATACTTTGGCCACCTCATGTGATGAGTTGACTCACTGGAAAAGACTCTGATGCTGGGAGGGATTGGGGGCAGGAGGAGAAGGGGACAACAGAGAGTGAGATGGCTGGATGGCATCACCCACTCAATGGACATGAGTTTGAGTGAACTCTGGGAGTTGGTGATGGACAGGGAGGCCTGGCATGCTGTGATTCATGGGGTAGCAAAGAGTCGGACACGACTGAGTGACTGAACTGAACAGAAGCAGAAGATATTAAGAAGAGGTGGCATTAATACACAGAAGAACTATACAAAAAAGATCTTCACAACCCAGATAATCACGATGGTGTGATCACCCACCTAGAGCTAGACATCCTGGAATGTGAAGTCAAGTGGGTCTTAGAAAGCATCACTACAAACAAAGCTAGTGGAGATGATGGAATTCCAGTTTAGCTATTTCAAATCCTAAAAGATGATGCTGTGGAAGTGCTGCACTCAATATGCCAGAAAATTTGGAAAACTCAGCACTGGCTATGGGACTGGAAAAGGTCAGTTTTCATTCCAATCCCAAAGTTAATGCCAAAGAATGATCAAACCACCACACAATTACACTCACCTCACACGCTAGTAAAGTCATGCTCAAAATTCTATAAGCCAGGCTTCAACAGCATGTGAACTGTGAACTTCCAGATGTTCAAGTTGGTTTTAGAAAAGGTAGAGGAACCAGAGATCAAATTGCCAACATCTGTTGGATCGTTGAAAAAGCAAGAGAGTTCCAGAAAAGCATCTATTTCTGCTTTACTGACTATTCCAAAGCCTTTGACTGCGTGGATCACCACAAACTGTGGAAAATTCTGAAAGAGATGTGAATACCAGACCACCTGACCTGCCTCCTGAGAAATCTGTATACAGGTCAGGAAGCAACAGTTCGAACCGGACATGGAACAACAGACTGGTTCCAAATAGGAAAAGGAGGACGTCAAAGCTGTATATTGTCACCCTGCTTATTTAACTTATATGCAGAGTACATCATGAGGAATGCTGGCCTGGATGAAGCACAAGCTGGAATCAAGATTGCTGGGAGAAATATCAATAACCTCAGATATGCAGATGACACCACCCTTATGACAGAAAATGAAGAGGAACTAAAAAGCCTCTTGATGAAAGTGAAAGAGGAGAGTGAAAAAGTTGGCTTAAAGATCAACATTCAGAAAACTAAGATCATGGCATCTGGTCCCATCACTTCATGGGAAATAGATGGAGAAACAGTGGAAACAGTGTCAGACTTTATTTTTTGGGGCTCCATAATCACTGCAGATGGTGACTGCAGCCATGAAATTAAAAGACGCTTTCTTCCTGGAAGAAAATTTATGACCAAACTAGACAGCATATTAAAAAGCAGAGACATTACTTTGTCAACAAAGGTCCATCTAGTCAAAGCTATGGTTTTTCCGATAGTCATGTATGGATGTGAGATTTGGACTATAAAGAAAGCTGAACGCCAAAGAAATGATGCTTTTGAACTGTGGTGTTGGAGAAAACTCTTGAGAGTCCCTTGGACTGCAAGGAGATCCAACCAGTCCATCCTAAAGGAGATCAGTCCTGGGTGTTCATTGGAAGGACTGATGTTGAAGCTGCTACTCCAATACTTTGGCCACCTGATAATGAAGAGCTGACTCATTTGAAAAGACCCTGATGCTGGGAAAGATTGAAGGCGGGAGAAGCAGGGGATGACAGAGGATGAGATGGTTGGATGGCATCACCAACTGAATGGGTATGAATTTGAGTGAACTCTGGGAGTTGGTGATGGACAGGGAGGCCTGGTGTGCTGCAGTCCATGGGGTCGCAAAGAGTCGGACATGACTGAGTGACTGAACTGAACTTAACTGAAATCTACAAAATAAATGGAAGGCCTCTCCATTTTTCATGTGGCTCAGCATGGCAGCTGAAATGACTTCTGCTACTTCTAGGACATGTGTACTGTGACACCTAATCTTTCTATGGAAAAACTGACAGCATGAGTGCTACTTTTAAAGGCTGGCTCTTAAACAGATTTTAGTCCTAAATCTTACACTGGTAATACCAGTAAGCTCTACTACCCACTGACCGTCTAACAATCTGGGGAAACATTAACACATCTCGTTGTCTTTTATGTATTTTGTGGTACTTAATAATAGTAACAACTTATATTGACTGAGGTCTATGTATCAAACAGGCAAAATGCTAAGGGTTTCGTATGCACCATCTGTTGTCTATTTGTTTGCTGTGATTTCAAATCCACTTTTTTTTTTTCTTTTTCCACTTTGACCTAAGAATGAGACTGTTTTGTTCTAAGAGTGAAGTTGTTTACCTTGAGGAAGCTGTGTCAGGATGTTGTCATTAGCATCTGTTGTTGTAGACAAGCAATCAGAGGCTCAAGAGAGAGGGCATAGATAAATATATACATATATAATTATGACTGATCTGAGTTGCTGTACAGCAGAAAACAACACAACATTGTAAAGCAATTACTCTCCAATTAAAGATAAATTTAAAAAAAGCTCAGCTATTGGCAAGTACTGCTGGGGGCTTATTAATAAGAATGGGTGGTGGAAGGACCCTAGCTAGGGGGTCAGGGGACTTTTAAGCTTTCAACACCAAGAGGTTTGACCTGCAACTCAAGAGTGTTTGGTCTGGGCAAGGTGGCTCTTTGCTCATCTAAACAGCTCTCTGAAGTCTTTGGAGCATTAGTTCCTGCATGGGCAAGGTGGCTCTTAGCCCAGCAGTTGTAGAAACCATGTAGTAGCTCCAAGAAGGAAATACTTTGCCTGCCAGTGTCTTCATTCCCCAGTGATGAGATCTAGCAACCAGAGACTTTCATTTTCTTGCTAGGCTGCTGGACATTAGCTCAGGGTTGGCTAGACCCACTTTTCTGAAAACGAACTTGTAGAAATATCTACCTCCAGTAAATCTGGATTTTATTCTGTTAAAGAGAAAAACCACAGGCCCAAAATAGTGTCACTTGCACTAAAGTCCATGATATCAAACCTTGATTTAATACCTAACCTACTTGCAGTTTCGACCTTCACCAGAAATGTAATCTTAATCAGCCAGTCTGAAATTTTATGGTCAGCGCCAACAAGGTAATCTGCCATGTGGGTCCTCTCCAGCCCCCAGGAAGAAGAGGCAGTCTACATGATAAAACCCTTGCTACACCCAGTCCTCCCAAGAGAAAATGTCCTGACCTAAGAGTATTCCTTTCTTTTCTTGGATAACAGTTCCCTAGCCCGGTTCTTCTTCCTATAAAAACCTTCCATTTTGTACAACCCCTCAAAGCTTCCTTCTAGTTGCTAGATGGATATGGCCTAATTCATGAATCGCCTGGTACAGGCAATTAGGTCTTTAAATTTACTTGACTGAATTTTGTTTTTCTCACTATTCCTTTCATCTTCCCCTTGCCTGGAACAATAGTGCGATTAATCTCTCTGGTTTGGAGTATGTTAATTCTTTATTGGTTTCTTAAGAGGCATTATCCTGCATGTTATTGGCTTGTGAAATTACGATTCCCACAGTGAACCTGTGCTAAATAAATTATTGGCAAAGACAATCTGAGTCTCTGAGCATAATTTTCCCCCAAACAAAACATCATTACATAAGAGGAAGAGTTTTAAGATAGCTCCTGAGTACTAGTCACTCTTGAGACTCAAGTCTTAACAGTTCCCCAAACACAATTCATGAAGACCCATTAAGTGCTAAAAGCCTGGAGACTGTTTATGCCATCTCCTTATTCCCCACCCTCACCTGTTGAAACTCCCTCTTCTTTGCAGATCATTACAAATCACAATATAATGTGACTACATTGATCATTCAGATGACCAAAATATATTTCTCACATATTCAGTTCAGTTCAGTTCAGTCACTGAGTCGTGTCCGACTCTTTGCGACCCCATGAATCACAGCACACCAGGCCTCCCTGTCTATCACTAACTCCCGAAGTTCACTCAAACTCATGTCCATCAAGTCAGTGATGCCATCCAGCCATCTCATTCTCTGTCGTCCCCTTCTCCTCCCACCCCCAATCCTTCCCAGCATCAGAGTCTTTTCCAGTGAGTCAACTCTTCGTATAAAGTGGCCAAAGTATTGGAGTTTCAGCTTTAGCATCAGTCCTTCCAGTGAACACCCAGGATCGATCTCCTTCAGAATGGACTGGTTGGATCTCTTGCAGTCCAAGGGACTCTGAAGAGTCTTCTCCAGCACCACAGGTCAAAAGCATCAATTCTTTAGCGATCATATTACGTTGGCCAAAAAGTTTGATCATTTTTTTCCATAACATTCTACAAACTTTTTGGCTAACCCAATATTTGGTCTTCATCCACTGTTTCTGATTCACAGCTCTCAAATCCCACGGAATTTCCTGAACTATAAGAACAATAGGAGCATCTTTGCATAACAATGATTTGGGAGAACGGCATTGAAACATGTATATTATCGTATGTGAAACAAATCGCCAGTCCAGGTTCCATGCGTGAGACAGGGCGCTCAGGGCTGGTGCACTGGGATGAACCAGAGGGATGGGATGGGGAGGGAGGTGGGAGGGGGGTTCAGGATGGAGAACACATATACACCTGTGACTGATTCATGTCAATGTATGGCAAAATCCACTACAATATTGTAAAGTAATTACCCTCCAATTAAAATAAATAAATTTACATTAAAAAAAAAGTCGATTGCATGTAGTACCAACAGCATTATATGTCCAGTCATCTATTGGGAAGAGCAAACCTGTATTGGACACCAAGCATGAATTGACACCATCAAATTAATAAAGTTCCATAAATTAAAAAAAAATTGCTCTCTTGTCCTCTGAAAATACTTCAGAGCCTATGAAGGTGAAATGGGTGCCTGTGATTACTTCCTAATAAGCTCCTTTCCAGTGCAACTGGATTGTTGTTAAGAAGGTGACTTGATAAGCACCAACAGGTGGGGGCTGGGTGCCAGGGGAATAAATCACGTGATTCACTTCAGTTCAGTTGCTCAGTCATGTCTGACTCTTTGTGACCCCATGGACTGCAGCAGGCCAGGCCTCTCTAGCCATCACAAAACTCCCAGAGTTTACTCAAACTCGTTGAGTCAGTGATGCCATCCAACCATCTCATCCTCTGTTGTCCCCTTCTCCTCCTGCCTTCAATCGTTCCCAGCAACAGGGTCTTTTCAAATGAGTCAGTTCTTCGCATCAGGTGGCCAAAGTACTGGAGTTTCAGCTTCAGCATCAGTCATTCCAATGAATATTCAGGACTGATTTCCTTTAGGATGGACTGGTTGGATCTCCTTGCAGTCCAAGGGACTCTCGAGAGTCTTCTCCAACACCACAGGTCAAAAGAATAAATTCTTTGGTGCTCAGTTTTCCTTATAGTCCAACTCTCACATCCATACATGACTACTGGAAAAACCACAGCCTTGACTAGATGGATGTTTGTTTTCAAGGCAATGTCTCTGCTTTTTAATGCACCATCTAGGTTGGTCGCAACTTTTCTTCCAAGAAGCAAGTGTCTAATTTCATGGTTGCAGTCACCATCTGCAGTGAATTTGGAGCCCCTCAATATAACTTCTGTTACCGTTTTCACTCTTTCCCCATCTATTTGCCATGAAGTGATGGGACCAGATGCCATGATCTTAGTTTCCTGAATGTTGAGTTTTAAGACAACTTTTTCACTCTCCTCTTTCACTTTCATCAAGAGCCTCTTTAGTTCTTCTTTGATTTTGCCATAAGGGTGGTGTCATCTGTATATCTGGTTATTGATATTTCTCCCAGCAATCTTGGTTCCAGCTTGTGCTTCCTCCGGCCTGGCATTTCTCATGATGTATTCTGCATATAAGTTAAATAAGCATGATGACAATATACTGCCTTCACATCCTCCTTTCACGATTTGGAACCAGTCTGTTGTTCCATGTCCAGTTCTAACTGTTGCTTCCTGGCCAGCATACAGATTTCTCAAGAGGTAGGTCAGGTTGTCTGGTGTTCCCATCTGTTTAAGAATTTTCCACAGTTTGTGGTGATCCATGCAGTCAAAGGCTTTGGCATAGTCAGTTAAGCAGAAGTAGATGCTTTTCTGGAACTTTCTTGCATTTTTGATGATCCAACGGATGTTGGCTATTTGATCTCTGGTTCCTCTGTATTTTCTAAAACCAGCTTGAACATCTGGAAGTTCATGGTTCACGTACTGTTGCAGCCTGGCTTGGAGAATTTTGAGCATTACTTTACTAGCGTGTGAGATGAGTGCAATTGTGCAGTAGTTTGATCATTCTTTGGCATTGCTTTTCTCTGGGATTGGAATGAAAACTGACCTTTTCCAGTCCTGTGGCCACTGCTGAGTTTTCCATATTTTCTGGCATATTGAGTGCAGCACTTTCACAGCATCGTCTTTCAGGATTTGAAATAGCTCAACTGGAATTCCATCACCTCCACTAGCTTTCTTCGTAGTGATACTTCCTAAGGCCCACTCGACTTCACATTCCATAATGTCTGGCTCTAGGTGAGTGATCACACCATCGTGATTATCTGGGTCATGAAGATCTTTTTGTACAGTTCTTTCATGTATTCTTGCCACCTCTTCTTGGACAAGGCAATATCAAGCCACTCCAGTACTCTTCCCTGGAGAATCCCATGGATGGAGGAGCCTGGTAGGCTGCAGTCCATGGGGTCGCCTAAGGGTCGGACATGACTGAGCGACTTCACTTTCACTTTTTACTTTCACACATTGGAGAAGGAAATGGCAACCCACTCCAGTGTTCTTGCCTGGAGAATCCCAGGGATGGGGGAGCCTGGTGGGCTTCTGTCTATGGGGTCACACAGAGTCGGACACGACTGAAGTGACTTAGCAGCAGCAGCCACCTCTTCTTAATATCTTCTGCTTCTGTTAGGTCCATACCATTTCTGTCCTTTATTGTGCCCATCTTTGCATGAAATGTTACCTTGGTATCTCTAATTTTCTTGAAGAGATCTCTAGTCTTTACCATTCTATCGTTTTCCTCTATTTCTTTGCACTGATAACTGAGAAAGGCTTTCTTATCTCTCCTTGCTCTTCTTTGGAACTCTGCATTCAAATGGGTATATCTTTCCTTTTCTACTTTGCTTTTCACTTTCTGTCTTTTCACAGCTATTTGTAAGGCCTCCTCAGACAGCCATTTTGCTTTTTCGCATTTCTTTTTCTTAGGGATGGTCTTGCTCCCTGTCTCCTGTACAAGGTCATGAACCTCTGTCCATAGTTCTCAGGCACTCTATCAGATCTAATCCCTTGAATCTATTTCTCACTTCCACTGTATAATCATATGGGTTTGACTTAGGTCATACCTGAATAGTTTAGTGGTTTTCCCTACTTTCTTCAATCATGCGGTTAGAAGTTTGGAACTTTCAGTCCTACCCCTTGATTTCTGGAGAAGGGAAAGGGTCTAGAGTTTGAATCTATCACCAATGGCCAATGAGTTAATCTTGCCTATGTAATGAAACCTCCATGAAAATCCAAAAGGAGGAGCTTCTAGGGTGGGGAACCAGAATGCTTCCACATGTCAAACTCCATAAGCTCCTTGAGCACGCAACCACTTTGTTTGGGACCTTGTCCTATGTCTCAGTCTCTGTGGGTCTCTGGGTCCTGTTGTGCACAAGGTTTGTTTGAGGTCTCTAAGCCTCTCTGGCGGGTATGGGGTTTGATTCTAAATCAGTTTCACTCGTCCTACCATCTTGCTGGGGCTTCTCCTTTGCCTTTGGACGTGGGGTATCTCCTCAAAGTCGCTCCAACACTGCACAGCCACTGCTCCAGTGAATCTGGAAAACTCAGCAGTGGCCACAGAAATGGAAAAGGTCAGTTATCATTCCAATCCCAAAGAAAGGCAATGTCAAAGAATGCTCAAACTACCACACAATTGCACTCATCTCACACGGTAGTGGACTTCCCTGGTGGCTCAGATGGTAAAGCGTCTGTCTACAATGCAGGAGACCCAGGTTCGATCCCTGGGTCAGGAATATCCCCTGGAGAAGGAAATGGAAACCCACTCCAGTACTCTTGCCTGGAAGACCCCATGGACGGAGAAGCCTGGTAGACTACAGTCCATGGGGTCACTACAAGTCAGAGACGACTGAGCGACTTCACTTTCACATGCTAGTAAAATAATGCTCAAAATTCTCCAAGCCAGGCTTCAACAGTACATGAACCATGAACTTCCAGATGTTCAAGCTGGTTTTTAGAAAAGGCAGAGGAACCAGAGATCAAAGAGCCAACACCTGTTGGATCATCGAAAAATCAAGAGCATTCCAGAAAAGCATCTACTTCTGCTTAACTGACTATGCCAAAGCCTTTGACTCTGTGTATCACCACAAACTGTGGAAAATTCTTAAAAAGATGGGAATACCAGACAACCTGACCTACCTCTTGAGAAATCTTCATGCCAGCCAGGAAGCAACAGTTAGAACTGGACATGGAACAACAGACTGGTTCCAAATTGGGAAAGGAGGATGTGAAGGCAGTATATTGTCACCCTACTTATTTAATTTATATGCAGGGTACATCACGAGAAACGCTGGGCTGGATGAAACACAAGCTGGAACCAAGATTCCCGGGAGAAATATCAATTACCAGATATATAGATCAATATATATCAATATAAATACTAATAACCAGATATACAGATGACACCACCCTTATAGCAGAAACAAAGAAGAACTGAAGAAACTCTTGATGAAAGTGAAAGAGGAGAGTGAAAAAGTTGTCTTAAAACTCAACATTCACAAAACTAAGATCATGGCATATGGTCCCATCACTTCATGGCAAATAGATGGGAAAAGAGTGAAAACAGTGACATAATTTATTTTGGGGGGCTCCAAATTCACTGCAGATGGTGACTGTAGCCATGAAATTAAAAGATGCTTGCTCCCTGGAAGAAAAGTTATGTCCAACCTCGACAGCATATTGAAAAGCAGAGATATTACTTTGCCAACAAAGGTCTGTCTAGTCTAAGCTATGATTTTCCCAATAGTTATGTACAGATGTGAGCATTGGAATATAAAGAAATCTGAGTTCCAAAGAATTGATTCTTTTGAACTGTGGTGTTGGAGAAGACTTTGAGATTCTCTTGGACTGCAAGGAGATCAGATCAGTCCATCATAGAGGAAATCAGTCCTGAATATTCATTGGAAGGACTGATGCTGAAGCCGAAACTCCAATAATTTGGCCACCTGATGTGAAGAACTGACTCATTTGAAAAGACCCTGATCCTGGGAAAGATTGAAGGTGGGAAGAGAAGGGGATGACAGAGGATGAGATGGATGGATGGCATCACAGACTCAATGGATATGAGTTTGAGTAAGCTCCGGGAGTTGGTGATGGCTAGGAAAGCCTGGAGTGCTCCAGTCCATGGGGTTGCCAAGAGTCAGTCACCACTGAGCGACTGAACTGAACAGAACTGAACTTGTCCTATGTATCTCTTCACCTGGATTTTGATTGACACCCTTTAATATTTTTTGTAATACGTTGGTAATCTAGTGACTAAATGAGTTTCCTGAGTTATGTCAGCCATTCTACCACATTAATCGATCCCAAAGACGGGATTGTGGGAACCTCCAGTTTATAGCGATCTGGTCAGAAGTACAGGTAACAACCTAAGCTTGTGATTAGTATCTGAAGTGGGGGGTGGTGTTGTGGGACTGAGCCATTAACCAGTGGGATCTGATGCTATCTCTGGGTAGACAGTGTCAGAATGAGGTGTCCTGAATTAAGTTGCAGGACATTCTGCTGGTGTCTTTGAATAGTTTGTGAGGGATGCCTCCATGCACACACTTTGGAATTGGGTTCAGGAGCCCAAAAGGCATATGTTTTCCCTTGCTGAAGACCCATAGAGCAGGAATCCTGCATATACCCCCTGAGAACAATAATGCCCTAGGCCTGCACCCCGCCTTCCTGAAGACCGTGTGACAGACCTTGTGAAACTGTTTGTATTCACGCCCATGTACGTTCTTCTCTCTATGAAGAAGAGCAAAGGTTTTCATTTCTTGATAAAGGGACATTTAAGAACTACATTGGGTCTCATCCATCCCTCTTTCCATCCCACTGCCTCTACCCCATGTCAGCACCTTCCCACTGATTACTCTGGTTTTCTCTGGTCTGCTTTCCTGCCTTTTTCTCCTTGTCCTGTATCCATCTCCCACAAAGCTGCCAGCAATCTAAAAACATAAACCTGATGTTATATTCAACTTTGTGTCTGTTGGGGAAACACGCTGACTGAAACTTCCTGCTCTGGCCAGTCACCATAGTAACTATTTGCATGACTAATTTTACAACAGGAGGTCATAGTAAGGAACATAGAACTAAAAAGCCACCAACAACCAGAAGAATTTGGGAATGGTCAAAGAGAGATATGATGTGTCCTACTGCCTCCCAGAATCCTTCTTGCTGGCGTCCATCTTGGCTGAGCAATGCGTGTCCCACCAGGAAGGACTCTGAGTCAGAAGGATTGGCCAAAGACAGCCTGGAAACTAATCCCATCACCATAAAATCTGAGACTGCGAGCCATGTGGCAGAACAGTTTTCCCAGGTTCCCTTACCCTGCTGCTCTCCGCCTGGGGGCCCTTCCCAATGAAGTCTCTTGCTTTGTCAGCTCATGTGTCTCCTCACGCAATTCATTTCCAAGTGGTAGACAAAAGCCCAGACCCTGGAAAAGGGGTTCCACTTCCTGTAACATATCCTGTTAAATATACTTAACAGTAGGTTGAACACAGGAAGTGTTCAATAAATATCCATTGAATAAATGCATGGATAAATGAGCTCCTGTTGACAGCCCACATCCTTATCCTAGGACCCCAAAACAAACCCTGACTTGCTTCATGCAACACCCTGGGACCTTTGAGCCTGAGAGTCTGGCACTGTATTAGGTATAATAAAACATACTCTAACATGCGAAATTAAAATCACAATCTCCAATTTGTGAAATGAGTACATTACAAAAATATGCTCTTAGCTCACAGTCAGGTGAGTAGATATGGGTACGTGTATGAGCTCTAAATCAACAAGAGGTGACCAAAGAGGACTATAATCTACTTTAGTGGCTGTGGTACTGAAGTGAGACTTCCTTCAACATACCAGAGAAAAAAAAGAACACGTGATTGAGGAGATGCCAGGGATGGAGGAAACCAGAAGAAGATATTCAGGTATATGAATGTTTATATAAAGCCTGTAAGTTAAGGACTACCTACATTAAATAGACAAAATATGGGATAAGAGCATCAGTAATCA
This sequence comes from Moschus berezovskii, assembly GCF_049115385.1. Lineage (NCBI taxonomy): Eukaryota > Metazoa > Chordata > Mammalia > Artiodactyla > Moschidae > Moschus > Moschus berezovskii. Next base: position 122,014,545 of record NC_142461.1, read on the forward strand.
CAGATGTGGTGGGGATGAGCAAGGATAGACTCAGAGAAGAGAGGGGACATAGTCTATAATATTAACTAAAATATTTAGTGATCAGATTTTTTATTCCTCCTTTATAGTTATTTAAGTTTAAATATTGGCAGATAATTTTTTAAAAATTTACTCTTCCACCTTCTTGAATAATTTTTTCTACCTTTATTAGATGGGGCAGAGCAAGGTAGAGTCTGTATCAGAGTGGGACTGGGGGAAATTTGGCAACTCAGAACAGGGTGTCAGAACAGAACAGGTGAGCAAGGCTCCTGTGGCTGGGGATTATCCAGTATGTGAAGTCAAGCTCCAGTAGGGTAACGAAGGTTCCCACATGGGGGCAGCCCAGCACCAAGTGTTGTAGCCTGAGTGGGTAAGGGTGGTATCTACACTGGTGCATGAACCCCAGCCTGCTGGGGGAGGGGGCAGGTCATGGAAGTGACTGGGGTAAGGACGACTTTCACATGGGCAGGAAGAGCAGGGGTGGGATGACTGGCAGCCCCTTGTGGTAGGTCAGAGCCCAGGTGGATTGAGGAAGGCATCTGCATGACGAAAGGTGGGCACAGCAATGGGAGAGGGATTACACACAGAGGAAGTGATCAGATACGTAAATACAGCAAGGATGATGAGAGCCAATTTCTCACTGGAGAAGTGAGCTACAAGGGAAGGGGATGTATAAACATAAATGTACGTGTCTGTGTATATACATTTATATGGTCCTTAGAACTGTCCACTGAGAGGGCTTGATAGCAGAAACATCCCCAAAGGCAATGCTCATTTAGTGTCCAGATCTTGGTTTCTAATACCATTCTCCACTGAAAAGGAACAGAACTCCTTGAGAAGACTAGCATAAGGGGTAGAGTAAGGAATATAAGATTAGCCCAAAACATCTTACTGTACCAGGGAGCAAGGAGGTATTAAAAAAATGACAAGTGTCCTAAGTTAAAAGGACACAGGAGTCAGCTTGAAAGAGCACCTCTGGCCTGATTTGGGACAATCTGAGCATCAAAATAAATGACTGTAAGGGCTGTAACTCACTAGATAAAATAGGAAACCATGACCTATATGGATACATAAGAGTACATGGAGAATCTGATAAGAAATAAACTTTCTATGGTTTTTAAGCACCTCCCCACAAAAGGCTTGTTAGTTGGAAAGGGTAAAAGAGTACTTTATGGTAGGAAAGCCTGGACAGTACCAATTTTATCAAGAATATCATCACTGATACAAGAAATTAAAATTATCTGAGTCTTGATGGGACATGATTAGAGGAAGATAGCATTGATTTCATGATATTCCTGTACAAGACCTAGAACCTGAAGTTAATCAAGAGGAAGCATCAGAAAATCCAAAGTGACCAGTAATCTTCAAAAGAATCATATCTTGAAAATTAAAAAAAAAAAAAACACCGAGCAACTATTTCAGATAGGAGACCAAATCTACATGGCAACTAAATCAAGTGAAAAAGGTTGAAATAATGCACAATATTAGGACAACTGCCAAAACCTGAATGGTATATGAGGAGGAGACACAGGAATACATCTATTTGAGTTTCCCAGTCACTCAGTCATGCCTGACTATTTGTGACCCTATGGATTGTATGTGGTTTGCCAAGCTTCTTTGTCCATGGAATTCTCTAGGCAAGAATACTGGAGTCGGTAGTCATTCCCTTATCCAGGGGATCTTCCAGAACTAGCGACTGAACCTGGGTCTCCTGCGTTGCACGTGGATTCTTTACCATCTGAGCCACCATGGAAGCCAATATAGTAGTGGTATTATAGTAAATAAACAGTAAGATATTCTAGGGAAATCGGATAAAAAAGTGTTTTTAGTGCTATATTGCAAATTTTTGTAAATTTGATTTTGTTTAAAAATTTCAAAAATGTCTTTAAAGAAAGAAATAGGTAAATATATAAATTCTTCTATGGAAAAACCACGAGACATACTAGATAGAACACTAAGTAAAAGTATTAAGGTATAGAATGTACCATGTGATACTATTTGTGTTCATGCAGACATATATGTATACATAAATGTATATATGTTTGTGCGTGTGTATGTTTTATTTTAGTTTTTTGCTTTGTTTCACTCTGAAACAAAGGACAAAATCCCTTAGCAAAGTTTGTTTGAAGGAATAAGGATTAGGGGTTTGGGGAAATTTTTTTTTTTGTACATTTTATTGCATACTTTTCTATATTCTTGTTTTGCCATGTAATGTTTTACTTTAGAAAAACTCAATGTTCAGCTTAATTAAGTAAAATCAGTACCAAATAAATTTAAAAACATAATTCTAATCATAACACCTGTTTGTCTTTCTGGATACCAGTATCCTTTCTTTCCACTTTGCAAGGCTAAGAGAAAAGAAATAGCACCACTGGAGACTTAGTATGTAGCACAAATCCTGGTACATAGTAGACACTTATTAGCAAGTGTGTGTGTCAGTCACTCAGGCATGTCTGACTCTGCGACCCCATGAACTGTGGTCCACCAGGCTCCTCTGTCCAAGTGATTCTCCTTGGACAAGAGTATTGGAGTCAAGAGTACTGGAGTGGTTGCCATTCCCTTCTCCATATTATTAGCATATTATTGAATAAATGCATGAGGCAGAAACTCAAATACATAGGCATTTCACTAATAGATGATTTCATCATTTTTTGAGGTATAGAAGGTCTGTGTTTACTGTTATGTCTGTAATATGTAGACTACACTTAGAGTAACAAAGTTCCTCTTTACGAAGACTTCAGAAAACTAAAGAAGTAGCAGAGAAATCTTACTCAGAGAGATTATGTGTATGTAATATGTTTTGGAAAAAAGGAGTGTGTTTTAAGTATTAGAAAGGAAATAAATTCCGATTCACATTTTGCTCCATTAATCCAAAGCTCCAAGTTCAGGACACTTGTCTTTAGAGAAGTTTTGCTTGACAAAGAGCAAAACACACTCAGGGGCACTCACAAAGAATAACATATGTGAGAGAAGGTGACATACATTATTCAAAATAAGGGATGCTTGAAGACAAATGAAAGGCCAACTAATAGATCCTGCTATGGACAGGGAGGCCTGGCGTGCTGTGATTCATGGGGTCGGAAAGAGTCGGACACGACTGAGCAACTGAACTGAACTGAACTGAAATGTTGAAAGCGTAACATGATATCCTTCCTGCCCGAGTTTGGTACAAAGGCTTTGGGGTTTTATTGTTGAAATAAGAATCCTGTAACAAGCTGTCATTTTGAGAGTGATACTGTGCCTCTTTCAGCCTTTTGACTATCAGTAACTCACATTTATTCCACACACGGTGGCTATTTTATTGCCTTTATCAGAAGTAGAAGAAAAACAAATCAATAAGGTAGAGAGGTAAGAAATCAAGACACAAAAAACTCTGTGGTTATCTACATAACATTATGAATTTTCTTTGACTTGATGTGTCACCACAGCACATGATTTGGCTGACTGATAGTTAAACCTTTCCCTGTCTCACTAGAGAGTTAAGAGGTATTAAATCCACTAGACAACTGATAAAGTCATACCTAGAAACAAGTAAGAATTGATTAAAGCAAAATAGCAGCATAACAGTTATCTTCAGCATCAAAATGGCAAACATTTGGAAACAATGCCTATTGATTCCCCTTTGCCACTGACGTTATTCAAGGATGAAAACACAAATTATACACACAGTGATTTAGCTGCATAATATACAACAAAGACATAGACTTGCTTAAATTATTTTGACTTTAATATCTTCAGAGTAAATGTGTTATCCCAAAATTTTTTTACCATTTGAGGAAAATCTGGCAAAAGGGTCAAATTATATAGGTTTTCTGCAAAGTTAGGTAAACTGACACAGGATAAAATTATTTACTATTATTATTAATTTTACTGCAATATAATTGACATATATCATCATTTTAGTTTTTAGTATACAACATAATGATTCAATATTTGTAAGTATCAACTTTTTAAAAAATATTATGTAATTTATATTTTGAAACACTATGTTCATTAATGTGTTTTTAGGTGAAAGACCTCCATCTATTAATAAATGTAAAGCAATGCAATGGTTAATCTTTAAAAAAAAAAGCTACTCAACAAACACACTAACAAAAGTCCAAAAAAGTTTATAAACATAGAGAAAATAAAATATTTGTTATTTTTTTAGATTAATTGTTTTCCATTATAGGTTCAGTTCAGTTCAGTTCAGTCACTCAGTTGTGTCCGACTCTTTGCGACCCCATGAATCACAGCACCCCAGGCCTCCCTGTACATCACCAACTCCCAGAGTTCACTCAAACTCATGTTTAGGGTACATTACCTTAAATGTGGCTGAAGAAAAGTGCACCGAGTGTAATATTTTAAAATGTAGCCTGAGGCAGTTGTAAAATAACTTAATGTAGCTTTTTACAACTGTGTATTCTATAGCATTTTTTCATTTGGTGAAATTTTAACTGTTAATTTTTGGCATTATGCTTTGTACCATTTATTAAATAAAAATTTTTAAAAAAATGTAGCTAATGTATACTATAAAAATAAGTTTATACTCTTTCCCAAACTCATGGACACACTATATTATACAGTCCACATAAACCACTCAACCCCTTTCATCATACATGAGTACAAAAACAAAACTAAAATCCCAATAAGACAGCCCCTGAGATTGCTCTTTATAAGAACTTCAAAGATGATCTTTAAATCTATAAGCTGATAAAGGAAGACATGAATGCTGCTCCCTAGGGGCCTCCTAGGTCTTCGAGGGTGAAAGCATCAGCAGGGTACAACATGGACAGGCTGGTGTTAGAGTAGGCACTGAGATATGAACCCACCCCGTGAATACTGTGGGGAACCTGAAGAAGACTGTCCTCCTCATGGGAAGTGGCTAACACTAGTTTCTCTTCTCTTTATCAGGTACATTTTAAAAAAATATGGGAAAAGAGAGTTAGGAAGCAACGAAAAACACATTTCATAGGAGTGTTTCTTTCAATCATTTAGAAAAAAAGGAAGAGCCTTATTGGGCTTGCCAAAAGTATACTGCCAGAAAAAAGTTTCAGTCTTAGATTAAAACTAGAATTCTGAGCTTCTTTTTTTCAACATGTCAGAGGATCAGCTAACCTTGGCTTACACTGAGCATTTTAAGGTATAGATTTGGAAACATGACAAAGGCTATGACCAATATTGCTAGAGAGTCCAAGGTTAAACTGGTAAAATATAAAAATAAAGCCAACTATTATTAGGGCATTTTAAAAAAATTATGTGGTTTCATTTTTCAATTTCAATGAGTATTTTTCCAGAGTACAGGTATATGCTATTCATATAAAATACATGTTCAGTGATGTCTAAGACTGTACTTTCTACTGAGCCTCCTAATTCAGAGTCATGTGGTTTATCCTAAAACAGTGTTAACACTGTGCCTGGACCTGTTTTATGTGTGTTTCAAAGAGTTGAACAGTTTGTGCCCATGGATTCTGGGAAATGCTGCTTTACAAGTGAGTGCTATGGGACTTCTATTAAATAAAAGCACAAGTTACTAACAGAGAGGGTTTAAAGGACTTGTCTGAGCAGCCAGGAAACTAGATATTATGGTTATTATGGCAACTTTCATAGACACTCTCATCCAAAACAGTGGAATTGTTTGCTAGGCCCACAGCCCTTGACACCGTGCCTTTTGCAGGTATTTGCATATTTGCTTCCCACTAGATGAGCAGTACTCTGAACATTAAGATTTTTTTTAATTTCTCAATTGCTACATATACTAGCCTATAGTAGATACAGAGAAATTATTTTTTAAATGAATGGACACCACCACTAAATAGTGTACCATAAACACCTCTTATTTGGTAAACTCAACAGTTCAGAGTTCAGCAAAGCACCAGAAACTATCTCCCATCCGCACCTCCAAAAGCATCAGAAGATTAACAGTTCTTAAGAGAATTCCTAAGGTCTTAAATAGTTTAGAAAAATAACTGAGGCATACACTTCTTAAGGGCAGGAACCTTTTTTTTTCTTTGCTTACCCTGATATCCTCAGGGCCTTTAAGGAGCATAATAAATGCTCAATAAAAATGTATTGGGTGAATGACTACAGTAATGGTTATCTCTTTCCTAAATGCATAGAAGAATGAAAATAATAGAATTCAGAACAAGGATCTGGAGCTGCTATGAACATGCACTGCTGTGATACATGTCTCCTGACACTGTAGAATACCAGTAGGCCATCAAAAAGCATGATCAGGAATGCAAAAGCATGACAAGTTGGGATTATTTCTTTTTAGGGGCAAACAGATCTCAGTCCCTCACTAGCCCTGTGCACCACTGCTGCATAGCACAATAATTTACATGTGCATTAAGGATCCCAAGTTAACATAAAGTTTTAAAAGCCAATCAAAGTCTAGAACATGAAAGAAAGCACAGAGGAATATGATACAGTAAAGGAAAATTCCCATAAATTGCTGTTTAAATTCAATACTGGGTGGGGAAGATGTTCTGAAATGAGTTCAGAAGACCACCTGTACCTCTTGTTCTGTGCTTGCAGATCTTTTCTCTATTTGTTGCCCATTATGTGTGGGGAAAAGAGAGACAGACATTGTAGACACTGGAGTATTCCTTCCTTGTGTGCTTTCTAGCAGTGGCTCCCTTCTATGCTAACCACTCTCACTGAGCAGTCTCCCTTTCTGTCTCCAACTTAGCCCACCAAATTTAGACACCTCCATTACCTCCCCTTCCTCTTCAAGAATGCAGACACTTACAGTTGGTCAGTAGGAACCCTGACATCTACTGTTGGCTCCTTAAACCTTTACCACTCCTGTGCAAACAGGTCCCTTGCTCAATTCTTTTTTGAAAATACCAATTGATTACACTTTCAGTGTTCAATCAGAATTTCTTGATTGATACACTATGGTCCGTCTTCCTTTGCATGAGACTTAATCAAATATATTAGGCACAAGTCAATTATCAAAGCAAATTGTCCCTATTTCCACCTACCACATGAAAGTACCCCAAAAGGCTCAAAAGACAATATGTGATCAGCAAGGCAAGCATTATCTCATTTCAACAATATCCCTGCTAGTGTACAAATTCAGACTGGCCTGTGTGACTTTGCCACTTTGGCCAAGGCCACTTTAACCTTCCTGAAGAGATGGAAAATAATTGATGATGATTCTCCAAGTTATTTTGAAATATTTCCATGGAAAGAAACAGAGAAATGAACATGAGTAAGAGGAAACAAAGACAGTTTTAACAGAGAAAAATAATGTATCTGGTTCAGCTAAATTTCAAGCAGACTACAGAGGAAGACCTTGGATTTGGTGATATAAGGGATGAAGTAAGAGGCATTTCATGACCTCCCATCATAGGTGGACTAAAGCCTTTGGTGAGGGCTCTTACCTGCCCTACCTGGAACATAGTATATAGTAAGCATAGAAAGTGGATGGGAAGAAGAACTGGATTGAGCTCTAATTGCAACTTTCCTGGATGAAACATCTTGGTCAAGTCACTTTGGCTCTCTTATCTGAAACAGAGATCATGAAAAAGCCTTATTAATTCCTCATGATGCTGTGGTTCAAAATATGTGAATATTATTCTAACTTCTTGGGGATGACACTTTTAGAAGTCTAGGTTTGGGGAAATTTCACTAGTCACTCCTCAAAAGGGTTATATTAAGATCTCACCATTTCTGCCAAAATATCTGCCTCCTACTGTCTTGACAACTCTCAGACTCTTCCACTGGAATGGCAGTAAGTAGACTTACAATAATTCTACATGGATTAGAGAATATCTGTTGGGCACCAGAACTTCCATGCTGTTACATATGCATTCTTAAATCAATTTTGAAGCCTAATGGCTTTTTAAAATCAAAGCTTCTTCCAAAATCCTCTTGGGAATATGATTTTTAAAGCATATGGATACAGAATCTGACCCAATATATTTTAAATAAGGCTCTTTGATTTGTCATATGCTTTTGAGATACGGTGTTTGCCGACCTGTTCTCTCTAGCTCCCTGAAAAGCTAGGAAGACTCTTAAGTAATTGTATCTTCAGTGTTCTCTGAATTCCACTGCTAGTGGACTATCTCTGTCAAATAAACATGATGTCTACCTAAAGCATTCTCTGATCCTCACACTTGCGTTTTCTGCTGTCAAAGCCAAGAATTATAAAGCCAGTCTCTGGAATGGAAAACATTGCTACATGTTCTGTATTAGAGGACTTCTCTCACAGAAAAGTGGAAACATGGGTTACAAGATCAATTACCTTAAAATAAAGTGAAAGTTGCTGAGTTGTGTCCAACTCTTTGCAACCCTATGGGCTATACAGTCCATCAAATTCTCCAGGCCAGAATACTGGAGTGGGTAGCCTATCCCTTCTCCAGGGGATCTTCCCAACCCAGGGATCGAACCCAGGTCTCCTGCATTGCAGGAGGATTCTTTACCAGCTGAGCCATAAGGGAAGCCCAAGAATACTGGAGTGGGTAGCCTATCCCTTCTCCAGGGGATCTTCGACCCAGCCCCAGCTTAAAAGAAGTTAACCTGAAAGGCAAGGGGGACTGTACGTGCATTTCCAAATTGCTCATATAGCCTATCTCACCACATCACAATTTGTACAAATATAGCCTTCTTCCTTCTCCATCGGCTGTCCATCTGTAGAGGTGAGTATTAGTCTTGCAACATAAAAGCAAGGTAACCTGGGAATAAGGTCAGCAGGTGAAAATTTTAACAGATCACAAACCCTGGACAACTCTACTTTGGAAAGAGAGAACAGAGACAGAAGAGAGAAGAGAGAAAGGAGAGAGAGTGGATTGTAGATCCTCCTTTAAAGGAAACAAAAATCTTCCACTGAGTTATACCAATGCAGAAATTCACCCAACACTGCGTGAATTCTCAAGTTTGATTCTCACTGGCTGATTCTATATCCTTTCAACTAACTTCTCTATCCTATAATTCCATACATGTTAATGAATACTTAAAAGCAAATACCTCACAGAGAAAGGGAATGATGATATTCCATGTAAAAAAGAAATCACAAACAGACCTGAATTCCAAATATACTGAGTTCTACTGGTATTAGTGGAAATAAAACAATGACTTTACAGCTGAGTAAGTCCAATGTAGTATTTAAAAGGAAAACATATTTCAACAGAACTGACAGAGCAGTGAATCATTCTACATTTAATAACTATATTAGTATCTAGAGATGTTAACATTTAGTTTAGCAAAGGACTGCCTCTGAGTAAAACAGAAAAACAATTTAGATTTTATTTCATTTGGATTTATGTCAATGGGTGTGGTCACTGGTTTAAAGGAAAACCAGAAGTTTAGCTTTTTTTTTATATATAGTATTAACATTTGTCCCAGAAAGACTACTGTATTTTATGGATGATGATACTTCTATCTCCCAAATTTAAAAATTGCTTTATATAATAATTTTAAAAGACAGTGATTGACATAAAAAGGCACAACACATAAAGTTATAGCTACTAACTGGCATGCATTTATTCCCTAGGCAATGTGCCGAAGGTTTTATGTACATTAATTCGATTAATCCTTATGATACTGGAATTCCACAAGGTGGGCATTGTACGTCAAGTTAGTTAAAGACAAAGGAAGTGAGAGTGTCAGTCACTCAGGCGTGTCTAACTCTTTGCGACCCCATGGACTGCAGCCTGCCAGGCTCCTCTGTCCATGGGGTTCTCCAGGCAAGAGTACTAGAGTGGGTAGCTATTCCCTTCTCCAGGGGATTTTCCCAACCCAGGGATCTTCCCAATCCAGGGATCGAACCCAGGTCTCCCACATTGCAGGCAGGTTCTTTCCAGTTTGAGCCACCAGGGAAGCTTAAAGACAAGGAAACTGAGGCTTAAAGAGGGTATGTGATTTGCCAAGGGTCACAGAACAAAGAAGAGATAGAGCTAGAATTCAAATCCAAGCACATTTTGTTCTTTTCTTTTCCTCTTCATTTTTTTTAATAATTAAAAAGAATAAAAGCTACAACAACCATATTTGACTTACTAGAACATAAATACTAGTTTCAAATATAAGTACTAAGCCAGACTTTGCCAACAAAGGTCCATATAGTCAAAGCTATGATTTTTCTAGTAGTCATGTATGGATGTGAGAGCTGGGCCATAAGGAAAGCTGGTCACTGAAGAATTGATGCTTTTGAACTATGGTGTTGGAAAAGACTCTTGAGAGTCCCTTGAACTGCAAGGAGATCCAACCAGTTAATCCTAAAGAAAATCAATCCTAAATATTCATTGGAAGGCCTGATGCTGAAGCTCTAATACTTTGACCACTTGACCCAAAGAGCTGAGTCATTAGGAAAGACCCTGATGCTAGAAAAGATTGAAGACAGGAAGAGAAGGGGACGACAGAGGATGAGATGATTGGAAGGCATCACTGACTCCATGGGCATGAGTTTGAGCAAGCTCTAGGAATTGGTGATGGACAGGGAAGCCTGGAGTGCTGTAGTCCATGGGGTTGAAAAGAGTCGAATATGACTGAGCAACTAAATTGAACTAAGCCAGACATAAGTTACATTATACTAAAAAAAAAAGAAGAAGAAATCCAGTAAAATTCACACTTTATAGGCTTAAGGAGTCCTTTGAGATCTTCACCTAGAGCACTGTTTCTCAAGATTTTTTTTTTAATTTTCCCCCTGTTAAATGAGTCTTCTTTACAATGTTGTCTTTAATGGGGTGCTCCATGAAATTCTAATGCCATAGATATACTGCATGTCTGTTTATGTACTATATTAATACTTCATAAAAGTAGTACAATTTTTTTTTTTTGCTTCCGAGAATGAATTTTTGCCCCTTGGCGAGTAATGAGAATGCTTAATCTAGAGGTTATATCTGTTTATCCCAAATCTTTCAACCCACTAGCTATTACTTAGCATTGCATGGGGTTAGGGTTTTAAATTTTTAGCTTAAAGTTTTTCAGTGAGTTAGAATTCAAACTCATAGACTATGTTGAGCCATTTGTACTTTAATGTGAATAGAAGAGCAGAAAGCCAAAATATACAATGGAGAAAAGACAATCCTTTAAACAAGTGTTGCTGGGAAAACTGGTCAACTACGTGGAAAAGAATGAAAGTAGAAAACTTTCTAACACCATACACAAAAACAAATTCAAAATGGATTAAAGGTCTAAATGTAAGACAAGAAACTATAAAACTTAGAGGAAAACATAGGCAGAACACTCTCTGACATAAATAACCACAAGATCCTCTGTGACCCACCTCCCAGAGTAATGTTGAACTAAACACAAAAATAAAGAAATGGGACCTAATTAAACTTAAAACCTTTGCACAATGAAGAAAGGTGTAAAGCAAGGTGTAAAGGCAGCCTTCAGAATGGGAGAAAATAATAGCAAATGAAACAACTGACAAAGAATTAATCTCCAAAATATACAAGCAGAAGTTCAACACCATAAAAGTAAATGACCCAATCAAAAAACAGACCGCAGAACTGAACAGACATTTCTCCAAAGAAGACATACAGATGGCCAACAAACATATGAAAAGATGCTCAACATCACTCATTAACAAAGAAATGCAAATCAAAACCACAATGAGGTACCATCTCGTGTAGGTCAGAATGGCTGCCATCAGAAAGTCTACAAAAAATAAATGCTGGAGAGGGTGTGGAGAAAAGGGAACCCTCCTACACTGTTGGTGGGAATGCAAACTAGTACAGCCACTATGGAGAACAGTGTGGAGATTCCTCAAAAAACTGGAAATAGAACTGCCATATGACCCACTGCTGGGCATACACACTGAGGAAACCAGAATTGAAAGACACGTGTACCTCAGTGTTCATCACAGCACTGTATATAATAGCCAGGACATGGAAGCAACCTAGATGTCCATCAGCAGACGAATGGATAAGAAAGCTGTGGTACATATACACAATGGAGTATTACTCAGCAATTAAAAAGAATATATTTGAGTCAGTCCTAATGAGGTGAATGAAACTGGAGCCTATTATATAGAGTGAAATAAGTCAGAAAGAGAAACACCAATGCAGTACATCAACACATATGTATGGAATTTAGAAAGATGGTAATGATGACCCTATATGCAAGACAGCAAAAGAGACGCAGATGTAAAGAACAGACTTTTGGACTCTGTGGGAAAAGGCAAGGGTGGGACAATATGAGAGAACAGCATTGAAATATGTATATTACCACATGTAAAACGGATGACCAGTGCAGGTTCGATGCATGAAGCAGGGCACTCAAAGCTGGTGGCTCTGCGACAACCCAGAGGGATGGAGTGGGGAGGGTTGTGGGTGGGGGGTTCAGGATGGGGGGATACCTGTACACCCATGGCTGATTCATGTTGATGCATGGTGAAAACCACCATCATATTGTAAAGTAATTAGCCTCCAACTAAAAAAATATGTTTCAAAAAAAGAAAAGCAGAAAGCCAGTCTGACAGGGGAAAGGTGAATGTAAGGGTCCTCCCTTACTGGCGCAGGGGCGGGGGGTCGGGGAGAGGAGGGGAGATAGACAGCCTCTGGTGCAGGAATGCCTGTGTCACCACTGAGCTTCAGTGCAGTCCTGTTGAACATGTTAACATGAAGTAAGTCCTTTAAGAAGAGATGCGAGTTTCCATTCATGATGAACAAGAAATCTTAGTCATAGCCACCTTAGTGACCGTCGCCTTATTGATTAATGTGTAAATATTAGGTTTCCTGCCTGACAAGAATTTTCTCTTTGGTCCCATTCAGGCCTGTTTGCATTTTCCCAACTGCTACGTGGCCAGGAACAAGAAAGTTTGTGTAATGTTCCAAAGAAACCGCTCGACACCATGGCTCATTTTAACCCAGGTATGAATAGAAGACAGAGATGAATTCACAAATACTTCTTTCACATGCACTGTCAAATATAACTTTTCACTTCCAGAGGCCAAAATGGTCTTAACCATTGAAATAATTATAGCTCACAACTATAATTTAGAGTGAGTTCTGGCTGACTCTACATTCACAGAGGAAAATAATTCACTTGTCTTGTTGGAACACTGCAGTAAATAACTATATAAAACTTATATAGTTTCAGCAACCCTAGACAGTATGGTGAATCTAAATAGAAGTCAATGTTTGATAATTTAATAAGACAATAATAATTATCTACCATTTATTGGTTGCCAACTTAAATGCTAAAATGCTATACTCAATCCTTTATAAATACTACCAATTTAAATTCTTCCAGCAATCCTATGAGATAAACATTTTTATTGTCATTTACAGAGGAAATGAGTTCAGAAAGGATGGATGATTTTCCTTGAACCACTTACCAAGTAAGGGAAGAAGTCAAACTTCTGCCATCTGAAGCTCATGCTTTGTCACTTTAGCCACAGTGAAATTATCTCAGTGAAATGACAGAAAGATTCATGTCTGCCAACTTAATATCCAATCAAATGGAGGAATCTTGGGCAACTGAAGAGGTAATGAATATGCTGTATAATATGTTTTGAGATTTTGCATGTGAGAAGCTACTTGTGCGGATGATTTCAAATGAAGTATAATTTTTTAAAAAATAAACGTCGTTAAGACAGGTATTGGTTAGAATTTTCTGACTTTGAGGGTTGTAAAACATATACTTGTGTATATGTTTACCCTTCTAAATGACAAACAAAATGGCGGCTATTTTACAGAAGCGCAGGTACACTTTCCAGAGGCTGGGACTATTGTCCTAAATTGTCTGTATCACCCATTCCCTATTCATGGCATAGGACCTTATGATTTGAAAGGACTGGCCATGTGAAAGAATGGTCCTTGTTTAAAATTTTCAGTATACTTTACATTTTGTATTAGAGTCTCTGACAAGACAGGATAATGAAAACTAGGAAGGCAGAAATGGGATTGCAAAAATACAGTCAGGCTCTAAGAAATCATTTTATGGAGGAGGATACCCAGTGATTAGGAGCCATGTTAATGAGCCAGAACTCAAACTTAGGTCTCCTAATTCCTAGGCCAGTAATTTTTCATAGCAGTACACATTACCAAGTAGAATAATAAATAGGCTTGAAATTATAGCAAAAATTGACCTAAATATACATCATCAATTATAAGCTTCTCCATGCAGACTGACCTAATTAAATAATTTAAACACACGGACAACAAAGGAGAAATATAATTTATCTTTTAAACTACTAACATGATTATGCTTACTATGTACCAAATGGATAATCAAACATCCCTAAATAGTGATAATATGAGTAGTGCCAAAACAAAGGCTGAAATTGTTCTCACATGTGAAGTAATGTGTGCAACTGGCCAAAGTATAACCACCGCAATAAAAGATGTTTTCACTTAATTTCCTGGAGATTTCAGATGTTTGTTTAGTCTTTATTAACTGGAAAATTCCTCTACTCATTGTACACTTACTGACATATTCTATTAGGAAAATGTTTGTTTTCCAAAGAAATAATCCAAGCCACAAAATTCAGCCAGTATTTCACAATATTAACTTGACAATAAAGTATTTTATCAATAAAACATTTTTTAAACGTTTATGTAGATACCAATGAAATTTTAACTTAATTATGCTCCTCAGAGAAAGCTTCCTATATCAGATCTTTGAAAGATTTTGCTAGATTTCTTTTAAGAAAAGAAATGCTATATTTAAAAATATACTGCACAAGATATAATTATGAATATTACTAAAGAGATGCAGCATACAAAGCTTACCTTTTCAACATTCTATTACTTAAAACTAATTTTATAGTTGAGAATCTAGGCATTTTCCATATATTTTAAACATTAATAATCACGTAGAATCATCCCTTTCTAGAAGACTCATAGCATTTTAACAACATACGGAAGTCCAACATATTTTTAAACCAGAAGTCATGTTAGCACTTAGTTCATGAAGACTCTGTTGTCTATAACAACTGCCCCCAAATGTTGTGCTTATCTTAATAGAAGGAAAAACATACAGTTACATGAGTCATGACTGCTTCCTTAACTTAGACATACATTTACAACATTATTCTAAATTGCCAAACCTCATCATCCCAAATCCTAGGATGACAGATAATACTAATCATGGCATTGCTCAGTACTATATGAAATCTGTACAAATCTGGAAAATTACAGCTAAAAGCAAGTATACCTCCATATGTATTTCCTATCACTTTCAAACAAAACCACCATTTGTAAGTCTTGTTACTTACCTAGAAGCATGTTTCTCAGCAGTAGTCAATTCAGCCAGTCTGAAAACTCTGTTTAATAAAGGTATCAAGAGCTGAGAAGTATGTTAACCTGCCACAGGTTTTATTACAGTGAGAGTGGGAGCCCTCACAAACTCTTCCTTGTATCCTAAGCCTCCTGGAGTACTGGACTGACTCCACTCACTCGCTTTGGACCTTGGTTGAAACTAACAAACAATACAGAGACTGTCAGGAGATGCTGCCTCCTCAGCCCACAGAGCCAAACAAAATTATGGAAAAGTAGGTTATTTCACTGGAGTTGGAGATGTAAATTTTGAATTGATCATGCTGTTTCTCTGAAATTCTGAGTAGCATTTTCTACTAAATTAACAAATAAAACAAGTGAAACTCATGCAAACAAGCTTATAAAATCATATTTAAAAAAATCTAACTACCCAATTTTCCCCCAATGCTTTTTTTTAATTTAAAATACATTTAACTCCAAACTAAAAAGAAATTCTGCTGCAAAATAAGCCCTGTATAATATACATGTTTTTAGGGAAGGCTGTATATTAAAATTATATCACTCGTCAAGAATCAGAGAATGCAAATATTTTTAGTATTTGGTGTTATGAGCTTGAGCCTCCAATGCAATTTTGGTTTCACAAAGGATTGTTTGTTTGTTTCCAATACAAAGATAATTATTTCTGAAATAGGTTTCTCCTGAGAGAACAAACCTTACAGTTTTAAAGCAATAAGGATATTGCAGTGCATATTTAACAAAGGAATATCTCATTTCTTTGTATCTTTCTACTGGCTGTGAATTAACAATTTAAAAGGAGAAAAATCTATCTGACCTCAAAGGAAGAATACACAGCATGCCAACTAACACTAAAGCCAGTAAGTTGAATGTGATTTCTGAGACTATGTTTTTTAAAGTAGAAAATAAAATGACACATCCAAATATTACATATTTTAGCAATTGTTTTTAAATTATCCTGCAGCAGATTATTTCTTTTTACATATTACAATGACAGTGGACAGAAACTAAACTACGTATACCTTTCTGGGATCCAGATCCTTGAGCAGTCAAGTTTTCCTGTATTCATTCATGTTTCTGTATTTGCTTATTAAAGATAATTTTGGGATTCAACTTTTACATGATCAGCTACTTTTATTTCGATTAAAATAGGCTGAAAAGTTTAAGAAAAATGAGAGTCTGAGAAAGAGGTAAATGGGAAGCAAATCCAGGAACAAGCAGGACAAAAGGAGAGAGGTGGTCAAGGATGGCCAGCGGATCAACATCCGGGGGTTTGGTCAGTGTAAAACGCAGGCCTTGCATATAACAAGTATATATATTTGGATGTAGTGACCTGAAGGGTTATGCATATGAATTCTCACACGGGGTAAACCAAGTTTCAACAGGGACAGGTGTATGCATGTGTGTATGTTTATACCAATGAACGTTTTTCTGTAAATGTGGAAGGAAGCCTCTCCCTGCCCTTGGCACCCCATTCACTGTTACCTAGTGGCTGTCACACTTGAGCGACATCAGAATCCCCTGAAGGGCTTGTTAAAACAGACTGCTGGGCCCAAGCCCTAGACTTTCTGATTCAGTCTGTCTAGGGTGGGGCCAGAGAATTCATATTATAAAAAATTCTCAGGCGATGCTGAAGTTTCTGGTCCTGGGACCACACTTTGAGAACCATAGCTTTAGCTCATTATGTTAGCCTATAATCTAGCGTGAAGATGTTTCCAGTGCAAATTGTTTAGATTCTAAGGGCTTCTTCACCCACACATTTTCACAGCTCTGAATCAGGGTGTGTCTATAATTAATCACAACTTACAGAAACTATGCAGAGGGCAGCGCCCACAACATGCAGTGTCGGTGTCTGCATGGACTTGGTCACAGCTGTTCATATGGTCTCTTCAGTTGAGTGATATCATTTATGAATGATATCAAATGTTGAGTTTACCATTTGAAAATAATTCTTTCAAACCAACGCTTTAAAAAGCTTTGGTACATATATACAATGGAGTATTTTTCAGCCATCAAAAAGAATGCATTTGAATCAGTTCTAATGAGGTGGATGAAATTGGAGCCTATTACACAGAGTGAAGTAAGCCAGAAAGAAAAACATCAATACAGTATACTAACGCATATATATGGAATTTAGAAAGATGGTAACCTTAACCCTGTATACGAGACAGCAAAAGAGACATAGGTGTATAGAACAGTCTTTGGGACTCTGTGGGACAGGGTGAAGGTGGGATGATTTGGGAGAATGGCATTGAAGAATGTATATTATCATATGTGAAACAAATCACCAGTCCAGGTTCGACGCATGATACAGGATGCTTGGGACTGGTGCACGGGGATGACCTGGAGGGAGGATAAGGGGAGGAGGGAGGTGGGAGGGGGGTTCAAGAAGGGGAACACATGTACACCCGGGGTGGATTCATATCAATGTATGGCAAAACCAACCAATATAATGTAAAATAATTAGCCTCCAATAAAAAAAGAAAAAAAAAAGCAGAGACATTACTTTTCCAACAAAATTAATAAATAAATAAAAAGCATACTGTGATTTGATTTTAAAAATAAGTCTCTGCATACAAAGATGAAATACAAACAGGTATGGTGTGTGTACTTGTTGTTGGTGAAGCAGATGTTAATTACTGGAGAAATGACAGCAACTTCAGAATTTCTTGGAAAGTAGCATTCCATTCCATTAGAGGATATAAGAATGGTAACCACTAGTGGAAGAAACTATGGTACCTGTAAAGTTTTGCCTATCACAGGCCCAGAAATGCAGCTGAAGCTAGACGGAACCACCAAATCCCTCTGAACAGAAATTTAAATGTGATTTGCTGGTGTGAATAATTCACAGGTCCAGAGGGAATCTCTTTAAAGCATCATAGTTTATTGACAGTTGCTGTTGCTGGGAGCCTACTCTTCAGACATGCACATTTTCACTCAGCGACACTCCCTTGGGACCAAGCTATGGAAGCCGATCCTCTCAGATGAGCTGAAGCCCGCTCACCAAAAAAGAGAGCTGCCCTTCTTGAGGTCAGCCTCTGACACAGGGCTGTCTCCCTCTAAAAGGACCCACCAGCACTCTAAGTCAGATGCCATCGCCGGCATAAGTCTCAGCAGCAACCTGAAATGAACAGTCAGCCACCCTAAAGCAGAGAATGAGGACGAGGGGCTCTCCTCCAGCACCGACAGTACTGATAATTCCTTCAGTTCCCCAGTCAGACTGGCTCCTGAGCGAGAATTCATCAAGTCCCCGATGGCAACTGGCAAGTGGCTGGCCACACTCCCCACCAAGGAGCAGAAGACACAGAGGCGGATCTCAGAGCTCTCCCTGCTCAACCACAAGCTCCCCGCCCGAGTCTGGCTGCCCACTGCCGGCTTTGACCACCACGTGGTCCGCGTGCCCACACCCAGTCTGTCGTCCTCAACTCTAAGGACAAGGCTCCCTACCTGATCTAAGTGGAGGTCCTAGAATGTGAAAACTTCGACATCACTAGGGTCCCCGCCCGGATCCCCGAGAACTGAATTCAGAGCACGTGTTCTGAAGAGAACCTGCCTGAATGTGGCATCACCCACGAGCAGCGGGCGGGCAGCTTCAGCACCGTGCCCAGCTATGACAACGATGATGAGGCCTGGCCACTGGATGACATAGGCAAGCTGCAGGTGGAGCTCCCTGAAGTACACACCAACAGCTGTGGCAATATCTCCTAGTTCTCCGTGGACAGCATCACCAGCCAGGAAAGCAAGGATTCTGTGTTCATTGCAGCAGGTGACATCTGACGGTGCCTTTTGGAGCAGCTGGCTCACACCCCCACAGCCTTCAAATGAGACCCAGAAGACCCTTCTGCAGTTGCTCTCAAAGAGCCCTGGCAGGAGAAAGTGCAGTGCATTAGAGAGGGTTCCCCTATGGCCATCTCCCCAACTAAAGGCTCCTGTCAGTCGTTGTCAAGTGTGGGGATGACCTTTGGCAGGAGCTGTCTGCCTTCCAGGTGTTAAAGCAACTGCAGTACATTTGGGAACAGGAGTGAGTACCCCTGTGGAGCAAGCCATATAAGATTCTCGTGATTTCAGCTGACAGCAGCATGATTGAACCAGTGGTCAACGCTGTATCCATACACCAGGTGAAGAAGCAGTCACAGCTCTCCCTGCTTGATTACTTCCTACAGGAGCATGGCAGTTACACCACTGAGGCATTCCTCAGATCCCAGCGCAATTTTGTGCAGAAGTTGTACTGGCTACTGCTTGGTCTGCTACCTGCTGCAGGTCAAGGACAGACACAATGGGAACATCCTGTTGGATGCAGAAGGACATATCATCCACATCGAGTTTGGCTTCATCCTATCCAGCTCACCCTGAAACCTGGGCTTTGAGACATCAGCCTTTAAGCTGACCACAGAGTCTGTGGATGTGATGGGCGGCCTGGATGGTGACATGTTCAACTATTACAAGATGTTGATGCTGCAGGGGCTGATCACGGCTCGGAAACACAGGGATAAGGTGGTGCAGATCGTAGAGATCATGCAGCAAGGTTCTCAGCTTCCTTGCTTCCATGGCTCCAGCACCACCCGTAACCTCAAGGAGAGGTTCCACATGAGCACGGCTGAGGAGCAGCTCCAGCTGCTGGTGGAAGATGGTGGACGGCAGCATGCAGTCTATCACCACCAAACTATGATGGCTTCCAGTGCCTCGCCAACGGCATCATATTACACCCTCCTCCTCGGGCCCCAGCACGATGGGGGGGTTCAGGGGACCCTCCCTGGGAAGGAGGATAAACACTAAGTGTTTGAGAAACACTAGTGTTGGAGAAACACTAAGTGTTTGAGAAACACTAGTGTTGGAGAAACACTAAGTGTTTGAGAAACACTAGTGTTGGAGAAACACTAAGCCAGGAAGGCCTACCCACCCAGCCATCCACCAAGGGAAACGGAAGGCAACACATACAAAGGCTCATGTGGTAACCGTAGAGCTTGCCAGGGCGGGTGGGGAGAGCCAGCTGTGGGGTCCAGACTGACTGGGCCTTCCTTGCCGCCACCCCAGCTGCGTCAGTATTACCACCTGGTGGGCTCCAGGACTCACTGCCCTCCAGAGAACAGAAGTGATGAATGTGGGGGGCGCTGGGGCCTCGCTACTCCCCACCAGCATCCGAGAGGTTCTTTCCACAGGCCATCCTCTTCGTGTATTGTGGGTCCCAGAAACGAGAAGAGAGCAGGTTCTTGGTACTTAGGACTTGATCTTGTGGTTGGCCTTTGGCCATGCTTTTGCCTGACTGTCCCCTCCCAGGGACTGAGCCCTAGCCCGAGTTCCCCTGGGTAGGTGGGCTTTGGCATAGGGTCCTGCACTTGCTGAGGTCCCCCATTCCAGAAGTGAGGAAGGGAATGATCACGGCCCCTCCAGTCAGGGTACTGGCCTAGCTTCGGGGAATTTCTTGCCCTGATCCCTTCCCCACACCCAGGGAGATAGTTTTCAATTTTTTAGTTTTAATTTTTGTTTGAAATAAAGTCCTTAGTTATAAAAAAAAAAATTTTTTTTTTTCTTTCCTAGTGATCTGTAGAGTAATGATGTGAATGGACAATCTAGACTTCCGCAGTGGTCCAGTAGGTAAGACTTCACGCTTCCACTGCAGGGGACACAGGTTCCATTTGCAGTTGGGGAAATTCCACATGCCAAGGAGTACAGTCAAAAAAAATTAAGAAAATCTGAGGTTTGATAAAATGTGATATTATTTGGAAATAAAGCAAGTACTCTTGGGAGAAGCTATTTACAAATTAATGAATAATAAGTTGATTTAAAGCAGGTTTCTGTTGTTGTTATTCAAAATGTAGTGTGGAAAAACCCAATGAATCACCCAGGATATCTGCTAAAAACACACTTATCTGGGACTACCAGAGATCCACTGACTCAAGTCTTTGGTCTGAAGACTGGCCATTTCACCTCTAAGTAAACAGCAATTTAATAAGAATAGCAATAATGGAGGACTCTTAAATGTTTGTGCTAATAATGTATTTCTGAAAAGCAAAGAAGCTACCTTTGATTCCAAATCAATTACAATAAGCCTTGGGTATTGCCTAAATGAGTTAAGCTACGTATGGATGCCTCTGTGACAGTTTATCCCCACAGGAACTTTTAAAAACTGAAACACCAAACTGCATATGTATCTCAATGGCCCTTTGTGAGGGCAGAAGAGAAAA
This sequence comes from Moschus berezovskii, assembly GCF_049115385.1. NCBI lineage: Eukaryota > Metazoa > Chordata > Mammalia > Artiodactyla > Moschidae > Moschus > Moschus berezovskii. The sequence goes on from NC_142461.1 coordinate 122,035,912, forward strand.
AGCCAGAGGCAAAGGTGCATGCTCATCTGACCAGGCGCAAAGCAAGTAATGCTTAATAGGAGGGCATGATACTAAGAAGGATAAATACATAGCAGCACCACATCTCCAATAAGACTCCAACCTCTGGCCCAGTACTGAGTAGGGTCTCTATATAAGCCTCCAGTGGTGTGAAGGATTTGAAAGAAATGATAAAATAACCAGGATGAAACTGACCAGCTGTTAAGTTGCCAGTTATAAACTGGTTACTAGCTGTAAAACTAGTCACTGTAAAGTGACCAGTTGTAAAGGCAGTGGAGGTGATGGAATCCCAGTTGAGCTATATCAAATTCTAAAAGATGATGCTGTGAAAGTGATGCACTCAATACGCCAGAAAATTTGGAAAACTCAGCAATGGTCTCAGGACTGGAAAAGATCAGTTTTCATTCCAATCAAAAAAAAGGCAATGCCAAAGAATGTTCAAACTACTGCACAATTGCACTCATCTCACATGCTAGCAAAGTACTGCTCAAAATTCTCCAAGTCAGGCTTCAATAGTATATGAACAGAGAACTTTCAGATGTTAAAGCTGGATTAAGGGAAGGCAGAGGAGACAGAGATCAATTTGCTAACATCCGTTGGATCATTGAAAAAGGAAGAGAGTTCAGAAAAACGTCTACTTCTGATTTATTGATTAGGCCACAACCTTTGTGTGGGTCACAACAAACTGTGGAAAATTCTTAAAGAGATGTGAATACCAGACCACCTGACCTGCCTCCTGAGAAAACTGTATTCAGGTCAAGAAGAAACAGTTAGAACCAGACATGGAACAACAGACTGGTTCCTATTTGGGAAAGGATACATCAAAGATGCATGTTGTCACTCTGCTTATTTAACTTTTATGTAGAGTACATCATGAGGAACGCTGGGCTGGAAGAAGCACAAGCTGGAATCAAGATTGCTGGGAGAAATATCAATAACCTCAGATATGCAGATGACACCACTCTTATGGCAGAAAGTAAAGAGGAACTAAAAAGCCTCTTGATGAAAATGAAAGAGGAGAGTGAAAAGGTTGGCTTGAAGCTCAACATTCAGAAAACAAAGATCATGGCATCTGGTCCCATCACTTCATGGGAAATAGATGGAAAAACAGTGGAAATAGTGTCAGATTTTATTTTTGGGGGCTCCAAAATCACTGCGGATGCTGATTGCAGCCATGAAATTAAAAGACACTTCTTGGAAGGAAAGTTATGGCCAACCTAGATAGCATACTAAAAAGCAGAGACATTACTTTGCCAACCAAGGTCCATCTAGTCAAGGCTATGGTTTTTCCTGTTGTCATGTATGGATGTGAGAGTTGGACTGTGAAGAAAGCTGATCGCTGAAGAATTGATGCTTTTGAACTGTGGTACTGGAGAAGACTCTTGAGAGTCCCTTGGACTGCAAGGAGATCCAACCAGTCCATTCTGAAGGAAATCAGTCCTGGGTGTTCATTGGAAGGACTGATGCTAAAGCTGAAACTCCAATACTTTGGCCACCTCACGTGAAGAGTTGACTCACTGGAAAAGACTCTGATGCTGGGAGGGATTGGCGGCAGGAGGAGAAGGGGACGACAGAGAATGAGATGGCTGGATGGCATCACCAACTTGATGGACGTGAGTCTGAGTGAACTCCGGGAGTTGGTGATGGACAGGGAGGCCTGGCATGCTGTGATTCATGGGGTCGCGGAGAGTCGGACACGACTGAGCGACTGAACTGAACTGAAAGTTGCCCAATATCAGTGAGTCTGTTTCCTTAATGAAAGAATAAAGGTAAGGTTAGAGTAGATTTCTATGGTCCATCCTAGCCCTAAAATTCAGTCAGTTCAGTTCAGTCTCTCAGTCGTGTCTGACTCTCCGTGACCCCATGAATCACAGCACGCCAGGCCTCCCTGTCCATCACCAACTCCCGGAGTTCACTCATACTCATGTCCATTGAGTCAGTGATGCCATCCAGCCATCTCATTCTCTGTCGTCCCCTTCTCCTCCCGCCCCCAATCCCTCCCAGCATCAGAGTCTTTTCCAGTGAGTCAACTCTTCACGTGAGGTGGCCAAAGTATTGGAGTTTCAGCTTTAGCATCAGTCCTTCCAATGAACACCCAGGATTGATCTCCTTTAGAATGGACTGGTTGGATCTCCTTGCAGTCCAGGGGACTCTCAAGAGTCTTCTCCAGCACCACAGTTCAAAAGCATCAATTCTTCGGCGATCAGCTTTCTTCACAGTCCAACTCTCACATCCATACATGACAACAGGAAAAACCATAGCCTTGACTAGATGGACCTTTGTTGGCAAAGTAATGTCTCTGCTCTAAAATTACATAACACTTAAAAGTATTTAAAAGGGTGTGGCTTTTTCACAGTTTTATTAGGAAAAAACCTTATAAAAGTGAATGAGTGGTGAATCCAAGATAAAAGACATTAGTGATGGTTTGAATTGTCTTTTCCCAGTCCTCCATTCATATGCTGAAGATACCAATGCCCAGTTTTTCAAAATGTGATCTTATTTGGAGGTAGATTCTTTCCAGAGATAATCAAGTTAAGATGAGGTTGCTAGGGTGGGCGTTCATCCAATACGTCTGGTGTTTTTATAAAATCAGAGAAATTTGGATGCAGATTGGTATAGAGGGAGACTGTGTAGACACAGGGAAAAGACAGGCGTCTGCCAGCCAAGGAGAGGCGCCTGAAACAGATCCTTTACTCTGAGCTCTCAGAAGGGAACCCACTCTTCTGACACCTTGATTTCAAAATTCTAGCCTCCAAGACTGTGACAGGATAAATTTTTGTTGTTTAAGCCATCTAGTTTGTAGTACTTTATTACAGCAGGCCTAGCAAAACAAATTGGCACTGTTGCTAGGTCCTTGATGCTAAGTACACACTAACTTTTCAGAAGTTTGAGTAGTAGTTGGGGTGTTATTTTTGAAAGTTAGAACTCAGATGTTTTATATTTGTTCTTTCTGTAATGTTTCTTTAATCAGGCTGGCTGTGCATTTGTCTATTTAAGTAGATTTTAAGTAGCTATTTCATTTTTATATATACTTGCTTTACTCTAATCTACTAATATTTGCTTCTGTCTTTATTAATGTCTGCTTCCTAACATCTTTTGACTAATTTTTATACATATTTTTTAGTTTTTAAGATGTATACATCCCTCATTTATTATCTTTTTTTTTTTTAATTGGAGGCGAATTATTTTACAACATTATATTGGTTGGTTTTGCCATACATTGACATGAATCCGCCCCGGGTGTACATGAGTTCCCCTTCCTGAACCCCCCTCCCACCTCCCTCCTCCCCTTATCCTCCCTCTGGGTCAACCCCGTGCACTAGCCCCAAGCATCCTGTATCATGCGTCGAACCTGGACTGGTGATTTGTTTCACATATGATAACACACATGTTTCAATCCCATTCTCCCAAGTCATCGCACCCTTGCCCTCTCCCACAGAGTCCAAAAGACTGTTCTATACACCTGTGTCTCTTTTGCTGTCTCGTATACAGGGTTATCATTACCATCTTTCTAAATTCCATATATATGCGTTAGTATACTGTATTGGTGTTTTTCTTTCTGGCTTACTTCACTCTGTATAATAGGCTCCAGTTTCATCCACCTCATTAGAACTGATTCAAACGCATTCTTTTTAATGGCTGAGTAATACTCCATTGTGTATTGTTTTTTAATATGAAATCTCATTTAGGAGTAGAATTTTAAATATTTTCCCTTCCATTAACTTTTAGATAGTCTATCACTTTTAGTTTAGATCGTTCTCTCTTTACTTGATAGTTAATAGGAGCAAGAGATAGAAATAACATGTTATCTTTTATTCTAGCTTTATTATTAATTAATTTAGCTTGGCCTTGGGCCAGTCACTGACCTTCCATGGGCTTCTATAATACTGCCTGTGTGAGAATCAAATCAACTAAATATGATAATATTTGAGACCATAAAGTGCTATACAAATTTAAGTCATTTAAGTTATTGTTTTAATTATTTTTGACCAACTCACTATTCACAAAGAAATTAGGATAACCCTGGGGATATCAGAATTGCTTAACTTTATAGATTTAATTTCTGCTTATTGTATTAGCAATCATCTCTCAAATTGCCTGTAAGTTTATAATTTTATGGAAAAATAGCAATAATTCACCTACTGCTGCTAAGTCACTTCAGTCGTGTCCAACTCTGTGTGACCCCATAGACGGAAGCCCACCAGGCGCCCCCGTCCCTGGGATTCTCCAGGCAAGAACACTGGAGTGGGTTGCCATTTCCTTCTCCAATGTGTGAAAGTGGAAAGTGAAAAGTGAAAGTGAAGTTGCTCAGTCGTGTCCGACCCTTAGTGACCCCACGGACTGCAGCCTACCAGGCTCCTCCATCCATGGGATTTTCTAGGCAATAGTACTGGAGTGGCTTGCCATTGCCTTCTCCAATTCACCTACTAGCTCAGTTTTATTTATTTTTTTTTATGTATTATTTGATGAATTTCTTTGAAGGAGAGAAACCAATTTAAAAACTCACCTCCTAAAATCATGTGTCATTATCATTTAAGATTAGGAATGAACTAGCATTACCTGAATTCAGTTATGTGTCAAGCACTTTTGTAGGTGTTTTACATTCAATTCTTTCAACAATCATTGCACAAATGAAGATACTAAGAAAGCATAAGCAAACCTTATAAGAATGTTATAAATCTTCCAATCCAGTCCTTCCCAGCTGTCTCCCTATAAAACGGGTCAATAAGACAGCAGGGCTAAACTAAAGTTTTTATCTAACAATTTTCAGAGAATGTAAAGTAGTTCTTCTTTTAAAATTGAAAATATAAATCATGTTTAAGTAAAAGTAAATGTGGTTTTAAAAAGCAAAGGTCCTTTTGTTTCTCTTTGAATCTTTCTTTCTTCAGAAGAGACTTTTATTTTTCCTTTTTGTTTCCTTTAGGGGAGAATCAAAGTATCTGAGAGCAATCATTTACTTTGAACTACACCATTATTTCAGAATTTTCTATCATGCTAAATATTAAGTTCACCTTATGTATTAATGCAAGAGTTCTTATCTGTTATATCTAAAATACATGTGAAATTCAAGCATTCATTTTTAATATTTAGTTTTTTGCTTAAAATCACCTAAAGGCATTAACTACTATTATTTCTGATGAGATTATGCTTAACTGAGGAAAAATTGTAGCCTAATCAGCTTTGCAATTTTCTACAAGTACAGCTCTCTGTAGATGCAAGATCATTACTACTAACTAGACTGGCACTTATTTGAAGAGAGTGAACATTTACAGAATTATATGAGTTCTGAGTATCAGAATCCAGAATGTTCCCAGAAAAGAGAAACAAACAATAAGAAGAAGTGATTAAAATTGCTGTATTAATGAAGATGTTCATTACATTATATATAATTGCAAACATATAGAAACAGTCTAAAAGCTCAGTAGCAGAGGAACGGTTGTGTTGATAGTGTGAAATATTACAAAATATATTCAGTGATGTAGGAAAATGTTCACTGTATAACAAGTGGGAGAAAATATGTAGAACTGGATATACAGTAGATGTCACACATGTAAATAAAAAGCAAATTGCATATGAATGTATATGTGCATATATACAGAAACAGCTAGAAGAAAATACCCCAAAATACGTTAAATACTGCAGGTTTACTGAAAATTTTACTTCTTTTTCTGTATTGTTACATTTTTGTACTAAACTGAAAGAAAAAAAAAACCCTTCATCTTAAACATTACAGTGGGAGGGATTTCACTACAAAAAGGAAAATTTATATAATTTCTAAAAATAGGGAGGCAGAACTAGCTAATTTAGATAACCTCGCTTTAAAAATTTATAGTAAGTTAATGTCAAGAACTAGTTATGTTCTCAAGTTTCTTTTGGGTCTTAACGATCCTCTGATTCAACTGGAGTAAGGGCAAGCATAGGACTAAACACATGCAGAAGGCTCACCTTGATCACTGTAATAGTGCAAATGGATAGTAATTGGAGTGACATAAATAAGAGAAAAGGGAATGAGGGTAATGGTAATACAAAGCTTTGGTACATATACACAATGGAGTATTATTCAGCCATTAAAAAGAATACATTTGAATCAGTTCTAATGAGGTGGATGAAACTGGAGCCTATTATACAGAGTGAAGTAAGCCAGAAAGAAAAACACCAATACAGTATACTAACACATATATATGGAATTTAGAAAGATGCAAATGATAACCCTGTATACGAGACAGCAAAAGAGACACAGATGTATAGAACAGTCTTTGGGACTCTATGGGAGAGGGTGAGGGTGGGAGGATTTGGGAGAATGGCATTGAAACACGTATGTTGTCATATGTGAAACGAATCACTAGTTCAGGGTCAATGCATGTTATAGGATGCTCGGGGCTGGCATGCGGGGATGACCCAGAGGGAGGATAAAGGGAGGAGGGAGGTGGGAGGGGGGTTCAGGAGGGGGAACTTATGTAAACCCGGGGCGAATTCATGTCAATGTATGGCAAAACCAACCAATATAATATTGTAAAATAATTTGCCTCCAATAAAAAATAAATTAATTACCAAAAAAAACAAACAAACAAACAAAAAATATTTATAAGAGGCTTGAGCCATCAGTTCCCAGAACTCCCCAGTGATTTAATCTCTTGGTCTGTAGTATCTGCATCCATACAGATGAGTGTCAAGAGCCTGCAGAGAGGTGATGGCAGGAATCCAGCCCATGGACAGTATGTAAGAATCACTTATATACATGATTTCTTCCAAGGTATTAAATCTTTTTAACCACTATGGTAGCATTGCTATTTTTACTCCAGTGTTTAACTTATATGAAGGGAATGATTTATATGCCCTTAAATAACATGGCCCTCATTAAACTATGTATTCTCTATCAGTGTCAACAGAAGACTTCCATGACAATATGGTGACATATAATAATTAACATGGTTCAGACATATCGGATCTCTGCACAACTGGACACATCAAAAGAATTATGATATCATCAATGATGCTAGCAGACAGAGCACCTGCTCTCCTCTCACATTAGATAGCAGATGTTCAAATAATACCACATAGATTTTCTTAAGCTGTATCCTGAGATCTGTCAAGGTTTTCACCATGGTTAAATCAGAAATGTCACAACTTTTTCTTTTCAGTAAAAAAAATTCTCTACGTACCTGATAGGTGCCCACCCTACATAGCTTATTTTTATGTAAAGGCAGCTTGTCCTCTTAGAGGTGGGGTTTGCCTAGGGCAACAAAATGCTCTGTGACTGCTGAGCCCATGTGAGTGATCACCAGCTGGGAACAATGTGCTTTTTCTAGTGTGCCTACAGCATATATTTGGAAAGAGACGGACAAGACCATAAAACTCTGGACAAGCTGGACAATTTCGAAATGAGATGATTGTTCAGTAAACAAAAATGTTTGGATATATCTAACTTCAGGAGATGAAACCCAAAGAGATTTTAAGGTCTGTTCTCCATAAACATAGAATGCTGCTGCTGCTAAGTCACTTCAGTCGTGTCCGACTCTGTGTGACCCCATTGACGGCAGGCCACCAGGCTCCCCCGTCCCTGGGATTCTCCAGGCAAGAACACTGGAGTGGGTTGCCATTTCCTTCTCCAATTAAACATAGAATATAAATAAATAAATATCACCAATGTGCTTTGCTCTCTTTTAAGAGTTGCTTACAGTTAGTGTTTGGAAACAAGTGAAAGAAAGTGAAGTCACTCAGTCATGTCCAACTCTTTGCGACCCCATGGGCTATAGCCTACCAGGCTCCTCAGTCCATGGAATTTTCCAGGCAAGAGTACTGGAGTGGTCTGCCATTTCCTTCTCCAGGGGATCTTCCCAACCCAGGAATCAAACCCATGCTGCAGGCAGACGCTTTACCGTCTGAGCCACCAGGGAAGCCCTTGGAAATAAGACTGAAAACCCTTTAGAACATTCTATAAAAGGTGAATTCACTGAAATCAAAATGGCTAAAATATAGGTTTAGAGACAAATGAGTATGGCTTCCCCACACACATCTGACCTGTTATTAAATTAGCTATAGAAATATTTTTATCAGTAATATACTTTTCCAATATAATTTACATATATAAACTCTAAACCATTTTAATGAGAAAAAGATAAAGGATTCTGCTTTGTCCAGGGACTGGGTCCACTTGCTTTAAAATAGAAAACAGTATGGAGGTTCCTCAGATCAATTACCATATGATCCAGTAATCTCATTCCTGAGCATATATCTGGACAAAACTATAATTCAGAAACATACATGCACGTCTGTGTTCAAAGCAGCACTAGGTCACAATAGCCAAGACGTGGAAACAACCTGAATGGCCATCAGCAGATGAACTGATAAAATAGATGTGGTACATATACACAATGGAATACTACTCAGCAATGAAAGAGAATGAGTTACTGCCATTTGCAGCAACATGGATGAAATTAGATATTATCATATTTGAGTCAAAGAGAGAAAGACAAACATTACATCATATCTCTTACATGTGGAATCTAAAATATGACACAAATGAATCTACCTATGAAGCAAAAACAGACTCAAAGACAGAAAAGAGGCTTGTGGTTGCCAAAGGGGAAGGAGGATGAGAGAGGGAATGGACTGGGAATTTGGGGTTAGTAAATGCAAACTATTACATATAGAGTGGATGGACAATATCCTATTGCATAACACAGGGAATTATATTCAGTGTCCTGGGATAAACCATAATGGAAAAGAATATAAAAAAGAATGTATACATATGTATAACCGAGTCACTGTGCTATACAATAGAAATCAACACAATATTGTAAATCAACTATACTTCAATTTTAAAAAGTAAAAAATATATAAAAGCAGTTTTAGGAGAAAAAATAAGATGCAGTTTTAAAGAAAGATTTAACAAACACTTTGAAATTTTGAATACAGGTCAGATAGCTTGTGGAGAGAAAAATCATAAGAATATTTATTCATCCTCCAAACCTTTATTGAGTTCCCTTCTGCTCAAAGCACTGTTCTGAGTGCAGAGGCTATAGGAGCCCTGCTCTCAGGGAACTTACGTTAGACTAATGTTCCTGATCCTGATCTCAAAGCTCTTTTTCATTTGATCACATATTTCTCTCACCAAACAGGCTAATTTATACAATTTGCAAAGAGACTTCCATGTCTGATAAAAATGCCTGTTTTTTTCCCCACCTAGATTCATCTATCATCTATAATCTTTCTCAAAGATTTATCCATATTAAACCTTTATTCATATTACAAAGAAAACAAGAAGATCTTTATGTGTCTTTCAATGGGCAACTTGCATAATAAAATTTGCTTTATGCTTTTCTATTGTATAAATGTAACATATTTGAGATATAATTGCATAATATAACTGCTAGTATTTCAGTTTTTTTCCTTGGGTCCTCCAGAAAGAGAAAAATTCTGAGATTCAGAGATGATACGCTATTTCTTTTTCAATTTAATTTTAGGTATTTCTATTAACATTCAGCATTTATCATATTATGACTCAAGTGAAATATTTAGAAAAATACCTATATAATATCAAACAATCTTGTATTAGTCTACAACTACAGGGTAAATCAGGAAGAATTCTAATTTTTCATTTTATCCACTAGGATTCTGCAGAAATCATGTGCTGCACATGTACTGCAACCTTTAGCAGGAAAAGCCTTAGATAACCCATTTCGTAATTAAGGCTGAATACAAAACAGGTTTCCATGTTTCCAAAGCATGCTTGCCAGAGTCCAGCCTCTTCTGCCTAATACAAACCCTCTTAGTGTCACATGACCGTATCCTATTCCAGCCACAGCTGACAAACCCAGACCAGATAACTGATTTAGGGGCAGCTAAAGCTCAACATTCAGAAAACTAAGATCATGGCATCTGGTCTCATCACTTCATGGCAAATAGATGGGGAAACAGTGGAAACAGTGTCAGACTTTATTTTTGGGGGCTCCAAAATCACTGCAGATGGTGATTGCAGTCATGAAATTAAAAGACGCTTACTCCTTGGAAGGAAAGTTATGACCAACCTAGATAGCATATCAAAAAGCAGAGACATTACTTTCCTGACAAAGGTCCGCCTACTCAAGGCTATGTTTTTTCCAGTGGTCATGCATGGATGTGAGAGTTGGACTGTGAAGAAAGCCGATCGCTGAAGAATTGATGCTTTTGAACTGTGGTGTTGTAGAAGACTCTTGAGAGTCCCTTGGACTGCAAGGAGATCCAACCATTCATCCTAGAGGAGATCAGTCCTGGATGTTCATTGGAAGGACTAATGCTAAAGCTGAAACTCCAATACTTTGGCCACCTCATGCGAAGAATTGACTCACTGGAAAAATCCCTCCCTGACGCTGGGAGGGATTGGGGGCAGGAGGAGAAGGGGACGAAAGAGGATGAGATGGCTGGATGGCATCACTGACTTGATGCATATGACTTTGGGTAAACTCCGGGAGTTGGTGATGGACAGGGAGGTCTAGCATTCTGCAATTCATGGGGTCGCAAAGAGTTGGACACAACTGCGCAACTGAACTGAACTGAACTGAATTGAATCATCAAAGACATTCTTGGAGGTCTGGTTCAAAACATGACAATCCATCGTTCAGGAGTTGGGAAGATGAGAAACTGGTGACATAAGTGTGGGAGACCAGGTTCGCTGGGGTCATACTCAAGCCTAAGTTTGTGATGAAGGACAGATCACCGAAGAGAAAAAAAAGACAGCATAAAGGGCTGAAAAGGCAGAAGCCAGTGGGACGCAGAGATTGCCTCTGAGAGAAAAGATGGTTCCCTATCTTTTCCAGTTGACACCAGTTTCCATGAGCTCCAGCTTGTTCCAATGATTGGCTTTGTGTTTCCTGAGACTGGCTGTTGTACCCTCACAACAAATCTCCTCTTTCTTGTTAGCCTGAGTCTCACTTGCAACCAAATAAATCCTGGCTGAGAGAAATAGCTTTTCATGGATCTGCACTTAGTTTTTACCACAACAGGAAAAGCGCAAAAGTCAGTCACAAGTAACAGACTCAATTCCACTTCCATCTCTGAAGGATCATCCTAACCAGAAGTCAGTTTGGGGCACTGGTTCCTATGTCATTAATTTTTAATGACATGGTGGTATTTAATAATTTCTACACTCTTCTCAATATAAAATCATATGAGGGTTAACGTAGCACTGAGCTGATCTTTTCCAATTTTCAACTTCCAAATAGCTTTTGATGATGCTCATAGTATCTACTTACCGCTCCCTGTTCTCTATCAAAGACATTGGAAAAAAGCACCCAAGGAAACCACAGTAACAGTAGTCATGTAGTTTGCCATGGTTCTGATATTCTTCTGCATCAAAATGTTGCTCTCTGGCTGTTTGTCCCAGTGCATTTTGCTCCTGAAGTAGCATATTCAGGAGGACTTTTTCCTTTATTCTCCATCTAATTAGTCACTGATTGTCCTTAAACTGAATGGATGAGAAAACACATTTTGTCCTGTGTTTTACTTTTAAAGATTTGATCAAAGTATTTTTCACTACTTGTTCATCTTTATCATACAGTTCCTATAGCAAATACAAGTCTTCTCTTCTTCTGCATTTGTTCTGTTCTTATTGGGAATGGGGGTCTATAAAAATTATTGTTAACACCTCAAAGCTTTATTCTTTATAATGTAAAGAAAACATCATTTTCAGCCAATGCAAATGCTTTAATTCAAAAGATTTATTAAAATGACAGAGCAGCTATTGTTCAGCTATGGCTTTGAGCCATCTAAAACACTTTACTTTGTCTGAGATTTGCCAACTTCAAGAAAAATGAAAAATTTTGGACAGTTAGAAGGGGAAATATTGATATGATTAAAAGCTAGAGAAGAATAGAAAATACAAAAAGTATAGGAGAAAGAATATCAAGATACAGCCTTCAAGTATTGGGTTGGTCAATAAGTTCATTCGAGTTTTTCCATAAGCTGTAACTTCCCAGGTGGCTCAGAATGCAACCTTTCCAGTGGGTAAAGAATCCACTTGCAATGCAGGAGACATAAGTGATATGGGTTTAATCCCTGGGTCAGGAAGATCACCTGGAGGAGGAAATGGCAACCCACTCCAGTATTCTTGCCTGGAGAATTCCACGGACAGAGGAGCCTGCCCGGCTAGGGTCCATGGGGACGCAAAGAGTTGGACACAGCTGAAGCAACTGAGCATGCAGTGTGTAATGGAAAAACCCAAATGAGCTTTTTGGTCAACCCAATATAGAAATGGCTTCCCTTGTGGCTCAGCTGGTAAAGAATCCGCCTGTAATGCGGGAGAACTGGCTTCGATCCCTGGGTTGGGAAGATCCCCTGGAGAAAGGAAAGGCTACCCATTCCAGTATCCTGACCTGGAGAACTCCATGGATCATACAGTCCATGGGGTCGCAAAGAGTTGGACATGACTGAGAACCTTTCACATACATTTCCAAGCATCAGTTCAGTTTGCTTGGAAATGACAAATAGAACTACTAAGAAAGTGTTCTTTGTAGGAACAATACCAGCAACAAACATTTCAGTGCCACATCCTTTTGTAAATGTTTACCTGCATTTGCTAACGTAATATTACTCTAATTTTATACAAGATGGAATTGAGGCATGGAGACAGAAAGTAACTTACCTGAGGTTACACAGCTGGGACATTGAAGAGACGGAATTTGAAAGTGGCTCTGACCCTGCAGCCAGAACTCATGATCATAGGCAGTTTGCCCTCTCTGTAAATATTCTGACCAGGTTTTAAATCAGTTGTACATTACAACCATCTCAAGAGCATCTCAAAACATACCAACAACTAGGCTCCACCCCTGGAGAGTCTCACACGATAGTTCTGTGTGGTAGACATTTTTAAAATACATTTTAAAAATGTATTTTTAAAAGTGCCTAGGTGATTTCAGATGCAGAGAGGCAAGACCACTAAGCCCCGGTCACCTTTTTTAGTGGTTGAGACAGGAGCGGAATCCAAGTATCTTGACTTTTTCCTGTATATTACAGTAGATCCTATCTTCAGCAAATTGAGGGAGAAAGTAGGTTTTTACTCTGGAGTGACAAATTTGAATTTGATAAACCAAAAATCATTGGTTCAGTGGAGATCATGAAACACAAGGACGGTATTTCTTTTAGTGATTATTAAAATGAAGATGGATTCTCAATAATAAATATGTTAATGAGAAACTGATGAACATTTTCAAAGTCCCTTTATTAGGTGTTGCAACACTAACATAATTTAGACACCAGAGATCTTTGCTATACAATTTAAACTCTCAATATAATACAGAGTCTTCCTCAGAATCAACTCAAGGCAAAAATGTTTTTAAAGAAAGGATAAAGGGGACTGTGTAGTAAATGCTAAATAACTAGATCTCTGGGGAAGAAAGCTTTACTTGTAGTGTTTACCAAATTATGATGCCAACAACCCACCATTGCTAGTTTAAAGTTACCAGTGTGATGGGCATTACTGGATGTAGAATTGGAAAGAATACTCAGCAGCACATCATTATATAGCACTTCCTTCATATACATACATGGATGGAAAAACCCTCAAGAGCACAGGTAAAAGGAAAATGTAGTTAAAAAATTATAAAGTAGTGATTTTTGAGTATTTATTACCTTTGTCTTAAATAGAATTTTAATGATGCTGTATTTAATAACGGCTTGCCAAATTCCTGAAAATGTAATAACCACCTCTTGCAAGCACACCACTGAAAAGGCATCCATTCAATCACACATTTTTCTTGGAGAAAGGCAATATTTAATTTGATAAATTGAATAAATGGAAGGAAACAAACATTCTTAGTTTATTCAGCTTTTTCAGGAATGAAAACTTCTGGATTTCTCCTCCAGCATAAATCCAACCTTCATTTCGAGCAACAGAACACAGGGGTAAGACTGTGGGCTCTCCTGGAGAAGGGAATGGCAACCTACTTCAGTATTCTCACCTGGGAAATCCCATGGCGAGAAGGAGCCAGGCTCTGTGGACTGTAATCAGTTGCTATAATCATCAAAAAATTCAAAGTTTAGGAAAAGAGTAGCTTTGGTGTCTGCTGTTAGTTGAACATTGTTTGTATAATGAAGGAAGCTATGTGACTATAAAGACTCTTTTCCTTCTAAGAGTAGATGTGCAATTTTATTTAAATGATCAATTATCTTCTATAGACAAATGGAATGATGAAGGAAGAAATGACGAAAGAAAGGGACAGAGGGAGTGCAGAAGAGGAAAGGAAAGAAGGAAAAGAGGAAGGTATGGGAAATTCTTTCCTTTTCATAAGGAAGCATCTCTTTAAATACAGAATTATAATTGACATTGGTCTTAGCTCTGTTTTTGTGGATGTGACTCCAAAGGCAAGGGAAACAAAAGGAAAATTAAACAAATGGGAGTATACCAAACTAATACAACAAAGGAAAATATCACCAAAAGAAAAAAGCAACCTGCTGAATGGGAGACCATATTTGCAAATGGTCTATCCAATAAGGGGTTAATATCCAAAATATACAAAGCACTCATACAAATCAACAGCAACAAAAACAACCCAATTAGAAAGTAGGCAGAGGATTCTCAGCAGTGAAGGAGACGAAGAGCAGTGGTCCTCAACTGGGCATGATTTTGCTCCTCAGCATCTACTTAGCAGTGTCTAGACATTTTTAGTTGTCACAGCTGGGATGGAGGAAAGAACTACCAGCTTGTAATGTGTACAGGTCAGAGACACTGCTGAACATACTAGGGTGTACATGATAGCCCCTCATAAGAGAGTTATCTGACTCAAAATGCCAATGGTGCCCAGGTTGAGAAACTAGAGACTACAGAAATATTTAGGAAGCCACATGGATTTCACTTTAGATATTAAGTTCAATGCCAGATTTATTCAAATAAAATGGCATGACCATCAGAAAAACAACATAAGTGTCAGTAACTGCTTTAGAGATCACAAAATTGATATAAACAGGTGCAAATCAAAGCAGTCATTAAATATTTATGTATAGTTACTAAAAAAAGTGTTTAGAAGGGGTGAGAGCTGTAAACTACATTCCCAGCTTGACAGAAATACACAGTGACTAAATCTAGCATTGTCTGCAAAAGAGGTATGCACTTCACTCTGGTAATAGTCAGCAGGATCTAAATTTAGGTTATACTCTTAGTGCATTAAAATAGCATCAAGAAGCTCAGGAAGTCTAAAACCATCACACTCCAAGTTTCTGTCTATACAGTTAATAGCCACTTGCCAGAGATCCCTGTTGCCTGTTTGATTACAGTCTGTTAAAAACATATTCTTTGCAAACTTCTCCCATAAACCAGGAAATGGAATTAAAGGACTGAGTCTACATACAATAATTGGAACACAAATATCATGATGTAAAGCAGTCATAGAGAATATACCTTAACTTTCAAAGTTTTGTGAGAAACTTTATGAGGCTTTTTTACTGGTTACCATGACAGTAAAAATGCTTTCTTTCAGCGTTCCAGTGTCACAATGGTAAATGAGGAAAGCAAATGAACATTTTAAATGGAACAGAAGATCTGTAATATTAATTGCCTATAATCTGACTTGGGTAAAAGTTGACCTGGGGGAAGGCTGAGACAAGCGTACTGTCAAAAATGGGAAGAGATTCAGATGGTGTCTTGGTGCCTTGATTTTTCTGTTTACTCTCTCTTCTATTGAAACAAACAAAAACCAGATGGACTAACTCAAAGATATTTCTTTTTCTTCACTCCACTTTAGAGGACCTTCTAAAATGTAGTTTGCTATTTTTAAAAAATTGCTTCGTTTTCTGAAATTGTAGCTCAAAATCCATTCCTAGCAGTAAAGCACTCTCAACTGTTGCAATCTAGAATCACCTGAGCAGATGCATACCACTAGAAGAACAAACCTTGAAAGTGTTCGGTATTAATGTCCTACAAAAAGGATGATGAAGATTTTTCTTCTTCTAAGGGGCTATGACTCAAGAATAAAAAGAAATCAGCTGTTTCACAAAGTCAAATTAAATAATGCTAGATTTCTATTTTAAGCAAAGTATATATAATGCCCCATCTTGTGGCCAGGTTCTTTTCCTGTGTTAGACACGTGAGATACAAAAAGTATCTGCTTGAGTCACTCTCGTCACACTTACGCGACCCTCTTCATGCTTACACACTCATCCCTATGACTATATAAACTTTTTAAGCTAAGTACATGGCTACCTGGAAAAAAGTCTACCTGCCCTAGCCTCTCTTGCAGCTAAGTGTGGCCATGGGACAAAACTCCAGACCAAGTGAGATTTCTGGGTATTTCCATAACGGGAGAGGAAGTCACTCTGCTTCTCTCTTCCTGCTGTCTGGGATATAGATATATTGACTGATGCTCAAGTGGCCACAGAGGACATCAAGGTGAAAGCTGTGTGCTGGTGATGTCAGAGTAAGAGAAAGGAGGAGCCTGGTTCCTTGACACTGTGGATACTGTACCAGACACGATGGCCTACAATCTGTTTTAAGTTAACAAGAAATATATTTCTATTTTTCTTTAACCACTGCTATTTTGTCTAAAACATGATTCTAATTCAAACTAATACAGTATTTTCAAAACCTTTCTTTTCTGACCAGCTGTATTCTCTCTCTTAAAGTAGTTTAAGGAACACTTCCAATTGCACATTCTTATAGAAACTACTCTCTACATTAAATTAAGATTTGTTGTCTACACATTTCCATGTGATCTTGAGCTTTAATTATATTGTGTATAAAAGGTTACTAATTTGAATATACCCTACACCCCCACAACTATATGATAAATTATTTAAGGTTAGAAATTGTTATATCTCTTTTTATTCTCAATACTTTGAAAGATTTAACAGATGCTCACATATCTATCTTCTGTAGTTAAATACATAGAACGTGGAAGAAACGGAACAAAAGGAACAGGAAAGGAAGCAGAGATAGAAAAGGAGAAAGGGAGAGAGGGGGCCTAAAACGGAGAAGGTATTTTCTTTCACCAAACAATATGGAACTAGGAATCAATCACAGAAAGAAAAACAGGGAGAGAACACACACATGCAGACTAAGTGACGATCTACTAAACACACAGTAAGTCAGCAACGGAATCAAATCAGGATATCAGAAAATAACTTGAGACAAGTTAAAATGAAAAGACAACCTTTCAAAATCTATGGTATGCAGCAAAAGTGATTCAAAAAGGGAAGTGCACAGTGATGAAGTCCTTCTACAAGAAACAAGAAAACCTCACACAATCTAAACTACCATCTAAAAGAACTAGAAAAAGAAGGAGGATGGAAACAATAAAGACCAGAGAGGAGATAATTAAAATAGAGGTAGAAAACAATAGAGAAGATCAATAAAACTAAGAGCTGCGTTTTTGAAAAGATAAACAAAACTGAGCCAAGCCTCACCAAGAAGTTTAGAGGAGGGCCCAAATAAACAAAATAAGAAATGAAAGAGGAGAAATAACCACTGATATCACAGAAATACAAACAATTACGAGAGAATACTATGAACAGATATACGCCAACAAATTGGACAACCTAGAAGATATGGACAAGTTTCTAGAAACATTCAGGCTGCCAAAACTGAATCAAGAAGAAACAGAAAATGTGAACAGTCGGATTACTAGAAGTGAAATCGAATCTGTAAAAAACTTCCCTTCAAACAAAAGTTCATGACTGACTGACTAACAGCTTCACTGGTGAATTCTATCAAACATACAAATAACTTATATTTATTCTAAGACCTGAAGAGGAGGGAACACTCTCAGATTCATTCTATGAAGCTACCATCACCTTGACACCGAGGTCAAAGATACAACCAAAATAAACTATAGGTCAAGATCTTTGATAAATGTAGATGCAAAAATCCTCAGCAAAACCTTAGTAAACTGAATCCAACAATACATAAAAAGGATCATACACCATGATCAAGTTGGGAGTCATTCCAGGGTCACCCAAGGATGGTTCAACATACACGAATCAATCATTGCGATACATCACATTAACAGAAGCAAAGACAAAACCACATGAACATCTCAAGAGATGCAGAAAAGAACATTTGACAAAATTCAATGTCCATTCATGATAAAAACTCTCATCAAAGTGGATATAGAGGAAACATATCTCAACACAAAAGTCATGTACAACAAATCCATAGCCAATATAATATTCATATAAGCATTTGAAAAAAATAAAACATCCATTTTTGACAAAAAATCTTAGTAAATTATAGATAGATGAAAGTTCCTTAAATTTAAAGAGATTATAATTAAAACAGTATGGTACTAGCATAAAAAGACACACACAGACCAACAGACTAGAATAGAAAGGCCAGAAATGAAACCACACATATAAAGGCAAATAATCTATGACAAAAGTGCCAAGAATACACAATGGGAAAAGAACAGTCTCTTTAATAAACAGTATTGAGAAAACTAAATATCCACACATGCAAAAATGAAGTTGGACCTTTATACTGTATATAAAAATCAACTCAAAAAGAATTAAAGATTTAAACATAAGACTTGAAAACCTACTTGATATAGGCCTTGACAATGATTTTTCTGGACGACATCAAAAGCATAGGCACCAAAAGTTAAAATAAGTAACTGGGACCATTTCAAAATGAAAAGCTACTGCACAGCAAAGAAAACAGTCAACAAAATAGAAAAGGTAACCTACAGAATGGAAGAAAACATTTGCAAACCATATATCTGATAAGAGGTTAATATTAAAAATATATATGGAACTTCTATAACTCAATAGCAAAGAAACAAATAACCTGAATTAAACATGAGTAAAGAGTTGAATAGATATTTAAAAAAAAAAACATATAAATGGTCAACAGTACATGAAAAGGAGCTCAACAGCATTAATCATCAGGGAAATGCAAATTAAAACCACAACGATATTAGCTAATATCTGTTAGAATGGTTATTTTCAAAAAGATAAGAAGTAAATATTGGTGAGGATGTGGAGAAAAGGGAACCCTTGTACACTGGTGGTGGGAAGGTAAATTGGTATAACCATTATGGAAATTAATATAGAGATTTCTCAAAAAGTTAAAAATAAAACATGATTTAGCAGTACCATTTCTGGGTATATAATCAAAGGAAATTAAACCAGTAAAGTGAGTATCTTAAAGAGACATTTTCACTTCCATTTTATTTCAGCATTATTCACAAAAGCCAAGATATAAAGACTACTTGAGTGTCCATCAGTGGCTGGATGGATAAAGAAAATGTGGTATGTGTGTGTGTTAAGTCGCTTCAGTCGTGTCTGACTCTTTGCGACCTGATGGACTATAGCCCACCAGGCTCCTTTGCCCATGGGATTCTCCAGGCAAGAATATTGGAGTGGGTTGCCATGCCCTCCTCCAGTGGATCTTCCAGACCCAGGGATCAAATCCACATTTCTTAAGTCTCCTGCATTAGCAGGTGGGTTCTTTACCACTAGCACCACCTAGGAAGTCCCATATGTATATATATACATATAAACAATGGGAAATCATTCAACAAAAAAGAAGGAAATCCTGCTCTTTGTGACAACATGGATGAGCCTAGAGGACATGTTGCTAAGTGAAATAAACAGAGAATGAAAATATTGCATGATCTCATTTATACACGGACTCTAAAAAAGTCTATCTCATAGAACCAGAGAATAGAATCATGATTACCAAGGGCTGGGGAGTGGGAAAAATAGGGATACATCGGTCAAAATATGCAAACTTTCAGTAATAAGATGAATAAGTTCTGGGAATCTCATATATACTGTGGTGACCAGCATGCTATATAAAAGTCTAGCAGTACAAAATGTTGGGAGGATGTAGAAAAACTAGGATTCTCAAACACTAAATTGTTTGATTTGGAAAAACTTTTGAGGAAATCTTGTATTTCTGAACATATGCATACCTTTTGATAAAGTAATTCTACTCTGAGGGTATGTGCAGGTTTTAAGATATAAGTCTGTGTGTATATAGGCATTTGTATATATCAATCTAATAGAGACATTTTTCTTTAAAGCAGTATTATTTGTAATAGTTTCAAACTGGAAACAACTCAAACATTTCTCAAGAGAAATTTTGGTATATATGGAATGTGGAATACTCTTCAGAAACAAAGATGACTCAGTTATAACTATATACAACATCTCAAAAAGTCTGATATTAAAAATGTGATTCTATTTATAAAATTAAAAAACAGGCATCACTGAACTATATTATTAGGAGTCAGATGGCAGTTATCTTTGGGAAGGAGGGGGTGGTTATTGGTTCAAGATGAGCAGAAGGAGGCCTTCTGGGTGCTGATAACGTCTATTTCTTGGTCTGGGGAGCAGTTACTTAAGTGTATTAACTGTTGGAATTCATTAAGATAAACATTTATTGAACTCTTCAGAGCTATGTGATACCTCAATAATTTTTATTTGAAATATTCATCTTTTGTTATTATTCTTCCTTTGTTTCCCTTCCTCTATCCTGCTTTTTACTTTAGAGTGTTAAATATTAAAACCTCAGGTCTTGAGGTCCTGAGAGAAGACAAACTGCTATAATTATGAAAATTAGTAAGTAACGTTACAAGTATGTAGCAGTGCAGACATTTTCATATCTAGTATCTCAACAATCATTACAACCCTATGAGAGATAAGAAGCAATAAATACTTTTTTTAAATTGATGGATAAACTGTGACTCAGAGGTGGTTAAATTTTGTTCCCTAGTTCATATATTTAGAAGGGGCAGGGTTCAGTGTAAGACTTCAGTTCTTAATCACAAGATTGTTGCTCTTTCTACTCCACATGTAGTCATTTAAAATAATATATAACATGAATAAATAATCTATGGAACTGAACTGAACTGATGATTCAAATAACTGTATTTTTTATTTGAATCTCACTAGACTCACTTTAAGTCTTCAAAATTACCATTGTTATTCTCTCCCATACCTCTTTGTTTAAAAAAATGCATTTATTGAGGTCAATAACAAAAGGATAACATCTTCTACTTATTTATATTTTTCCATATCAATTAATGTACATGTAATATGTCATACCTTCTTAAATATAGACATTTCAAATGTGGATAGGATTGTTTTAGATACTCTTTTCAAAAGTAATATGTCTGATCTGTTCAGGGGCTTCATGTTCTAAAGTTCTCTTCTTGGTTTTTCTAGTCTTCAGGAAAGGAAGAACTACTAGTCTCCTATCTAGTGGTTATACAATTAGAAGAATGAAAGACAAAGAAATATTTTAGATTATGGTTAGAGAAATAGATTAGAATATTTTGCTAATACAACAATGAGTATGATCACTCTGTATAGTTTAAATATTCTTTGATCACCACATAATACTGCTCTAACTTCCAGCAGGTATTTTAAAATTGCATACCTTTGATCAAAATGAGTATTGGGGAAACGAGTTCATATGACTTAATTGAATTCATATACACTATTGGAAAAAACATAATCGGGAGGTTTATAAAACTGATGATGTATTAAGAGTCTCACCCTTGAATGCGGGAAATGGTTGCTGTTCCGTTATTGCTGACAGTGTACATTGCTACAGACTTTATGGAAGAAAGTTTGGCAAGTGGTATTAACAGCCTAACATGGACATTCCCTAAGGCCTTAACTCAATTTACAGCAGTCATACAAGGAAAACAACTAGCGACACACAAAGCTTTACCTATGAGGATATTTGCTGTAGCATAATTTATAATGGTGAAAATTTTACTGTCACATAAATGTCAAATAATAAAAGAACATTAAATCACTCATAGTATATTAACAAAATGGCACACCCTGGAGCCATTAAAAATAACATTGCAAATGAAGACTTGTTGTGAAATGATACTTGGGCTGGGCAAATTAGTAATATTCAAATGGCGACCTCAACCAGTCACCTTTTACCTGTGATGCTATCGAAGGACATAGATGCATACGTGACAAGGTCAAACAAAGGCATAATACATCATGGTAAAGTTCCTGGAACTTTTAGTACTTCAATGACAGCAGAAGGGGTTCTGACATATTTTTCCTGCACTAGCAGGAGCTGACTTGACTCCCCTCTCTTCCCTCTTGTGACCCCACTCCCTATAAGCAGATTCAGAACAGAATTTCTCAATGTCTGCCCCACTTTATTGGATGCTTTTTTCCTCTATTTACACGTACGAAGCTAATATGATTTGTTAGATCTTTGTGTCCTTCTCCTGGTTTCTTTCTATTTCCTACTATTGTAACTACAAAGAAAACATCCTTTATTTTTTAAAAACTGATCTCTTTTATCCCTTACTTCTGATTCCTTATGTTCTGATTCCAAATCCAAGCAATAGTTTTCATGTTCCTTTACCACATTCTGAAGCATTCCTGCTTTCTCACTGTGGTTTAACTCTATGTCTGAACAAGCGTATTTATTAGAATTTAGATGGATTACAGAACAGACCTGTATAGACTCTTTTTTAACCCTTAAGATTTGTGATAATTTCACTGAGTTTTTATTCCTCCTCAACTCAAGAAGAAAATATACCCACATTTGGAAGAGGTCCCCAGTCTTATTACCTATTTTTTTCATATCATTAACTCCACTGCCCCCATGAGGTTGAATCAATGCTTTGGGTCTCTGAAGTTCATAGCTGAGGTCAGAGCTCACGTGCTGGAGGCTACGGGCCGGTGATCAGGAAGGAAAGTCCTCCCCACAGTGGTAGAGAGCAGCCAGCTGCTGGAGAAGCAGGCTTCAACGCAGAATCTCAGCTGCCTTCTCTCTCATCCTTTCTTTTTGAATGTCTTTCAAGGACTTAAAATGTAAAACAAAAAATGACAAATAATTGAGACTAAAAGTACCTTCCAAATAGTAAGTACAAAAATATCCTATTTTTGTCTTTAAAAAACGAATGTCACCCACAGCCACACACAGAATCAGATGGGAAGCACCAGCGGCTAATGGCAGCCACCTGTGAGCGGTAGAAGCAGCATGGCTGGAGTAGCTGTTTCAGCTTTATTTTTTTTTTTATCTTTGCATTTCTCTATTTCTCACATAGCTTGTTAAAAAAAAAAAAACCCGTGAATATTTATTACTTTACCATTAAAGAATAGTAGTGTTCATTTCTTTTTTTAATGTGTTTACCTTACCTTGAATGCCCTGAATAAACCACATTAAGGGTCTAAGTGCTTCATCGGTTTCCAATTTTCCCTGATTCCCCAACTTCTTCATCTTTTACTACCATTCTCATATGACATTTCTTATTTTTAATTTTAAAACAAGAAATGCTATAATTTTAGAGTGGCATTGAGATATATATATATACACATACACACACACACACACAAATACACATGCTGCTGTGTGTAAAATAGAGAGCTAGCAGAAGCTGCTGTATAGCACAGGGAACTCATACTGGGGCTCTGTGGTGACCTAGAAGGGTGGGGTGGTGGTGGGGGTGGGAGGCTCAAGAGGGAGGGGATCTATGTATACTTACTGGAGTCACATTGTTGTACAGCAGAAACCAACACGATATTGTAAAGCAGTTATCCACAAATTACAAATAAAAATAAATAAATGTTTGAGATTTTAGAAAGAAGAGTTTTTCATGTTTCATGAGGCAGAACCTTATGACCTTCTAGTAATAATGATAAGGCATGTATACTCTGGTTTTCAAGCCATTCACATTCACTGTCTGCTAGCCGGAATCCCCATTAGCAGATTGAAACCATGCACAGTGCCAGGGACCGTTTCTAACCATCCCAATTGCTCTGTATCACCTTCGTGCTCAGACTAGAAATAAGTCCTGGACAGATACATACTCAGAGTTCAGCAAGTTGGTGGACCATGGCTGTAGAGCTGCTTCCATTTACCCTGTTGAGGTAAACAGTTACATCTTCACTCTCTGCTTAGCAGGAAATCACAAGAAACACTATGTCACAAACAAATGAGAGTCTGAGGTCACTGCGATTCACCTTCTAAGCTTCTCCCACTTTAAAATGGTAAAATAAAATATTCATGTGCTACCATTATGTGGTTGAACAAAGAAGGAGGCATTTCCTCTTACTTAAATTAATCCACGACTGCCTACAGCCTATACCAAGTCAATTGTTTATACCTACATCTACCCCATATATGAATGAGGAAGGCAGAAAAAATAACGGCCATGCAAACAATGCCTGCCAAATCACATTAGAATCGACAAGTGAGACAACTGATCGATCTTCCTAGCAGCAAGGACAAATAGACTGAATCACATTTCAAAGATTCAATGGCTCTTTGAACAAAAAACACACTACCCACTTCAACACAGAATGACCTATTTTTCCAAAGGATGTCCAAGGATGCCCAGGGCAACCTATCCTATCCTCCCTGAGAATTTAGAAAACATAAATGAATACTGGATGCAAGTTTATTTTCTGAATTAAAATTTCAAGCACTAAAAATGGAATGGTAATACTGAAAGTAATGTAACATCTTTTAAGACAATTCAAAGTGCTTAACTCATTTAATATAATTATCTCTTAACATTGTGATATAGTCTCTATTTTCCTAGTGCTCTTTAGAAAGGACAAAATACCCTTCCTTTTACCATAATTTCCCCCTTGTCTATATCTAATTGAAGAGCTTTCTATCAGAAAACTTGAAAAATGGATAATTACTGCTCTGGGGCCTCTCATCAACTAAGAACTTGGGAATTAGAGTTTTTGGCCTTGCTTAATGAAAAGTGGCTGAATTAAATTTTCTTCATCTAACAAGTATCTATTTTTTTTTTCCTTTTGGTAAAAAATTTCCCAGAGAATCTCTCTTAATAGCTACTGGCCAAGCCCATAATTCTACAATTGAAACAATGAGATCTATTTTCCAGATCATCAATCTTCATTCTCCAGACAGATACAATTGTTTGAAGAGTTGCAATTACATTATCCCTTGGTGCTTCTTCAGCCTCTACATTTGACTGATTCCACAGTTAACAATTAAAAGGCCAAAGGAATTCAGGATTAATTTTTATCTCTAATAATAAAAAGTTCATTGCATTGAATTTCCTGGTATCAGCATCACTGCCTTCCTAATTAAAAGTGCAATGGTTATATAATCCTGCAAAAGGAGAAATGGAAGTCAATACCCATTCATGGGCTGTATAGTTCAAGTGAAGTAACTGCAATCGCCCTGACTGTGTGGACAGCACAATCTTTCACCACCTATGAAGGAGTCAATTTAAAGTGCTAGGCTTAGCCCATATTGCTTAAATTTCATCCATCCGCTGATGTTAAACGTAACACGTTTTTGAATAGCAATCTACATTTATAACAGACCAAATGCAGATAACCAGAATGACCTGCGCACAGCGTCATCATGTGTGCTGCTATTTGTCATCAGAGGCCGACAGGATGCAGCGCCTAGTTGCCTTCTACTAACCAGAAAGCGGGCAGAGAGTTCTTCCTCCTCACATTCCCTCCTCCTCTTCAGCACTACTGTGCCCTCAGATCAGTGTGTTACCATCGGCTCTGTTCATGGTGGTGCTTCCTTCAGTGGCTCCAGCGAGACACGCCTCTCCTTCCCTGCCAGCCTCAGACGTTTCCCATTCCACAGGCCCCCTCTGGGACCAAGGAACCTGAACTTTTCACCCACAGCCAAAGCACCAATAAGGCACGGTCTTAGGGCGAAACACTGCCCCACACTGTGAGCTCCTAGGGTACTTCATGGTCTCTGGGTTCTGAGTGGTTGGCACGGAACCTCAGATGTGACAAAAATTCAAGATAACACTGAAGAAATGTTAGCCTGGAAAAAGCAGGATTTACATTAGAGACTAACTTGGGGAAAGGAAGGCTCAAGCTTTGGTTCCTGTTAAGTTCCCTTTTACACACTTCTACCCCTGAGTCTCAACTTTTTCACCTGTAGAGTCTGGCTGTAGGAGAAGAGGTGGTTGGTACGCAGGACAATATTTTGAATATATAATGTAGGACAACTTCCTTTGCTCTCAAAAGCACAATCTCCTCAACTTGCCCTCCCTTAAAACCAGGAAAGAAAAAAATACTCCACTAAATCATATTAGAATTCACCCAACAGATAGAACATTTATATTTTAACATTAAAACTCATCTTAATTTGCTAAAAACTGATGGCTTTCACCCAACACAATTGATATTTTGTTTGAAAATATACAACACAAAATTACCTGAAGCCTGTAGAACAGTTAATCTGTGGGCTTCTGAGAATTATTTCACAACTATTTTTTGCCGATTTTCATGAGACAACTAACTAGTCATGCCAAAATTTGTATAATTTTATCAAAACATCTCCACATTTTATTCATTTTAGATGAATCAACACAAAAACTAGCAAAGCCCTATTTTTAACTAGATCCAGTACACTTCCTTCATTTCCCATTCCAATATAATTTGGCATAATTAAGAGTTATCAAGAATATCCATGATTGCTTGAGTTGAGTCCTGTAATAAGTGGGAACCAATCACAAAACCAGTCACCATTGGGACTCCCTTCAGGAAAGATGACTATTACACGATTACCTTTTAAGGGCTAATTAATAAACATCAATTTAAGACATCTGAATATTGTAATCTGTCCCTTGGTTCCTGTTTCATGGGATCAGTCGCTATTTGTATTCTCCAGACTCACCTCCTGAACTCCGAATTTCTCTATTTCAAGACGACTGGCATGCATTGCATTGTCCCACCCCAGCATTCAGCGGCTGCCCTGCATTGCTTCAAGCCATATCCCAGCAGGTCCTGCCAAGTTGATTCTTTCTCGCCTCTTAGAAATATCACCCCCTCTTTCCACCTAACTCTCCAGAAATTTGCTAAGAAGCTATCATATTAATATAGAATATGTTCCTGTCATACAATGTTATAAAACAGGCATCATGGGACTATAGACCAGCGATATAAAGAACACAGCTGGAGTCTGATGGACCTGGATTCAAATCGTGACTCTGACGAATACTAGTTGTAAAGACAATAAGGTGCCTAAGACTCTCTGACCCTCAGTGTCCTCACTCATTGGTTTTGTTTAGTCACTAAGTCATGTCTGACTCTTTTGTGACTCCAAGGACTGTAGCCTGCTGGGCTCCTCTGTCCATGGGATTTCCCAGGGGAGAATATTGGAGCAGGTTGCCATTTCCTTCTCTAGGGGATCTTCTCAACACAGGGATCAAACCATGTCTCCTGCATTGCAGGTGGATTCTTTACCACTGAGCTAGCAGGGAAGCCCGTCCTCATCCACAGAGTGGTGCTAACAACACTGCTACTCATCAGGTGTATGTGAAGATTGAAAATGCTGCATGTATGATAGTACCGGACTGTGAAAGTATCTGTCCAACTGCTGGGCGCTTAGTACGCTTATTAATGATAAGGATACATGCTTTAGAGTCATCCTTAGTTCAAATCACGGCTCTGCATTTCAGCTTCATTTGTAAAGTGGGGCTGATATCAACTCGCATACAGATTTGGTATGAACATTACAGATAAATACACTAAAATCCTTGGTAAAATGCCTGGTGAAGAGCAAGTGTGCCATGGATGGCAGCCATTGCAAAAATTACACGTAGAAAGTGACTTTGGTTGTGAGACATATGCCGGAAGTATCAAGTTGTTAAAAGTTTAAAAGCCTTTGACACCTTTCAGTGCTGCTGTTCTCACTCCGACACGATCTGAGAGCTGTGGAGGAGAATTTAGTCAAGAGTGCATGCAGCCTCTCTCATCCTCTATCTTCTAACAAGGCTCTGCCTCTATCAGCTCTGTTCCTTTCCCTTCTCTGTCAGGGTTCTGTTGCCAGGCAAGTTCTAGGGGACTTTTGTAGTCTAGAAAGGAAAGAAAGAAGGAAGATGCATGAGTTAGAGTTGGGGGAGGGGTCTGGGGAAGACCTTAGAGAAAACATACTCGAGGAGCTGAGGGATGGTGGGGAAGGAGATAAAATGGGGAGAGAATTTCCTGAAATAATGTTTTATGTATCATCCTCTGAATACTCAAGGAAAGTAACCACCTCAATTAAAAAAGAAGAAGAAGGGGAAGAATAAGGAGGAGAAAAGAAGACTCTCCCATTGTTGGACCATGCCCTTTGAGTGCCAGTGCTCTGAGGCTGTGCCAAATGAGTTGTGGCTTCTGTGTGCATGCATGCTAGGCCCCTTCAGTCGTATCTAACTCTTTGCGTCCCCCTGGACTGTAGCCCACCAGGCTCCTCTGTCCATGGGATTCTCCAGGCAAGAATACTGGAGTGGGCTGCCATGCTCTCCCCCATGGGATCTTCCAGACCCAGGGATGGAACCCGTGTCTCCTGTGGCTCCTGCACTGCAGGCGAATTCTTTACTGCTGAGTCATGGGCTTCTACTGGGCAATAAATACTAGGGACCGAAAACTTCCCCTTGCTCCTAAGGGCAGAAATGCCAGAGGAAATCAGGCTCAGCGTAGAGACAGGGGCTACTTGATCTCCTAGGTGGGTGACCATTTGAGGGAAATAACTTTAGAACTCAACACTCTGGAGCAAACAGAGGCAGACAACTAGTTTGCCAATGGGTGTGACAAGGAAGAAAGGCCTCACAAGTAAAATCAGAAAACCAAGGAATCAGGTAACCAGGAAGGGACCTTTTAGTGGGTTGGGCCTCAGAATGCATGTCCCTTGGTGCACCTGGAGACAGACTTGGGAAGCACCAGGAGCTTCACGGCTAGTGGACCCAGTGCCAGGATAATGTGAGCTGAGTACGCGAAGTAGCGCTCGCCGCTCCAGTGCAGAGCAGTGTATGGAGCGGGTGACTGCAGGAGACAGCACTTGACAGAGCAAAGGAAGCGATGTGGAAAACAAGAGTGCAGGAGAAGGGAAGTTAGCTTACTGAGCTGTGTCACCAAGGCAGGAAAGGGCTGTGCAATGGCTATTTTCCATCTGCCCTTCCGGAGCCAACATGCTCCGTTCTCCACCCTGCTCTGTGTCTGGGAGTCTATGGGCTACATCGGTGGTTTTCTTGTCCTCAGGCTGCTGGTTGAGTTTAGTTAATGCTGACGACCAGCAAGAGCTTGGGCTGCAAGACAGGGAGGGCAGCAGTTCGCTCCTTCGTCTATTCTGACCTTAGACTATGTTTGGTTTTGCTCCCCTCTGGTGGCAATGGGTTGGCTGTGTCCTTCCTGGAAGACAGCAGCACCTGACCTGTTGGCTGTCCCCTTTCTGCAGCTACTTTTTACCTGCTGCCTTCCCTGTTGCTTCAGGGCCCAGGGACAGTAAGTGACTCTAGTTGTTGCTGTTTCCTGGTCCTTAACGGTCTCCCATTTGTTTTCTTAACCCAGACCATACGTTTGAAGATACACCCTTAATTAAACTCTCCTCAATTACTTGGCTAGAGTATACCATCTGCTCCCTTCTCGGACACCATCTGACAGACCCAGGTAAGGTAATAACTGCACAGTGAGAAAATGCAGACGGAGTGTATCAACCTCCTGCAGAAGGCAGAGCAGGAGAGAAAATATGAAAGCAGAACTGAAACACTGGACCATTGACCTTGGGTTGAAGTGACGTGAAGTCGCTCAGTCATGTCTGACTCTTAGCAACCCCAAGGACTGCAGCCTACCAGGCTCCTCTGTCCCTGGTATTTTCCAGGCAAGAGTACTGGAGTGGGTTGCTATTTCCTTCTCCAGGGGATCTTCCTGACCTTGGGTTAGAGGGTGTTTATTAAGTTCATGTTAATACAGTTAGATTCATGATAATATGATCTATTTGTAATTATTTTCAGTGA
Organism: Moschus berezovskii; assembly: GCF_049115385.1. Taxonomy (NCBI): domain Eukaryota; kingdom Metazoa; phylum Chordata; class Mammalia; order Artiodactyla; family Moschidae; genus Moschus; species Moschus berezovskii. The sequence goes on from NC_142461.1 coordinate 122,065,605, forward strand.
TGAATTTTTCTTTTGTAAGATAAGGCAGTATTATAGTTCACAGGATTCTTCATTCTTGGAATGAGTTGATTTGCATGATCACACCAAAGAGAGAGACTTAGGTTCAAACCCCTTTTCACCACTTCTTATGCTAAGTTACTTCATTTTTCTCTGCCTCAATTTTCACATCTGAAAAATGGGGGTCACAATATCTTCTTCTGGAGAAGGCAATGGCACCCAACTCTAGTACTCTTGCTTGGAAAATCCCAGGGATGCAGGAGCCTGGTGGGCTGCAGTCTGTGGGGTCGCTAAGAGTCGGACACAACTGAGCGACTTCACTTTCACTTTTCACTTTCATGCATTGGAGGAGGAAATGGCAACCGACTCCAGTGTTCTTGCCTGGAGAATCCCAGGGACGGCAAAGCCTGGTGGGTTGCCGTCTATGGGGTCGCACAGAGTCAGACACGACTGAAGTGACTAAGCAATAATATCTTCTTCACAGTAAATTATTTTATTTTTAAATTAATTAATTTTAATTGGAGAATAATTACTTTGCAATATTTTGATGGCTTTGCCATACATCAACATGAATCAATCACAGGTATACATGTGTCCCCCATCCTGAACCCTCCTCCTAACACCCTCCCCACCCCATCCCCCTGGGTTGTCACAGAGCACCGGCTTTGGGTGCCCTGCATCATGCATTGAACTTGCACTGGTCATATTTTACATATGGCGTGCTGTGATTCATGGGGTCGCAAAGAGTCGGACACGACTGAGCGACTGAACTGAACTGAAAGTACATGTTTCAGGGGTGCTCTCTCAAATCATCACAGCCTCGCCTTCTCCTGCTGAGTCCAAAGTCTGTTCTTTACATCTGTGTCTCCTTTGCTGCCCTCCATGTAGGATTATCACAATCATCTTTCTAAATTCTATATATATGCATTAATATATAGTGTCTTTCTCTTTCTGACTTCACTCTGTATAATAGGTTCCAACAAATGACAGTTGTTCTTCCTATTCTTATACTTCATCATTTCCTTGTCTACTGCAAGTCTCAGTTGAAGAAATCTAACAAAATTGTGGTTTGATCAAAGGTGCTTAAATCTGGGCAAACCCAATCAGTCCCTTCTGCTCTGATTTAGACCTAGATGAAGATGATTCTGCTCAACTCCACCTGTACCCACATTGCTGGCACAGATGCTGTGGCCGAGATCCAGCAATCAGTGCCTCTGTTACACTTCTCTTTGGAGAAAAATTAGCTTCAAAGTATTTATGTTTTTCAGAAATACATTCCAAATCAGATCAATTTATGTGACAACCCACTCTTTAAATCTTTAAATTAATCAAAGTCCTGGGAATTACTCTTGAAAATTCTAATAAACTAGTGGTACAGAACTTTCAAACCCTAATACAACTCAGAAATTCATTTTCACAATCTTATCTTTCTTTTGTACCATGTTTTCCATAGTGAACATTCTTGATACATTTGCTCAAGATCTGCTCTGCTGGAAAAGTGAAATATTGGCCACAGAAAATATCTTAATCTGAGTTCTGTTCTTTTGTGAAGCATCCTACAAGCCACAATAATTTGAACATTCCCATACTTTTATTCACTCATTCAATAAATACTTACTGAGTGCTATGCACTGACCTGGGGAATCTCCAGGAAATAAAACACATAGAAACTCACACTCTGATGAAGTTTATGCTCTAAACACAAGGCTAATATATTTTCCTCATCTTTCCTATATCTCTGTTTACCAAAATATACTGAATTTTCAATGAATCTAGTGTTTCCAGATAAAATATAGGATACCCAGTTAACTTTGGATATCAGATCAACAACAAATTTTTTTTCTTTATTATAAGAATGCCACAAATATTACACCTGACCTAATGTACTCCTTGGGCATATGTATACTAAAAATTATTTTTGGTGATCTGAAATCTAAATTTAGCTAAGTCTGGCAGCCCCCAAATGGCCTCTGCTCCGTTTACTAAGTGACTTTTGTGCACTTCTGTTTCCAGACCTAGGTTTGCTCATATATTAAATGAAGGTGCTGACCCAAAGGACATTTAAGGTCCCTTTCCACTCCCTGACTCCAGTTCTTCTCTAAGCAAGAGATATTGTTATCACATACAACCACCCCTCTCCTCCATTCATACACTTTAAAATTGGCTGTCCATTCTCTGGCACTACCACAACAATCTCTTCTTTCCTCAGTACCCCTTGAAATCCCCAGCTCCATGCTGGTTGACTCAACTAAGAATTAATGCCAAATGCCCTAACATTTTACATTTCACAAAGTATTTTCACACATAGTACCGTATTTTTGATAAGCCAATTTCTCTCCTACATCCCATCCAAAAAGTCTTGCTGAAGTTGTCTTTCATGCCACTGTATAAATAATCTTTCTTATCCACCTCTGCAGGCATTAGCAGAGAGACTTCTGAAAGACTCTCTCTCAAATAAGTCTGCTTCACCTTTGAAGATCTTTCCAAGGTTCCTGGCTGTATCAATGCTGTATGTTCAGTGCCTTTCCCTCGGTGGTCGCTGGAGCTTCCTCTTTAGCTCTTTCTGTTCGCAGGAGGGACTTCTTGCCTCCTCCCATGACAGGCCCTGATCTTTCTCCTTCAACTGCAGTCCCCTGAGGGGCCCACTGTAAGCCTGGACCACAGAGGCCCTAGCCACTCAGAGGGGTTCCTGCATCAGCAGCATCCCACTTCCCATAAGCTTGTTAGTAAATACAGAGAGTACTAAACCAGAATTTGCCTTTTTAAGTTTGAGAAGCATTGGATTAAAGCACCTCTAGTCAGGCGTGATTTTCCCATATCTTCCTGGGAGATCTGAAGAAGATAATTTGATCTCTGTTTATTAGCCTAAACCAAGAGCAATGGTTCCTAACCTTGTTTCTGCCAAGGGATATCCACAGAATGACACAATCTGCCGGAAAGAAGAGAGGCTCACCTCTGCAGTGATTCTCATCCTGCCCACCCTTCACATTTCTTTTGAAAGTCACTCTTTAGCATCAGCTACTGTGTACACAGAATGACTGCTGTGGGGTGGCAGGAAGAAACAATCCCTCCAGTCTCAGTAACTATAACACTGCACACGAGCAATAGGAACATATGAATTATGATCTTCCATCCTTTACAGGCTGCTGATATGACCAAATAAATTGACTCATTTTGAAAATGGAGAGAGTAATGCAGTAATGAATTATTTCTGATACAGAGATGCTTAATGAATAATTTAAAAGCACTTTACAACTTCAGAGTCCTCAGAGCTTGATAACTAATAAAAATGATCCAGAGTTCCAATGGCATCTTTTTTTTATATTTGTGTTCTGCTCTGCAGAGCTATTTTTAGAACTGGTAAACATATAACGTCACTCCAAATACTTTTTATGAAACAATCACAAGATACAGAATGATTGACAGGACCAACAAAGCAATAACTGCCTGTCTTGGTAAACAGACATTTGGTTGTTATAGCTTCTTCTACTACAAGGAACAAAGCCAAACAAATGTACAGAAATCAGGTTTTTATCTGACTATAGTATTAATCTTGGGGTAATAAGATACTAAAAGGCAGAAAAAGAATTCTTCTATATGCTGAATTCTCAAATAACTCAATGTTATGGAGTCAGAAGTTAAAATACATTACATTTTTTTCCCTATAAGAGCAATGTCAAGAAAAGAATTATCAGTGGCCCAAATATATATGGAGGCTAAAAAATCAAGATAATTATTAATAGACACATTTACATTAAAATATAGAAGTTTACTTTAGTGTTACACTCAAGAATTGACTCAAAGAAATGGACAATTGTTAAGAGAGATACAAGATAAAACAATTTCTTAAGGTTCAAATTCAGTATTATTAAATTTTACACAAGAGTTTACTATGAATCTTTGTGAACTCATAGCCATGAAGATCTTTTATCAGGTTTAAAACTCATTACTCTCAGGATAATTAAAATGGTATCCTTAAAATGACAAACCTATGACAAACCTGGACAGCATATGAAAAAGCAAAGACATCACTTTGCTGACAGAGGTGCATATAGTCAAAGCTATTGCCTTTCCAGTAGCCATGTATGGATGTGACAGCTGGACCGTAAAGAAGGCAGAGCACCAAAGAATTGATGCTTTCAAGCTGTAGTGCTGGAGAAGACTCTTGAGAGTCCCTTGGACAGCAAGGAGATCAAATCAGTCCATCCTAAAGGCAATCAACCCTGAATACTCAATGGAAGGAGTGATGCTGAAGATGAAGCACCAATAGTTTGGCCACCTGATGCTAAGAGCCGACTCACTGAAAAAGACCCTGATGCTGGGCAAGATTGAAGGTAAAAGCAGAAGAGGGCGAAAGAGCATGAGATGGTTGGATGGCATCACCGATTCAATGAACATAAACTTGGGCAGATTCCAGGAGACAGTGAGGGACAAGGAGGCCTGGCATGCTTCAGTCCATGGGGTTGCAAAGAGTCAGACACGACTTAGCGACTGAACAACAACAAAAAATCCTTAAAACTGGTAAAGAGACGACAGATTCATTGCTGGACTATAAAGAAAATGGAACAGCCCTCAGCTTAGTTTCAGTAATGCTTTTTTTTAAACCCTGGATTTATATCACTGAAGTGGCTGTGCAAATACTAGTCACCAATTCCAGTACGTTATAAAATTCACTTGTAAAATATGTATTTAATTTTTTTAAGAGAAAATACAAAATTGCCCATGAATTGATATTTTAAAGTTAAGAGACACCCTACTGAGCATGTTGGTATATAGCCACAGTGTTTCCACAGCAGGAATTGAATAAAATATTTTAGGAATGGAAAAGAAATTGGAGTTCAGAGTTTTTAAAGTACAGTAGTCATAGACTTCTGAAAGAAGACATTTGTGAGCTTCAGCTTATCTTCTTACCCCTTCACTCATTCTATCTTTTTTAAAAAATTATTTTTTTCTGTATTTCTTGAAGGCCATATGATTCTTGCTTTTGTATGTGGACAATCTGGACTGGCTGACTGTGCTAGGGAATGATGAGATCACAGCTAGAGTGACAATATTCTCATAGGACAGGTAGCTTTACTCTGTTTCATTGACTGCACCTCTGACTAGGGTGACCATATAATTTATCATACAACTAGGGACATTTTGAGAGTGGAAGGAGGTGCAATTAATAGTTGAATTGGCAAAATTAAAAAAAAAACTATTAAAAGAAAACATAGGAGTAAGTCTTCATGATTTTGAGTTTGGTCACCTACCTCTCATCTCACCAGTTTATCTGACCAACTCACTTTCCAGCAAAGGACTAAAATAATTTGATCGGTTTCACACTTACACTGACACTGTTTGAAAACACAAGTCAAAAATTATATCCTAATAATAAAGTGGATAGGAAAGAATTTTCAGATAATTAGAAAAAAAATTGACTCATTTAGAAATATTATGCACAATGGTTTCTGTACTACTTTTCAATAAGCCTGAATCAGCAGCACCGTGTTTTATAGTAGGTTACACATGTGCTTCGTTCGTTCGTTCCTTCCGTCGCTCAGTCGTGTCCGACTCTTTGCGACCCCGTGGACCGTAGCCTACCAGGCTTCTCCGTCCACGGGATTCTCCAGGCAAGAATACTGGAGTGGGTTACTGTTTCCTTCTCCAGGGGATCTTCTCGACCCAGGGATCAAACCCGGGTCTCCCGCATTGGAGGCAGACGCTTTAACCTCCGAGCCACCAGGTTAGGGCACACACAAATCCAGGGCCCTCACTTCAGATAAGTTCAGCTACAAAGAACCTTTCAAGAACTTTCAATTTAGAAACTATAGAAAGAAGCTGTTTTCATTACAGCATACAAACTATGCATTTAATGCCTGAAATCCAATGGAATTCAATATCCACATCAGGCTTTGAAAGTTTAGTGTGACTTTTACTAGGAATGATAATATTCTCAGTGCTGGAACTATCTACAGGTCCTAATATAACCTCAGAGAGATGAAACTGTGGCCAGCAATAGTCAAAGAACAATGTGAAGTTCCACTGATCTACATACAGATGACCAAGAGGCACATGAAAAGATGCTCATCATTATTAGAGAAATGCAAATCAAAACCAGACACCAGTCAGAACTGCCATCATTAAAAAGTCTACGATAGATGCTGGAGAAGGTGTAGAGAAAAGGGAACCTGGGAACTCAAATTGGTACAACCACTATGGAGAACAATATAAAGGTTAATTAAAAAACTAAAACCAGAGTTACCATATGATCCAGCAATTCCACACTTGGGCATGTGTCTGGAGAAAACTTAGTTCAAAAGGATACATACGTCCCAGTGTTCATTACAGCAGTATTTACAATAGCGAAGACATGGATCAACCTAAATGTCCATCAACAGGTGAATGGATAAAGAAAATGTGGTACATGGATAATGGACTATGATTCAGCCGTTAGAAAGAATGAAACAATGCCATTTGTAGCACCATAGATGGACCTGGAAATTATCATAATAAGTGAAGTGTGTCAGACAGAGAGAGACAAATATCATATGATATTGCTCATATGGGGAATCTAAAAGAAATGAAACAGATGAACTTATTTACAAAACAGAAAAAGACTCATAGTCAGAGAATCAACCATAAGGTTACCAGAGGGAAAGAGGGAGAGGGAGGGATACAGAGGGAGTTTGGGGCTGACATGCAAACACTGCTATATTTAAAATAGATAACCCAAAGGGACCTACTGCATAGTGCAGGGAACTCTGCTCAATATTCTGTAATAACCTAAATGGGAAAAGAATTTGGAAAAAGAATAGATATATGTATTACTGAATCACTTTGCTATCCACTTGAAACTAACATAACATTGTTAATCAACTATGCTCCAATATTTAAAAAAAAATTTTTTTTTTTTTAAAGAACAACATCTAAGCTTAACATAGCCACAGACAGGAGGGCTACAGCAAGCACCAGTGGAAACCAAAGACCAAAGCAGCACCCCCATCCTTCACCGTTCCAGTCAGGAAAGAACTTCGTATTGTCAGATGACCCTTGGGTGGGGGGTGCCCAGTTAACTGAGATTAAATGCGCCACTATCGACGCTTACTCCTTGGAAGGAAAGTTATGACCAACCTTGATAGTATATTAAAGAGCAGAGACATTACTTTGCCAACCAAGGTCCGTCTAGTCAAGGCTATGGTTTTTCCCGTGGTCATGTATGGATGTGAGAGTTGGACTCCGAAGGAAGCTGATCGCCAAAGAATTGATGCTTTTGAACTGTGGTGTTGGAGAAGACTCTTGAGAGTCCCTTGGACTGCAAGGAGATCCAACCAGTCCATTCTAGAGGAGATCAATCCTGGGTGTTCATTGGAAGGACTGATGCTAAAGCTGAAACTCCAATACTTCGGCCACCTCATGCGACGAGGTGACTCACTGGAAAAGACTCTGATGCTGGGAAAGGTTGGGGGCGGGAGGAGAAGGGGACAACAGAGAGTGAGATGGCTGGATGGCATCACCGACTCTGTGGACATGAGTTTGAGTGAACTCCGGGAGTTGGTGATGGACAGGGAGGCCTGGCGTTCTGTGATTCATGGGGTCGCGGAGAGTCGGACACGACTGAGTGACTGAACTGAACTGAACTGATCCTGGAATGAGATTTAATTTGCTTACAAAAATAAACATATATGCCTTTTTTTTTTTTTCACAACTGATTTTATAGGGTAAAAGTCATGCTCTCCTCACTACCTAACTACCTATGTCCATTAACAACTGTGAGTTAAGCCTTTGGCTTCTCTACAGTCCAGCTGGCGATTACAATGCAAGATCTCTACCAGTGCTAAGGTTTTAAGATAATGCTAATCACAAAAATTTATATGCTCTTTTTCTTTTACAGTAAATGAAAACAATATTTGTATGTGACTTGCACAGCTGAATTCTGTAAGAAATTAAATCATTAAAAAGAACTTGCTAATTAGAAACCATTTATATATGTGAAGAGAGCCTTCTGTTAATATTTTAAAAGGGAAACATAGTTATCAGGAGACATAGATATCTTTTAGTAAATCATGGCTATGGCAATAGATATGGTAAAATCATTTATGTCACAAAGATTTCAAACTGGATATTAAAATAACCATAATATATATTAAAAATTCTTGAAGGCAATTATTATTTATCCAACTTTGGCATCGCAGAAAAGCAATTCACCATCTGAGAGGACAGAATAACTTAGAGTAACACATAAATTCCAGGATCATTTATTCAAATCAAATATCCATTTTTACATCAAGGGCAACTACCTCTTCATGAAATAATAGTGTCATATATTACCTAGAAATGAATGTTACATATTTATAACTCTGGCTGGTAAATCCCAGTCATACTATTATTATGCCATTAAACTGGAAATATAGAGAGTTGAAAAGAGGAGTGATCATAATAAACACACTTTATTCTGCACATAATACCTGAAATTCAATCTACTACAATTTCCAAATACCAGAAGTTTAATGTTTATGGTCTTTACTGAATAATCTTCTCTTCCTTTGACTAAAGTCAATAAAAAGTCATCTTTAAACTTTTCACTGAAGCTAGAAACCATTCCACTAAAATACAAGGACATAAGATTAGAATAAAATCAAGATCATCCTTATGCTCTCTGCAAGCTAATGCTTTAATGTGCTTCTTCTCCACCCCAAAACCAGTTTATTTAAATAATTTTACCATATTGAAGTTGATAAATGTCTCATGTTCATGCATTTTTACTTGCACGTTCATATTCGTTTTAGAGTTATTTTAAGGAAAATAATGTTATCAAGCAACATTATAAACATGCTGAAAAGCCCTTTAGTTTTGGAAAAGACACCTTTAAAAACTTTTAATGTGGTTAGTATACATAAAAGTTACCATTTTAAAATGTATAGTTCAGTGGCATTGAGTACATTCACACTGTTGTACAATCATCACTACCATCCATCTTTAGAACTTGTTTATCTTCTCAAACTGAAACTCAACATCCATTAGACTTCTATTTCCCCACCCTTCTATGGAGCAAACAATTTTAAATAATATGTTTTTCAAAAACATACATTTGTAAGTTGGACTTACACTCTTAAGCAGAGACTTCAGTTAAAAAGCTCTAGATTATGTCCCACTCTTTAGAAACAACTGAACACTGTCATCTGTTGGAATATGGCTGGCATTAGTATATATGCCATTACAGACACATTTGTTGATGTTATGTTAAGAGTCATATATTTTGGATTTGGGCTATGCAATTATTTTAAAACATCAGTGGAAAGACTACAAATGTTATAGAATAGTAAGTTCTTACATGATTGAATAATTCCTCCTTTTAACAAAAGAGTCAGAATACATATGGGAAACATGAATATCAAACAGCATGTTGCATTTATATACCCACATGATAACCCTGATCTACTTAACAGGGAAATGCTTTGTGTAATTGTCCTAAGGATGGCTACGGATTTATAAGGATCCAACTATGCTTTCATACACTATATCATCTATGGGCAGGTGATGACACACATTTGTGAACAGGGAAATACATAAAATGGTGTGTAAGTTGGGAAATTCTAGAATTAACATTGAAATTAACTTAAAAATAAATGAGGTAGAAAGAATTGCTTTTAAAAGTCAATGAGTCCTAGGCATATACCCTGAGGAAACCAAAATTGAAAAAGACACATGTATCCCACTGCTTATTGCAGCACTATTACCATGTGTAAAATAGATAGCCAATGGGAATAGATAGCCAAAGGGAATTTGCTGTATGTCTTAGGAAACCCAAACAGGGGCTCTGAATCAACCCAGACGGGTGGCATGGGGAGGGATATGGGAGGGAGGTTCCGAAGGGAGGGGTATATGTATACCTATGGCTGATTCATGTTAAAGTTTGACAGAAAGCAACAAAATTCTGTAAAGCAATTATGCTTCAATTAAAAAATAAATAAATTTAATTTTTAAAAACAAAAGAAAAAAAGTCAATGAGTAGAAAATAAACTAGATCTCACAATGGCAAGCCACTCCAGTACTCTTGCCTAGAAAATCCCATGGATGGAGGAGCCTGGTAGGCTGCAGTCCGTGGGGTCGCTAAGATTTGGACACGACTGAGCGAGTTCACTTTCACTTTTCACTTTCACACATTGGAGAAGGAAATGGCAACCCACTCCAGTGTTCTTGCCTGGAGAATCCCAGGGATGGGGGAGCCTGGTGGGCTTCCGTCTATGGGGTCACACAGAGTCGGACACGACTGAAGTGACTTAGCAGCAACAGCAGCAGCAGCACACACAAAAAGTTACCATTTTAGGCAAAGAAACTTTGAAAAGGCCCCTGATTCAGATGACCTGACCTAACTGGAAGGAAGCATATAACTGTCTGCTGTAAGTGACCCTTCTCTGTTTGCACTTACTCTTCAAGTTCTACAGCCCATGACTATAAAATGTAGCCTTGTATAATAAACAAATATTTGCAGACTGCATCCTTACAGGCCATATTTGTTCCACCCAATCCACATTCCATTGCTGGCATGTTACAGATCCCTTTCCACCAAAACTTTTCTATGCCTGAGGTTACTATATTCATTTACCCTGGCTTTTTCATCTTTACTTTCAAATTCAAACTACCACATCAATATGCCACAGGCCACAAACTCCCTGCCCCCATGCAAATTCTGCTCTTTTCTTGTGTGAGCTCTTGACCTTCAGGTTATATTTATATATCTGTGCCTACAAAATTTAGAAATCCTCAGTGATAATGGTAAATAGCAATCAGTTTTCAAGGGATGCTGAATAAATTCAGTTTGAAGGATGGTGGGGCAGGGAAAGCAGACAGTGTGGCCCGGGTGGGTTTTCATGGTGATCATGAATTGTTTCTCTTGGCATCACCTGATAGTGTATCATGTTTATCTCATTTATTGTAACTAAAAATAATTGCAACACTAGCCACTTTCTTCCCTTTTGAATATGTTACTAATACTGACAAGATGGTATGGCTCAAACCCTTTGAAAATCTCACGTGCAGTTTAGAAATTCTCCCCATTTGACTTCTGACAAGAATTTTACTCACTCATTGATGAAAATAACAGCACACCAATAAGAACCAAAGTCAAGATTCTCCTGGAATTATTTTCTTTTGTCTCTTCATATGCAATTTATATGTAAATTCAAGAGTTCCATTACATGCTTAGAAAGAATAGCAGTTAACATTTTTTGAAAGTTTATAATATGACAGGGAGGCCTGGCATGCTGTGATTCATGGGGTCTCAAAGAGTCGGACACGACTGAGTGACTGAACTGAACCGAACTGAACATGCTAGGAGCTTTCCTAAGAGTTTTACATTAAACTATTCATTTAATCTTCATAGCAATTATATCAGGTAGCAACAAATTATTATCCCCATTTGATACACTGTGCAAAGAAAGTAAAAGAGTAAGAAATTTGGCCAAAGTCACTCCGATCTCACGCAAGGTCATTAGAGATGCCAGATCATACTTAACCACCAGCTTTAGATGTCAATATTGTTTTTAGATGTCAATATTGTTTTTCCACATGTAACTCATTTTCATTTTCTAGTTTTATCTATTCATAAAAAGATTTTAGAGGTAAAAGGCAATGCACATTGCTTCTCTCCAAGCTCTGGCATTTGTTAGACATGTTTGAGATTTCTGCCATCTTAAGGCAATGGCCTCTTCTGGGCACTGTGGACACTGCCACTGAGTAACTAGCAACTTAATAATTTTTTAGCATTCATTTTTGTAAGAAATTCACTGCTGAATTTCATATAAGGGTTTCTTAACTTGTATAGTTGCTAAGTCACAGTCCTACCTAAATGACTTCTCAAGGTTGAAAGCCAAAACTGAGAACAACCTGGGAAAATACAAGGTAGGTATTCTATCACCCAGAAAACGGGTGTATATTTCACTCCTCCATGTATTGTTATAAAAGTATCCCACAGAAAGGAACAGGCACTGCTCCAAATAAAAACAGATTCTTTTGACAAGTAGGTGTTGCACATCCATTGAAAGGAGGATGCTGGAACCTACCAAAAAAAGGTACCCCATGTCCAAAGTCATATCTGAATGGTCTAGTGGTTTTCCCTACTTTCTTCAATTTAAGTCTGAATTTGGCAATAAGGAGTTCATGATCTGAGCCACAGTCAGCTCCTGGTCTTGTTTTTGCTAACTGTATACAGCTTCTCCATCTTTGGCTGCAAAGAATATAATCAATCTGATTTCAGTGTTGACCATCTGGTGATGTCCATATGTAGAGTCTTCTTTTGTGTTGTTGGAAAAGGGTGTTTGCTATGACCAGTGTGTTCTCTTGGCAAAACTCTATTAGCCTTTGCCCTGCTTCATTCCGTGCTCAAAGGCCAAATTTGCCAGTTACTCCAGGTGTTTCTTGACTTCCTACTTTTGCATTCCAGTCCCCTATAATGAAAAGGACATCTTTTTTGGGTGTTAGTTCTAAAAGGTCTTGTAGGTCTTCATAGAATTGTTCAAATTCGGCTTCTTCAGCGTGACTGGTTGGAGCATAGACTTGGATTACTGTAATATTGAATGGTTTGCCTTGGAAACGAACAGAAATCATTCTGTCGTTTTTAAGATTGCATCCAAGTACTGCATTTAGGACTCTTTTGTTGACCATGATGACTACTCCATTTCTTCTAAGGGATTCCTGCCCACAGTAGTAGATATAATGGTCATCTGAGTTAAATTCACCCATTCCAGTCCATTTTAGTTCACTGATTCCTAGAATGTCTACGTTCACTCTTGCCATCTCCTGTTTGACCACTTCCAATTTGCCTTGATTCATGGACCTAACATTCCAGGTTACTATGCAATATTGCTCTTTACAGCATCGGACCTTGCTTCTAGCATCAGTCACATCCACAACTGGGTATTTGTTTTGCTTTGGCTCCATCCCTTCATTCTTTCTGGAGTTATTTCTCCACTGATCTCCAGTACCATACTGGGCACCCACCGACCTAGAGAATTCCTCATTCACTATCCTATCATTTTGCCTTTTGATACTGTTCATGGGGTTCTCAAGGCAAGTATACTGAAGTGGTTTGCCATTCCCTTCTCCAGTGGACCACATTCTGTTAGACCTCTCCACCATGACCCGTCCGTCTTGGGTGGCCCCACACGGCATGGCTTAGCTTCACTGAATTAGACAGGACTGTGGTCCATATGATCAGATTATGATCTTATGATTACACAGTGGAAGTAAGAAATAGATTTAAGGGTCTAGATCTGATAGATAAGAGTGCCTGATGAACTCTGGACGGAGGTTCGTGACATTGTACAGGACACAGGGACCAAGGCCACCCCCATGGAAAAGAAATGCAAAAAAGCAAAATGGGTGTCTGAGGAGGCCTTACAAATAGCTGTGAAAAGAAGAGAAGCGAAAAGCAAAGGAGAAAAGGAAAGATATAAGCATCTGAATGCAGAGTTCCAAAGAATAGCAAGGAGAGATAAGAAAGCCTTCCTCAGTGTTCAATGCAAAGAAATAGAGGAAAACAACAGAATAGGAAAAACAAGAGATCTTTTCAAGAAAATTAGAGATATCAAGGGAACATTTCATGCAGAGACGGGCTCAATAAAGGACAGAAATGGTAGGGAACTAACAGAAGCAGAAGATATTAAGAAGAGGTGGCAAGAATACACAGAAGAACTGTACAAAAAAGATCTTCACGACCAAGATAATCACGATGGCGTGATCACTCACCTGGAACCAGACATCTTGGAATGTGAAGTCAAGTGGGCCTTAGAGAGCATCACTACGAACAAAGCTAGTGGAGGTGATGGAATTCCAATTGAGCTCTTTCAAATCCTGAAAGATGATGCTGTGAAAGTGCTGCACTCAATATGCCAGCAAATTTGGAAAACTCAGCAGTGGTCACAGGACTGGAAAAGGTCAGTCTTCATTCCAATCCCAAAGAAAGGCAATGCCAAAGAATGCTCAAACTACCGCACAGTTGCACTCATTTCACACGCTAGTAAAGTCATGCTCAAAATTCTCCAAGCTAGGCTTCAGCAATATGTGAATCGTGAACTTCCAGGTGTTCAAGCAGGTTTTAGAAAAGGCAGAGGCACCAGAGATCAAATGGCCAACATCCGCTGGATCATGGAGAAAGCAAGAGAGTTCCAGAAAAACATCTATTTCTGCTTCATTGACTATGCCAAGGCCTTTGACTGTGTGGATCACAATAAACTGTGGAACATTCTGAAAGAGATGGGAATACCAGACCACCTGACCTGCCTCTTGAGAAACCTGTATGCAGGTCAGGAAGCAACAGTTAGAACTGGACATGGAACAACAGACTGGTTCCAAATAGGAAAGGGAGTACGTCAAGGTTGTATATTGTCACCCTGCTTATTTAATTTATATGCAGAGTACATCATGAGGAATGCTGGGCTGGAAGAAGTACAAGCTGGAATCAAGATTGCCGGGAGAAATATCAATAACCTCAGATATGCAGATGACACCACCCTTATGGCAGAAAGTGAAGAGGAACTCAAAGGCCTCTTGATGAAAGTGAAAGAGGAGAGTGAAAAGGTTGGCTTGAAGCTCAACATTCAGAAAACTAAGATCATGGCATCTGGTCCCATCACTTCTTGGGAAATAGATGGGGAAACAGTGGAAACTGTGTCAGATTTTATTTTTTTTGGGCTCCAAAATCACTGCGGATGCTGATTGCAGCCAGGAAATTAAAAGACGCTTGCTCCTTGGAAGGAAAGTTATGACCAGCCTAGATAGCATATTAAAGAGCAGGGACATTACCTTGCCAACCAAGGTCCGTCTAGTCAAGGCTATGGTTTTTCCCGTGGTCATGTATGGATGTGAGAGTTGGACTGTGAGGAAGGCTGATCGCCGAAGAATTGATGCTTTTGAACTGTGGTGCTGGAGAAGACTTTTGAGAGTCCCTTGGACTGCGAGGAGATCCAACCAGTCCATTCTAGAGGAGATCAATCCTGGGTGTTCATTGGAAGGACTTATGCTAAAGCTGAAGCTCCAATACTTTGGCCACCTCATGCGACGAGTTGACTCACTGGAAAAGACTCTGATGCTGGGAGCGATTCGGGGTAGGAGGAGACGGGGAAGACAGAGAATGAGGTGGCTGGATGGCATCACCGACTCAATGGACATGAGTTTGAGTGAACTCCGGGAGTTGGTGATGGACAGGGAGGCCTGGCGTGCTGTGGTTCATGGGGTCGCTAAGAGTCAGAAACGACTGAGCGACTGAACTGAACTGATGTCCAAAGTGAAAGTGAAATCACTCAGTTATGTCCAACTCTGTGACCCCATGGACGGTAGCCCACCAGGCTCCACGGTCCATGGGATTTTCCAGGCAAGAATACTGGAGTGGGCTGCCATTTCCTTCTCCAAGGGATCTTCCCTACCCAGGGATCGAACCCGGGTCTCCTGCATTGCAGACAGACGCTTTACCATCTGAGCCAGACTTAGACTGTCCAAAGACAAAGAATAAGCTATAGCAGGACAGTAGGAGGGGCACAATCATGATAAATTCAAATCCCATACCCACTGGGTGGGTGACCCACAGGCTGGAGAATAATACCAAAGAAGTCTCGCACTGTTGTGAAGGTTCTGAATCCCTCATCAGGCTTCCCAGACTGGGGATCTGACAAAGGGACTAGGGATCCCCAGGGAATCTGACCTTGAAGGCCAGTGGGATTTGATTATAAGACTTCCACAAGACTGGGGGAAACAGAGACTCCAGTCTTGGAGGGCACAAAGAAAACTTTGCAAGCACCAAGACTCAGAGGAAAGGTGCAGTGACTCCACAGGAAACTGAACCAAAACTACCTGCTAGTGTTGGAGGGTCTCCTGTGGAGGCTTGGGTCAGCAGGGGCTCACCACAGAGACAGGGGGACTGGCAGTAGCTGTCTGGGAAAGTCCCCTTGGGGTAAACCCTCTTGGAGGTCACCTTAACCAGACCATAGAGCCCACAGACCCCAGGGCTAGGTCTCCTCAGGCTAAACAACTACCAGGGAGTGCAACCCCACCCATAAGTAGTTAATTGGATTAAAGCTTTACTGAGCAAGGCCCTGCCCACCATAGTAACACCCAGGTTTTCCCATTGCTAGTCCCTCCCATCAGGAAGCTTATACAAGCCTCTTAGCTTCCTCTATCAGAGGGCAGACAGAAGAAGCAAGAAGAACCACAATCCCACAGCAAGCAAAACAAAACTTTCATTACAGAAAGTTAATCGGCATGAAAAAGCAGAAAGTTACATCCCAGATAAAGGGATAAGATAAAAACCTCAGGAAAACAACTAAATGAAGTGGAGATAGGTAATCTCCAGAAAAAGAATTCAGAATAATGATAGTGAATAAGATTCAGGAAAAAGAATGGAGACAAGGAGTGAGAAGATGCAGGAAATGTTTAGGAAGACCTATAAGAACTAAAGAACAAACAAACAAGAGATGAATAATACACTAGAAGGAATCCATAGCAGAATAACTGATGCAGAAACATGGATAAATGACTTGGAGGACAGAATGGTGCAAATGACTGCCACAGAACAGAAGATAGAAAAAAGAAAATATATATGAAATATATAATATTTAATGAATATATAAATATAAATATATAATGAACATAGAAAAGAGAAATATATATGAAAAGAAATGAAGACAGCCTAAGAGACCTCTGTGACAACGTTAAATGCATGAACATTCACATTATAGGGGTCCCAGAAGGAGAAGAGAGAGAGAAAGGACCTGAGAAAATATTTGTAGAGATAATAAATGAAAACTTCCCTAACATCGGAAAGGAAATAATCAACCAAGTCCAGGAAGCTCATAGTCCCAGGCAGGATAAATCCAAGGAGGAACACACTCAGACACATAGCAATCAATCAGACAAAAATTAAAGAGAGATAAAATATTAAAAGCAACAAAGGAAAAACAACAAATAACATACAAGGGAACCCCCACTGGGCTATCAGCTGATTTCTCAACAGAACCTCTACAAGTCATAAGGGAATGGCATGATATATTTAAAGTGATGAAAGGGAAGAACCCATAATGAAGAATACTCTACCCAGCAAAACTCTCCTTCAGATTTGATGGAGAAATTGAAAGCTTTCCAGACAAGCAAAAGTTAAGAGAATTCAGCACCGCCAAAGCAGCCTTACAACAAATGCTAAAGGAATTTCTCAAGACAGGAAACACAAAAGGAAAAGACCTACACAAAGTAAACTCAAAACAATTAAGAAAACAGTAATAGTATCATGTGCTGTGCTTAGTAGCTTAGTCGTGTCCTACTCTTTGCGACCCCATAGGCTGTAGCCCACCAGGCTCCTCAGTCCATGGGGATTCTCCAGGCAAGAATACTGGCAAGGGTTGCCATGCCCTCCAGGGAATCTTCACAACCCAGGGATTAAGTCCAGATCTCTGTATTGCAGGCAGATTCTTTACCATCTGAGCCACCAAGGAAGCTCAAGAGGATCATCAGTTCAGTTCAGTTCAGTCGCTCAGTCGTGTCCGACTCTTTGCGACCCCATGAATCACAGCACACCAGGCCTCCCTGTCCATCACCAACTCCCGGAGTTCACTCAAACTCATGTCCATCGAGTCAGTGATGCCATCCAGCCATCTCATTCTCTGTCGTCCCCGTCTCCTCCCACCCCCAATCCCTCCTAGCATCAGACTCTTTTCCAGTGAGTCAACTCATCACATGAGGTGACCAGAGTATTGGAGTTTCAGTTTTAGCATCAGTCCTTCCAATGAACACCCAGGACTGATCTCCTTTAGAATGGACTGGTTGGATCTCCTTGCAGTTCAAGGGACTCTCAAGAGTCTTCTCCAGCACCACGGTTCAAAAGCATCAATTCTTCAGCGATCAGCTTTCTTCACAGTCCAACTCTCACCTCCATACATGACCACGGGAAAAACCATAGCCTTGACTAGATGGACCTTGGTTCGCAAAGTAATGTCTCTGCTTTTTAGGAAAAGGAGTACATCAAGGTTGTATATTGTCACCCTGCTTATTTAACTTATATGTAGAGTACATCATGAGGAACGCTGGGCTGGAAGAAGCGCAAGCTGGAATCAAGATTGCCGGGAGAAATATCAATAACCTCAGATATGCAGATGACACTACCCTTATGGCAGAAAGTGAAGAGGAACTAAAAAGCCTCTTGATGAAAGTGAAAGAGGAGAGTGAAAAGGTTGGCTTGAAGCTCAACATTCAGAAAACAAAGATCATGGCATCTGGTCCCATCACTTCATGGGAATTAGATGGAAAAACAGTGGAAACAGTGTCAGACTTTATTTTTTTGGGC
This sequence comes from Moschus berezovskii, assembly GCF_049115385.1. NCBI lineage: Eukaryota > Metazoa > Chordata > Mammalia > Artiodactyla > Moschidae > Moschus > Moschus berezovskii. The sequence goes on from NC_142461.1 coordinate 122,083,912, forward strand.
TCCAAAATCACTGCAGATGCTGATTGCAGCCAGGAAATTAAAAGACGCTTACTCCTTGGAAGGAAAGTTATGACCAACCTAGATAGCATTTACATACTGATAATTACCATAAATGTAATGGATTAAATGCACCAACCAAAAGACAACTGGCTGAGCAGATGAAAACATGTGCATGTATACTTCCACTTACCACATCAGTCTGCTAGACCCCCCAAATTGTATGTAATCATTTTAAATTCTTAGGTTAATCATATTCCCATTATTGCTTGTAATTGTAATTATCTTTTTTTTTTGTCTGGCTATTGATTGTGAAAAGTGATCAACATCTTTCACTATTGTGATGATGTAATTATTACTCACTTAATACCACTGTATAATGATTGGTCAACAGAAAAATTATAGAATTCTGTGTCACCAAAACTACCATTTAATAGAAAAATCTGTAATCACTTTTTAAAATCCATTAAGCATATCAAAATTATCTTGGAATTTTTTGAAAAATACAAATGCCCCAGTATTGTATTTTTTTTTTCCCCAGAGCTCCAGATATATTTCCTGGAGAAGGAAATGGCAACCGAATCCAGTATTCTTGTCTGGAGAAGCCCATGGACAGAGGAGCCTGTCAGGCTGCAATACAGGGGGTCACAAAAGAGTCAGACACGACTGAGTGACTAACACACACACCAGATAAATCTCTAATGAGCAGTTATATTTAAAAACAACTGGACTATATGAGGATCTTTTACTTTTATCTAGTTTGTTTCACTTTTTCTATTTCATATTCAGTGCTCCCATCTCATTTAGTTTATGCTTTCCAATTTCTCCATCTCTTCTTTATTTTCTTTTTGATATTCTTTCTCAAGCCTTTATCAAGCATAGTAGAAAAGCTTTTCTATACATATAAATATACATAATATATATATTTTAGAAAACTTATGAATTTTTGCCTAACTAAAAAATTCATGACAGTCTGATTCCACATGTTTGACTTAGTATGAATAGAATGCTAGATTTCTAATTTTAAAAATAGATATACAACAAGCAACAAAGATTTACTGTATAGCACAGGGAATGATAGTCAATATCTTATAATAACCTATAATGGAAAATGATTTTAAAAATAATATGTGTATTTGTATAAATCAATCACACATACAAAAAAGAATTCTACTTTTGGAAATTTAGTAATGTTTATCTTTTTGTCAGTTTTTCTAAATGTCCTATGGACATCTACTAACAATGTATGGATACAAAATTTTAAAAATATCTGTGTAGGATATGATTAATATAAATGAATTAAATATAAATCTATTATAAATTATTAATGACATCATTCAAGATGCTCCTATCCTTATTTTTTCTGCACTTGATAAAATATTCTCAGAGAAATGTTAATATGTCTCAGTATGATTATATATTTTTTCTTTTCCCTTTTATTTCTTCTGATTTTTGTTTTATGTATCTTTGCTTCTTTGTTGTTAATGTGTCTAATGGTTTATGATGTCTATCTTCTTTGTGAAATTGTACCTTTTATCATTAAAAATATTCATCTTTGTTTCATTTAAAATAAATAAAAAGAAGTTAGGCAGATTAAAAAAAAATAGATTCCTCAGCCTCCTAGAGATGCATTCTTAGTTTATAAATGAGAGCAGAAAGGATCAAATTCCAGGTGTATCTAACAGTCTGAGAGAGACCAGTCTTCTGCTTCAAGAGACTTTTTACATTTTTTACAATTTTATGAAAAATGTGATTCTCCCTGTATTAACAGACTTCTGTCATTATTTTGTACATATATCATATTCAGATATTTAAAAATTCATGCTGCTGCTGCTGCTAAGTCACTTCAGTCATGTCCGACTCTGTGTGACCCCATAGACGGCCTCCTACCAGGCTCCCCTGTCCCTGGGGCTCTCCAGGCAAGAACACTGGAGTGGGTTGCCATTTCCTTCTCCAATGTGTGAAAGTGAAAAGTGAAAGTGAAGTCGCTCAGTCGTGTCTATATTTTAAGATTTGTAACTCTTGTGACTGCTTTGAATAATTAAATCAAAATAGAAAACGATTGATTTATTGTAAGTACTTTACTGCCATTTATAACTATTAACAAGGTCACTAGAAAATCTGTGAGAAAAAGGCAGGATTGCTATGTTTATTAATTCATTTAGAGTCATCTGGACTCATTTACCGAAGAGTAACCCAGGTGCTAAGAAAATGCATTTACAAAATTCAGGGAAATTTTATTACTAGAGCACCATGCTCCAAGAAATTTTATGACCAATATTACAACTAGATTTGGGTATTGTATGTGATATGCTTATTAAATTATGAGACTGGTTCCTGTAAGGCACACATCTACAAATGAGTCTCCTTAATTTACAGTGACTCCCTGTAAATAAACACAAAAATGTTCACATACAGAGAACTCTCTGAGACAATTTCAGTTAAACATAGGATGAGTTAAGTGTGAGTCTGAAATTAGGCCAATGGGACAAAATCAAATTTGCTGGGTCAATAGAATAGAATTTTTATTGGTTTCATGTTTTGAGAAATTGAAAATCTTGGTATTATCTGTGATTGTGCTCCTTTTCTCACATTCCATATCTTGTCCATGAGCAAACCACATTCAAAAGAAATCCACAATTTAATCATTCACTGTTACGCTCACTGCCACCATTCTGTCTAAACAACAAGTTGAATTATTGCAGTAGCCGCCTAACTGTTCACCTTTAGCCTGTTTTCAACACAGTAGGCAGAAAGTAAAACAAATCATATTACAAGGCCCTCTCACTCCCCTACCCCATGGCTGCTTCTCTTTTCATTCAGGGCAAATTCCAAAGTTCAGACAATGCCATGACCATCTGCTTTGCTATTCCCACTCTTACCTCATATATTTCCCTCTAGTTCTTCCTGACAGAATCACTGGCCTCCTTGCTCTTCCTCAAATATGTCTGGTGTGTTCTTGCCTCAGGGCCTTTGCACTTGCTCCTTCCTTAGCTTAGAAGGCTCTTTCCCCCAGAAAGAGTGTGACTAGCTCCTTCCCTTCTTACGGAGACAGGTTCTCCCTGCCATCTAACCAATATCAATACTCATCCTCACCACCCACAACATACACAGACTTCAAAACCCCTCCCTTAGGTTATCTTTTCTTCTTAGCACTTATCACTCGCTAACACAGCATAGAATTGACTGATTTACCCTATTTTTTGTGTGTTTCCTCATTGGAATGTAAATTCCAGGAGGTTTTGTTTACTACTTCGCATCACCTATAACAGTAACTGGCATACAGCAGGAATTCAGTCAGCTTTCGTGAAATGGAATGGATGAATCAATGTTATTCAAGATCAATAGAAATATAAACTTTGACAAAGAAAAGAGAACACTCATGAAAATACATACAGTGGAGAGGAATGAAAAGGAAGAAAGGAAATACACAAGCATGTGTACTAGTCATTTAGTCTTTCAGGCAAACAAACAAGTATTGACTGCCTACATTAACTCTACCCAGAAGACAAAGCACACAGTGCCTCATGGAGTTTATGCAACAACTGGGAAGATGAACAAGTCAATAACACACTGTGATGGAGATATTTTGTGGGCACCCAGGCAGGACTGTATTGAAAAATCAGGATTGAGGGCAAGCTGGCTTAAACCAGATTAAAAATGACCCTCTTTTGTCATGATAAGCATTTGGATTTAATCCTAAAGGTCATAGGATGGAGAACTTTGAGCAAAAAATTATGACATGATCAGATTTTTGTTTTATGAAAGCCACTCATGTAAGGATGTTCATTATATTGTTATACACAGTAACAAATAAATAGAAACACTATCCAACAATATGGAATTGGATAATCAGTTCAGTTCAGTTTAGTCGCTCAGTCGTGTCCGACTCTTTGCAACCCCATGAATCACAGCACACCAGGTCTCCCCGTCCATCACCAACTCCTGGAGTTCACTCAAACTCAAGTCCATCGAGTCAGTGACGCCATTCAGCCATCTCATCCTCTGTCGTCCCCTTCTCCTCCTACCCCCAATCCCTCCCAGCTAAGAGTCTTTTCCAGTGAGTCAACTCGTCGCATGAGGTGGCCAAAGTATTGGAGTTTCAGTTTCAACATCAGTCCTTCCAATGAACACCCAGGACTGATCTCCTTTAGAATGGACTGGTTGGATCTCCTTGCAGTCCAAGGGACTCTCAAGAGTCTTCTCCAGCACCACAGTTCAAAAGCATCAATTCTTCGGCAATCAGCTTTCTTCACAGTCCAACTCTCACATCCATACATGACCACTGGAAAAACCATAGCCTTGACTAGACGGACCTTGGTTGGCAAAGTAATGTCTCGTCATTGACTAATAAGCAGATGCCAGGGTCCAAAGGTACTCTGAGGAAGCCTGAAATCTCTTATCCATCAGGGCCTGTAGTCAATTTGTAACACTTCGTTGGAATACTGGGCATTAACTAACACCATGGCCTGTGAGCTCATCTGGCTGGAATTTCAACATGGGGCCATCATTCCAGGTGTTATTGAATATGGTGTTTTCAGAGGAGCACCCTGTTCCTCTCCATCCACCAGATGACACTTGGTGCCAATTATTTAAAATACTGATTTAAAATACTGATGGCCCTGTTCACACTACAAAGGAGTTGTAGAGTGTTTCCTTCACTCTCATTCCTGTACTCTTGCGTTCCCCTTTTCTCTGACCTAAATCTATAGAGCTTATTTGCCTCGCTCTGCAATCATTGTATTATTCTATTTTTCCTTCCAGATTTTCCATTCCATAGTTAGGAAGGGAGAGAGAAAGAGCGAGCGAGGAGGGGAGGGAGGGAGGGAGGAAAGAAGGAAGTTTGCTGACCCCCGAAATGGATCACCACTCTCTTGCCTTTCTCATTTCCTTTTCTTCCTGTTTGTTAGTGCCTAATCCTCCTTTTAGTCCCCAATTTCACCATTCGTTCACTGGGGCTTCCCTGATAGCTCAGTTGGCAAAGAATCCACCTGCAATGCAGGAGACCCTAGTTTGATTCCTGGGCTGGGAAGATGCCCTGGAGATGGGATAGACTACCCACTCCAGTATTCTTGGCTTCCCTTGTGCCTCAGCTGGTAAAGAATTTGCCTACAATGTGGGAAACACTACCCACTTCAATATTCTGGCCTGGAGAATTCCATGGACTCTATAGTCCATGGGGTCGCAGCGTCAAACACGACTAAGTGACCTTCATTTCACTTCGTCAATGTTGACACCTCCATTGATATACTGTTTCAGTTGTCTTTGCCAGAAAAACTCTAATCTTATATTAATTCAACTATCTACATTCCCTACTCCTGGGCTGCTAAATGATTATAGAGAAAATCATTCTTCCTCCCGCTGATAATTAAAACCATAATTCTAACTCTTCAATCCCTAACTTTCACACTTCCTAGTAAGCTTTTACATGTGCTTAATAAGTTTTCTCTTTTATTCTCTCCATTAGCAATTTCAAGCCTATTTTACTCTCCTCGAGAAATCTACCCCACTAGCATCCTAGTTTCCAGCATATATGATTTATTTTATTGCATAAAGAAAACAGAACATATCAAAAGAAAACGTAGACATTTCCCTCTCCCACCTGCAAATGTTCAGTTCAGTTCAGTTGCTCGGTCGTGTCCGACTCTTTGTGACTCTATGGTGTGCAGCATGCAAGGCTTCCCTGTCCATCATCAACTCCTGGAGCTTGCTCAAACTCATGTCCATCAAGCTGGTGATGCAATACAACAATCGCGTCCGCTGCCATTCTTTTCGCCTCCTGCCTTCAATCTTGCCGAGCGTCAGGGTCTGTTCCAATGAATCAGTTCTTCACATCAGGCCAGAGGATTGGAGTTGCAGCATTAATCCTCCCAATGAATATTCAGGGTTGATTTCCTTTAGGATTGACTGGTTTCATCTCCTCACAGTCCAAGGGATTTGCAAGAGTCTTCTCCAACACCACGGCTCAGAAGCATCAGTTCTTCAGTGCTCAGCTTTCTTTATGGCCTAACTCTCACATCCATACATGACTATTGAAAAAACCATAGTTCTGACTAGACAGACTTTTCTTGGCAAAGTAATATCTCTGCTTTTTAATATGCTGTCTAGGTTGGTCATAGCTTTTCTTCCAAGGAACAAGCATCTTTTAATTTCATGGCTATAGTAACCATCTGCAGTGATTATGGAGCCCAAGAAAATAAAGTCTACTGTTTCCATTATTTCCCCATCTTTTTGCCATGAAGTGATGGGACCAGATGCCATGATCTTAGTTTTCTGAATGTTGTGTTTTAAGGCAGGTTTTTCACTCTCCTACTTTACTTTCATCAAGAGACTCTTTTGTTCTTCACTTTCTGCCATTAGGGTGGTGTTATCTGCATAGCTGAGGTTATTAATATTTCTCCTGCGCAATCTTGATTCCAGCTTGTGCTTCATCCAGCCCGGCATTTCTCATGATGTACTCTGCATATAAGTTAAATAAGCAGGGTGACAATATACAGCCTTGACATACTCCTTTCCTGATTTGGAACCATCTGTTGTTCCATGTCCAGTTCTAACTGTTGCTTCCTGACCTATGTACAGATTTCTCAGGAGGAAGGTAAGATGTCTGGTATTCCCATCTCTGGAAGAATTTTCCACAGTTTGTTGTGATCCACACAGTCAAAGGCTTTAGCCTAGTCAATGAAGCAGAACTAGATGTTTTTCTGGAACTCTCTTGCTTTTTTCTGTGATCCAATGGATGTTGGCAATTTGACCTCTAGTTCCTCTGCCTTTTCTAAATCCCACTTGAACATCTGGAATTTCATGGTTCACATACTGTTGAAGCCTTGCTTGGAGAATTTTGAGCATTTCTTTGCTAGTGTGTGAGATGAGCAATTGTGTGGTAGTTTGAGCATTCTTTGGCATTGCCTTTCTTTGGGATTGGAATGAAAACTGACCTTTTCCAGTCCTGAGGCCACTGCTGAGTTTTCCAAATTTGCTGGAATCTTGAGTGCAGCATTTTCATAGCAACATCTTTTAGGCTTTGAACTAGCTCAACTGCAATTCATCACCTCCACTAGCTTTGTTCATAGTGATGTTTCCTAAGGCTTACTTGACTTCACATTCCAGGATGTCTGGATCTAGGGGAGTGATCACACCATCATGATTATCTGGGTCATTAAGATATTTTTATATAGTTCTTCTGTGTATTCTTGCCACCTCTTCTTAATATCTTCTGCTTCTGTTAGCTCCATATCATTTCTGTCCTTTATTGTGCCATCTTTGCATGAAGTATTCCCTTGGTATCTCTAATTTTCTTGAATAGGTCTCTAGTCTTTCCCATTTTGTTGTCTTTCTCTATGTCTTTGCATTGGACACTGAGGAAGGCTTTCTTATCTCTCCTGCTATTTTTTCGAACTCTGCATTCTAATGGGTATATTTTTCCTTTTCTCCTTTAGCCTCTCTTCTTTTCTCAGCTATTTGTAAGGCCTCCTCAGACAACCTTTTTCTCTTTTTGCATTTCTTTTTCTTGGGGTGGTCTTGATCACTGCCTCCTGTAGAATGTCATGAACCTCTGTCCATAGTTCTTCAGGCTTTCTATCAGATCTAATCCTTTGAATCTATTTGTTACTTCCACTGTATAATCATAAGGGATTTGATTTAGGTCATATCTGTATGGTCTAGTGGTTTTTCCTACTTTCTTCAATTTAAGTACAAATGTACTGCCATCCAAACTTATATTTCCTTTCTTCCTGTCTTACTGGAAGATGTTTGTTTCCTTCTACTTCCACCCCCAGCTCCCTCCCATGCATCTGCTTTCTTCTTTGTCTGTTGTGGCTGCTTTCCACCAGTATTTTAATGCTTAATGTTAATCAGATTTCTCAGAAAAGAAAAAATCTTGATAGGTGGGTGAACCAAAGTTTCATGAAACAGTATTATATCACATTAATACATGTATTATACTTAATATCACCTATTCTATTATATTTCATTTTTTCCTATATGCTGGCCAAGACTCCCTCTATTGATTTCACACTTAATTAATGAGTCTACCTGGAAAATAAAGTTCATATGGGCAAAAGGAGACATGCATAAGAATTCATATTGCCAGATTTGCTGCAGTAGCAAAAAGGAGAATAATTTAAATTGTCATCAACACACGAATGGATATATAAATTATTGTATGCACCTCAAATGAAATACTACATAGCAAATAATAACTGCTGTTACATATATCAAGTGTGGTTACACCTCAAAGACAAAACACTGGTTGATTAAAAAGAATTACAAAAGTAAAACTATAATACTGTGTTAATACCTCCCAAAGGCCCTACTTCCAAATACCATCACATTAGGAGTTAAGGGCTTCAGCATATGAATTTTGAGGGTACACATTCAATCTATAACATTCTTCCCTGCTCTCCTTCAGATACATGTCCTTCTTGCATGTGAAATACAGTCATTCCACCCCAGTAGAACCAAGAGTTTTAAATAGTTTCAGCATCAATGCTGAAGCCTAAGTCCAAAGTCTCATCTAAATACCATTGAAATCAGATATGGGTGAGACTGGAGGGATGATTCACCTCCTTGGCAAATTTCCTCTCCAGCTCTGAACCTGTGAAACTAGATAAGGAAAGTTTTTCCTAAATACAATGATGGGACTGGCCTATAATAGGCATTCACATTCCAAGTGTGAGAAACAGGAAAGAAAGAAGTGGTGATGGACCACAAGTAAGTCTAAAACTGCTCAAGGTAAATGCCACCAGATCTTAATGCTCAAGAATAATCCTCTTTGGTTTGATGCTCCGCCTTTTAGACTTAATGGGGCAGCAACTCTGTCTTCAGGACCCACTATAGTGGGAGCTGCACTGCACTCATGGCTCCCGCTGGCGGGGACTGTGCTCCCTGGGGGCTTGGCCAAGTGGCCCCTGCCTGGCCTGTTGCAACTAACGTGATGGCTTCCCTTTTGAAACTGAATAGGGAGCTCTGATTATCTCTAAATTGCTGTTGGCATCATTTTTCCCTTGTCTTGAAGACAGTGAATGTTCACAACCAAGAGTTCTGTGATTTGGTCCTATAGGATCTAAACTGACAGGCTTCCTTATGTTCATCCTGCTTTCTCTGGCAGTGTCTTTGCCTATAATTTATTTTCTATTCCTGGTCACTGTGGAAATGATTGATTAGATCATGTTTCACACCCATACTAATATCCTTATAAAAAGGTCACTCAGCCATAGCCTTGGTGTTCTCTTCCAAACACACTTTCTCATTTTTTGCAGTATGGGCAGGGTGAGAATTTTCCAAATCTTTACATTCTGATTCCTTTTTGCTTAGCAATTTCTTCTTCAGTACATTTCTCTCTTCCCCTGGCAGTTAAGAGGAATAAAGCTGCGCCTTCAATACTTTTCTTAGGAATCTTCTCAGCTAAATAACCACTTTCTTCACTTGCCTGTTCTCTGTACACAAACATGTGTACACTTGCCTGTTCTCTGCAGACCACTAACACAATTCAGCCAAGTTTTTTGACAGTTTCTAGCAAGGGTCACCTTTTCTCCACTGTCCAATTAACATGTTCCTGGTTTCCATCTGAGACTTCATCAGGAGAAGTGAGACTTCATCACTGAATTTTCGAACAACATTCTGTCCATGTTTATTCAGGTATTTTCTAAGAAGATGTCTGCAGTTTTCCTTTCTTTATTCTGAGCTCTTACCAGAATAGCCTTTTGCAATCCCTTCATGGCAACTTCTGTTTTTCCTAGCATGCATCTGAAAACTCTTCCAGTCTCTATCCATTACCCAGTTTCAAAGCTGTTTCCACATTTTTGGAATTTGTTACAGCAGCACCTCACTTAGTGTCTCAGACAGCTCAGGCTGACTAAACATGATACCATAGAGTGGGAGGCTTAAACAACATTTATTTCTCACAGTTCTGGGGGCAAGGAAGACCAAGATCCAGGTGCTACAGACTGAATTCTTGATGAATGTCCCATTCCTGGCTTGTAGCTGGCTGCCATCTTGCTGTGTACATGCCCTGTTCTTTCCATGTGCGTTGAGGGAGAACTCTGCTGTCTCTCAGTCTTCTTTTAAGGGTACTAATTCCATTATAGTGGCTCTACCCTCATGATCTCATCTAAAAATAAATGCCTTCCCCAAAGCCCCACCTCCTGTTACTATCACATTAGGGGTTAGAACTTCAACATAAATTTGGGGTGGGAGGTGGGGGGCACACAAATATTCAATCCATGATGAATAACATTTATAAATTTTGACAACATGCAAAGCAATGCAATATATTTCATGGTTGCCTGGGTAGATGGAGATACAAGCATATCTCAAGTATAAAAACATACATAAAAGTAACAAACTACAAATTCAAGATAGTGCCTGCCTCCAGGGTGAGGTCTACAAGTGGTGTCTTATTTCTTGAATATATGAATAAATATGGTGAATATTAATATACAAAAAAGCTGTGTGGTAGGTATATGGGTTATTATACTATTTTATGTTATTTTAAACATTTAAAATATTTCATGAAGAATACGCTAATGGTGCTAGGAGATAAACATATTAAACTACTTAGCAAATGTTCATTCTCTTAAAAGCTCACATCCATGGCTCCTAATTTTTTTTTCACTCTATATCTCCTTTGTAGGAGATCTTCATACAGGGTTTAATTTATTATCTTCATTGAGCTCTAGAATCACTTCTAGATGACTTTTCCATGCAGAAGTTTCTAAAGCACTTCAGCTTCAAAGTGCCAAAGCAAAACTCCAACTTGATACTCCTCCAAGGTCTTTATAGTTATTTCCTAAATGGCTACCCACTCCAGTACGCTAGTATCCCTGCCTGGAGAATCCCATAGACAGAGAAGCCTGGCAGGCTACAGTCCATGGGGTCACAAAGAGTTGGACACAACTGAAGCAACTTAGCATGCACTCATATATATATACACGCAGTGATTAGCAATATACGTACATATATATATATATATATACACACATACATATGAATATATATGTTTTATCTAGGTCCTTACTACTCAAAGATTTCTGAACAAGAAGCACCAGCATCACTGGGAGTTTATTAGAAATGCATTCTCAACCCCAACCGGAAATAATGATTCAGATTGCATTTTAACAAGACCTCTCAAGGGGTTTACATGAACGTTAAAATTTGGGAAACACTGTATTCCTAATGATCTCCCTATAAACTCTTCTTGCCCTCCTTCTAATCCATTATATTTTCAGAAGTGGGAAACAGAATGACAGGGTTGGAAGAAGGAGAAGTAGTTCTTCAACTGTATCTGCCTCTTCAACATACTATCTAATTCCTGTTACACGTCCTCTTGGCTCTAGCATCAGTGGGCTTCTTTTAGCTTTTCAAATGCATCATTACACTCTCTGCCTTTGCTTAAAATGCTCATTTCCTTCTTTAACCAGTTAACTCCTATTTAATTTTCCATCTCAGCTAACTTCTTCTCTGATCACCATAACTATTCCCCAACCCCCAATTAAAACCATTCTTGTTGCTATTTACTCTTATTTTTCCTTAAGCATTTCCTCCACGGTGAAAAGTAAATGTTATTATTTAATTAATATTGATCTTACCCATTTCACTGTAAGCTCTATGAGGACAGAGTCCAAATTTGCTTTACTTATCAGGTAATTCAGTGCCTAACACAGAGAGCTTGACACAGAATAGGTGCTTGATAAATATTAATTACTGTCTAACCAAATAAATATTATAAAAGGAATGCTTCCATTTGGGTGAGAGATGGGACTAGATGACCTCTGCTGCTGCTGCTGCTTAGTTGCTTCAGTCATGTCCAACTCTGTGAGACTCTATGGACTGCAGCCCACCAGACTCCTGTGTCCTTGGGATTCTCTAGGCAAGAATACTGGAGAGGGTTGCCATGCCCTCTCTAAGGGTTACTAAAATCCTGAGCTGTGTGTCTCTGTTTCTTATTTGATTCATAAATGTTCACGTTGGCCCACTCAATGTATAAGAATCTTTTAAAATTCTAGTCAATGGCAAGCCACTCCAGTACTCTTGCCTAGAAAATCCCATGGATGGAGGAGCCTGGTAGGCTGCAGTCCGTGGGGTCGCTAAGGGTCGGACACGACTGAGCGACTTCACTTTCACTTTTCTCTTTCACATACTGGAGAAGGAAATGGCAGCCCGCTCTGGTGTTCTTGCCTGAAGAATCCCAGGGACAGGGGAGCCTGGTGGGCTTCTGTCTATGGGGTCACACAGAGTCGGACCCGACTGAAGTGACTTAGCAGCAGCAGCAGTCCTTCCTATTACATTCAGTTCAGTTCAGTTCAGTCGCTCAGTCGTGTCCGACTCTCCACGACCCCGTGAATCACAGCACGCCAGGCCTCCCTGTCCATCACCATCTCCCGGAGTACACTCAAACTCATGTCCACAGAGTCGGTGATGCCATCCAGCCATCTCATTCTCCGTCGTCCCCTTCTCCTCCCGCCCCCAACCTTTCCCAGCATCAGAGTCTTTTCCAGTGAGTCAACTCGTCGCATGAGGTGGCCAAAGTATTGCAGTTTCAGCTTTAGCATCAGTCCCTCCAATGAACATCCAGGATTGATCTCCTTTAGAATGGACTGGCCGGATACATTAGGTAAGATTAAAATGTTTTCTTGACAGTCTAGCCTCCAGAATAGACATTATAAAAATAACACACTTTGATACATATTTGTAATGTCAGGAAAGGTTCTAAGTCACAGGAATAGTGTGATAAATACATGGGTTGGTTGGTTGGTTGGGTTCAGTCGCTAAGTTGAGTCGGACTCTTGGGACCCCATGGACTGTTTCTGCCAAGCTCCCCTGTCCATGGGATTCTCCAGGCAAGAATACTTAAGTGCATTGCCATTTCCTTCTCCAGGGGATCTTCCCGACCTAGGAATGGAACCTGGGTCTCCTGTATTGCAGGCAGATGATTTACTGACTGAGCTAAACATGGAAAATCAAGTGAAATGGCAAGTCAGTTTACTCTAGCATGCATGGAGCCATGGCTAGTCAAGCAAACGTGCTGAGGGTTAAACTTAGAAAGAATAAGGCAAAGGAGAGGCTGGAGGCATCAGGGAGGAAGTGAGTGGCTAAAGTAACAATAATAACAGTGACCATAATTAACATTTATTAAGCACATGTGCCAATGCGTGTTACTTTAGTAACATTATCTCAGCTGATTCCATGACAAGGTCATAAAGTAAAGACTATTTTACATTTTTCATATTAGCTACATATAAAAAGTGTTCCAATTTTATGTATAAGGAAACTGAAGCAAAGACATTTTATGTCACTTACTCAAGGATGTCCAATAAGTAGATGATGGATCAGGGCTTTGAACACAGCAATCTATTTTATTCTCAACCATGCAATAATGCCTCTTTAACAAAGAGGTAAGTTAGGTAGAGAAGATACAGGGTACACCTTGTGGTGTGCTGCCAGGTACAGCTGTGAGGGTCAAAAATTGTAGCTACTAAAGGGTTAGGGCAACAGCCAGAAGTACTGCCCCTAGGAAGATTGACGTGTAGAACAATATCCATGGTCCCCAGAAATCTTAAAGCTTTTTGCACTTCGAAAAACTAGAATCTGAATGTACAAAGTCTAATACTGATACTTCTCTTCATTTGCAACATTCATTACAAGGTTCCTGCTTAACCCTACTGCCTAAACCATGCACACCCAAGTTATCAATTATCACTGCTGATGTAAGCAACTCAAACACATGTGCGAGCCACTGAGCCAAATAACCTCACTCAATAAGGATGACTTTAGATAATAATACTTCATGCCAACTCTCTGTACTTCTGTGCCCCATCTGATCCCCTCCACAGTTTGGTCATGTCCCACCACTGTGGTTGATAACTTCTGAATTCACATTCCACTTCTAATCACTGATAAAACCGGAATCCCTACTCTGTCTCTGATGTCCAGGTCTACTCTTCCAGATTTACTCTTCTTTAGTCTAATGTTTCATTCTTAGATGTCATATACAGAGTAAAGAACCACAAACGTATAGATTTCTTCTCAATCCTAAGATTTAGAAAAGTGTTTGCAGGGAGACTGTTCAGTTCAGTTCAGTTCAGTCGCTCAGTCGTGTCCGACTCTCCGCGACCCCATGAATCACAGCACGCCAGGCCTCCCTGTCCATCACCAACTCCCGGAATTCACTCAAACTCATGTCCACAGAGTCGGTGATGCCATCCAGCCATCTCATTCTCCGTCGTCCCCTTCTCCTCCCGCCCCCAACCTTTCCCAGCATCAGAGTCTTTTCCAGTGAGTCAACTCGTCGCATGAGGTGGCCAAAGTATTGCAGTTTCAGCTTTAGCATCAGTCCCTCCAATGAACATCCAGGATTGATCTCCTTTAGAATGGACTGGTTGGATCTCCTTGCAGTATAAGGGACTCTCAAGAGTCTTCTCCAACACCACAGTTCAAAAGCATCGATTCTTCGGCGATCAGCCTTCCTCACAGTCCAACTCTCACATCCATACATGACCACGGGAAAAACCATAGCCTTGACTAGACGGACCTTGGTTGGCAAAGTAATGTCTCTGCTTTTTAATATACTATCTAGGTTGGTCATAACTTTCCTTCCAAGGAGTAAGCGTCTTTTAATTTCATGGCTGCAATCAGCATCTGCAGTGATTTTGGAGCCCAAAAAAATAAAGTCTGATACTGTTTCCACTGTTTTTCCATCTATTTCCCATGAAGCGATGGGACCAGATGCCATGATCTTTGTTTTCTGAATGTTGAGCTTCAAGCCAACCTTTTCACTCTCCTCTTTCACTTTCATCAAGAGGCTTTTGAGTTCCTCTTCACTTTCTGCCATAAGGGTAGTGTCATCTGCATATCTGAGGTTATTGATATTTCTCCCAGCAATCTTGATTCCAGCTTGTGCTTCTTCAGCCCAGCGTTCCTCATGATGTACTCTGCATATAAGTTAAATAAGCAAGGTGACAATATACAACCTTGACGTACACCTTTTCCTATTTGGAACCAGTCTGTTGTTCCATGTCAGTTCTGACTGTTGCTTCCTGACCTGCATACAGGTTTCTCAAGAGGCAGGTCAGGTGGTCTGGGATTCCCATCTCTTTCAGAATGTTCCACAGTTTATTGTGATCGACACAGTCAAAGGCTTTGGCATAGTCAATGAAGCAGAAATAGATGTTTTTCTGAAACTCTCTTGCTTTCTCCATGATCCAGCGGATGTTGGCAATTTGATCTCTGGTGCCTCTGCCTTTTCTAAAACCTGCTTGAACATCTGGGAGTTCATGGTTTACATACTGCTGAAGCCTGGCTTGGAGAATTTTGAGCATGACTTTACTAGCGTGTGAGATGAGTGCAATTGTGCGGTAGTTTGAGCATTCTTTGGCATTGCCTTTCTTTGGGATTGGAATGAAGACTGACCTCTTCCAGTCCTGTGGCCAGCGCTGAGTTTTCCAAATCTGCTGGCATATTGAGTGCAGCACTTTCACAGCATCATCTTTCAAGACTTGAAATAGCTTAACTGGAATTCCATCACCTCCACTTGCTTTGTTAGTAGTGATGCTTTCTAAGGCCCACTTGACTTCACATTCCAAGATGTCTGGCTCTAGGTCAGTGATCATGTTATCATGACTATCTTGGTCGTGAAGATCTTTCTTGTACAGTTCTTCTGTGTATTCCTGCCACCTCTTCTTAATATCTTCTGCTTCTGTTTGGTCCATACCATTTCTGTCCTTTATTGAGCCCATCTTTGCATGAAATGTTCCCTTGGAATCTCTAATTTTCTTGAAGAGGTCTCTTGTTTTTCCTATTCTGTTGTTTTCCTCTATTTCTTTGCATTGATCACTGAGGAAGTCTTTCTTATCTCTCCTTGCTATTCTTTGGAACTCTGCATTCAGATGCTTATATCTTTCCTTTTCTCCTTTGCTTTTCGCCTGTCTTCTTTTCACAGCTATTTGTAAGGCCTCCTCAGACAGCCATTTCGCTCTTCTGCATTTCTTTTCCATGGGGATGGTCTTGGTCCCTGTCTCCTGCACAATGTCACGAACCTCCGTCCAGAGTTCATCAGGCACTCTATCAATCAGATCTAGTCCCTTAAATCTATTTCTCACTTCCACCGTATAATCATAAGGGATTTGATTGAGGTCATATCTGAATGGTCTAGTGGTTTTCCCTACTTTCTTCAATTTAAGTCTGAATTTGGCAATAAGGAGTTCATGATCTGAGCCACAGTCAGCTCCTGGTCTTGTTTTCGCTAACTGTATACAGCTTCTCCATCTTTGCTCTAAACAGAGAGAATTTCTAAGAACACATTAGGACCAAAATCCCATTTATAGCTGGTTCCTTGAGTTAAGAATGAAAACTAATGTATTCCTGGCACCTAGAACTCTCTGAAATAATTTAGTTCAGAGTCTATCACAGTTGCACATCATAAAAGCTAGAACACAGAAACAAAATTTCTCTGTTCTGCATGATAATATACTAAATTGATGTTGATATATGCAAAATCTCCTTTTAGTTTATGATGGGTAAATAATGAGTTAATTATTACTGTTCTGCTTTTGTCTTGCCTTCACTAAAAATGTTGCAGTGGTGTACACATTTAAATAATTTATGCCCATATTTTGTCTGGGTTTCCCAGGTGGCGCTAGTGGTAATGAGCCCATCTGCCAATGCAGGTAGATATAAGAGACTTGGGCTCGATCCCCAGGTGGGGAAGACCCCCTGGAGGAGGGCACAACAACCCACTCCAGTATTCTTGCCTGGAGAATCCCATGGACAGAAAAGCCTGGCAGGCTGCAGTCCATAGGGTTCTACAGAATTGACACAACTGAAGTGACTTAGCACACACACATTATGTCTGCTTTTCAATATTGTTGAATTCTGTGCCCTATACTTTATGATGCAATGCAAGCCCTCAGAACCAACTCAGAAACTTTGTCTGACACACTGCTCCATCATCCTAATTACCCATGATTTTGCTAAGTTCAGTGGGTAATGTTTGTGAATGTATAGTTCAGTTCAGTTGCTCAG
This sequence comes from Moschus berezovskii, assembly GCF_049115385.1. NCBI lineage: Eukaryota > Metazoa > Chordata > Mammalia > Artiodactyla > Moschidae > Moschus > Moschus berezovskii. The sequence goes on from NC_142461.1 coordinate 122,100,925, forward strand.
GCGTATCCAACTCTTTGTGACCCCACGGACTGCAGCACGCCAGGCTTTCCTGTCCATCATGAACTCCCAGAGCTTACTCAAACTCATGTCCATTGAGTTGGTGATGCCATCCAACCATCTCATCCTCTGTCGTCCCCTTCTCCTTTCGTCTTCAATCTTTCCCAGCATCAGGGTCTTTTCCAGTGAGTCAGTTCTTTGTATCAGGTGGCCAAGTATTGGAGTTTCAACTTCAGCACTAGTCCTTCCAATGAATATTCAGGACTGGTTTCCTTTAGGATTGACTGGTTGGATCTCCTTGCAGTCCAAGGGACTCTCAAGAGGCTTCTCTAACACCACCGTTCAAAAGCATCAGTTCTTTGACGCTTAGTTTTCTTTATAGTCATTTGGAGAGAACAGTCACAATTTTATCTCACAGAATTAATATAAAGAACTGCCCAGTCAGTGTTCTAGTGGCAACATACAGATAGAGAAGGTTTAGGTTTGCAGACAGGCATTCTGAAAGTATCATTTTGGCTTGAATAATGGTCTTAATAATTAAATAGGTCATATTTTTCCATTTGTAAAATCTCAGTTATGAAGAAATATACCTTCAATAAATCTCACATGCTTATAAAGCTACATGTAATCCTTGATCATTTTTCCATTTTATGTCATAATATAGTTCTACTGCAAGGTCATCTGGATAGTCTCCATATTTTGTTGAGAAAATGGGAGCATTAAAAATCCTTGAGTTAGACTATACTTAAAATACTGCCTAAAAATTATATATCTGATTTATATAAAAATGCGTAGCAAATCACATATTCCAAAGATGTCTTTACTTCCATATGCTCTTCTAGGAATTTCCCATCCCCCCATCAAAAGCTAGAGAGCCTAATTCCCTTCCTTCTGATTCCGGGTGAGTTTGTGACTTGCTTTTAACCAACAGACCATAACAAGTGACAATGAATGCCTAGGTCATAAAAGGTGATACAGCTGAGATAAAAACTAAAACACTTAGATTTGGCCCCCTAAGTGAAGTGAAGTGAAGTGGCTCAGTCGTGTCCAACTCTTTGCGACCCCATGGACTGTAGCCTACCAGGCTTCTCAGTCCATGGGATTTTCCAAGCAAGAGTACTGGAGTGGGTTGCCACACCACAACATAAAGAGTGAGATTCCCCTAAGGCTGCCATGCAGTGAGGAAGCCCAAACTAGCCCTCCTGAAGAGATGATGCAGAGAATCCTTGAGACTACACTGATGGACACATAAAGATGCTCAGCCCACGCCCAGTTGCTCCAGTTCCAGTTACTGCCTAATTGCAACCATAGGAGATTCTATGAGGCAAACTGCCCAGCCAAGCTTTTCCCAAATTACTGAACCATAAAAATTCTGTGAAGTGAAAGTCACTCAGTTGTGTCCAGCTTTTTGCAACCCCATGGTCTACACAGTCCATGGAATTCTCCAAGCCAGAATACTGGAGTGGGTAGCCTTTCCCTTCTCCAGGGGATCTTCCCAACCCAGGGATCAAACTGAGGTTTCCCACACTGCAGGTGGATTCTTTACCAGCTGAGCCACAAGGGAAGACCAAGAATACTGGAGTGGGTAGCCTGCCCCTTCTCCAGCGGATCTTCCCAACTCAGGAATTGAAATGGGGTCTCCCGAGTTACAGGCAGACTCTTTACCAACTGAGCTTATTATAAGGGAAGCCCTTAAAAACTCTGAGACAGAACTAAAATGACTACTGTATATATATTAAGCCACTAAGTTTTTGGGTGATTTGTTATGCAGCAGTAGTAATATGTACAAACTGTTAAAATTTTTTAGGCTCTCAATATTTTAAAAAATAGACTAAAAGAATATTTATATACAACTAGAAAAGATTACTTCCGAGCAAACTTTCACCTATTTCCTCAAAGCAAAAAAGTTCCCATTTTTGTCCCCATGAAAGTGAATGGAGTTAAAGAAATATTTACAAGAGTTAAAACTTTTGAGGGGATAATTACCAATTTTCTTTAGATTTTCCTTAAATATTATCCTTTGCCTAAGAACATCACTTTTATCTTATTCTGCCAAGACAAAGAAATAGATGGATGGGAAGGGGTGGGTATTGAGAGAGGTGGGGAGAATAGGTAGGGAAATGACATAACTGAGAAAAATTTGAAAGGAATTGCATTATCTACCATGTCATGAAAAGGTTGTCTGCTTCACTTTTACTGAATCATTTCCTAATTCTCATTATGCTTACAAAAATAATTTTGAGAGCAGGAAAGAGACGAGCATGGGACATTATGTATCTGTTGTGTTTTTTAACACTTTATAATTTCAAATCACACACTCTATGGTGGAGTGCTATAGCTATGATTGCAATCCAAGTTTTATGGAGACAGAAACTTATACAAAGTTGGAGATTCTCTTTAAGAAAAGGAATATAAAATTAAAAATATAAAATTAACTATGTAAATAAGTATTAGACTGAGAAATTATAACAAAAACCTAATTTTGAAAAGCTAACAAATTCTACCATCACCAATATCCAGAAAAAATGTATTTATATTAATTAATTAACCACCTGACACATATCTGTAATACTTCTAAACTATATTTGGGGGCTGTATTTATTCACTGATTACTTCAAATGACAATGATTATTTTTTACCAATTAAAAAAAAAAGTCATTCCTCTAGCAAGATTTATTGAAATGAGTATTTTAATTATCAATAGCTTATAAGTTATATAATATGGTTAAAATCATATAGGCTGCATTATGGAATATATACATATATGTGTGTATATGTATGTATACAGTAAGAACCAAATTCCCCATTTGAAAGCTGCACTTCAGATGACTAAAGATTGTTTTACCAACTAGCTTCTACCTTTATACATTTAAAACTTAACCTTCTATTTTACATATAATGTGTTGCTTTAAGAGATATTCATAGTGTAATATTGCTCCACCAAACAATTTGGCCCAGTATGCAATATGAGTAGTTTTAGAAATCATTGCTATACCACGATAGCTAATTTATTTAAATCAATAACTTAGTTATGCAAGGAGGTGACTAAGAAACACATAAAATATATCCCCCTAAACTCTGACATATCCCCAACTCAACTTCTCCTTACCTAGATCCCAAACATGCTGTGTGGCCACTCCTGGGCCACCTATCATAAGGGAAGATGGAAGGGAGTTAAGAGATGAAGAAGATGATGTTCTTAACTGACTGTGGTTAAAATATCCATAAAATATATACTCATATGACCATACTGAAAGGCTGTCCCAGAGTTTTGGAAGGAGTCCACGCACATAAAAGGCTTTAAAGCTGAGGTTTCACTGGGTTCATAGAAAATCTACCTTACCTATGAGTCTATATATTTTTCCACCCCCACTGGAGTATCTTAATGTCACTTTGGGGATTTCCCCATTCTAAGTCAAGTCATTCATGCCTGGCTATCCCCACAGAGAAGATCTAATCAATGCTGCTACTCAGAGTTACTGATTCTCAGAGCTTATGTAACCCATGAAAGGCCAACGGAAACCAGAAAAGATAACATAATTCAAGAGAGGCCAATGAGAATTTCCTAGAATTGATATATGGCTGTTAAGGGAGAGAAATCTTTCTACTGGGGATGCTAAACAGAAAAGGAGTTTGAGGCTGCTGTGATCAGCTTTTTCCTACATGAAAAGACCTTGTTTGAGAATCAAACCAGCATTTAAAAACATTCCTGGGAGACAGAGGCTAAAAACATTATTTGATCCTCTTGAGCCAGCTGTGCACCCTGCTTAACTCCTCCCTGTTGTTAGATAATAAATTCCCTTCTTACTTACTGAATTGAATCTTTAGCATTTAGGGACCCAAACAGACTTGAGTGATACATTCTTTCTTTTGCTACATTAGAGTGTTTTGCTTCAGATTTTATGTAGCAACTATACAAAATGTAAATTTTAATAACAATGAATTCATAAACATCTCCAACATTTTGACAGTTTCTCAGATCTGACAACAAAATCAATATGAAAATACCATGCACTCAGGAGAGAGGGAAAAACACACACACAAAAAAACTAGTAATTGTGTTAAACTAATAAGTTTTAAATAAGACAAAATACAAAGAACAATTCATACTAAAATAGGCCTGGCAGAATTAAAATACAAATCTTATTAACTGCAAGTCATTTCTATAGGGTATCTGTATTCTCTAATCCAACAAAAAATATCATAATTTTTTGTGATATGTGAAATTATGTGAAATATCATATGCGACTATCATATGTGAATTATGTGAAAATATCATAATTTTCAAATGCATAATACCAGCTATCAGACAAAAGATCAAAGAAAAATAGTTGGAAGTCCCCCAAATAGAATCAAAAATATAAAATTATATGGTAGAGGAGGAATTTAAGATCAATCAGAAAACCAAAGATTACTTGAACAACTGTGCTGGGTGATTAAGTCAGAGGAAAAAGAGAAACCAAACTCATAGCCAAAGTAAAATTAAATTCCATGTGATTTAAAGCTTTACATGTAAAACATGATGACTAGAAGAAAATATAGAGAGATATTTATGCAGTTCAGTTCAGTTGCTCAGTCGTGTCCGACTCTTTGAGACCCCATGAATCACAGCACACCAGGCCTCCTTGTCCATCACCAACTCCCGGAGTTCACTCAAACTCATGTCCATCGAGTCGGTGATGCCATCCAGCCATCTCATCTTCTGTCGTCCCCTTCTCCTCCCACCCCCAATCCTTCGCAGCATCAGAGTCTTTTTCAGTGAGTCAACTCGTCGCATGAGGTGGCCAAAGTATTGGAGTTTCAGCTTTAGCATCAGTCCTTCAAATGAATACCCAGGATTGATCTCCTTTAGAATGCAGTTATTGAGTGGTAAAATATAACACCAGATATAGAATTTCATAAATTAAAAAATGGAATTCAATTTCATATGTCTTTTATGAAACTGAAATATCAAATCATAAATTTAAAATAACATATATAAGACAGAAATATAAAATCAGAACGCAAATGACAAGCTGAAAGGTTATATTTTATATATGCTTGACAGAGTAAAGATAATATATAAAGAACTCTTGCAAATCAATATGGAAAAAAAGTAAATCCTCAAGTACAGATGTAGATAAAGGGCTTGAGATCCCCACTCCAATACTAGAGGAGACACATGACATGCATCAACATGTTGACAACAGCTAGATCTGAACAGTAGAATTACAGGAAATTTTTATTTACTATTTTGTGTTTTTCAAGATGGAGCATGTGTTCCTTCTGTAATTAGAAAAAGTAAGCAATGGCTATGTAACCTAAAACATTAAACTTTAGAGGAAAAATAATCTATAGAAAATTTACTGCAGAGGGTAAGGCCCACTCCTAACCAGGATGTCACTTTCCATGAAACCTTAGGCATTTGTTATTTGTTTCTGGTTCACATTATGCTTTAGAAACAAAACTAATCAAACATAAAAACCTTTATAATCTATTTTATTACATGCGCTGAGTGTACTCCGGGAGTTGGTGATGGACAGGGAGGCCTGGCGTGCTGTGATTCATGGGGTCGCGGAGAGTCGGACCCGACTGAGCGACTGAACTGAACTGAACTGAAGTGCTTTATCTGTGGTGTCACGGACTCCAGTCTGGACCGTCATCTTAGCATTCCACATTGGGTTCAGATTATCAGTGTTGCCAACTATCAGTGTTTCCCCTATGAAAGTCGGTTGGTGCCTCAAGAGGGCATATTTCATCTCTGCAGGCCCAGGCCCTAGATCAGGGCCCAATCACAGAAGTGTTCAATAGTTTATTAGTTCAACAGAATTGAACTATGCTGCTCTGTGAACCCTGATCCAGCAAGAGATGGTAAATCAGTCAATTAGTCACTGTGTGGCCCTTTACATGGTTAAGTATTTCATGAAAGTTCATTTATTAATTTACTTTGAGTCACTTATGATTTCCCATTAATTTTCATTTGGTTCACATACCCAAAAAGAAACAAGCAAACTGTGAGATTTTAGTCATTTAATGTATGACTGAAGCCCACCAGGCTCCTCTGTCCATGGGATTCTCCAGGCAAAAATACTGGCATGGGTTGCCATTTCCTACTCCAGGGGATCTTCCTGATCTAGGGATCAAACCCTCATCTCTTATGTCTCCTGCACTGGCAGGCTGGTTCTTTACCACTAGTGCCACCTGGGAAGCCCAATGTATGGAAACATATGATGTTTATTTAAAAATTTAGAAATTTTCTCAGATAGTTAATATAAAACCATGGTTAAGACTAATGTGTGCATGCTACGTTGCTTCAGTCATGTCTGACTCAGCAATCCCATGGACTGTAGCCCACCAGGCTCCTCTGTCCATGGACTTCTCCGGGCAAGAATATTAGGGTGGGTTGACATTTCCACAACTAATTCAGACTAAAGGAATGTCCAAGTGAAACTAGTACTATTAAGAGAAGTTTGCATGCATGCTCAGTCATATCCAACTCATTGCAACTCCACAGACTGTAGCCCACCAGGCTCTTCTGTCCATGGGATTCTCCAGGCAAGAACATTGGAGTAGGTTGCCATTTCCTACTCCAGAGGATCTTCCTGACCCAGGAATCGAACCCACGTCTTTTGGGTCTCCTGTATGGGCAGGCAGATTCTTTGCCACTGAGCCTGGAAAGTAATACTACCAAATTTTTGGTTATATTAAATTAGAAACTTTCAGAACTATTCAGAACTTCCAGTTAATGCACTGCTCCCAAAAGGACGTTTACTGAATATGCTTTTAAATGTCTAATTTATCATGAGTTATTATTTGCAAGCATGTATCAAAATCCTTGAAAGCAACTTTTCATCACACAGATTAATACTGTCATCTTAAGACTTATTTTTGCTATTAAATTACTTGGCAAATAAGTTTCTTGATAGGTAGCCTAATGTTTATGCTATGCTAAGCCAGTGATATTCATAATGTCTTAATTAGTAAAGGCTGAATTAATGAGACTTCATTATTATAGCAATATTTTAAGTATAATATGATAGGAAGTGCTGCTGCTGCTGCTGCTGCTAAGTCACTTCAGTCGTGTCCGACTCTGTGTGACCCCCTAGACGGAAGCCCACCAGGCTCCCCCGTCCCTGGGATTCTCCAGGCAAGAACACTGGAGTGGGTTGCCATTTCCTTCTCCAATGTGTGAAAGTGGAAAGTGAAAAGTGAAAGTGAAGTCGCTCAGTCGTGTCCGACCCTTAGCGACCCCACGGACTGCAGCCTACCAGGCTCCTCCATCCATGGGATTTTCTAGGCAATAGTACTGGAGTGGCTTGCCATTGCCTTCTCCGGATAGGAAGTGCAAGCATTTCTAAAGAACAATCTTTACTAACACAAAAGGTATTGTTTTTAAATGCAGAATGCATTTATCTAAATTTTTATTTACCCACAGAATGTTAACTCTGAAATAATAAGACTTTTAGCTTCACCTGTTTTGAACAGTAGAACAGGTTTTAAAAGTGTGTCCCTGACTTTATGATCAAAAAATATATATTTCTTCTGTTATAGAACAATTCTAACATCTGTACTTTGAGTTACACTTAAGTGTACTCTCACATTTCATTACACACTAAATCATCAAAATAAACACTGAGGATTATGAATTTCTAACTCTTAAATAACTGTTTTCGTATATTGTTTCTTTACAAATTACTGTTTTCATTTTAAAGATAATCAGTCATAGACTCATACAGTAACAGAACCAGGAGATGATGTAGGAAGGTTACACATTTACTTACACTTTGCAAGTCAATGTGTTTTAAAAACTGTACCTTTTTTAAAACCGATCTAATATTCTTCAGGCATCTTCTTCACTAAGCAGATTACCATGCACTTCCAGGAACTCCTGCCTGCATGGCTCTCACACATAACCACACCATCCATCACTTCCACTTTCTTGGGCTTCTACATGTTGCCTACATACAGTGTAGTCCAGTGGGTCCCCTCTGTTTCCATCCATGATCTGACCCCATGTTTCAAAGGAAGTCAAAGATAAAGGACCCTTATTTTGACTTTGCTATTTACATATTTGAACACTATAACTCTGATTCCATGAGTCAACTGAGATGAGAAGGAGGCAGCCATATGTTCACAAACCTCTGGCCTCCTCTAACTTTGCCTGTCTCTTCCAGTCCTTTTGTGCATGTGCTACTGTTTGGATTGTAGCTCGCCAGGCTCTTCAGTTCTTGGGATTCTCCAGGCAAGAATACTGGAGTGGGTTATCATGCCATTCTCCAGGGGATCTTCCCAACCCAGGAACTGAACCCATGTCTCTGTCTTCTGCATTGCAGGCAGATTCTTTACCCACTGAGCCATCAGAGAAGCCTCTTGCCAACCCTTACTGTACCCAAATAAAAGAGGCAGTCTTTCCTCCTCCTTTTTCATTAAATATCCATTACAAATAAATCACATCCTTTTCCTTAAGGTGGCATGTTGTACTGCCTTTTCTCCAGAGGTCATAATGGCAGATGAAGTACAATACCATCTTACTGCCATCTGAGCTTCAATAAGGGGTGAACTAAGCTATTGATAAATATGTGAGTTGCAATGCCAACTCTGTATGATCAGCTTGGGTTTAGACTGATGTTCACACTTATGGGACATAAAAGTCTTTAATACCACCAGGTTCACTTAGAAAGATACAGCAGAGGAAATACAGCATGTCCACATGATATCATCAAATACATCTCCAGCAGAAGTTCTTAAAATTGTCCAGGCACTCCTTCCCAGATCCCATTAAGATTATGCTTAACAGTTGTACAGAAGGCCAAATGGCCAAGACAGATATAATTCCTAAAGAAAAAAAATAAGGAGGGATTTTTGGCAGCTGTAAATACATTTTAGAACAGAGAAGGCAATGGCAACCCACTCCAGTACTCTTGCCTGGAAAATCCCATGGACAGAGGAGCCTAGTAGGCTATAGTCCATGGGGTCGCAAGGAGTCAGACACGACTGAGCAACTTCACTTTCACTTTTCACTTTCATGCATTGGAGAAGGAAATGAAAACCCACTCCAGTGTTCTTCCCTGGAGAATCCCAGGGACGAGGGAGCCTGGTGGGCTGCTGTCTATGGGGTCGCAGAGAGTTGGACACGACTGACGTGACTTAGCAGCAGCAGCAGGATAGGGATAAGGACAGACAAATCAACTTTATTTTTAACACAATCGATACTAAAAACTAGTGGGGAAAAGAAAATATTCACTGAGAACTCTGGAACAATTGGTCGTCTATATAGAAGAAAGAAACTGCATAAAGTTGATTGTGTAAAAACAATTCCAGGTAGATAAAAGATTTAAAGCTAAATGTGCATTTGCAGAAGATTAATATGTTTTCAACCTATATGACCTTGGGGTAGGGAAAGATTTAAAAAGCACAAATCATAAAGGCAAAGAAACATATGATTATATTAATGTTAAGGATTAATTTTTTCAAGAGATAAAACCAGTGAAAACTCAAGCTATAAACTGAAACTATATCTGCAACATATAAAACTGAAAAGGAATTAGTATCTATGTGTGTATGTTAGTGACTCAGTTGTGTCCGACTCTTTGTGACCCCACAGACTGTAGCCCACCAGATTTCTCTGTCCATGGAATTCTTCAGGCAAGAATATTTGAGTGGATTGCCATTCCCTTCTCCAGAAGAACTTCCCAACCCAGGGATTGAACCCTGGTCTCCTGCATCACAGGCAGATTCTTTAGTGTTGAGCTACAGGGAGTCCTAGTATCTATACCACATGAATAACCATAACAAATAATTATTTAAATAACTCAAATGGTTATTGAATATTAATAGGTATTTCACAAAAGACTAAACATAAATGGTCAATAGACATGAATAGATGTTCAACGTCATTAGTTATCAGGGATATGCAAATTAAATCCCCAATGAGAGAGCATTTCATAACCACCAGATTTTAAACAATTTTAAAAAGTCAGTCTCAAGTGTTGCCAAGGATGTGACACAATAGAATGCTCATTTTCTCTTGACTAGAGTGTAAATTGATATCTCAACTTAGGGAATTACTTTGACATTCATTCATTCATTTAATGTATAGTAATTGACTACTATGCATGTGGTACTATTCTTGTGCTTCAGCATGAAAAAAAAAATAAACAAAAATGATCATTTTAAGTTGAGCATGCAAACCTCATATAACCTAAATTCCACTTCCTGGAGAGAATATTCCCTACAGAAGATAAATATATAACCTAGACAAATCTGTATATTTGTATATATGTAAATGTTCAAAACAGTACTGCTCCTAAGAGAACTGGGAAAGATGGTAACCAAAGGGCATCATCAGTTGAATGGATAAACAAATTGGAGTGTTGACTATAAAAGAAGATAAAAAAGAAAAAGCACTGAAGGTGAATTAACTATGGATACATATCAAAACAATATGAAATTCAAAAACTATGTTAGTGGAAGATTATGTAACAATAGATGAAAAAATAAGCATCTTCTGAAGTCATACACATGTTTAATAGTAAATTATAAAGAAAAGCAAGGTAATAGTTAATACACAATTCCAGAGAAGAATTACCTCTGGGAAGTAAGAAAAAAGTAGGGGGCATCTGAGGTAGGGTTTTATTTTTGAAATAGGTGATAGGTATATGGAAGTTTATTTTTTTAAAAATACATCTATATTTTACATATATTTTGAAGATATTTTATATTTATAAAAACACTATGTCCTTAATTTATTAACTAAGCTAAGTTTCTTTGCTTGGTTATCAATTTACATCAAAACAATAAAGTAGTAAAATCAAGGACTCACAAATGTCACTGCTTATACATTATGTGAACAACAGACTGGTTCCAAGTAGGAAAAGGAGTACATCAAGGCTGTATATTGTCACCCTGCTTATTTAACTTATATGCAGAGTACATCATGAGGAACACTGGGCTGGAAGAAGCACAGGCTGGAATCAAGATTGCTGGGAGAAATATCAATAAGCTCAGATATGCAGATGACACCACCCTTATGGCAGAAAGTGAAGAGGAACTCAAAAGTCTCTTGATGAAAGTGAAAGAGGGGAGTGAAAAGGTTGGCTTGAAGCTCAACATTCAGAAAACGAAGATCATGGCATCTGGTCCCATCACTTCATGGGAAATAGATGGGGAAACAGTGAAAACAGTGTCAGACTTTATTTTGGGGGGCTCCAAAATCACTGCGGATGCTGATGGCAGCCATGAAATTAAAAGACGCTTACTCCTTGGAAGGAAAGTTATGACCAACCTAGATAGTATATTAAAAAGCAGAGACATTACTTTGCCAACCAAGGTCCGTCTAGTCAAGGCTATGCTTTTCCCGTGGTCATGTATGGATGTGAGAGTTGGACTGTGAAGAAAGCTGATCGCCGAAGAATTGATGTTTTTGAACTGTGGTGCTGGAGAAGACTCTTGAGAGTCCCTTGGACTGCAAGGAGATCCAACCAGTCCATTCTAAAGGAGATCAGTCCTGGGTGTTCATTGGAAGGACTGATGCTACTCCAATACTTTGGCCACCTCATGTGATGAGTTGACTCACTGGAAAAGAGTCTGATGCTGGGAGG